>NW_024387200.1:9095384-9695384 GCF_900408965.1 Simochromis diagramma | reverse complement strand
ATGATGCCCGTGCTTCGAGCATAAATTCAGACTCAAATACAAACTATTAGTGTGACGAGTAGTACGCTGAGAACTTAAATGCTGTTGCAATACTCACTCAGAGTCTCATAGTACTTGACCTTGTCCCTCTTCCCACCAAACAGCGCAGCAGCAGCTTTCTTGAAGAAACTCTTGGCAGGGCTAGAGATGTGGAAATCTGGTGCTGAATGGCAGCAGCTAGCAGGCAGACGTTCTGGACTGAAGCCCTGTGAAGAACCAAAGTGGGTCATCTGGTGGGAAGTGGGGGGTGTAATTGTTAAACTCCTACGCTGTGACATTTACAGTGTTCAACATAGAGTGACATAGAGTTGGCAATCGTGTCTAACCTGTGTGAAGAAGTCATGCCTCAGAATGTGGTCCAGGTTGGGCCTGTCCTCTGGCATCTTGGCAAGCAGGCTGGCGATTAGCTGCTTAGCCTGTGGTGACAGGGACGAGGGGAGGGAGTAGCGGGCTTCTCTAATACACCTGTATGTCTCCTTCAGGTTGGTGGTTTCGAAAGGAGGTCTGCCCAGCAGCATAGTGTACCTGGAGGAGGATAGAGGGCATTGAGTGAGGGAGCTATTTATGCCATAGGAGATGCATGGGTAGTTTATCACATATATCACATATTTCTAAGTGAAAGAAGTAAGACAAGAATATGCCTGTCCATGACACCCGATGCCAATACAGATAGTTTCTTAATAATTCATTACTAAACCTTTTGAAGTTCCCTAATGCTAAATTTATAGATATCCGACTCACATTACACAGCCCAAGGCCCAGATGTCTGATTCACAGCCGTGGCCCTGCTTGTTGAGAACCTCAGGGGACAGGTAGTTGGGAGTCCCGCAGATCGTCTTCCTCCTGTTTCCCGCTGGCTCCAACTTGGCAGCCAGACCAAAGTCCCCGACCTTCAACTCCATCGTCTCGTTCACAAAAAAGTTACCTGTCGGGAAGAAAGGGAATGAGATGATGAACACTTGATATTCAAGCCAGGATCAAAGCATGAGCACAGCAAATGTAGATGTACAGACTGAGGTTTAGTTACAAGGAATGATGTTCTCCCTGCACACAATGAAAGATTATGCACAGCACTGTAATATCACTAACCAAGTTTCAGGTCTCTGTGAAGGATTTCTTGTTCATGCAGGTACTTCAGTCCAGACACAATCTGTCTCAGGTAATAACGCACCTCTGGCTCAGTAAGCACTTTGCGGACCTTCAGGATATGGGCTAATGACTGCGAAAAAAAAACAAAGCATAGAGATGAGAATAATTATAGAGCTTTCCCAAGATATAAGCACTGTCCTCTGTGCAGAAAAGCTTATCACACTTGACTACTTCCCTTAATTTCAAACCCCGTGGTAACACATTAAAGTTTTCTACTTTCGACAGTTAATTAAAACAGTAAAGCTCTTTATAGAGTGGGGCACATTCTGAATACCAAGTAGTGCCTCGCTGGATTTTGGGTGCAATGCAGGTCTTGTTCACATTAGAAACACGGCGGCAGTAAAGTCATTTCAAATTTACCATGTGGAAAAAACAGCACTTACTTTCCTGCTGCAGTACTCCAGCAGGATGTAGATGTTCTCCTTGTCCTCAAAATGGTGATAAAAATGCACGATGTGTTTATGGTGTAGTAATCTGTGCAGCTCAATTTCTCTGTCAATCTAGCGAAACGAAAGACAAAACATGTCTTAAATATATATATATAAAAAACATATAAGTTGAACATCACTGCGCTCAAGGATCGGAGTTGCGCGCTTACCTTTTCCCGTTGGTGAGGTTTGGAGACGCGCGCATGAGGGATGATTTTGGCTGCGTAAACTTTGCTGGTGGAGAGGTCGGTCATCTCATAACATTTAGCAAATCCTCCCTGGAAAAAGGAAAAACACTGTTAACATGTTTTGTCTTCGGGTTAGGTAAATCCCAAGGGGGAAAAAAAATTTAAAAGAAAAGAAAAAACGATGGAATGCTTGCGCTACCTTTCCCAAAACTTTTCCACGGCAGTAGCACTTCCCCGTGGCAGGATCAGTGATTATCCTGGCCATTTCTGAGGGTGCACTGCGCTCATCCATTTTCTTTCGGCGAGGCTCGCAGGACCTCTGCGTGGATTCACACATGGTGCTGCCGTTTGTCTGTTGGTGCCCGGCGCTTCTCTGTACTTCCATCAGTTATAGGTCTGTCGTACAAAACTCAGAATGGATCCCGGAGAGCTCGGCCAGGAGTCTTTATACTCTGGCGCTCAACCCTCCCCCTGTCTGCCGCCCTCTCTCTGACGTCACGGGCATGAGAGAACGGGGGTCTGGCTGTTATCGATTACCTCACATGTACGTTTGTGTTGGTGGTGGCACAGATATGGAAATATGTGAAGCGGCGTGCGAAACTTTGGTTTTTTAATAAGCATCATATATATATATATATATATATATATATATATATATATATATATATATATATATATATATATATATGTAAGCATTCACATACAGTTTGATAATGAAGACAGACACGTGCTGTACTGTAGTATTTATTTCATCGAATCTGAATTCATCGAATAAATAGCCCCTTTAAGAAAATATACTTGCACATATCCACTATGCTGAAGAGAATCATTTGCATTCTCTTCAGGCTCACACCATCCGGTTGCTGCACCGAGGTCAGGTTGGAGCACGAGCGCCCTCAGGTGGAGATTTTGGACACTATTCAGATTAAAATGCGGGTTTCAGACATACCTTTGGGACCTGCAGTATGTTTATCAATGTAGTGCATGCCAGCTGAGCAGTGGGACACGTGGGACTCCACTCAGCTGGTTAGCGGTTGTATCTATAGATGTAGAAAATGTTGTTTTCAGAGTCATTTGCCTGTGGCAGTAGAAAGACCAGATTCATCCATGTGCAAGGCTGAATAACCCAACCTCATATGTATCCATTCCGGTCTTCTCTTCAGTGGCTCCTTGTTAAATTCAGAATTCACACAACTGTTGGGTTTTCTTTCTAATACTACTGAGGTGACTGTTGTTGTGAAAACTAAACAAATAAAACTGAATTGAATTGAAACAAAAACAGAAAGACACAAAAACTTCACCTCTTCTCTGCCTAAAAGTGAAATATTCCAACACATGTTGTTCAGATTGCTGTAAACAAACAGGCAAAGTGCATGCACCCATGTATTGCAAAGGGCTCAAATTACCACTTGCAGTTATGGCGTGGCTGTGCGGGCCATAACAACTACGTGCAGTGTCGAAAGACCCAACAAACCAATGTTAAACCTGACCTCCAGCTGTGGCCGCAGACATTTATTTTAGAAAAGCCACACACACACAAGAAACCACAGCATTTGAATTTAATGTCAGTGTCACAAAACCAAAATGAAACAAAACTATTCACAGAATCTCTCCTGCAGCATCCCAGTGAAGGACATTTATTAGTGCTGATGCTGGAAATAAATGGCTTGCAGTGTGAGAGCTCTCGAGGAGAGATGCAGTCAGTCACAAACATATTCTTTATAGTGAAGCATGATAACATTTAAAACAAGGACTTCAGCATTATGGCTTAAACTCCATTGGCTCTGAAAGTGCAAAGACTTAAAAAAAAAAAATAGTACACGCGTCAGGTGAAATCATCCTGACATTTTGCTGCCGAGTCAGAGTCCTTCCATGTTCAAAGACTTCTTTGAACAATCTCTCCTGGTCAGTGCTTATAACTGCCAGACTACCAATTTATGCTCTCTTTGTCTGGGATTCTTATCATATTATATTGCACTTACTGTCCAAGAACAAAGTCCCAGGAGGGTACAGTGCTGTTTTGAGTTACAATTCTAGAAAGTGCTGTAATTTTATTGCACTGCTGGTTTTGCTTCGCTTCTAAGGTACGAGCGCACAGTGCTGATGTCGTAAGCAAAGGTCTGATCAAGTCCGAAGCCAGCGGATGACTGCTGTGGCCAGTTAGGGAAAGGAAAGCGACAAGCGATAACAAGCGCGTCATCTGAAAGCTCTTTCAACAGCTTCTCTCCGAGCACCTCCATCTGTAAACCAGTGAGAAGAGCCAAATTAGCACAGCATCAGATGACCGAAAGCAGAGGAAAACAATCATTCTTCACGGGAAAAAAAACCCACTCACCACTCCCGGAACAAGGAACGCTGTCACATTATTGTATGAAGACAAATCGGTCTAAAAGCAAGAGACAAACACGGTCAAATTACAGCTATTACCAAGTATAAAAGACTATATTTCTATCACAGTCTTACCTTCCAGAAATCTTTTTTAACAAAGACTGCTTGCCTGGAGGGGACTCCTGTCCAGCAGGCCTTGCTCCTGGCATATGCCACTAAAATGGAGTTTATTTCAAAGCCTGTGGACTGGAAACCAGCAGCAGAGGCTGCAAATACCTGGCAAGCAAACAGGAGGAGTTTCCAAAACAGTTACTGATTCAACTCACAGCATATTCACAGATACCTTTTTCTCTAAGACAGGTACACTCACTCACCAGTCTTCCATCTCCTGATCCCAGATCTGCCAAGCGACCTGATCTACCCTCAAGCAGCTTCATCACGTTCGCAGTCTGATCTTTACTGGAGGGCAAATAGGGCACCTGGACAACAGTGCAAACATGCAGTGAGTCAGTACACATGGCAGGCATGATGTCTCAAGACTCTCCTTTTCAACACTGCCCTATTGCACAACTGACAGCATGCATTACAAAGTAATTGACATGAAAATATCCCAAATAAAATACAAATTGCTTCCATCTGTTGTTAAAGCTCCAAATTAAATGTACTTCTCTTCACAACAGTCAAGCCTGCTGTGACTATAGCCTTGAGTCAGCTCTCCCACTCACTGTCAGTGGAACTGCTTCACAATAATCTTCCAAATTACAATCTCAGCAGGACTCTCTGGTTTCCAGTTGTGGTAAACACTTTAAATCTGCCCATTGTACAAAACCATTTTTCTCCTAGCATAACATGTTTTATTTGAGCTATAGCTGGAGTCATGTCATTAATCCAAACCACACGCATGCGTACACACACTCCTCTATACGAGGTAAACTGGTAAAAGCAATTTAAATGATTGCATATTCACATTAACAAAAGATCATGGTGCAGCTCTCCATAGAAGGTCATCATGATTAGACTTACCGCTGTCTTCTTTCCCACATTTGTTGCATGGAGCTTTATGCTCCAAAGCAAGCAAATCAATGTTAATGTGCAAGTTATGTTACATGATCTGATTTCACACATGCAACATTTGATATGTGAGTCAGAGCAGGTAGGTAAAAACCCTAAATCTCAGGGCGATCTCAGGTACCTTGAGCCTCCATGGGATTTTGCGGAAGCCCGGTAGGGTGAAGAGGCTCCATAATCCGTACAGGCCTGTAAGCAGAGCACCTGTGCAGGCTGAGAAGATAGGATGAGGTCTGTTGGTAGGGAAGACCCCGCTATAGTTTTGCAGGATTACTTCAATGGAGTCTTCCATGGCAAACTGTGGCAGGAGGGGTTAAAATACAGCAAATAGGTGGAAATATTACTGCAGCTTGTATGAAACAAAATGCTACTTGTATGTGAGATATTCTGAGTAACTTACTCGCTGTTGTAATAGAAGGAAACTGATTTATTCATGTTGAGTAATACTGATTATTTTAAACATAGATAAAGATACAGGGTTTCAGAAGTATTTTTGTGATAGTGGTTTGGGCCTTCAGAAATTGTCTCAGTGGAAGGGTGGCTGTCTAGAATAATTCTTAAGGAAAGAAAAGAGCGAGAAAAGGCTGAGGTATGACCAATTACACAAGAGGAGATCAGGAGAACAGTGAGCGTCTACAGCCATCTAAAAAAAAATAACACGGTGGAAACTCTGCCATAGTTTGGAGCTGCATTTACAGCCTGTGATGCTGGGAATTGTGTCATAATCTATTAAATTATGAATGCAGAAAAGTCCTGTTAGATTTTGATCCACCGTGCAACACATTCTGGAAAGAATCTGATTGGTGACAGCTTCATTTTTCAGCATCACAATGATCCCAAACACACTGCTAATAAAGTAAAAGCAAGCATGAATAGAAAAAGACACACAGTGGATCACTATCAGTCATGAATTGGTTTCCCCAGAGCCCGGACCTCAACATTACTTAATCAGTGTGGGATCATCTTGACAGAGAACGGAACAAAATGCAGCGAACATTGAAAGAAGAGCTTTGAGCGTTTCAAGAAGCCTGGAAAACTATTAAGACTTCAAGACTATGTAATCAAATTACCAGAAAGCTTGTCTACAAGAGTTCAGTGTATGTTGAAAAATAAAAGAAGACATGCCAAACATGGACTTTCAAGCTCATTAGAATTGTACAAACTCCTGTTTTTGCCTTATATACTGCATTTCCATGCATGTTTGCACTCGTTTCAACAAATTGCAGTGTCTATTTTCCATTTTCCTAGCAAAATATAAAGAAAAGAGGAGAGGCTCGAGGCTTTTCAGCACTGTGGTTATCAGAGCAGTTAGAGACAACAAAATTGCAGATTTCAATAAATTCACTGTGATTATCTGGCTCGACATTTTCCATTTCATAAATTAATTCTAATTTAAATGACTTCCTTTCTGTACTGCAGTTTCTAATTGGACAATAAAACTTAAGACCAGTAGTGGCCATCATTCTGGATTCTGAAATACTCCATATATACATCGGCACCTTTTTAAAGAAACTGGTTACCATGTAAGTTTGTAAATGATCATGGTGTGAGTTTGCCTTAAAATATTCACAGAATTCAGCATTTACAGCAAAAATCAAAAGCAAAAAAGTTTTAAACTATATATTTCACACAATCTAAAAAGAATTTGGTATATATATATATATATAAAATCTTACTATCGACCTCTTGTATTTCACGAGAAAAGCAACATAACAAATAATTTCAAATTCCTCTTATCACTATTAAGACTATAAAGCAAGCTGATTTCCACACCACATAGCATACACCACCAGAGCAGCGTTTCCGACAGCAGGTGGGGCTACAGTGACCTTTCACTCGCCCACAAACCTTCTAGAAAAAAAATATTGACAACATTTAGGTCATGCACCGAAACTACTCGAAGGAACAATCCTGTTTATTCTCGACAACAAGGAGTTTTACCAGTACAAACTATCCCGAAAGAGCTATTTTCAGACACGCAGACATATTATAAGAGTTTTAGATTCTGGATGAAGTCGATGCAAGCGCATGCACAGTTAACCCACTCACAGCAGGACAGACAAACAGTTCGGTGTGTGTGTGTGTGTGTGTAGACTGGAGAAATGTGCAAAGTTCTAACAACACCTGAAAAACTCAACTATTGTTGACAGTTAAGTCTGTCTACCTTACCTGACCCTCCCCCTCGTCTCCTGCGCACTCAGCAGCACGCACGCACGCACGCACAGATCGTCCAGTCAAACAGCGTTCAGTCAGCATGTCCCGCCCTCTCGCTTCACGCACTTCACGCACGCCCTATCAAACGTCTGCTTACTGCCTGACAAATGAGCTCTGACTGAAACCGAGTTGTACTCCACGGTAATTTCATGCCTCCTGGGTCTGTGCAGCTTATCGCATGGCGCAATAGTATAAGATAAGCCACTTAGGATTCAGGTGTGAACGCGTAAAAAAGCCTCTAATTAAGGCTGTTATATAAAAATAAATGTGTTTAAAATGCTTCAAATAGGTGTTTAATTACGATCATACATTCCAGGTGTGAATCGCTCTACTCCATCTAATTATAGGCGCGATTATAATTGCAAAGATTTTTTGTTGTTGTTGCTGTTCATTTCCGCCGCGGCCTCATCCCAGACTCATTGAGCCGAAAGGTTCACAATAACAATATTCATCAGCATTCAGGGGTAGGCTCTTATTTGCACAGCCGCTTGTTCTCTGAAGTGGGGCTTTTTTGCTTCATGGGCGGGGGGACGGCAGAAAAACCGACCGACAGTGACGCAAAAGGAGAGGCTATTATATTTGCTTCCTGAAAAAAAAAGAAGACGAAATTATGCTCTTGAGCCGGGAGTTTATTGGATGCAAGAGAGAGCTGTAAAACAAAGATTTGGAAAAAAAAAAAAAAAACTGATAATAGAATGGACTTGTATGGGAAGGTAAGATTCGCCATTTTTTAATATATAGGCAAACTATAGCAGATACCCATAAAAGGTTTTTATCCCTGCACTCTTGCTTTTGCATGGCAGGGGTCTGTACACGACATAGCCTACTGTTATCTGTTACTCTGACGCCCGTCAAAGGGTGAACTACAAAGGTTTTCTCTTTCTCTAAATATTTCAGTTGTTGACAGTTGGACTGAGCTGCATGCTGAGTAATGTAGTCAAATCTCTTCTTTTGATGCTGCAGTTTTCCTCCGCTCTCCTCCGGTGCAAAAACTACAACCCCCGTCTACGGGGTGACGGTGACGTCACAGACACGCACGAAACCCGCTTTTCCACCCTCCTCGTGTGCTCGTGCTCGGCTCACGCGAGCCAGCCTTTTTCGTCAGCTCGCGGGGTGGAGGGGAGGGGTGAGAGGCGGGCGCGTGCCAGATCGGAGGGGGACAGCTCCCAGGTGCTGAAATTGGTCGGAGCTCCACAGAGAGAAAGCGAGAGGCAGAGGGGGGAAGAAAACCAGCGCCCGCGATAGATTCAGATATATACATATATTAATATAGATTTAAAAGAAAACGCATTAAAATAAAAAATAAAACAAAAAACAGGGCCAGATACAGATAGAACCGAGGCCTCCAAAAACAGGTTTGTTCACATAAATGTCCTCAACGCTTCTTCTTCTTCTTCTCTTTTTTTCTGTAGCTTATAGTCGTAATTGCGTGGAAGAATTTCATTGATAGATAAAAATGACCTGCCCAGAATTGGTCGCCGAAACACTAGCTGGCATGCGGCTTCTCGCTCATCCGCGGGGTGTAATTTTATAGCAGAGCTTCTTGCTTTATGCGGTGCGTGTAAATGACATCGTTGCAGCGATATTTTCAAAACTGTGTCCTTGCAAAAACACCCCTCGGTGGTGTTGTTTCATACGCGGAAGCGAACGGAAGTCCTGATCTTGTGCGTGATGGAGGTCCGGCATCATTTATTAACTGCACAGGTTTGGCACAGAGGCTTTGTCGGAACATTCACCTTGGAGGCGGATATGACTGTGCTGGTGTCGTCCTGTTCGTAGTACTCTCGTCCTCGGAGGTCGCTGGCTGCTGACAGCTTGCAGTGAAACGGTTTGGGTAGATGCTCTGCTAAGGTGAAAGATCCATGTGTGCTCTGCCCTTTGTATAACACCAGTGTGTGGTAATATGGGATGAGATTTGACGTTTTTATCAAACAGAAGTCAATTTCTAGAAGAAAACTTCACAGAGGAAAAAATCAGTGAGTCTTAAGGTTTAAATAGGTCAATACAATATGAATAGGAGTTGTGTAAAATTAAACATTAAAAGATCTGAATCTGAAATATTGCTCTCGCTCTCTCTGCCATAACATCAATTGTCTTCATATGTTAAAGAAAGTATTTTAAGAAAAAATCAGGCTTTTAAAAGTCCTAGTTATCTAACAGTCATCGATACAACAGCTTGTGGTGCTGCTCATGCTGGTTTGCCTTACACAGCCTTCTGTCACCTCTGATCTGGCCTCGTAGAACAAGCTTGCACTTTTTACTCTGCATCTGTCTGCAGCACTCTCTTTTACTTTGTGGTCAATAGACATGAACCATCTTAAAAAGCACTTTTCTAAAAATGTTTCCAACCCTTTGCATTAACCTCCCCTCCCCAATCTCTTTCCTTGTTTTTGCAGATGGCTGCCTCTCAGGATGCGAAAGGAAAAGGCGAGGGAGGGGAAAATTTTGACTATATGTTTAAGCTGCTGATCATTGGTAACAGCAGCGTGGGCAAAACGTCTTTCCTGTTCCGCTATGCAGACGATGCCTTCACCTCAGCTTTCGTCAGCACCGTGGGCATCGACTTCAAAGTGAAGACTGTGTACAAGAATGACAAGAGGATCAAACTGCAGATCTGGGTATGAAATATTCAAACACGAGCATTAAACATTTAGATATGAGCCACAAAATATTTGACTGACGACCTAGCCAGAAGAAACAACTTGACAAATTTTGTTGAGAAGGAACGCTCTTTTAGAACCCGGATTCCTATGTAATGCCGTCTGAGCACAGGCAAAAGTTTGTGTCATATTTGAGTCTGTGTGAGGACGTAGGAGACCTGAAATGACACCAAAGCAAGCTTTAATGGTGATAGTCCAGGGCATAAACAAAGTCCAGAATCTATAAAATGAATTGCAAAGTAGGAGTTCCAAAACTTAGCTGATGTTCCTAGTGATTACTAAGTAGGAGTACTCGACAAAGGAAAAGGGGAGACTGAGATAAAATATATAAAAGGTAATACAGGAAGTGGAAACTGCAAGGAACACAGACACAGAGAGCAACACTTAGCAAAATAAAACAGGAAGAGCCACAACTGAACTGATAAAAACAAAACGACCAACACAAAGATGAGACGGAAGGAACAAAATGGGAACACTAAAGGGAACTAATAAACCTAAAGTCATCTATGCCTAAACTACAACTAAAGACACAAATAACAAAACAATAAAGAACCAATCCTGAGCATCAGAAGGAGGAAAAACTCATAAGCATAAGGAAATACAAAATGAAAACTATACAACAATCTCTCGTTTCCCTCCACCTTTGTGTTCCTGCTGAATGACCCCTGTTTGTAAAAGGCTGTCAATCTATCACTTTGTCCTGACCTCTGTCCATATCTTCTTGTGTTTCGAGGATTCGATTGCTTTATATTTGGCAAAGTAAAAAAAAAAACCCACAACTGCACACAAAGGTATTAATTTAGATATTGGATAGAACATAACCACTTTAGCTCTGTATTTGGATTTGAATTTTATCTATTATCTCAATTGACATCAAAACATATCTCTAGTGATTTCTTCATCATTCTTACGGATTTCTCACATTTCTCTCTAATTTGTTTACATTCTTCCAAATCAGTTGATGAGTTTGTAAAATTTTCCCCGTAATTGATGTCTTTTCAAACAGAGAAAAATCCAAGTGAACTCCAAGTGAACCAAAATGCATCACTGCAAACCACGTGAGAATGGTCAATCTGTTTATTGGCCAGATGTGACCGCGGGCGACGCAGCAAAAGTAAATACAGGAAGAAGGTGCTGTGCTCTAGACTATTGGAGAACATGGAGAATTTAGGTGTGAAGACGCTCTTAGAAAACGTGTGGTGCATTAAGCTGGTCGCTTAATTAACTCCATAAAGCTTCAGAAAAGGCTATAATGTGTTTGACACTCTAGTGTAAGCACTGAGACAGATGGAAGCTTCAACATCATTGACAAGATAATAGTAAGTGTTAGTTTGCCACCCAGTGGGAGAGGAAACAGAAGCAACACCTTCTCTAGAACGTGTGGGAAACTGAAGAATGTCTGAGTTTGTTTAATTAGGAGTTCATCTGAGCTGTGAAACCAGATTGTCTCACTACACCTCTGAGATAGTGGGGAGAAGCAGAAAACTTCTTGCTCTCTTTCTTTTTCTTTGACTTCCTTTCCACTCACTTACTTTCTGTTTTCTTTCTGTATTGCCACAAGTGTCAGCTTTCCTTCAGAGGTTCTGCTCTCTTGTTTGTCATCATAGCTGACTTTCTCAGCAATTAGCGATCCCCCAGACGTTCGGCGTCTGCAAATCACATAGCGAGACAAAGCAAAGGCGCTTCGTGGAAACGGACTTTGAACAGTCAAATAATTGGCTAATGGAGTTAATGTGTTTCCATCATAAGCACAGAAAAGCATATTCAGAGAGAAAATCACTGGCCTCGCGTTCATGTAATCAGCCTATTGCTTTTAATTGGGCTAAGAAAGAGCTGTGACACACACTAAGTGCCCATCTAAGGTGATGGGTGTTGGCTAATGTCACTGCGGTATGCACATCCTTAATCTGCTGAGGGATAAAACTGCATGTTGCATCACAGAGCTGTCCCTACTGTCGCATTAGGCTGAGCTGAATGAAACCAAGAGTGCTGGCAGCGTCATCATAGTGGAAAAACAGAAACTCACTTCACTCAATGAAGAAGAGAGTCGGGCTCCCTCTCCACTTGAAGCAGTCAGCTTGTTGGATTGATTTCTGGTGAATTGCAGACTACAAGCGAAGCTTTTCAAGGAGCTCAAATTCTCTGTACTCAAGCAGATTTTTTCCCTCTCGCTCCATCTTTTTAAGCAACTCACTAAAACATCCTTGAAATGCAAAGGTCATTGTCAAGCACTCGGCCGAGAATCAAAAGGCTTCTAAAACACTTCAAACTGAAAGAAAGGAACAAGACTGTGGTTACACTAGCATTCATACGATTGGAGGATAACTTCATATATGCACAGTGAGAGTGAACAAGTTTCTGAAACATATCTTCCCCTTTTTATGTTGGTCAGTCCACAAAAGAAGCTGTTTATGCAGAACCACACAGACTAGCTGCTGACATTAAAATGCACATGTTTGCATGCATTCGTTTTTGCAGCATTGTCAGCTGACAAAAGGTCCGAGCCGTGCTGTGCGTGGAAGCTCGGCAGGCTGTGAGCTCTGTCTTTGTGGAGTGAAGGTCAAAGCTGTCCTCTGGCTATAACAGGCACACTGTTGCGGTCATGTGCAGTATGACAGAAAGCAAAAGTACTGTGGCAAATACAATCCACTGCTGCCTTCTGGGCTTCTGTTTAACAAGAGCCAAGTAGATCAGCCAGAAGTCCTCTGTCATGTTTCACAGACGGCTGTGAGCACACTTGTTGTGGGTGTAACAACAGCTCAGTAAACATAAAGTATCTTACTGGGATTTCTGGTTATGTAACTGTGTGTAAAATTGCAGGTCTGCACATATTTAAGCAATCACAGGAACATTTATCGTGATAAAGCTGCCTGGATCTATTTTTCTTTGTTTCTCATGAACAAAAAACTTCATCTGTCTGTACTGACATCTCAGCAAAGCCTGTGGCGAGTGCTTGCTTTTGCCAGGGCGATCTGTGTGCAGTGTGCTGCTCCTCAAATGCTGTGTAATCACTCGCTTTGCTTCTGAGAATTTGGTCCAGACTCACAAACAGCGAGCAGGTTTCTCGAGGTTCAGATCATTGTACTTCTATATTTAACCCCCTTTTTCTAAGAAATATATGTCACGAAGCTGAGCTTTTAATCCTGCACCACTGAGTATTCAACACTACTGAGCGATTATCAATTATTACTGAGGAGAGAAAAGAATCAATCACATCAGCCAAAACTGAATTGCTCTTTTTTGGCACTTCATCAATGCATCACCAGTGAGGCAATTAGTATAATGATTGTTTCTGCATCATGGGCACAGTAAATGAAGCTGTGAACATGTGTATATAACATTCCAAACTTGAGTTGATTTAAACCAAGCAAATGTCTCCATTTGAATCATGTTTGCGCAACCGGCTTATTCATATGTTGCATGTGGCTGAACCTGACAGTGTAAAGTGCAGTTAGCTGCTCACAGCAGTGATAAATCTTGTTTTCTGTGCACAGGACACAGCGGGCCAAGAGCGCTACAGGACCATCACCACTGCCTACTACCGCGGGGCCATGGGCTTCATCCTCATGTACGACATCACCAATGAGGAGTCCTTTGGTGCTGTGCAGGACTGGTGAGTTATGGCTGCCTATATTTGTCATATTTTGTGTGACAGGTGTCATCTCTAGGCCCTTTTTATTCTGGATATCATTTGCATCACATCAGCATATCAGGCCTGTTTGTTTTCATAATGCATGCAGTTCATATCTGTTGAGGCTGATGTGAGTAATGGCAGTCTTTAGTCTGATTTTAAACATGCTGTGGTGGAGCCTGTTCCTAAAAATTATCCAACTTCAAACTTCATTTCTAAAGTCTCTTTAATTTCCGAGGTCCTGGAGAAAGTCTTCATCTCCGGTCTCTCAGTTGGATCATGTTGTTGGAATTAAAGCAAATACTGTACAAAGGTTAAAATCATATTCAGCCGGGCTATACAAAATTCTCATGCACCCCATTTTTATGTGGGGTCCTCAGCCTTTTTTTCAACTTTTATACTGGGCTCAGTATGGTTCATATTAATGTTGCACAGTTTTATCTGCCACTGGAACATAAATCTATGATTCCTCTGAAAGGCATACTGGGCTGTCTGGAGAATGTTAACACATGGATGCAATAAATCTTCTTAATTGAAAAAACAAAAACAGATTTTATTGTGTTTTTTATAAACCCTCACCTCCACCACTTTGACCGTTTTTTAAAAAAGTTTTTTAAAAAGCCCTTTGCAAGGAACCTAGGAGTTATCTCTTACTTCTGATAAATAGATAAATGCTGCATTTGAAAATCCGTTTTTATTCTTGGGCTTTTAAATCAGACTGAGTTCTGAGTATTTTTATTTGTGTTGCTTTTCTCATGTTTTCTCACTAAATGTTTTCCTTTTTAATTTCTTGTCTTTTTGTTCAGTGTTTTATGTCATTTGTTTCTTTTAACTGTACAACACTTTGGTCAGCAGCAGCTTTTAAGTGTGCTATAAACTAAACTTGACTTAATGTTGTACGTGATCGATACTTCTTCTATTCCTCTCTTGTGCATATCAATGCATTTGCTATGCAGCTTTCTTTGAGTGTGCAGCAACTGTTTGCATGGACTGATTAAATTCTGGTGGTCTTTCTTTTAGGACACTGGCATAAGTCAAGTCTCACCTTTACTTTGTTTATTCATATTGTGGGACAACACTTTCCTTGCAATTATTCAACACCACAACTGTTTAATAGCAGATAAGACTGTGACATAGTCATGGATATAAACTTAACCTAACTTGTTAGCGGAGATAGTTTGAGTTCCTTGTGAGTCTGAGCTGTTTTAACTTTCCAAAGTCCTCGCAGTGGCCACAGCACTGTCTCACATTTGACAGGCTTGTTATGTAGTGTTTGCAGCGCTGTTGTCAGATTTAAGAATCAAGGAAGGGAACTTGTCAAGGTCATGGCTGCGGTCCATTCATGAGTCACTCAAGTGTCTGCGGGGTGTAACAGTAAGTCTGAGCCAAGTCCAAATATCTGTGATTCATGATGATGCACCCAAGTCTAAAACGGGACTTAGAAGGCTTCATCGAATCAGGAAGTGGGTTTTTGGGTTAGAATTTTCACTCTAGCAACAAGAAGTTCTCCTCAGTGTAACCATTACAGCACAACAGCATCAAAGATGCATTAAAACATCAGATCCACCCCCCCTGACATGTCTTTTGGTTTATATTTTGCTGATCCTTCCTCTTGACTGTACAAAAGTGTTGGGATGGGAAACATCTTGTAGTTTATTTACACTGTTTCTTGCACTTTCCCAGCCTCACCCACTGCCAGGCAAAAGAGATTACAGGAGCTCAAACATGCATTTTTGAGAGGAAAGATTTGTGAATCATCAGAGGCTCATCCTTATGATGTAAACGTTGTAGCAGCTGCACTGAGTTATACATATTGCGGCACTTTTGCAGTTGATCCAACTTCATACTTTATTTCTAAAGTCTTTAATTTCCGAGGTCCACTTTTATGTGGGGTCCTCATAAAAGTGGGGTGCATGAAAAATTCTTTGTGTGACTTGTATGATAAATACCATTACTGTAAGACCGCTGTCTTCTCCACTCCAGTCACTCAGCTATTAAAGTGTTTAATCTAACAAAACGCATATTTGTTGTTTAACTGGAAATGAAATGTTTAAAAAAAAAAATCTGCTGGGGTTCTGTACTTCAGCAGGAACTGCTTCATATCATCTGCCTGATTGGTATTCAAGTGCTTTTTCTGTTACTGTAAGCCAGAAAGGCTTTCTTGTAAAGACAGCTCAGAGCCAGACACACCTATTATTCTTTTAAGGCCTGCTTGACACTTTAATAGAGCGCTGCAGTCTGAGCACAGTCTGTGATGGGTATCTCAATTAATGGAGCCAAGTGTGTCACTCGCAGCAACCATCCAGGAGAGTCACCTGTGAACTTGTTCACCAGACGGTGCACAAATCCATCAGCTGTACACAAAAGAAGAGGCTCTTTTTTTACCTGCCACATAACCAGAATCCTTTTTTTTTTTTTTTTTTTGCCTTTACCACAGGCCTCAGCTCTGATTTCTCTCTCTCTACCTTGTTCCTTGTGACAAGGTTGGAGGAAAAAAAAAATAGAGGTTGCCAAGGCAACGGCTGCTTCCCTGACAGTGGCTGACTAAAGCCTGTGACGCGCTCATTTCCTGCCTATGTCATAGGAAAATGAGGGAAGCGCTGTGAGATTGACATCAACTGCTTAAGATTCCAATAAAATAAATATTGGACAGCAATAGGAAAAAAGGCACTTACCTGTTTAATTTAACACCTCTTAATTACTTGTGTTGCTTCGTTAAATGCGATACAAACACCAGTGCTATTTTTTTCTTGGTCAGTGAATAATACCTGCACGTAGATTCAGACTGACCCACATCTGAAGCAATAAAACAAGACAGAACTGGACAGAGAGCAGTGGTGTGCCGACATCATGCTGCTTTCTCTCTCTCTCTCTCTGAGATGTTGTTTCTTCCTTTTTCTATGGCTGGCTCCTTCTCTCCTGTTTTCAGCCTGTGGTGTGTTTACTGCCCTACTTTCTGTCAAAACTGCAACACCACGGGAGGAATTTGTTCCTTAAATTCCTTCCCAGATTGCAAGCAGCCTGCAGAGGTAAGAGCCATTCAAGCAGCTCACTGATTTGCTGTGAAATCCTTGTTCATGTGGATGTCGTTATTAGCATGTAATGATATTAACACTTGACACAGTTCACAAAACTATTTTAACAATGGAATCCAGTGTTTCCCGTGTGTGGGTTTGTGACTAAAGCCAAAAAGCTTTATAGCTATCTAAATATAAATTGTAAATATCTAAAAAATAGTAAATAATGACCTACATTACAGCTACAGTGACTACGAGTTTTCAGAACAGAGCTGTCACTGACCCACTTTTCCGCAATGCCATCAGTGACTCAGATATGACACGATGCCAAACAAAAGGAGATGCAATCACTGTTCATGACCGGCCCAAATGGTGGACAGATTTACATCTTGCCCTTTCTTCCCGTCCAATAAAAAAGTGGCACAGAATCTGTTTCTAGCACTTTCTGAGAAACCCGGCAAACAGCACTAATGTGAATGTGATGTATTTTTGTTGTGTTTTCTTTCTGATTACGTGCAGGTCAACCCAGATAAAAACCTACTCGTGGGATAACGCGCAGGTGGTGCTGGCTGGGAATAAGTGTGATATGGAAGAAGAGAGAGTGGTCTCGGTGGATAATGGCAGACTGCTGGCGGAGCAGTTGGGTGGGTCTCAGAGCAACATTCAGCACTTGGTGTTTTTAAAACTGGGTTGCATCACAGTCTGGTTTTTCCAGAAAGACCTTTGACATTTATTTGTTTTGTACAGACAGTCAAGGTTGTTCTAAACAAACAAAAACACCCCACATTTATCTTGTGATCATTAATTGGTCATTTCTACGTTCTGATCCCAAGGTTTCGAGTTTTTTGAGACAAGCGCCAAGGACAACATCAACGTGAAGCAGACCTTTGAGCGTCTCGTCGACCTAATTTGCGACAAGATGTCTGAGAGTTTGGACGCTGATCCGGCTGTCACCACGGGAGCGCCCACTGCCAAACTCACAGACAGCGCTCCACCCCTCCAGCAGCCCGGCTGCAATTGTTAGTGAGCCATGTCAGGGAGCAGGAGAGCAGCACAGGTCCTGTAAGGTGGTAAAAAATTGTTCTCCCTGAGTGTTATCACTCCTGCTATAGTGCTGCTTTCCCCTGGACTACACTTCAAACCCCGTTTAGTAGTAGAATTACAAAAATCTGTCCTATTATCTCTTAACTTTATCACCTTATATCAATAGCAAATAACCAGGAAAACAAACGTGGCTGTTGTAAGATGCATAACATTACAGTATAACTTGAATACACAGACACCATATTCTCATTCTTTGGCTAGTTAGTGTGGTTACAAACCAAGTATGTTTCATAGGCTGCAAATAGTTCACACTGTACACTTAATCCTTAAGACCTTTAAAAGCTATAATGATGATGATAATACCTTGAAGGATAGTCAGTGAGTGCTTTAATAAGCTTTTTATTTTTTATGTTTTTGTACAGTATGTTTTTTCCTTTTATAGGTTCCTGAAGCTGCCAAATCTATGATTTAGTGCACTATAGGATGTAGCGGCTTTCTTTTGTGTAACGCGTGTGTGTGTGTGGCTGTTGTGTGACTGCACACTAAGTGAGTGCGGGTTTGCGTGAATGCGAGTATTATGTCCGACTGCAACTTCGCCATCTTAAAATCATCTACCTTGGAAAAAAGTGGCCTTTTAGCATCTTCAATACGGCCTCTGTAAGTCCCTCTGTCCTGTTTTACTGTTGGAGTATGTGTAACGTTGACGTGAGTACTGTTCCACCCTCCGCTGTCTGTAGATGTGATTCCTCTAAGTATATCTAATAAGTATATCTTAAGCAACCATTTCCATGTGCTTAGCCTCCAAGACACTCTTTTATAGTTCGATCCAATGAGCATGCTGCCAAAAATTCAATAATGTGTGCTGTTTTATTTTAAGATAGGCCTTACCCAAACCTAACCATCCCCTGCTCCATATGAAAACAATGATTTAGCATTCCATTAAAGGAAAAATCTCTTACTGTCAAAGCACAGCTCACTGTGTGCGATACACAACAAATGATCAGCTCTGTCATGGAATAAACAGCCATATATTAAAATATGTTTAAGTTTTGACTCAGCATGCTTAAATTCCATGTTTGTATGATAAAATGAAGTCCTCCATCCTACCCCCACCCTCTGAAAAAATTGACAACAATGTAAAAAGGGAAACTTCTCATAGCGGGCATATACCGTACTCTAGTGTCTTAATGTAATTCCATGTAATAGAAACGTTGTAGGTTGTTTGAAAAGCCAGAAAAGTTTCAGTTCTGCTAGTCTTAGAAGAAAATAAATTGTGCCAAAACATTACAGTTCTTTTCACATCGTCGGTTGTTTGTCACATAGTTGAATAAAAGCTCTAAACAATTGCATGAAGTCAGTCCTGATATACCTGTGTAGATTTATATGATAAGATACTGTATATATCACGCTGTGTTACAGATTTAGGAGCATTGTCATGGCGTTCGCCGTGAGATGCAATGGGCCAATAAGTGCAATATTTTATGAATTATACCCTGTACATAGTTTCTCCCATCCTCGAGTACAATGACCCCAGCTGCCGTATGTGAGTGACAGTAGGTCAGAATAACTCGTAAAACCCGAGGATGTGCTTCATTCAGTAACTGAATGTGCGACTGTAAGTGTGTATGTGTGCGTGTACCTGCCATATTGAAGAGACAAATTACGTAATATAGTGTACTGTTTGTGTATACCTTTTGTACAAATGTATTCACATACTATATGCTGTTCCTGCTAACTGTTGGTTGTTGACCGAACTTGTATTATCATGTCAAAATGCAGTGTTGTTGTGACAGATAGTCAGGGAGAAAACTTAGTCCATGACATATGCCATACTGTTTTACTAATGCCAAGAATAGGAATACACATGAACTAGTTTAAAGCGCCTGCGTGTACACATCTGTGTATGTGTGTGACATTATGATTTGATGCCAGTAGCCATGAAATAAATTACTGTAATGATCGCATTCATTTCATAGAGGGAAAGTTAGCCTCAGCCCAACAGTCACTCTAGTAAAAATGCCATTTTAAAATATTATGTCTTTACATATAACTGAATATATTTATTTGTTGGAGTGCAAGCAGACTAAGAAGTATGTTTTTGAGATTATAGGAAATAAATCCAATTCTATCTGCGGGCGTTTGTGTCCTTCGTGACTCTTTGTTCACTCGTGAAGCGTGAAGATTGCTCTCCAACCCGCACCTGATGTTTCAGTGAAATTGCTCTGGATCCATTTTAAGGCAAAGTGCGCCACCTAGTGACACGATGCTGGATTAGCACCAGAGCGGAAGTGACGAATTTATGGTGAGTAGAACCCACTATGACTATAATGTACATTTGAACGTTGTACTTTTATCGCACTTATTTTGAGTAGAAAATGTTGTATTTATCGTTTTATTTACTTTTTTTACTATAGTTTTACCTGATAGGCATTGTCATAGGTACACACTATTAACTGTAACTCCATTGGAGGTGCAATAAAAACACAATTGTGAAGCTACTTTAAGTATACAGTCACCAGACATTTCATTAGGTACACTTTGTTAGTACTGGTTGGGTCAAGCTTTGCTTCATTCTTCATGACAAAGTACTGAAAACATTCTTTAGAGATTTTGGTCCATATTGACATGATAGCATCGGACAGTTACTGCACATCCATGATGCAAATCTCCCCTTCTACCACATCCCAAAGGCGCTCTGATGGATTTAGATCCAGTGACTGTCGAAGCCACTTGAGTACAGTTGTCATTTTTAAGACAACAGTTTGAGATGATTTGAGCTTTGCTACATAAACAGTTTGCTAGGTAGGCTGTGGTGTACTTCGGGGTGACTGTAGCTTGGTAGACGGTTGTGAGGAAAAATCATAGTAGATCAGCACCCTCTGAAATACTGCCATGTTAAAAGTTGCTTAAATCACCATTCTTCCCCACTCTAATGCTCCAATTGAACTTCAGTAGGTCATCTTGACCATGTCTACCTACGTATCTACCCAAATGCACCAAATTGCTGCCACGTGATTGGCTTATTAGATATTTGCATTGATGAGATGCTAATGTTGTTTGTCCTAAATTGCTCACAAAGCCTATCCTTGTTGTCACAGGGCAAACTCTGGTGCGCATCCTGGACAGGCCGCCAGTCTATCGGGGCTAACGCATAGATGCAGGGGATCTTTCACACCTATGGCCAATTAAGAATCACGAATTACCCTAATACCCATGTCTTTGCCTCAAAGACATCATGTCACTCAGATGTACAGCTGCTTTGTCTTTGCTCTTCCTCTTGAGCATTTCAAAGCAATTTGTGCATTCATAATTGCTGAGAGACACGTGCTCTACAGCAGTGGTTTGCCTTAGTATTTTGCACACCAAAGGGCAAGCCACAATTTCAAGGCACCGCTTATATTCATATCAGCAGAAAGTTTCTATTTTTTCACTGCCGAAGTGTCAAAACTTATGCCTCAATCACCTTATGAGACACCTTCAGAGTTCAACAAGTGGTCTTGCTGAACCCTGATTCTTTTGAAGTAGGTATGAAGAGATTGTTTTATGAGGAAACTGTGACTCAATTCTCCAATACCTTAAAAAAACAATCCAAGCAAGAAATGATTAGGCAGAATCAACCCATGCTTTTATTTAATCCATTGCATATAAAAAGTTTTTTCATTCTTTTTATTTGTTTTTTACATAAAGTTGTATGATCTACAGTGCTATCCAATAGACTGCAATTAACAAGGAATCCATTAAAATAAAATTTTAATTGTCCTGTGAAACGTCCAGACAAGTTGGCATTCTAAAGACATAACCCAAAATATAATTGTCCCAAAGACCTTTTTTTTTCTTCTTTTTTTTGTCTTAAAGTTACAGTTTGTATTCTCCTTTCATACCATAAAAAAATAGAACACATAATGAGAAAAGAACCCACTATTTCCATTGGTCCAGGGCTGTTTAGAATCTACAGTATGTGTGTCAAAATAAGAGTCCATGTTTCAGGACAATGATGCAGTCGCCCAAACCCCTTGAATCCCACCCCATACCCCCACCCCCACCTCTCCCTTCACTACACAAATATAATAAACCCTTCTCCTGTGCAGGCAGAGAGATGTCAGTGGTTTTGGATATTGCAAGTAATGTGAGTGGTCGTGCGGGCAGAGCATAGATAAGCAACACACCGCCAGTGTTTCAGCCATAATTAATGCAGCAGTGGCTGAACATGCAGATGTGTCTTGAAGCCTCTGTGCTTTGTAGGGCCGTAGTCAAGCAACAGCTATACACTACTGTTGCGCCCCATTCAGTGTTTCTGTAGCTGCGAGACAGCCACACAGAAGCAGGTGATGCGGCAGCCAAAAAAGCGACTCCCGCATCACGTCTCCTGACAGGCTGAATCACATCTGTGAGTGTAGAGGCAGAGCGTAAAGGAAGTGTGAGCTGTTCAGACCAGGTCTACAGCAAACTCGACTCTTGGGACATCCGGCTGGCTATAGGCCACACATCACTCATGTGGTAAATCTCAGGCTTGCGGTCGAACCGAGTCTCCGCACACGTCTGCACCGACGGCGTATTTTCAAAGCAGCGCCGTAGCTGCGAGACAGAGCAAACCGTGTTTGGCTGTGATTGTGGAAAAGGCAACTTTTCTCAGCAGGAGATCGGGCCGACCCGAGCCAAAAAGATTCACCACTGCAGCAAAAAGAGAACTAGAGAATTCAAAAAATAAAAAGGCTAAAAGTAAATGACGTGTTGAATTTAAGGCACAGCCCATGGGCCAAGGAACAGTTTCTTTTTTTTTTTCTTCTTAAAAAAAAAAAACAATTTGGCTTTCCCTCTCTCTTCACTGAGCTACTTCTCAGCTAAGCAACATGTCGATGGATCGTTTTTGTTTTTTTTTTCCTTTTTTGTTGTTTTTCTTTTTTTACACCGAAGTTCATGTGTAAATAAACATTCTCTCAACAAGAGGTACATAATACAGCCACGCCATCACCAAAAGGGATGATAAGAATCAACCATTTACAGCAAACTGCATTATGATAGTAATAACATTAATAATTATATATTATGTACAGCACAATAAATATATGTTTGTAAACAGCGATAAAACCAGAAATTTTTTTATTACAGGTAAGGGCTCTGGGTGAGGATGGGGGGAAAAAAAGAAAGAAAAGTATTGGCACAAAATGAAAGATTAAATAAAAAGTTTTAAAATGACACATAATCAAAACGAGCACTCTTTAAAAAGCGGTGTGCAGTACTTCAAGTGTTTGTTTTTTTTCTTTAAAGAGGTGGATTTTCTTTTAAATATTGTATGTACACTGGGGTTAAAAAGTATATTTGGATATTGTAACCTGCAAGCCTGCGATGTGGTCTATGCTACAGTGAAATATTTACTGTACCATCTTCATAATGCAAAAAACACACACACACACACACACACACACACACACACACACACACACACACACACACACACACACACACAAAGAGGGAAAAAAAGAATCAAGCAATAAATAATAAATTGAGGCGTAAAATATGATAGAAAAAAGTGAAGAGTTTTGGCTGTGATGTAGGGCGACAACGTTCAAGCCTATGTGTGCACGCGTTTTGGCGAGTTTAAATAAAACAATAAATGTAATCATAAACAAATATATGTATCTGTGCAAGAGTATCTGGATATCTGTAGAGGATATCTGATGACTGCACGATGGAGCTGATTGTCTTGTCGAAAACAAAGACAGTAACTGGAGTTAACGTCGTGTAGGCAAAAAAAACCCCTATAAAAACAAAAACGTGTTCGTGATGAAAAGCACATTTACAACAGGTAAAAGAAAACACAGTGACTGGAAAAAAGCAGCAGTTCTTGATGTGCGTGTCAAATAAGGGCAAGAAAATGAAAAGAAGGACGATAAAAAGCTTTCGTAGCATTTGTATAAAATCACCCTATAATACCATTTCTATTTCTGTATACTTGGAGCACTAAACAAGCTTCTAAAAAAGGTGCTTTTTGTATCAACTACAAAGCATTGCATTGTCTTAGGATGTGTTCAAAAGAACTGCAGGCAACGACAATTAAATTTAAAGGCTTGTAACAATGTAACTGAAGTGTGAAAACCTCGGCTTTCACGCTTCCTTCTCGGTGAAGACGCTCACCAAAAACAATAGTTATTATGAATGAATTCCAAAATTCAAACTGACAGGACAAACCAAATATGAGTACAGTGGCATGGAAATAGTAGTATAAATGCTATTGGAGCAAGTGCAAACAGCTCAGAACACTCAATGTAACCCAGCTGTAAAGATATCCCCTTCAAGAAAAAAAACAAAACAAAACAAAAAAACACTGAATATCTACGACACGTTTCTCCCCCATTAGTTTCCAAAAGTTCCCTCGTTTTCTTTATTTCTAACAAAACAGAGCCTAAGATTGCAAAAGTAAATTCTAGAAAATATCTGAATCTTACATACAGTACGATACAAAAAAATTAAAGAGGTCTAGGACAGCGACACAGCCGTTTCGATTTGAGCTTGGTGTCAGTCAGGTTTTCAAGGAAGACTTCCACAGCAGAAATGTGTCTCAAAGTTCCCCGGTGTGCTGCAGCTTTCATCTCTGCGGCGCCCCGTCAGGTTTTCTCAACCGGATGACAGCATAACGTGCCTCCTAATTTGTAGCGGGAGGGGGGGATATGACCTAACCGAGAGGGAGGTTCTCCTTGAACACGCCAACAACTGTCTCTGTAGAGTATGGGCACTTAATAAAACACGGAAACACTGGCAAACCTTCGGGCGAGGCTGAGATGAAGCAGAAAAGGAGGAAAACGTGATGTTACGTACAGTAAGAACAGCACGGAGGAGACTGAACTGCTGGTCCACATCCTAAACTTAAGCCTGTAAAAGGGAGGGGGCTGTAAAGGTGAAATAAAGACACACCACTTCAGTACAAATGGGAATGGAAAGGAGTTTTCCTGAGTGCAAAAAAACTTGAAGTAGTACCAGTGGGCGTGTCTGAACAAAGCGGGCAGGGAGGAGTGGCCAAGGTGGGGAGCAGCGCACGCTTTGGAACCAGAAACATGGATGTATAAAAAACACACACAGATTCAACAAAACCCAAAAAATATTCTATAAATAATCATCTGTCATTACTAAGAAGAAGAGTTAATCAGATGCTGTCCATAAACTGCTATGTGTCAGGGGATTTCGCTTTCTCCTCTTCCTCCTCTTCCTCCTCCTCTTCTGCTACCTCTTCCTCGACAACACATGATTGTGAGCAGGGTGTTTCTCCCTCTTCTACTACCTCATCATCATCGTCATCGTCCTCCCCCACCTGTTCGTCCAAAGGTATCTCTGTTGATTCAGAGTCCTGCGTACAGAGTGTTTTAGAATCAGTACAGCTGTTTTCCTCCTCCTCCTCTTCCTCCTCCTCCTCCTCTGGCTGGCTGCCGCTGTCTTTCTCAGTGTCCGACTCCCCGTCCTCCTCCAGGGTGAGCTCGAATTGGAACTTGTCCCCTCCCGGAGGTCGAGTGCTGTCCTCAGGCTCGTCCAACGCAGGGGAGGGACTTTGGGGGATGGTGCTTTGGTACCACTCTCTGTTGTCTTCTAACGTGTCCAGGATGTCCTGGGCATCCGGATGGACCAGGTCAGCCCACGTCTCCCACAAAGGGTGGACGATATAGTCTATGAATCCAACCTACAGAGGACACGCAGGGAAAACAGGACTCTCAGTGTGTGTCTACACAGTACACAAGTACAGTACACTTATCTGCCTGTGTGTGTTACCTGGCTCTTTTCCACTGAGGCATTGTGTTTGTCACACATGGGGCTGATCTCCATGCCCCTCTCCCGTTCTCGGTCACCTTGGCTGAAAAACTCTTCCATGATGCGATCCGTCCACTGCCGGTACAGCTGCAGAGGCTTGGTGGGGTTGCTCAAATCTGCACAGTGCACCATGTTCTGGAGAACCTGAATGTGACCGGTAACACAGTCTAAAACACAGCGCCAATGTCCCAAAAGACAATATAGACAGCAGTAGGAAATGCTACAACAGAGACGTGGATATTAGACAGCCAGTTTTACCTGTATCCTGTCAGAATAGTTATCCAGCAGTAAGACACCAGAGCTGGTCACTTTCTTAGTTTCCACCATTGTTTTCAGATCAGCCAGCAGATTCATGTGCTTGGACATGTCTGTAGCTAGCACCTTATAAAGACCAACAACAAACTGTTACTAGTACTCAGCAAAGAACACTGTCGCTTAATTTGTACGTAATATACTACACAAGGCTTTCTACTCAGCCTTTATTACAAAAGATGAAACTCTTTTCACTTACGATGTCAATGACCATCTTTCGCAGTGATTGTCTTTGTTTTTTGGTCAAGTTTTGGAAGATGTCACAGTTCTCCTCTTGCAGGAGCTTGAAACCGACTGCTAGATGATGGTTCTCTAAGACGGACGAGTCATTGTACATCAGTGCCAACTCTGAATCTGCAGGGGGGAAACGGTTGGTTAGTTTAGTTTGCAGAAACTTAGCAGGAAGCTGATAAGTCCGCTGGTACACTTCTGTACATCCAACTGGAATTTCTTTTCAAGTTGCTTTTAGGCTAAGCTTAAGTTGATACACGCTGCACGCCACTTTGTAACCCACCCCATCTCTTCCCTTTCATGCTTTGTCCTGTTAAATCAGTGTCTGCAGTCATGCATGCCTGCTCTTGTTCTGTTCTGGAGGTGTTGCTGCTGCTCTCAGTGCCTTGTGCTTTCCACACATGTGCATGTGCCAAAACCATACCGCCAAATACAAATTACCATAGATGGGAACAGCAATTCTAAACTGTGCATTTCAGTTTAATTAGATCCATAAGACAATAAATGTGCAACAATCGTCTATTAGTGCAACAAATTTCTCTAATGGTGTCTTGCTGAATTTTATGTGTGCTGCTATGGATTCCTTGGTGAATGTGCAGCAGAAGAAAGCCCCATCATGTTTACCGCTGAGAGATTTCCCACTCGCGGTCATTTGAAGGACCTCTAGCTGTATTTAGATTTTCCATTAAGATGCATTAGTCTTGGCCACAGTGAAACCGAGCAGCAGAACAGAGAAAGGGGATCCTGCTCCGTTGCTCTCTGGCTGACAGCAGATCATTCTGGTGGCACTTAACAAGGATGACTCACACTGCCTTTACTGCAGGGATTCCCCATTTGGGGCTTATGGTAAGCACTACACATTTTATGTGTGTGTTACGTGTACGCGACTGCATAGTGTGCCTTCTGTTCTGAGGCTGGTGTTAGTAATACTCTTATGCATTTGTGCCCAGTGGATATAAACTGCTTTTGTTTGAGTTTTCCTCTAAACCGCCAAATTAAGGTGATATTTGTGATACTGCTAACCATAAGCAAGTGAGTCAGTTAAAGTGAGATAACAGGGGTTTAGCGTCTAGCTCAGGGATACATTAACAAACACAACAACATGAAGCAGGCATGCAAGTCTGGCCTGGTTATAAGCTCAGTTTAGATGCTTCTATCACTACTCTTGGTGTTAGTGAGTCACGCAGATTATCTGGCTTTTATTTCTTTAGGTTTTGATAAATCTGTCTTTGTGATGTCTACCCTTCACTCAACGATGGAGATTACTGGAATTTAGCAACCAAAATGCAATGGCCTATAAAAAGAAATAAGACTCTCAGCGTTGATTAGCTACCGCTTGATGTAAACAAGAAAATATTGAGGTCAGCACATATAGTGTGGCTACATTTGTCCTCAGAAGGACGTTTTCCTAAGAATCCTGAATGATGTTGAGTACAGGGATTAGGGCAATTATTGATCGTCTCTTTGAACTCCTCTGCTTTGGAATCACATGTCAAAGCCATCACACGTGCCTGCAAAAAACATGCTGGTAAACACGTGCATGTGTGCAGGCACTAAGTGTTTAAGCCCAACCTGCACATTTGGAGTTGATGCAAGAATCAATTCAGAGTTTGGATTAATTATGAAATGTGATTTATGAGAGAAATTATATTTATAATGCAGAGTGTGTGCATATGTATGTTTGCTAACGAAGCAGAGGCATCAATGTGCATGTTCTCACCTTTGTGCCAGAGTGTGTGCGTTTGTGAATACTTGGTAATGACACAGTTGCTAACACTCATATTCAGGCTTACTGGTGTTAATGAGGAACTGGTTCGAGACTCCGGGATGGTCCACGTCATGAATTGCACTGGCAAAGATGGCAGCGAGGATCTCAAGGTCTGTGAACACAGCCTGGAAAGAAGAAGAAGCAAGTGTTGAAGGGAGAGCGGAGTGCACTGATGCGAGAGTCAGCTCGCTGGATAAAAATACCCTTTTAAGTTTAGAGCCATTGATTGGACGTGGAGAAGGAGTTTGATTGAAGCTGATTGTGGAAGCATGGCCTACGTGTTTGCGAGTATATGCATGTCAATGCCTGTGTACAAGAGTGTTCCATGTCTTTGTGTGTGTGTGTGTGCACTTGCACCTCACCTCAAGGGCAGGGGTGGATAGCAGCACGTGAGTTGACTGGGTGACGTCAGCAGCATGGATGTTGTTATGATAGGCCACATCGGCATGGTAATGGTCTTCTAAGGTCATCAGGTAGGTTATAAAGGTGTCAAGTGGAATTTTAAAAGTTTTTAACAAGTCTCTCTCCTGCAAATAAGAAATAACAAAGGGGGGGTGTATTACAATTAAGACGATTTGGACAATTTGGGGATTCATCAAGCAGCAAAAGAGCCAGAAAAACAGAAGAAGAAAGTCTTTACCTGGAATATTGTGTACATCATGACTGTCAGTGGTCGATTCCCAGAAAATTCGGAGATTTTAAAAACATTAAGGCCCCATTTATTCACATGCTCCAACTCCTGAAAAAATCAAAACCCCAAAAAACAATGAGATAAGATCAGAAATAAATTCCCTCAACTATATACATCAAATTGCACACACTGTGCACTATATTTATGTAAACTATGCACACAAACACACCTTAGCAAGTTCATCTTCGGTCTCGGTCTTGACCCCAAATCGAGGGATGTTCGAGTTTGTGAGGCTGGATGAGTGCTGCAGCTTTTTCACCCCACTGATCTGAGACATGGGCTTGTTCTTCTTCTCCTTCTCCTTTTGCGTTTGAGGGGATGGCATCTCGACTTCATGCTGCTTGTCTGGAGAGACGCAGTGCAGAAAAAAAAGAACAGAAAAGTGAATACAAAGATTGTCACGATGCAAGAAGGAGGGCGAGTCTATCTACCCGTGTTATCACTCACCCAGGAAGGTGTTGGAGATGAACTCAGAGACTTGGTTCCCAGAGCGGCTCATCTCTGAGAGGTGCGTGAGCTCTCTATTCAACATCCTCTTGAACTGAAAGCGGAGCACACACGTATATGAATAATGGGTTCAGTGTCTCGGAAAAAGGTATAATCACAATTTCTTGGTTTTTCAAGTCAGAGGTGTTCAGAGGCACTTAATGATGTCATTTTCAAGTAAAATAAAATCTATACATGTAAAGAAAACAGATGATTTGATGGCATACACATTCCTAATAGCAACAGTCTTTTTCAGACAGATTTTTAAAATTTCAAGGAACAATACAGTAGTTATTCCCAGAAATTTCACCTTCTTTCACTTTAACACACGCACACACACAGATTTAGAGGCCTGCTGCCCTGGAAAAACTGACAGCATTTATTTATTCCTCATTTGCTCTTAGCTCTCCGGTGCCTAATTGAAGTGGCAGGCCCAAATTTAGCTGCAGCTTTGGGTTTGAAGACCAAATTGATTGATGTGGAGGCAAACGCTTTAAATCACTGATGTTCCAAACCACAAAGTTACAAAACAGATATTTAAAAAAACCCCTCAATGCATTATTTATTTATGAATGAATTTAATTATGAAATTGTAAAATGCACAGTGTATATCAATGATTTATGTAAAGCCATACTGATCACTTTAAGCAAGCCATAACACCACAGGAGTCTCTTTAGAGCTCAGTCCGATTTAAGAACACCCACAGGCTTTTTTATAATGATGACACCAGAGGCTGCGAGCCACTTGCAGCCATTGTTGCAGAAAAGCGACAAATACAATAATTACAAACATATAAAAATAGCAACATATAAATAAAAATGCAACCTACAAGATTTCCAGATATCTGTATAACGTAAAAAGGAGAGACCTAAGAGTTGCTGTTTTCTTTGACCTAAGAGGCCACTTGTGCCGTTTAACCTTTGAAACAACCAGAATGGAAATAACGATCCACAGATTTTGTGAAAACATCTTTGCTCTTGAATCCAAAGTCACCTAAATTATCATTTTTTCTGTGAATTACACCCAGGCAGCACCATGCGAGCACAACATCGGCTCTTCACATCACAAATGCATCAAAATGGAAAACGGACCCAGAAATCTCACACCAATGCAGCAACAGTTTGAGGAGATATATGACGTGCTTCGTATATCTCAACTGGTCTGAGGGATGAAAGTTACAAAAAAACCACGTCCTCTCGATGAAAATTAATTTAAGCAATCACATCAAACTAGGTGTGAAGCACATGAATATATAAAAAAACTACACTAATATAAGAAGGGATCTTACCTTTATGTATCCCCAGGACACAGAGAGCAAATAATTTGCTTCAGGCATTTTGACAAATCAAGCAAACCGATCCAGAACCAGAAAAGGTGCAGGTTTAAAGTCCGGTATACTGCTCAGTCAATGAAAACACTAGACAGCTAGTAAAACAAAGGCAGTTCCCGCCAGTTAAAAGACCTCAACCTGAGGAGCCCGCAGAGCTTGATTCCAAGTAAATCAGCTGTGCAGAGTCCGTAAGTGAAGCATCGCGTTCTTGCCCTGCAAATAACCAAAGAACCGAGCCGAAGAAAAACAGATTCTGACAGAGATGCGGAAGAAACGTGTCTCCCCAAAGATCCGATGCGAGCATATTGTGACCACACACGGTGACACAGATTGGCATGTGAACACACACACACAGAGTCAGGCACAGGGATGCACTGCTGAGTCTGTGAATAATTGATGATGGTGCGGATGCTTAGTAGATGCCAAAGCACCAGGACAGCAAAATTTTTCTCTCAGCAGCTCCCAAACAGGACTGCCTGGCTGCTTCTGTATGTGTGACACAAGCTCCCATGTGAAGCGCACAGGCTGCCTCCCTCACACGGTCGTACGACGGCAGCGAATCAGGGCCCGGATATGAAAGAAGTGTGAGCTCATCATCATCTCTGATTGGTTTGGATTGGAACAGACCTGAGACTGCCTGCTGTTTGATTGGCTGGGACTGAGGTCAGTGGAAAAATCTACCCCTTCCCTTTCCTTTAATTCCTGCGGTGCAAGGGGGATGTTAGTTTGTGTATGCATGTGTGTGTGTGTGTGTACAGTACACACCTACATTTGTGTGTATGCAAAACATGTTCATATAAGATGCATGGCCAACTGTTCTAACCTTCTGCACAGCTTGATATACAAGTGCAGGTTACCTCATCCAACATGATATAATATTTAAAAAAAGCTGAGGTCACCTTCCACCCCGGTATTCAAGCGAGGTGAGTCACAGCAGCATCACTGATGAGATGATGTAAACACACACACAAAAAAAACCCCATCATTAGTCTTACAATAAGAATGAGCGTCACAGTTATCTGAAGTGGGCTCAATAGGACAGAAACTGAAAGCGCTGCAGCCACACAGGCTGCTCCGTGTGCGTGTCAGCAAGCTCGGGAGGTCGTCGCTTTAATCGAAGGCAAAAGATGAAACCTTATTCAAGCAGGAGTTTTTTGTTTTTCTTTCTGAAGCAGCGCCAAGCGACAAACACCTCCAAAGTGAGTATATCCACCTAATGCTTTATGAGTGCATTTCATGTCTCCAGCAGTCATTTTTTAATGTTGACATCCAGCATCATTGAATTATCCGCAGATAATCTTAAATTTGAAATTTTACAGGAAAACCCACGTTGAGTCAGCTCACCAACGATGTCCCAGTGAAAAAAAAAAAAAATCATTACAAAGCTCTGAAGACATTCCTCATAATTAAGCTTAAAATTCTCAGAGGGCACTGACAGAGAGCTGTTTGTAGTTTGCTGCAATTCAAATGTACAGGGCATCTGAATCTTGTCCTACCAAAATGAGTGATATTAGATGTGTAAGCTCAAATAATTACTGGACTGCTTCTTGTAATTGCAGGTGTGGAAAATTCTGAACTGTGATAATATTCATAGGATCTGGACAGGGGGTATTTCTAAGAAAAGCAGAACCAAACTTTGGTGAAAAACATGTTTACTTTGGACTTTGGTTTATTTAAAGAAATGTCTTAGTATAAACACTTGTTTATGCTCTTCAAATTACCTGTTGAGGTACTGGTCCAAAAACATTTCCAATCAATGTTCAGAGTTCAGACAGCGTGCAAGTTTTGATATTACAGCTTTACTGATAAATATTGCAGTGATGATGATGATGATGATGATGATGATGGATCATTTTTCTAATCATCACCACCATCAACTTACCCCACCCCATAAACCAGGGATGTCTGACACATGGTCCTATCCTTATTAGGGTTGTGGGAGTGGTTGGAGCCTATCCCAGCTACCATAGGGCGAGAGGCAGGGTACACCCTGGACAGATGGCCAGTCTGTCGCAGGGCAGGGAATGTACAATGAAGAGATAAAACTTGAGAGAAGAGCATGTTGTGTATGTAAACGCACATGTGTGCATGCATGTGTCGAGTGTTTACATTGATTGAAAAGGGACCAAATCTGTCTCTGATTACTTTACGCCCCACTTCCAGAGCCTGTTTGGCACTGTGAGTAATTTACAGCTACACTGGAACAGATGAGCCCACCGGCTCGCTGAGATCCAGTCGCTTTGATTGACTCACAGCCAAGCAGGCCAGCACAGGCCCAACACACACGCACATGTGTGCACGCACAACACATGGTCTCCTCTCATGTGGAAAGTTTAAACAACGCCCGCTTACACCTCACCGATCCACACAAACTCCCACTCGCTGTCACGCAAACACACACAAAGCAATAGCTTAGCCAAGAGGTGTGAACTCAAACTATTGGGTAAAAATTGGAAAGTGTCACACCGAGCATAGATGTGTGTTGTGACCAAAAATATCTGTTCCTGCTGTGTATATATAGCTCGCAACACCTCCAGATCAATGTATTTTTTTCGTGTCTCACATTCTGCATTTATTCGGGCAGCAGACGCCCCCTCTCCGCAGAGGGAGCAGGAACACTTTAATTGTTGTCAGTGTTATAGATGAAATGGATCTGTCACCCATTCATGACATGCAGAAGACACCAAGGAGGAAATCCATATGTAGGAAGGCTACAAACAGGTAATGGTAAGACTGGTTGGTGGTTCGATCCCCCGACTCCTCCAATCCACACGTAAAAATGTGTCACAGGGCCAATACATAGTGCATGACTGTTAGGAAAAGGGCTGTACCACACAAATACTAGTCCATGTACCATTTATAGCACAAAGTATACCTATGAAAACTAAGATCAGCAGCAAGATGCAAAAGCAAAGAGAACTAGCCACTAATTCAGCCACTGAAGAATGAGTCTGAACCGCATGTGTAAGCCCTCCTCGCTGAACTAGATCCAACTTTTAGGGACAAGACAGTTTGAATTCTTAAGGGAAGCTACATCTTATTCAGAAAAAGCAGAAACCTCTCCTCGCACAGATCTGAGATCAGTGATGTGAGGCTTCTAAACTAGGTGTTTCCTAAGGAACCTCTTGCTCTTTCTTGAAATGAGCTGCTAAGAAACACTAATTTAAAAATAGTGAAATATCAAAAGAATAATACTTTTAATCATTTAAAAGTATCACTGCAACAAGTGGAGGAGATATAATCAGTTGTTACTGGTTATACTTGCACATATTGTCTGTTGGCCTCATTATTTGAAATTTTGGCCACATTCAATAGCAGCACCTGCCATTATAGCAGTGTACATATATAACAGGAAAAGCATCATTTAGCAAAGGTCCATATTACAGACTTTGGTATTTACTTTACCTGCTGCAACAATTAGAGAGTCATTATGAAAACAGAAGATATCCACCAACACCCACTGGCTGCTGCTGATTTGCAAAAGACAAGGAAGCTCAACCTTACAGGTTTAGGTTAAAAAGAGAAGTGACACGATCCAGATTCTTGTTCAGGTGTCGCACCAGTCGCACTGCAAGTGAATCAGACTTACTAAAACGGTGACGCCAGAAAAACAGAAAGAAAGTTTTAATGAGTCACTTGCCATATGCCAGGAGATCCGCAGATGAGATCACGACACAACCAAAATACCCAAGTCTTAACTCCTTCCCACATAAAAAGACATTTGATCACCTCCCCAGTACCCTTAATGACGAGTTTTGAGACCTCAATAAACATCAATAAAGACGTTGTTTGACGACCATCAGAATAGGTTCTAGGTTTTTCCAAGGGACGCCCTAGTAAGCTGTATACAAAAAGATCACCCTCACTAACTTCTGATTCACACCTTGTCATTTTGTTCTGGAAGAAACCACTCAGTTCAGAAAAGAGTAACAAGAGTTGCCCATAGTAGGAGTCCAAAGGGGGGAAAGAGTTCTTGCCTTTAGTAAAAAGGACACCTTCGAACCTGAACATCCAAGCATGACACCCTGATATTTCAAATGAGAAAACAGCCAACGCTAATCAGACTTGACTAGTGCACATCAATCTTACAGAAGAGCAAAAGAATCCCCGAAATACTTAATCACACACAAAGGAAAAATATCTAACCACGGGAGTATCCTGAACTTGAACCCACAGAGAACCAACAAGTGTCACCTCAGAGACCTATACGACATCACGGCAAAGCGTCTAATAGACACGCTGTCTGTTAGACGTGTGTCAATTTCACACTTTGCCTCTGCAAAAGGGTGAAATAGACACACATGCAGAAGTTGAATTACCAGCAGGGGGAGATAATAATAATAATAATAATAATAATTTTTAAAAAGCCAAGAAGTCAGTAGTGAGTAAAAAAACATGTGAAGTACATTTCAGGGTCCTTAATCAGTAGAATCGATTAAGCTAGGTGGCTAATATGTTCATACTGTCCGTGTAACTGTGTTAATAATGTCTAAGAGTCGAAGCTTGAAATGGACAAGCTATGCCAGTGGCTCAGCGATTCTATTACAAGTTTTGCCGTGATACTGGGTTGCAGAGACATGTGCACTTTTAATGTCAAAGAAGGTGTTACAACTGCAAACAACTTGTTTCATTTGGTGTACAATGGGTGTGTGTGCTGTGTGTGTTTTTAGCTACTGTGTGAAAGTGCATTAAGTAAAATGGCAGTACGAATGTCCTGGAGGGCAAACTGACCTTGCCTAACCTACTGTTACAGCAGCCTCTAAGCCTAACAGAGTAACCTTGGGAATAGTGATATTCCGAGGTGACGTGCATTATTTCACCAGAATATATTGTGACCTGATTTGAGGGCAGAGATGATGAATGGGAACCCACAAGGAACTGTACTTTATGGGCGGTGAGTTTTAACAATGGTCCCAAACACTGAGAGAAGTGATTTTTCTGTAATTTTATTCCATTTTCCTCAAATGAATTCAATCTTTTTTTTTGGTTTCTTTTATTTATCCCGATGATGAGCTGAGGATACCTTTAAACACCGATGTTAAAGTCTGCGGGCTCCACAACATAAAGTAATGGCCATGTGTGGGAGATGTAGCGACTGTATTACATGTGATGTCTTTGTCTGTACGTGTGTGAGTGTGTATGTGTGCATTGCTGGAGTGAGATAGCAGGGCGGCTGAGCCTGTGGCTGTTGCCATGACGACCAAAGATAGCTGTGCTGATAAAAGAGAGCATGTTACAGTTTTTCTTTTACCTCCCTCCCTCTCTCTCTCTCTTTTTAAAGACGTGATTTTTTAAAATTTAAATGAAGTAGATGTGCAGCGTGATGTGTGTGATCGCACTAACATCAGAGGTGAACCTGTGCTTTTTGTTTGATTCCTTTGTCTGTCTCTCCTCTTGGTTCGTCCCACCTCGTGTGACATCACAGTGTGTGACATCACCACAGCCCAGAGCTGATCAGCATTCAGAGCAGCACACACACACTCTCACACACACGGACACACACACGCAGTGGAAGCAACTGAGCATGCTCATACCAAAACTCCTCGCTTGCATGACGATGCTATCGCTAACATATATAGACCATACAACATAAACAGACCAATGTGCGGTGTAATGACTGATGAGTATTAAGAAAGACATTAAACCACATAATCAAGCAGCACATAGATCAACCACACACACACAAACAAACAAAATGTAGAAGAATCAAGTTTCTACAGTGCTGCTTTTACAATGGGTTCATAACGAGTCATTATTAGGGATGAGGAGGTCTAAAGAAATTGGAATTATGTTTAAAATCAACTACATCGACAGCCTGTGATACAATGGATCTCATTATTGTTTGTTAGTTTGCTAATGCAGTGTTAAAAGTGACATAAGCTTTGTCCAAGAAAAAAAAACCAAGCCATTACGGCATTTAAATTTATACAAGACTTTTGTATAAGATGAGTAAAATGACTGTATTTTTACATTTCTTTTTCTTTTAGATGGACGTGTAAAAACACAGGCGTGGGTTAGCAACATGACAACTCCCATGAAAGTGTGCTGCATAATTTCTTTTTAAAAGATATATAAAGTTAATCATTGAATGCAGTTCTGTTAAGCAGTCAAGCTTCATTTAGTAGTTTAGCTTCTTAGCACTTTCAATCTGCAGGAAACTCTGTATATACTGTAAATATTTGTAAAAGTGCAACTTCAAGTAGAGTTTAGCACATACAGTGTACTGCATGTCCCACACAGCATCAGCACTACACTATATTTTGCTCAAACGCCACAAAATTAAAACAAACCAGACAAACACTAAAGTGAAACCCAGGAAGCAACTTCCAAATTACAGAGACAGAGAATACTTATAACATATACTGCCATGAATTTAAAAAAAAAAACCCACAACAACAACTTTTTAGCTATTCTTACCTTGTTTGAAGCCATCTCACTGACTGAGTGTCTCGTCTGCAGCGTCTCCAGCTGGTCCAGGCACCAGTCCAGCTCCTCCAGGGTCTCAGTGGCCAGTTTCTGGTAGGCCTCCTCTGCAGGGGCAAGACAGGAGGGCAGGGGATCAGTAAGGGCCCGCTTCAGAGGGCTAGTGGACGGTCCAGGCCCGGGGTCTCCCACCCCACAAACAGCTAAGCTGGGATACCCCGAGTAGACACATGGGTGACTCTTCATACTGGACAGGTGAGCCAGCTGAGGGGGGTAGGGGTGGGGGGCGTGGGAGCAGGGCCTTTATGTCCCGTATCCTAACCCGCAGATGAGCAGAGGTCAGCTGTAGCCAAGCTCATTGATTCCCCATGGAGAAAAGAAACCTTCACCGCAGTCCCACAGTTCCCGGCTTCTTCCTTTTAAGTCAGATACAATCCCTGGGAGTATGGCTGTGAGAGATGGATGGCAAACAGCCACCCCGAGTCAATTCAGTGTGTCCAGATGCTCGTTAACAGTAAGGAAACATCGGCAGAGAATAGAGACGTAAACCACAGAGCAAAGAGAGCAACAGCAGAAAAACAGACTTCCTCACTATCACCCATACACAGCACACATATTCTACTCAGTGATCTGGGTGTATAGGGTTTACTGTATGATTCATAAGAGAAGTATAATTCCAGTCATGTAGCAAGATGAACAACAGTCTGCTTAGCAGGCCCATGTCTGCCATAGGAGGGATGGAGCGAAGACGGGGATCAGGGAAAAGAGGATCCAGTGAGAGGCTCAGAACCAGGCAAGATCCATGTCACTATTGTCCAGGGTGGAACAAACACAAGATCGTTCACAGCATCTTGACATGGTTAAGAAATACATCTCACAGACACACACACATACAAATACACGGACACCAACAGACGCACACATGCATACACATGCACACTCACACCAGACAAAATGCTAACCATAACACATCATGATTTTGTCTCCATAGCCTCTCTGCCAATGAAAACATCCATGGTATCCGGGAAGCAAAGGGTATAATCCAGTGCTGTGTGTGTACGCTGGACAGTGTTTCCTATGGATGCTGTGTGTGTGTGTGTGTGTATAGGGGGTGGGCTGCTGTTGCTTCAGCGTCCCTGGTAGCCAAACGTGCTGCTCTCCCCAAGCTGTACCTAAAGCCTGAGAGGACCGCACTGTGGATGGGGAAGGGAGATCATCAAAACATGGACTGGACTGCTGGAGGTGAGAAGCCAGAGCTGGGAGCTCCCTATACTGAGTGTGCATGCATGCCAATATGTGCTCAGCATACAAATACACCAAAAGAGAGAGGTAAACAAATAGATGGCAGACCATATGGTGAAGATGGCAGCGGTTTAGCGTGATGAGCCCGACATCGCAGTGCCACGGTATCCTTTTCTTTTCGTTTGAGATCAAAGACATGCACCTCTCAAAGTCAGCCTATGTTAGCAGAAAATGTCACCTTGTCAGAAGCCAATTAATATTGATGTCTTAACTAATTTAGGAAAGCACACAGGGGTTTAATGCAATGTGATCTGTGATGTGTGGTAACTAAAGCCATAATTCAGTTACACAGACAAGGCAGCGGCAGATTAAAACACACGAGGACTACATTTAGTTTCGTGATGCCATATCAACTTAGCATTTGTAGGAAGTGTTTAAAGCCTTTGGGGAAACACTGTTCTGTCTTCATATTGACTTTACTGATGTAAACATTTACATCAGTAAAGTTTTCAAGTTCATAGCTCTCAATTGCACAAGTAGGACAAGATAAGTAAATTTTATTAATATCTCATGCTTTATATTTGGAAGAGATGCACACTAATTTTGTTACCATATGGGTCTGTTTTGTGCACAACAATGCCTTTCTATGACCTCATACTCTGAACCCCTATCCCGCTTCATTGTCTTTGACAAATCTTTCCCATCCTGCTTCCATTAGTCCCCTTCCTCTCCCACACTTCTCCACTGATCATCCTTCCCCTCTTTGTCTCTCTCTCTCTCTCTCTCTTGCTCCTATTTTTTGTCTCTCGCTTTGCTTCCCCTCAGTCTCCTTTTCTCTCTCGGTGTCTCTCTCCCTGGTGTGGTGTCAGTGGCTGGGGTGCTACTCTTTCTGACAGCAACTGCACTGACGTCAATGACATTCTTCTCATGCTTAGTGCGACATCAGACACCGGCGCTCAGAGAGGCCACTCTGCTGCACAGACGCAGGGCTGCAGCCAAACTATGTACCGGAACAGCTTGACAGTGAAGTTGGAGTGGGAGACGATGAGAAGAGGAGAGAGGAAGAGGAGCAGCAAGGAGGAAAAGGAAGGAGAACGCAGAGCTCGGGAGGAAGGACAGCTCTTGTGACGCTGAGTTTAGCATCAGCTTTGAAAATAGCTTCTGGCCGCATCGCGTGCAATAAAAAAAAAGAAAAAGAATTAATGTAACCAGAAACATAATTCTACTGTGTTGAATACTGAATGCGAGTGACACGAGCATCTCTTTAAACTCACCTCAGTGCCTAAATGTTTAAAAAGCTGCCATAACCGTTTGAATCAATTATGCAAATTACTGCCTGCCTGCATTGCTTGAAACTTGAAATCGTTGTCTGTCTCTCCCTCTTTACTTTAACCAGCAACTATTCTCATCCACAACAGGTAAAAGGTCAAAGAACTATTAGTGCATCTTTCCGATAACAGAAGGAAAAAAAAAAACTGCTCTGGCAAGCAGGGGCAGGAAGCTAAAGATGGAAAGACAAGCAGAGGAAGGGGCAAAGAGCCCTACATGCAATCTCACTTTTATTGACCAGCATCTTCTCCTTGACTGATTTACCGACTTAATTTTAATTATACTCCCTTTATTGTCTTTCTCTGCAATGCGACTTGTTGCAGGCTCAATAAGCCTTTGCGTTACAAGTATCAGTCAATAGTCTCAAATAATTATGCTCATGACTCACAGCTGTCACCAGTTTATGGCAGGGCTGTGCACCAGATTATTTTCTAAATATAGCACGATGTCAGTGGTTCTTAATATATAAGCAGGTTGGTAAGTCTCGAGATTTCGATTTTAACATCTGTAAGGATTGCCCACAAATACAAGAGTAAGCATAAATTTGGCTCCCTTAATAAATGACTATTATAAATATATAGAATAATATATAGTTTTGTCCGTTTATTGAGCATATCTATGTCCATGTGTTTGTGCGCGCGCGCTCATGATCATTTTACCGAGCAATGCACAGTGAAATTATTTATTAATGGTGAAGGTTATTTGGTCTTTCCTGCAAACACAAGCTGGGTCGCAGCCATTGACACTGCTAAAAAGCAAAGTGACTGTCAAGGGCAAGTCTATTCTAGCCAGCTAACACTGTCTGTGCCATGTCTTCCTCACAACAAAAACACTTAAAGCAGACCAGACAATCTGTGCAGTACAGGGTATCTGTCCATTGTGTTCAACACATTAGGTTATCCAAGACAAGTATTACTATATATACACACACACACACAACCTATTAATCTGTTATGGGAACAGTGATCTGTCTGTTGCTACAGCCTCATGAGTGCTTCTTAGAATAGAGACGTGTTACCAAATAAAAACAAACACTTCACCATACTATCGGACAGTCTAATTATTGTTGCTGTGAACCACTTCTCTGCGAAATATACAGTTCATATTTATATTCTGGCTCATGGGTTTGTTTGTTTGTTTGTTTGGGCTTATTGCACAACTTTTTGTGTGCTTGACAGCCCTTCATTGTTATCATATTTATCATCTTAAAACTGATAAAAGACATCATGATAATGATAGCGCTTCCGTTTTGTTACTATAAACTATTTAATCCCAGTTTCAGTTATGGATGAGACTACTCTGGTAAGGCTCTCCTTTTAGTTCTACTCAGAATTGATCACCAGCTTTTAGACAATGAATGAGCCATTTATTACATATTTTAAGTTATTATCTGTATTTCACTATCGTTGTTTAACATCTGCTTCCGCACTAGAGATCCCTGTGTGCCAAAGTGAGGTAAATACTGCTTTACAAAGTGCTGTGAACCACACGCGTACACACAAGGACACACAGTAGACAAAGATATCATCAAGTCATGCCGTTCTTCTGTTTACATACCTGTGAAGGTGGTCTTGGTGATAGGTGGTGGGTTACACATGGGTGATCTTCTGTCATGGGGGAAACAAAGAGCCACACAAAACAGTCGGTTATTAGCTTTAAAAATAACAGTAAGTAAAGAAACGTAATCTCCTTTTGCTGTTTTTTTGTGACTATTACAACAGTCACACTGTTGTTGTAATACTGAATATATCCAGCAGAGGGCGAGCAAAGCCCAACTATGTGTGAGCACAGGAGACAGTGCAGGCAGGTGAAGGATGTGAACAGTAGCGGTTCTTGATACGGGCGACACGGGCGGTTGCCCAGGGCAGCATCGTGGTGGGGGGCGGCATCACGGGCATCGGCAAAAAAAATTTTTTTTAAAAATTGCTCGTTCTCATGCTGCCCTGACGTCATGCCAGCGCATATTAGGAATGGCACAGGCACCGATCGGTTTTCTATCGCCCATTTGCTGGGAGTAAGGGCGCCCTCCGTTTGCAAGGTGCGCCTGCTGCGTGCGGCACAGGGAGGAGAGGACGGGGCGGCGGGGGATTCTCTGGCTGGCTGAAGCAGCATCTAATAACCAACTCGCAAAATAAAACAAAATAAAAACAAACAAACCAACAAAAACACCAGACAAACAGCCTGCTGCTGAAGTCAAAGTAAACTTTACTGTCATCTCCGCTACATACAGTCAAGTATATAGAGAGACGAGACGACGAGGCTCCAGTTACAGCAGTGCAAGTAAACAAACAATAAATATAAGAAGAGTAAGAAAATAAACATACACTTTAGGACCAGGGGTAAAGAGAGGGGTAACAATTTAAAATTTCTATTTTACAGTTTGATGATTTAAAGTCTCAAACACACAACCCGTCGAAAGGAGAGGGGCCGGCTGCTTCCAAACAGAGCACATTTCATTCATAGTGCTGTAAATCCAAGCCCATTATGTATTCATGTTTTGAGTCCTGAGTTGTGCGAAATCCCAGAAATAAACCCTAGACAAAGCGAGTCTGTGAACTAAGGTGTATGTCTATTAGGTTATGTTGTGGCGATCCTCGAGTTGGGGGATTTGTGTTCATACTGGAGTGCAAAATTAAAACCAATGGAAGATGGACAAGAAAAGTTCAAAGCCATCAGGTGCTCAGTTTAGAAAAAAGAGAAAAGAAGAGGAGGAGAAACGAGCAAAAGATACAGGTAAGCAGATGTGTCATTGGATAATGGCAGGTCATCCTGAAACCATCAGAATCAGAATACTTTATTAAATTAAGGAAATTATGTGGGTTACAGTTGCTCCAAGAAGAAATGGTAAAAACAGTAACATTAATTAGTCATTGTCAATTGTTGATTTGTCCTGTTCTCATTGTATGATGGATTATGATGGCTGTTTGGTAGCCGTTTGCATACTATGCATACTCTCTCTCTTTTCATATGTGTGTGTGTTTCTCTGGTGAAATTCAGTATGGTTCCGACAACAGTTTTTTGTTAATGTACAATCCTTAATGTTTTATGTGTGTGTGTGTGGGAGTCCTCTCACTACAGCAAGGTTTTGTTTCAGTAAAGCTTTACAGCCTTCCAAACTTACTTATTGGATGTTCTGTCTTGTTGTAGGTTAGTTAATGCACCAAAGTTGTTTCGTACAGTTCTCAAGCTTGCAAGAACCTGAGGGGGACATGACAGAATTGAACGTCACATTATGGCAGTATGTAAGGCGTCAAGACATCAAAACTGGTGCAACCGCTCACCTGTGCAAAGGGTGTTACAATCATGTCATCACCATGACTGGAAGAAACAGAGAGAGTTTTATGTTAGACGCAGACTCGCAGTATAATGATAATGATTCAGCAGCAGAAGGGTGATTCATTTCCATGCCTTTGTCTTTATGTTCACAAATCAGAGGAGGCCATATACTTCACAATGTTCAATAGTTTAAAGGCAGTATTAGGCTTCAGTGAGAGAACTGAGGGGCTTTATTGTTGTGTAACTGTACACGTAAGGTAGCTCAATGACATTTGCAGTAACTACCAAACCTATTCTCATGGTACTGGATAATGTAAAACATGGAAGCTGTTTTTGCACCTCTTCTTTCCATTTCTTTGCCCCTAACTACACCTATAGGGATCATTAAGTTCTTCTTTCATGTTTTTACTGACTTTTATTTACCCAGGTAAAAGTTAGCTAAGCACATTTCTGTCTTGTCTTCACTGATTGCCCCCATTTTTTTTTTTATTGTCGCTAGACACGCTGCTCCTGGAGCTGGGGTTTATGAGCCTTGCTTAAGGACACCTCAGTGAACACTGTTAAGGGAGAGAAAAGCCTTTCTCAGTCAACCGAAGTAAAATAAATTTAATCAGTAAACTTTGAGTCAGTACCTGCTGACCTCCAAGTTATGTGAACACCATAAACAGCTTCAGGTGATGATTAGTGTCACAGAGCCTCTTTGCTTTACTGCTCTGCTGAACAACCCCACGGCTCTGCTCTGCGAACACCTGGCAGCACCAGTGCAGTAAATACTGCAAATTTTGGTATTGATCTGATAGCAAATACAAGGCCAATAATGGCACTACCAATACTGATACCAGTAGTTTTAACCTAAAAAGGCAGCTTATGGGAAAGCAGTCTATCTCGATTTATAAAGCAAACGTCATCAATTTGCAAATTCCACTAAATAAAAGCACTGTGGGTCGACTTCTGTTTTTTAAATGTAACAGGCGGGGGGATACATCCTGTCCTACCTCTATTTCGAGAGAAGCTGGGATAGGCTCCAGCCCCCTGTGACTGTAATGAGGATAAGCGGAAGATAATGGATGGATGGAATTTTGAGTTTTCCTAAAATTTCTGGAGAGTTCTGAACTTTAGAGGTCACTGAAAATATTTTCCTTCCATTGACTTGACCTGGATTTATGTTTACAAAGCTATGCTATTAAGTATTTCATAAAGCTTTCTTATTGTACTTCCAAATTTCATCCTGTAAGATGTAAAAGAGAGAAACATGCAGGTTTTTTTAAAACATGGTAACTAGTGTAACACCACAGAGCAAAAAGCAGCAGCAAGAACAAGGTCTAAGGTTACTGCAACTCATTATTATTAATCCTTTTGTCTATTTGTCTTTCCTTCGGGCAGATCCAAGTGCTCTTTTTGTCAATATTTTTATTTCCTGTAGCACAAAGTGTACAGTACATGTAACTGGATAGGCACCATTGTGTGGGAAACACGAAAGAGCTATCAATATATATACTCTGACCCTGGAGATACCAGCTGATTTGTGTGTTACTGGGAAGTCTGAGTTCTTTGCTACAGCTGTAAGATAATGTAAAATCACGATTATAAAAGATAAATGATAAAACAAAGACATAAAAGTAAACATTTCAGAGCACAAATCCTTCCCATTATCTTTAGGAGACACAAACCAGTAACTCTGAGAAAACAAACCTATAGACGGATGCTTGTGAATGGTTTGTTACACCGTGCCCTTTCTGTGCTGCTGAATGTGGCCAAGAATAGATATGACACCAGAATCATCTGCAGGCCATGCACACGTTCCATAAGGCCCAAAGGATGGAAGATTTGAGACCTGGGGACTGTATTACAGGGCGAGTTGAAAATACCTGGGACATCTTTCTGTTACATGGCTCCACTAAGCCTAACAGCCACAACAATGCTAAGCAGTCACAGTGACCCTGACACTGCTTATAAACACAGTAAGTCAATCCACATTTTTTGGGCTTAGCTGTGTGCAAGTTCACGTAAAAAGCTTGGTGCTGTCGCCAGATGAATAATCGCAGACACGGACAGCTGCACATTTTTTCATATGAAGAATAAACTTTAATCTAGGAATAGTACGACGAATTAAAAGAACATAATACAGGCTCAAAGCAATACAGATACTGCAAGCAAAGCCAGAAAGGAAAGACTGCACACTCTGTCCTGTCATTAAAGCAAAGGAAGATATTTCTGCAACTACATCTGTGTACGCTATAAAAAGTGTTTCTTATATGCATTCAAAAGGCGTGTAGGACATGTTTATCCTTATTCCTTCAGCTGGAACCATAACCGAGAATCCAAATTCCTCTCAAAACTGGAGACACTCACACTATCCCTGCATTGAGCAACACAGGATCTTCTAAAAATTGTGCTGCTATTTTTTTAGAGAATGGGTTGGTCAGCTGGTCATGGTTTTCTGTGATCTGTTATACCCAACCTAATGTGCTCTGATGCCAGTTATGATTGAATTATCATCTTTATATAACTCTTTTAGAAGTAAACCAGCATAACTTTGCAAACCCAGATTTAAAACTAAAGTTATCTCACTAATCCCAAAATCTACCGGTCTCAAGTTCAAGCTGAAGAAGAAGAAGACATTTATCAGGATTCAACAGGATTATTGTTAATTTTATGAAAGTTGGGATGGAAGCAGAAGATACCATTTACTCACATGTCACTGGCAATGGAGGAGTTTCGCGACATGGACTTGGGTGAGAGGTCATAGTCGCTGTCAGAGCGGTAGAGGAATGACTCTCTCCGTTGACTGTGGACAAAATTGGCCTGCAGGATGAGGCCTGAGCCCGGGCTGGCCATTGGGTCCAGGGGGCTTCGACCTGATGATGTGCCATTGTCCACATCGAAACTGTAATTAGATAAAGAGAAAAGAACAAATATCAGAATCAGTATGTGAAAAAAGTTATTTGATCTTGCAAACTGAGATTTCTACCACTGACAGATTCAAGCAACATTTCTGAAGTTCAATGGTGAAAAAAAGGAAGGGAAGTTTCCAGAATAAAACCCAATTATCTATGCTTCCGGAAAACACAGGATTTATGTACACATTAGTCACATGTTAGCGATGCTGATGACTCTTCATTGCAGCACCAGGCTCTCATGTCCACTGGTTGGTTTCGTAAATCTCCAAATCCATAGTTAGGTTCATACCAGACATGGTTTTAATTATTAACATAGACCGTACAGAAAAGAAGGCCTTTATAATAATTTTTTTGGATTTCTGGTTGGGGGACTTTGTGAACAAGACTAAGCCATTATGCTGAGTTTTTCTCCCCCAGAGCAATATCGCTGACACAGCCCAAGTATCAGCCTTACACTCCTGGGACCATTCATTATGCATGGGCTGTCTCTTTCCCACTCACTCTCTCTGTTATATGTTATAATCCAAGTGTCACTGATATCCACGTGATGTCCAGTGTAGGAATTGCATACATGGCATAGGAATAAAATAAAACAGAAGAATTTTGATGTGCAGTTTTTTCTTAATCTGCCCAATCTAATGTGCATAACATGCTGGACTTATTTTTCTTTTTAAAAATGTCTTTGTAGGGCTTAGCTTCCAGGTCTGAAAAGCAAAGCATACAACCTGCATTCTGTTTATTTGCCAGCGGGAAGCAAATAATGTGGCTCAAAAAAAGAAATCCAGCTGTAGAAAGGTCAATGTGAAAACAAATGTATGTTCCCCTTGGATAATTACCACGGTAAAAACTTATTAAATGGAATAAGATAATCATTTTGTATATTATGGTACCTGCTAGTGCCCATGAGGGTAGTAATCCAACGTACCTATTAGAGCTGGCCTACTTTGTTACTCACATGTTCTCTTCACAATCAGATCCACATCACACTTTAAAATCTAAGCTGGTGACAGACAAAAAATGTCCTTGTTGTTTTCTATAGTCTATGATTCACAACGAGTTTAAGGGAGAGATAAAAGTATCTTATCACCCCAATCACAATCACTTAATTAATTTAAGATTGTATCATCAACATAAAATAAACTGCGTAATTCTGACGCATTTTTAGTTCTCTTTATCTGAATGAGCCTTACACATTAGCTTTGTAGAGACTAGCTTGCCTTAACAAGTCATTACTAGCTCCACTTGGCTAACTAGCATGAGCAAAATGAGCATATGGCTAATTAGCATATTCTTACATAATGCTGTTATTCATCTTATATTCTTACATGTGCCCTGTCCACCAACACAAAATGTGCTCTTAAAGAAATAGTTCAACACACAGTCACACAATCCCTCAGTTTTTCTCCCTTATGTGCTGTTGCATTTGACTTCAGCAGCTCTAGGGATAACACGCTCCCCCCATTACCCAAGGTGATGAGCTTTGAAAAAGCATAACGCACGTCTACTCCATAGGTATGTCAGCCCCACGGGTCCACGCTACTTGTGGACTGTTGGCTGATATTAAATTACTCACGAGTTTCATCTATTACAATTATAATGAGCCATCCATTTATTATGTAGCTGATTATGATTGGTGGCAGGCTAATTAGCACATCATTAACAGTAAATGACAAATGTTGCACGATACAGAGCCATCAAACATACAACTACAGACATTAACCTTTGTTTAAAGACTGCACAGAGAGCCACTGGGAATACCCCTGCTCCAATAACGCCACTGACTCATAGCTGAGAGGTATTTCTTAACCAGTGACACCATTTCCGGCTGGGACGTCATGGTGAGCTTCTTAGTCTCCTAGGTGATTGTTCACCCAGGTGATGACTAACGCTAATCATCAGGGATATCTGCCTTATTGCTACAGCTACTAAGCAGTCCCATAATCTTGTCTGGTGTAAATGCAAAGGTCAGGGGGGATTCCCCTCAGGAAGCTGCTCAATGCACATAAGAATGACATCTCTATCATTATAATTATTATCTTCTTGATTATCAGCATCCTCTGAAATAAAACTAACACAGATTTAACCTGTCAGTGGTGTCCAGTACTCGATCATCTTCCATGTGGGAGAGCACAGGATGTCCAAGAACAGAGCGAGCACTTCGAGCGTGCACAAATACATGCTTGCATAGTATAGAAAGCATGTCCCTAAAACATTACTGAAACATTCCTTCTCACTACAAAACGACAAATTATTGATCTTGTATGATTTCTGCAGTTTATTTCCCAACTTAACCCTTCATAAGTATCATAGAGTCATAATTCTCATCTTTCAGGAACCATTTTAATGTTCTCTCTAGCCCAAATTGGTTGAGGAGTTACGGTAACCTGAAACACATAGTAAAATCTAGGAAGCGCTGATTTTTTTACTGTGTTTAGACAGCAGTGCCTTGTGAGTGCTTTGGGCTACCGTGATACACCAAATATCTTCACAAAGCTCGTTTTCTCTTCTTTCCGAAACCGTTTGAATTTTGTCTCTTGCACAAATGGTAAAGGTGTTACAGTCGTTTGAAGACTGCTTATAAAATAGGCCCGCCGCCGGGTCGATGGTTACAAAAAAAAGGGGGCTAAGCAAAAGACAACTCACTGACCCAAGAGCTACATCTAATGACTTTATAATGAAAAAATCTGGGTTTTTGTTTGTGAACACGAGGGACTTTGTGAGGAAGAACAAGTCATTATGCTGAATTTTCCTCCCCCAGAGCAATATCGCTGACACAGTCCAAGTATCAGCCTTACACTCCTAGGACCATTCATTATGGATGGGCTGTCTCTCTCTCCCACTCACTCTCTCTGTTACATGTTATAATCCAAGTGTCACTGATATCCATTTGATGCCCAATGTATGAATTGCATACATGGTATAGAAATAGGAATACAATAAAGCAGATTACGTTTGCAGTGCAGTTACTTTGTAATCTGCGCATCTAAATGGTCAGATACCCAAGGTAATACACAGGACATGCTGGGCATATTTTCTACAGTAATTAAATGGTTAAATGTCGCCGCTGTAATCTCATGGAGTGGCAGAAAGATAAACAAGTGCAAGCTTTGATTGTGGAATTTGATAGTTTGGCTATCTGCCTTATGCAAGAAAAGGCAACGGTATTGCCCTTGTCACCTTGCAAAGTAGTTTGCAGTCATGGTACATGACTATATCTATCTTTCTCTCTCACACACACAAACACACTTACAAACACATGCCTACTCAAACTCTTATAGCAGCTCTTGCCTTACCCCATCTCCTTCCCAAAGTACTTCTCTTCTAGAAGTGTGTCACTCTAAACCAGTTTTATCTTCACTCACACACACAGCCCCCTTTTCCACACACTTTTTTATCACGTCAGGTAATCCATCTGTTTTCCTCACTGCAGGTGTGAAAACACATACTCACACAACTGACTGATAAGTTGGCATTCCTTGCACAAGTCGGTCCGTTCTCCAGCTGCTCTGTAGTGAAGTGTTAATGGGTGTGCGGCTCATGTGTGCAAACAGGACAAAGATGACACCGTGAAAGTGTTGAAAGAGAATACTCAGCATATGCGTAACGACCGATTCATTATCGCACCTACTTTGACATCACCGTCTACTCCCATTTGCGCCTAAAACCAGAGACACGTAACCCCTCTCACAGCATGCGAGGGTATGTGTACAGTGTCATTCCACAGACACACCCTCTTCAGGAATGACACAATGGATTTATATGCTTGAATTAGTGGGGTATTGAACGGGCAATGACATCATAGTGGGAATATATAGCTTTTTTTCCTGCGTTCAGCAAGCAGAAAACAGAAAAACAGAATAACGTCAACACCCCTATGACTATGTTGTGACAATCAACAACAACACATGAGTAAATACATGAGAATTACTGTTACAAAAACAGGGGGGGAAAACCCTGTGTTACCTCAGGGCTTAAGAGAATGGAAATCCTCTGTTTACCCAAAAAGGAGTGATCCAGAACTGAGATATATATAATAGGCAAGGAAATAAACATTTGATCTGCAAGCACTAGATTGATGACAGAAAGCTCTTTAATAGAGTTCCAGACATCCCATCTGCTGAACATCATAAGGATAACACTTGTCTTATTCCACATTGAAAGGTTTAAGGTCGCCTCACTATTTTGTCTTGGACAAAATAAGGGACAGAAGAATAGATAATAAGAGTCCAGGCTAGTTTTACACTGGCCTTTCCTTTTTTGCACATGGTCAGAAAACTTCCTTGAAATAGGTTTGTCAATTTGGGCTAAAATGGCAAATAGCTATAGTTATACACAAGTTTATAACAAAAACGTTGTTAAATGCACTTTTCCAACCTATTCATTTATATAAATATATGTCTCTCCATTACACTTAAAGCTCAACATCAGGCCTGTGTGAGAAGATGATTCACTGAAAAAAAAGAGAAGAGGACACACATGCTAACATAAAAGTACCTTAAAGAGTGCGTGGCATCAACAGTGCGCAGCTACAAGAGCGTACATGAATATTTGGAGCAAAGTTTCTCACAGGAGTGGAGTTTCATGTTTGAGTTTGGGTTGCATGGGGGGGGAAAGGGAGGGTGGACTGTTGCCAAAAACCTTTCAAATTTACTGTAGCAAAGCAGTGGTCCATTTAAAAATAAGAAACTTTAAGCGCACTGAGATAGATGAATAGTGGCTGCTGTGACTTTCTACTGCAGGACGTGGCTGGGTCACATACATGCCTAAGGACACTGCACAGCTCTTTTATCCCCTCTCTTTTTGTGTCTGGCTCTCCATCATTTTTGTCTCCGTCAGTTCTCCCATTCTGTCCGTCCGTCTCCCGCACACACTCTAAATGGCATAGATCACTGACTCATTCATTTTTAGCCCTGGGTCACTTGAGCAATTACAAACACCACGGGAGATGACGTGACAGAGCTGCGGGGAGATGCACTGGAGAAAGAGGTCAGTGCACAAGTGTCTTTGACAAATAATAAGCCGAGTTGCAGATAGTGAGGCTCTGTTTTTCCAACAGTCATTCAGAGTTGGTGGACAAGAAAATCTGCACCAGTACCAGACACAATATGTAATGGAGACACAATGTTTTCCTTTGAGTTTATGCACAGTGTCTAAAAAGATCTCATAAACTGAAAAAAAGTGAAAGGGATCATTTTTAAAAATATATATATAAATAATCAAATTGATGCATATTTAAATGTGGAAAGTGTGGAAAGTGTGCAGTTGTGCGAATCAGAACAGAGACGCGTTGAAGCAGACAGAGGAAAGATGACACTGGATTTATTTTAGAAAGCCGAGGGCACAGAGGGGAGCAGGCAGCAGAGCTGGAGAAGGAAAGAACTGCGCGTGTATAAGCATTCAAATGTGTATTATTTAAGAGGATTGTGATCCCGTGCATGTTTGTAGGCGTGAGGTACATGATCCTGAAGTGTGTGGTAAACCTGGCCCTGCTCTAAATGCAAAACAACCACCCATGACTTAAGATAAGAAGAAAAAAAACCCACAGTACTGTAACATCCACAGATGGAAGAGTGGGCACGGATGACACATTTGTTGCAGGCATATGTTGAATAACAGAACAGCTATGTTTGTTTGCTGGAGATACTGCAGAGCCAACACCTCTGCTTGATGGTATCATCAGTCCTAAATGTACGTGATTTATTTTGTGATTTTACACCACTGAAAAACACACAGGCTAAACACAATGTGCTCTGATAAAAAAAAAGTAGCATATGTCTGAAACTAAAATTATGATAGTTTAGAACCTGTCTCGGAAACGACCATGTTGTTGGGTAGTACATGTGCACCTGGCTTGATTTTAGTTTCTATGAATGCAAACTTTTTGAATAGTTAGTTGTTAAAGGTGACACTGGATGTAATGCAAATACAGTACAGTACAGTACAGAGTGACTTGACTATTTTGCATACTTAAAATAAAAGCAACAATTTTTTTGTGGTTTTAAAATTATGTCTAAATTCTTCATTCTGAAGTACAAAAAGAGCTGTTTTGGTACTGATATTGTATGTTTTAGTAAACTGAAACTAACTATCATAAAATAATATTTAAAAACTGTCTACAAAAGTTGGACGTAACCACAGAGACGTCACCCGCTGATTAGTGAAGTCCCATCTTGAGGCAAAGATGACACCGTCAAAGTGTTCAAGCATAAAAATCAACATATGAACATAGAAGTTTTCAGTCTTGGGTAATTAGCAAAGAAACATGATGTGAGAATATAATTAAATTCTTTATCAGAAGGAAAGTGTGATTTTTTTGGACACTTGAACCTAATGTTAGCTGCTATAATGTTAGCTTATAACTAGCTATTGTTGCTGTAGCAACTCGCTAACATTTTTAAAGAACATACTCCTCACAGTAGCACATTTCTGACCGGTGAGCACTCATTTATTGTGTCACAGTGTTATGATACCTCTAAGATTAAGTTGTGATGAGTCTAGAAAAAGGAAATTCAGTGAAACGACTCCGACTCTAAAGGAAAGAAATTTAGCTGTGCGAGGATCTGGGGCTCAACCTTCTTCTCTGCACAGGCTTATAAACACAATGGTGAACCTAATAACGGGAGAATGGCTCCTTCATGTCTGCTGTTCCGCTTTTATACTAAGAGACCTGGCCAAAATACTGTACCATGGTAATGCTCAGCACTTTCCCTGTCATCTTTTATTAAAAATGACAGCAAAGGCTACTTTCAGATTAAATTAACAACAACAACAACAACATGAGTAACTGAAAAAACAGACTATGAGGAGGCCAATACCCTAAAGGGTATCAGGCTGATAAGTGGCAGACTACTCGCTGATAACCAAGACACTCGTCATCTATCTGCCCCGTACTCATGCACAGCCCTTCATCGTCACACATTCATTGGCACATGCAGCTTTGCAAATGCACACACATTACATGAAATTAGCACCCATCCGTTGGCAAATGCATCAAAAATCTGTCTTTGGCGTTTAAAATCATCACTGAAATTCACTGTGTCACTGACTGGTGAATTTTAGTGATGGTAACATTTTATATAGGAGTTTATTTAAGTGTAACTCTAACATAGAAGAAAACAAATTGTAATGTCCTTGTTTTCAGTAAAGCTTTATGTTTGTTTGAATTTAATTCCCAGCTTTTTGCAGTCTCTTGTTTTCCCACTTCTTCCATCTGGTTTTTCTTGCCCTGTCAAATACAATAATGCCAATCCTTCACTGTAAGCTGTGACACTACCTTAGCGCACACGCTCTGCACCATTCAGAAAACTCAGTCAATCATGAAAGACTGACAAAGACGCAGGTCACCATGGCAATGCTGCGTCATCTCGGTTCACATATTTCAAAGCAAAGCAACACAGCTCTGCTCCTACATACATTGAGCTCCACTTAAATATAGACCTATTTTCAGTCTAATGCATCATCTTAGGACTGGCTTGCTAAAGGTCAAACCTGGGAAAAATGTTAGATAACTTGCACATTTTCAGGCCCTATGACAGGCCAGACACGTAACCTTTGGCATTTACTGCCTGCCTGAAATGCTCAACGGGGACTGACAAAAGCCAGATGCAAAAGCTCAAGTTTAAAATCACACATTTCCTGCTCTTTCATTCTTTATCTGATCACACCGGATATTACTGATGATTACAAAGTGGGTGGAAAATGGGGAAAAAAGCGCTTCTTCAGGTATGAAGTTAACCAGATATCACAAACATCCGATCCTTCCCATTTCCTTATCCATCACCTCCAAAACTCAAGCCATGTTTACTGAGCTAACACTCTGATGGATACCAAAAGTCCATGTACACAAGCCTACATTTGCAAGGTTGGGTGGAGAGGGGTCTGTTTGAGTTTGTTCAGGTCAGGGGACAGATCGCACATCCAGGCCGCGGAACAGTGTTATACAGACTCATACACGCAATCACATGAGCATTCAATCGAGCATACAGACACACGCTCTGTCGCCATAACCATATAGCTACAAAAAAGCCTACAGTCACCCATAACTTGAAATAACGCTAACGATTCAGATATTTAAAGCGCCATTATTAGTCACAAATCTATGTTTGCCTTCTAAGTGTAGCAATAACAACCATGAAAGAGAAGCAGTGCTGTGAATTAGTGAAAGAACCCTTCATATAACAGTAAATAACAGAAGAGAGGAGGGCAGGACAGACTGAGGAGGCGGCATGCTTCGTCCAGCTGAGTGCTGCTTTTGGTAGTTGTTCAAAAAGATGGCTCATACAAACCTAGCACTGCCAGATTCTCGGCTTTATTGAGAGAAAGCTACATGCTGCAGTCACCACTAGCACCAGTGTCAGTTTTATGCACAGCCACACTGTGAATTTTACACCCTCTCAAACCGTATCAGGTACAGTAATGACTGTTAAGAGGACTATTTGGAGAAACTAGTGCAGTGGAAGACCTAATTACTGCTGCATGTCTTCACTTCATTTGAGCCTTATTTTTCTGCTGGGGAGGTTGTAGAGCTGTTTAAAATATACCAGTGTGAGAAGACTGACGCAAGGTCGGTCAGGTTTAAAACAAGTGCTGCTGGGCCACACAAGCACTGCCATCACCTCTGACACTTCAGCACATTATACACTTGTCTAAGGTTGTTCTGATCCATTATCCATGTGAAAAAAGTGAATTTTAACTGCCAAAGCTCAAGCCACAGGGCAGTTTCTTATACAGACATGAATGCTAACAGGCAAGGACAAGCTCAGGCAGGAGGGGGAAGGAGACAAGCCGGGGACGCCAGGACAAGTTACGCTTCTGGCACTGCATTCTGCATCCTGAATTTAATGGGAGCCATGTGCATACATGAGAGCGCATGGTGCAACATGACACGCTCCTCGATGAATGATGCCTTTGCTGTCTTGTGTTTTAAATAATCTCCTCGCCTGAATAGATGAGAGTTGGGAAGAGCATACTCAGGGTAAGACTCTGGGATCACTTCGAGCCAGACTCATGTCAATGAAGTAGTCTGATGCAGTCTAGCAAAAAGGAAGGTTCATGATCTCAGAGGAAGCCAAAGAAAACAGTCCCTGAAACACGTAACTGGGAGAAGTTTTGATTGGAGAGGAATGATGCTACACACCACACAGTAAAGCATCACCGACAAAAACAATGAAAGGAAGGATTTTTGACTGTGCCAGCAAGGAAGAGCAAAAAATATTTGCGACAGAAACAAACAGGCAGATGGAGAACAATAGAGCAATACACACACCTACACACACAAACCACAAAAAACACACAAACACATGCAGCAGGATTAACATGGAAACGCAGCCAAAAGGGAAAAAGTTTCTGGTCTATTTACCATATTCCCTCTGTGTTCTTCAATGAGCTGGTGGAGCGTGACCGTGGCTTAAGAATGATACTCATGGTCTCGCTCTTCTTTCCACATCCAAACACAAAACATATGCGCAGTCCACATGCACATAGAACCAAACACACACCCTCCCTCTGGGCCACCTGGAGCCCACTGGCCAGCCTCCGCTGTGCTCCTAAAGTCCTCACTGGTCTGAAGAGATCCAGAGAGAGCTCACTTCCCACAGTCCGGTGGAGTGGTTAGGTCTGCCGAGCTGTTCAACAGCAAAACCTCCGTCCCGGCACAATACCACGCCGCTGCTCCTCGTCAAGCTCAGATCATTTGAAAGTAGGCGGCTTGTTACCCTGCTCTCCCTCTCCCTCTCACTCAATTGCTCTTATCTTTCTTGCCAGATCAGCATGTGGTCTTCCACTTTCCTAATCCAGCCATGCACTTGCTCTGTTACTCTTTTTCACTCTTTCCCCCCCCTCCCCGACTGATTGAAATAAGATCTCCTCCTGTTCCTCCCCCCCTCCCGCCCCTTACCTCTGTCTCCCTTGCTCTGTCTTTTATATGTGTCCCTGTCAAAGAGTTACATGACTCCCCACTCTGTCTGCTTCCCTGAGCAGCAGCTATGGGCTATGTCCTGGGTGGGAGGAGTTGTTTTGGTAGTAGTAATTCTTTAAAGGGCGGGGCTTGTATCCCCAGGCAATTCAAACAATAGTCTCAAGTGTCAATCACTCTGCTATCACAGTAACCTGAAACCAGCAGCTATGAATGCCACTGGTCAAGACAGTCTGATACAGAAAGGTACAACCACACTACACAGGTGTCTTCTGTGAAGACTCATCACTCAAATTGAGAGTAAACACTGAGGGAATAAACTGCTAAGATATGAATAGAATAGAATAATCCTTTAACTGTCCCACAAGGGGAAATTTGGGTATATATATATATATAAAATGAACTTATTCACCTCTAAACCTCTAAAAATGGCAACAAGATAAAGTCTGACTCCCTTCATGAGCTGCCTTGTTGTATTCAGGAAAATACATTTCTTTCCACTATTATCTTAAATATTTTAACATTAAGTGATCTCATTTCAGCACTCACACTCAAGATACATATATAAGAAGCTCAACTGGCTCTACCAGGCCCAAACAGACAGCTGTCTGTCACACCAGTCATTCAGCATCTGCAGCATGTGATCCCAAAAGAAATATGGCACCTTCCAAGCAGACAACACAGGGAATATTCAGATGCAAGTATGGGGCATTTATTGAGAGTCTGATTAAAAAATATTTAATCACAGCTTGCTTATTTGATTAAAAAATGCTTTAAATATGGGATCAAAGGAAAAAAACAACAATTGTGCCCTAAGAAATAAAAATCTCCAACCAAGTGCAAAAACAGGGAAAAAAACAATCCATATAACAATAAACATTATTTGAGCACTTTTATTTTGAAAGCGCCGAGAAGATTTTCTTTGTCACCCACAGTGCGAGTGACATCAGTTGAGTTATCCTCGTCTTTTGTGAAAAAGTGGAAATAGAGCAAGAGATAAAAAGCATCAGAAAAAGGATTTACATATACAATTCAATACAAGACAGAGTTTATATAAAAGGATCTGCTTCCAATGCACAGGAGGGAAGAACCATGAGGACCTGAGGAAAGTGAAAGTGTCACAGTATTGACATGGTCCACTAACCGTACATGTATACATGTAACAAATTAATCCCCACTAAAAACGTATATGTGCACAGTTACAAAGCACTAGCCTGCTTGTCTTAAATCCCATGCTGAGGCCCTGTGTTTAGGTTTACATACTACTATCCACTTAAGATTTCATGGGAGACCAAAAATGAACACTTTGAGAGCTTTCACCCTGATGGATATCTGCCTCTATAAGCAGTGCCTTAGATGGGTTAGTAGTTTTTTATACAGTTTAAAAATGCAGTCATGTGATTCACAAGTAATTGTAATAGGCACATCTAAAGCTTTCAGTGTAGCATGGCAGAATGATGTACTTTATAACATGGTCAAAGTGGTGAAACTAATCCTATTACCATGGTCTGCACATTCCATGTGGTCAGAGAAAGAACAACAAAAGACATTCCTCAGAAAACTGGCAGCTTCTCTTCTACGTTAAAACCGCACGAGTCCCAAATCCCTCTGAGCATAACCAATATACGGCTCCCCTCCCTACTGTATCTTGTGAATAAAAATGTAACCCACAAGCAAACGCATCTATTCACACAAACACACATTTACACATAGTGAGTATTTAGTCTATACTAAGCCGTTATCCCCGGGGCACAGAGGTGCAAGACACAAAGATCAAGAACAAAATTATCCTGCTTAAGAAGAGAGTTGGGTGTGATCGTTTGAGGAGGGAGTGGGTGGTTTACACATGTGTGAAGTGAGGGTCTTACTTGCTGTACTCTTGGGGGGATTTTTACATTTTATTTGCTATTAGCACTTGTTTTATGCCTTGTTATGTTTAGTTATATATTGTTTATAGTAAGCTATGTATAACACATGCATAACCAATTACTATAACATGTATACGTACATTTTCAGAATATACTGTATATACTTTAACTACTCTCTGATAAGCACATTAAATTACTGGCTTTAAAACAACTGCATAGCAGACTCTGCAATTCAGTGCAACTCAGAGAAACACTACTGCCACCTAGTGTTGAAATGTGTATATTCCTCTTATGAAACCAGTAACATGGATGAAGCAACCTCATTAATTGACAGCATTATTGATTTCTTCTTCTTTCGCTCTCTCTTTTTTTTTAAGAGCCTCTCTCGTGGACGATGTTCAGTATATGGTGCCCGAGCCAACGCTGATATAAATAGCACTTAACTGAGGGAGTGAAGCACAGATGGCAGGTCACAGTATTGACAGGGCTCCATCCATATCTATATGTTTACAGTCGCCACCAGCTATTACTGTTGCTTCATATTTAAATGCTACAGAGGCACACACACACACAGACACACACACACACACACACACACACACACACACACACGCACGCACAGGCTGATGAGCACATTTAGTTTCAGGGGTACATGTTTGTCAGAGAAATGCAGTTGGAAAATTGACCTAACAAGGTCTTAACAGTTCTGTGTGAGCCTTAATGGACAGAGTGCTCCGATGATTGGCTTACGCTCAGGTCTAGTTAGTGAAGGGACCTGTCCTGCAGAAGGACTTGAAGCTTTCCATAATGACTTGATTGGACCTGCATATTTTTCATTTACCTTGCACGCAACCATGTTTTGTAAAAGCAGAAGACATTTTTCCTCATGGAGATGCAATGACACTCAAAAATGCACACACACGCTATTCAGTCCAGCACTAAAGGTTTAGCAGAGCCAAGAAAAAAAAAAGCAGAACTAAACTCTAACAACACAAGCAGCCACCAAGCAACGACCATTTACACAACACTTGGGTGTGAACACTGCTCCAGGTCTGTGTTGTCCAGGTGAAACTATTTATCAGTTAATGCTCTGATAACAGAGAACACACAGACTTTGTGTACATTTATAGAAGTAGTACAAACACAAATTAAAACACATGCATATAACATAGTCTCAATATACACACAAAGCAATAAAGAGAAATTACTCTGAAGCATAACTACCCTTGAGATTCACTAAATTTCCCTTCTGAGTTCTCTTACCACTTCTTATTTTCTTATTTACTCCATAATTTCGACACACAAGACAAAGAAAAAGTAAAAGAGAGAAAAAAAGCAGAATACATTGAATATCCAACAACTCGAAACATGCAGATGAAAAAAAATTAGGTCCCTTCTCTGGCATACCCTCTGCGACATAGTTTCAGTTTCTAAGATGAGCCATACCCTCTCCTGCCACGAGGTTTGATGTCGATGGGCTTGTTTGTAGCACAGGGTGACCCGGTGGAGCAGGCGTGCCGGTACCGGGCTATCTTTTCCAAAGACAGATAATTCACTGGCAAACTCATTTTGACGCGGTTCTTAACCGATGATGAACATAGACTCACGTCAAAGACAGATGTGGAGAGAGAAACAGGGAGAAGTGACAGAGCGGCACGCCTGATAAAGCTATCTCGAAAGGAAGGAGGGAGGAGTGTGTGAGGAGAGATAGGCAGGTGAAGAGGGGAGGAGAGGCGAGCAGAGGGCTCAGTATGGGTTTGACTAGAAAAGAGGAAAGCATGGAGAAATATGGAGACTGAGGAAGGGGAGATGCACGTGAGGAAGAGGGAGCTAATGAAGCTTTTCTTTCAGAAAATGAAACTGAGCAAAGCAATGCTTGAATTTGTTTCTTCCATGCTGATTTCTTCTGCATGCAAACAACTAGAAGATTTTAAAAAATGTGCAAGAAACTGGGTGTGATAATTGCACGCTGGCTTGCATGCATTTAAACCAATCTATTTTGGAAATAGAGGAACAATAAAATAACAAGCTTCTAAGGAGTTTTTTAATGTTAAATTCCCTCTCAGTTTTTTAAGAGTTCTTAAGCCACTTATTATGGGCTATCATGCAAATGATGAAATTAGCTTACACTGATGGTACCATGTGTAAAATAATACTTTCCAAGTACTCCAAGTAAGCATTACACAAAACAGGAGGAAGGTTGTTTATAACGTTGCTATAATATACTTTAATATATGTTAAACCAGACAGTGTCTTTTAAATTTTTTTTTTTTTTTTTTTTGGGGGGGGGGGGGGGGGGGGGGGAGAGCACAACTATGACTGTGCAATGCACATTTACACATAATATGACGACCTGAAAAATAACAGCAACAAAAGAAGTAAAGTACCTCATTCCATATAGGAACGATGTTTCATCCTGGTAGTTCCTATATTTTACCTGTTGATGGCAGCAGAGCAGCACAAAACATGTCTTACACTATATTACAAAATGTAAAATGAACAGTAGTAACTTAAGTTTGAGCCAGAACACTTGTAAACGAATTATGGAAAGACATGTTTATTATTTTTATTTTAATTTTATTTCAAATGAAGCCTACGGGTGGGTTTTGCAAGATAAGGTGTCATAATTAGAGTTGCGAGTGGAATGGGATCCACTAAGCAAGGAGATTTATGGCCTTTAAAAGACACAACTATCATTTATTATGTTATATCATTTTCAGATACTTCACTGCTATAAAGACAAAGAGCTCTAAATCAGCGGTCTCCAACCTTTTTTGCACCACGGACCGGTTTATGACCGACAATATTTTCACAGACCGGCCTTTAAGGTGTCGCGGATAAATACAACAAAATAAAACTAGTACCGGTACTGAAAAAAAGAAGATTTATTCATAAGACATGTGAAAAGACCCAGGAAAACCGAGTTAACAATAAAAATGATAACAAAATAACGCTGAAAACCGATAAAAACCCTGAAAACCATACATTTCACACCTGAGCCTCAACTCTCGCGGCCCGGTACCAAACGACTCATGGACCGGTACCGGACCGAGGCCCGGGGGTTGGGGACCGCTGCTCTAAATCACTGGGGTGTTTTGTTTCTTAGCTGCCAGCAGGGGGCAGTCTGCTCTGCAGGGAAAATGTATGCACAGGTGGGTAAAGAAGGCAAACACAAAGCAGCCCAAACCCACAGAGCGGTAAACCTCTGTGGGGTTGAGGCTTCAGCTCTGCTCTGACAAAAGCAGCCAGCATGTGACAACAGCTCCTGGGTGGACAAGGAGGCTGTCAAAGTCACAGACGCAATGACAGACAAAACAGGCTCCTTCATTCGTACTGAGCCGGCACCATATGAGCACACCTACACAGACATGCACACACCTACACAACGCTGTCTGACTGCAAGTATTATAAATACACACGCCACAACATATACAGACATAAAACACACAGGTCATTACACCAACGTGATACAGACCTCTACATCTCTTGTGTATTCTCACAAACACAACCTGTAACACAAGCGTATGTTTGCTTAGCTGCCTAGTCAGCCACACACCATCAGTGCCAGCAACATGCTGTGACAGAGCGCCAGGTGACGGTTTGACTGTCGTCACTCAGTGTCCCCGAGGATCAGAGCTACAAAACTGGAACTACCGTATCTGAGCGCTACATGCAAGCTGCAACACCTTTTCAAACCAAAGGTGTGTGTTATACAAACTATTTTTAACAGTACACTGTAAATCATACTTAAAGGGATTTCATCACCATGACTGTGCTGTGACTAAACTCTGGAAAGAGGGTGAAAAAAAAAATATTGCAGAGCCACAGAAGAAGAAAAGTGAAAAGAAAACAGTGGAGGGAAAAGCTGAATAGTGTAATCAATGACGAGGTCAGGTGACAGGGTTGCAGAGTAGTAGGTTAGGTTAGGTAGTAGTAGCAGGTTAGTACAAAGGTGAATACAGTACACGGCTAACAAACTGGCTGTGTGCCAGAGAGACAAGGAGGGCTTCGATTTACTGCGTCTTCTCATGACTGGCAGGGACAATGCACCCTGGGAGTGGGAGAGCGAAGGAGGCAGAGAGAAGACAGAAACAGAAGCATTAAGCAATCCACAGGACATACTGTATGACATCAAGTCACTAAAAATATTATTCGTTTCTTTCATTTCATGTCATAAATACCGCTGAAAAGGTGTATTCTCATGTTAAACAAGGCAAAAGTTTCAAATAATGTGGAAAAAAAACTCAAGGTTTAGACTTCACAAAACTGAGTAGTACCATTATAAAAAATGTTCTCATTGCCTGGACTGATTTACACTTAATTGGCTGCTCTTTTAATATTCCGATGAGATCCAGAAAGCCAAAAAGCACTGACTAGTATGCAGCACCTTGCAGTTTTCGTAATATTTTGTTATCTTGTGCAACTACTATTTCTTCACAGCTCTGCCTTTTTAGTGAGTATCGCTAGAGTTTGGGCAACAGCAAAGATACTCTTCTCACTGCTCTGTGACTCATGGCTTCTTCAATGATTTAATGATTATAGGGCAGCAGATTAGTAAGATAATCTTATTAAAGCACTCAGAAGACAATTATTAAAATGGGCTGTGAGGAATAGGCATAAGAAAGGGAAAGGGCTTTATTAGTTGGCCCACTGTTGCCAAGCTTTTTCTATATACGAGGACAGGGAATGAGAGGAGAAGCTAATGAAGAAAGCGTCTCCATTTGAGCTAACTGAACGGCAGCAGTGTGATATAAGAAGAAAAAGAGAGTCGCAACTATGAATTAACGCTACTGAAGCAGCTCAGGGCCATGGCAACTGCACCTACCGTTGCAAGAAGACTGAATATGATTAGAGTGATTGGATATTTGTTTTCAAGTAGATAAATCAGCAAAGGTAATGTGATTAAGAGACAACAACTGATTGGTAATTGAGCTTCAGGCGGTACTGTATTTGCAGCTCTCTGCCAGTCACGCCGCATTAAAGGCAGCTGTCATGTGTGTCAAGGAGCAATTCCTTCGCCTCAGCTTGACTCGCTCTTCCCGCCTGCCTTCACAGTCCCCCTGCTAGATTCATGTTTATAATGTGGTTGCCATGGTGACCTGGCAGAATTCAAAAGGGACAGGTAGGTCCTCGCAGCCAATCAGGTATCAGTTGCTAAGGACATGGTGGCAGACTGTGTAATGAGAAAAGGAGAATTGACAGGGTCAAGCCAGTGAGACCATTTTAGAGAGTTAATATTTTACCTGTTAAGGTCCACTCAGGGAAAGGACGTCTATTGCCAAGAATTTCGTTCTAAACAGCAGCCACCTAATGTGTGACAGCCGCCATGCATGAGTTATCTGTGATCTATTTATATGTCCAGCTGAGTCACAGGCTAGGGAGGATTTAAGCTTTCTCACCTATTGTTTAGGTCAGAAACTCACCAGAGTACAGAGGAGAATAGAAAGCACATGCAGCGCAGACCGGAGGGAGAAATAAAAGGCTGGAGAAGCGTGACTGCTTAAGATAAGACCAACAAAAGCTCTTAGTTATGCTGTGCAATATGCTCTCTGTAAGTGCAGATGCATTCTGCTGCATGCAGTACTGAGAGCGCAAGTGGCGAGAGAGAGATGTCGTGATGTGTTAAAGCTGAAGCGAAGCCGGACATTATGAATGTGAGAACCGTGTATTGACACCAGCATGAAGGATTTTGTCTCAGAGGCATAAAAGCACTTGTGTCAGCACAGCTCTCAGAGTCACATCAGAAAGTTGGCGAACAGGATCATAAATGGCTTCAAGTAACCACTAACACTCATTCCTCCTGAATTTCATTTCTTTGTTCACGGTTTAGTTTATAAAATAGCAAAATTTTGAATGCTTTACATGGTCAACATCGTCATGATGGAGGGTGATATCAGAAGGTCTTTTCTTATGATTTCATGTAGACTGACTAATTGTGTCTCAGCGTCCAAACTATATCTGAAACAGACACATTTATACATTTAACACCTGCAAGTACAACAAATACTACTCTTCCTTCAGGCAGGGGTGGGTGGTATACAGGTTTTGACACCACCATCGCAACATTACCATCATATCGTGTTTCGCAATGTTGCAGTTTTGCAAGACATGTTTTGACTTTTGCAAATACACAAAGGACAACATGCAATGAACAATGTCTAATGCACACGATAATAATTTGGAAGCTGATCTTATGGGTAACGTATATTGTCCCTAAAGGTTAGGGTAGTAACACTTGGATGAACTGCCACTTGCTTTAAGATGGTAGTTCTAAATGAAGTGTCAGTTTACCTGTAGTCTCCATTTAAGACAAAGGATCTTCTTGTTAGGTGTAATGAAACAAAGAAGTGTCTAATCTAAATATAAAGGGGTTTAAAGTAGGACTGACTGATATTGTGCGTGTATTACAGTTTAAGAAAAATGGGGCAGTCTAATATGTTCAGGACACAGGTTACTCATTGCTGTGGGTTAGTTACATGTTCCACCTCTGTAAAATAAAACATGTGGATGATATCTACCTTTTATTTCTTCTTTCACAGGCAAAACTTTTAATTTTCTTTCTATATGTGCTCCCACACATTGCAGATTAAGGAAGGATCAAGATTGAAAGAAATACCTCTCTCTATATATTTCACATAGAAGCATTTATCGCATATATTTATAATACATTGTCTCCATAAAAAAGTTCCACAAACATTTTGGGGTTAGGCTTGCAGGCATGGAGCTGTTGTTGCTATATCATCAGGGGTTATAATATTCCATTGTTAGAAACAGCTGTGGTGCACAGACTTAGTCACTAGTCTGTTGGCTGCAACCCCAACAAAGACAACTGTTTACAATTAAGGCTGATGCTATTTAGCAGTTTTATAATCTGTACAAGCAAAGGCTTGTACAGTCCAAATGTGATCACAGCACTAACTATTAATCTCAAAAGTGGTTTTTCTCAGTGACGCTTGCTGCCGCGCGTTAGAACAATAGAACAAAGCGCTGACATGAAATTTGTTTTGGGTATGACTTCCATGAGCCTTTGTGTGCTTTGGGCAGTATGCCAGTGTGTACTGACAATACATATTGAGTAATAATATTATGATATGGGTCTTGAAGTGCTTTTCATTGTCACGGCTGTTGACCAGCTATGTTGTTAATTCAAAACCACTCAGTAGAGTCTCAGCTATGGACATCACAGATACTGTTTTGGCTGGCAAGCTGAGGCAGTTTTTTTTGAAGGACACATTAATGGGAAGATGAATAGATGGAGAATAATGCAAATTCCCATGTCCTGCACAGCTTGCTCAATAAGCTCCTACATATCACACACACACACAGAGGGTCACAACTCCAGCTCTAGCGCACCTCAAGCACATGGTGAGGCTAATAGGCTTAACTTGGCAGCAGTCCCGGTGATGTCAGAATAATCCCTCATTAAAACCCTGATGACATCACTACGCTGTTGAGAGTAAGTAAGAGCCGAGGCCACATATTTACGTATGTAAGGGATACCCTGCCAGTATACGCCAAGGATGCCCTCCGTAAGAGATTATCCAGGTTAAGCTGTTCCTCAAAACATACCCAGGGAACACTAGCGTCAGAGCAGCTAGCTTAATTATAGTCTCTCCTCATATGCAGTTTATTAGGTACGCCTTCCCTTTCACGCAAACAGCTCTAATCTCCAGAAATGGTTGATGGGATCTTGTTAACCTTACATGAAGGGTTAATGAACTGCAGACCACGACTGTGTTTGCAGTTCAAATAGCGAACAATAAGGACTACCACTTCAAATTCAGCAAGACAAAAGGAACTAAGCCTTGTCTTGAAAAGCTTCTGTGAGTTATGTTGCAGCTTAAAATTAGCAAAGTAAATACTTGAACTAAACCATGTTTTGAAGACAACCCAGTATGCAGGCTTAGATCAGCAAGATGTGTAAAGTCGACTGATTTCTTCATTTTTCTTTCATTTAAGGACAGGCTCAAAATGGGACAACTCAACAGTGTGTTGCCAGGCCCAAAGACTTGGATATTAAGGTCTAAATTTAGAGACAGCAGCATGGATCTATCCAGGTGTTGTCCACTGTGCAGGATTGCAAGCCTCACTCAGCTCACTGAAGTTTAACTGGCAGTTTGCATGGCAGAAAATGGCTTATGTGATAATGCAGTTAAAGCAAATGAAACCTGAAATACTGACACAGCTATTCATGCACTTTTAGTACACACAACAGTAATGCTGCTGGACAGTTTCTGATTTAGGCTGTTGCAAATCTCCTAAATAACAACAACTAAATTAACAGGGAGGAAACAGTCACCACATCTGGGAGCATTAACTAATTTAACAGCTTTATTAGTTCAACTATTCCTAATTCTAAGACTAGCAGAATGGATGGATAAATAACTGAAAAATATTCAATTATTTTAAACAAGTTTTTAACAAAAACCCAAATTTGCTTCAGTTCAAAGCTTAAAACTTCCAAAGCCTACACTTAAAAAAAACAGGCTCTTCTCTTGAACATGTTCCTGCCTTTACTTTGTCCCTCTGACAGTAAAGACTGCTGAGCTGCACTGTCAAAAATTACAAGTCTGTAGTGGTACTAATGCAAATGCATAATGCTTACATAGGCTTCTTTAATGGCTTAGTAAATACTGTCAGGGCACAGAGAAACTAGGCTGATTTTTACTTATTTAGAGAAGACACAAAGGCAGAAAGTCTCTAACAGACAGCTTCAGCGCTTGCCCTGTGTACCAAGTTAAATAGAGAATATGTGCAGGTAGTGTTGTCACAAATTCGCTCAGTGTCCACGTTCATTCCTTTCCTGCTGCGAGAGTGTTAATCTCCACCCCGCGAGTGAGAGTCTGTCTTACCGGATGGATGAGAAGTGTAACAGTTTGGATTGTGCAAGTGGGAGTTCCCTAAAAGGAAGCACTCAACAAATACATTCATAAAATGCCAGTGCTTATGAGAATACCGAGAAAGGCGCATTATGTAGACTGTTTAGTCTGTTTAGTTTACTGGTTAAAAAAGAGAATGGAAGTGCAGCCCCTGTAAAGGATCTCTGACTCAATGCACCAATAAAACTGAAACCGAAAATCTGTAACAAGTCATTGCAGTAACATTTTGACTGTCCAGGTTAGTGGTTTTATGTGGACCTGAATGTTACTTGTTGCTCAGCTTTATAATATAGCAAAATATAGTAATATAGAAAAAAACAAACAAGCAACAACCCAGAAATACATCTCAACAACTAACTTCACCTTTCTTTGTCTTGGGATTGGAATTAGTTGAAATAACAAAACTGCTTGTGTCTGTAATATTTCCAAATCCAGTCAGGTATGTGTGCATGCAAGAATGTGTGTGTGTGAGTGTGAGGGGACTCCCTCTCAGCCTAAATCCTCCTAATCTGTTTCTATGCCTCCTCATAAATGCTGCCGTCATCATGGCAATCCTAATCCCCATCATCGTCACGAGCAATTCCCCCCAGAGACAAACACCGTCATCAACATGTTTTCCTGCTATTATGAGGTAACTCCCAGTACGTGTGTGATGTGTCCGTCTCCTATGTCTACGATACGCATCGCAAGGGAGGTGTCTCAATTAGACCCGGCTGATGGGGTGACTAAGAACTGAAAATTAGCATAATTTTTATGGATTACTAAACACCTGTTTGGCAATGAAAACCTACAAGGGCTTAATCATTAAATAACAAAAACAAGCAGCCAAGAAATGGAAGCCATATGACCCTTGACCCCAACACACCTTCTATTCTCCACATCTTTTTCTTTCATTACAAGTGTTTGTTTTTAGCTGCGCTGACAGTTTATAACGAGTTGCCGCAGAGGCGGCTTTGTTCATCCAGGAAAGGGCCTGGGCCTGATAACATCTGCTGGCAAAAGAGAGGTTTTGTTTAGGTCAAACAGTGACGTACAAAGCTATAATGATATTTCCTAATTTCTTTGTTTTTTGCCATCAGCACTTTTGAATCAACAATGACATTTGAATGTCAAGAAAAAAAAATGATCATGGAACAGCAAGCGGTGAAGGACCTTTGTCAATAGGCTGTGTAGCATGAAGGACAACGGAAGTAAGAAAGTGCTAATTATAGTTGCCTTGAGCCCAAATCTTAACATTCCATCTTTTGTACAGTCAACAGGCCAAAACAAAAGGAAGGATGGATGGATGGATGGATGGATGGATGGATGGATGGATGGATGGATGGATGGATGGATGGATGGATAGATAGATAGATAGATACATAGATTGATAGATTGATTGATTGATTGATTGATTGATTATCTCCCTGTCCCTTGATCTGTGTCTATTAATCAAAATCATATCTGTGTATATTTCCAGTTGAGAGCTGTATTTAAAGTTCAAAGCTGAAAAGACCAACACACTAAATACTGTGAGTGCATTTTTTTGTTTTATCACCCACCAGAATATTAATGCAAAGATACAAATGGCATATGATTATTCAATCATTTTTTAAATGCTGAAAGCAGTCCATCATTAACTCAGCAAACAGACAAAGGTTGATTCATTTTATTTGTCTGGCCTGGATAAAATTGATAATTGATTAAATAATTTTAATACTGCCAATGCAGCTAAAATGTGTTAGCCCATTGTTGTCTGCCAAAGTGAAGGCGTGCTTTTGGCTGTGCGATGCTGTAATGAACAACAACAAGAGCGCCTTTGGACGCTAGTTGTCATGGACTGCATCTCTTTGGGTATATTTCATGTAACACATGAGGAGTTGCTGTATTACACACAGGAGAAAGGGATCAACCGTGAATAAGAGGCAGCATAACACAATGAGAAATCCAGGAGCAGCAATGTGTGAAAGATACATTGGATGATGAAGCAAGTGGAAGGCTGGGGAAAAAGAAAATCTCAAGACTGCCAGTACTGACTGAGTCACTGTGTGTGCTCTGACAAACACGCACCAACAGCAAGATGTCCTGGGAAAATAGCTGTGAAATAATGATCATTTAGCAATTCAAAAAAAGGGGCTAAATGAAATTTCTCCAACAGAGAGATGGAAACACTGCTGTTGAGTCTTTAACTCCACAGCAGCGTGTGCCAAACAGAGAACCTCAAAAATATAAGTAAAAACATGTCAGCCAGGATTCAAGGAAGTTTATATTCAAGCTGGGATGGCAAAGCTCCAACTAAATTCTTACTAAAGAAATGCTTGCACAATGTATGACTTTTATATGAGCAGAGACTACATACAATAATAATTCAGCCCTTTTGTCGTAGGTGTTTGCCACCCAATCTGCTTTTGCACTGTAGATTAATTAAATAGTCATAGATCTTTTGGCCTGACTGGGCTGTCAGATATGCAGCTGCTGGCTTCTCTGTATGGCTGAGAGTGCAGACAAGTTATAACAGGTCATCACGTTGACTTGATGCGTTTGAAATTGGTTATTTTATTATTTGCTCTGAGGCAGACGTGGCTCAGGTTGTGGAGCAGCTTGTCCACTAATCGCAAGGTTGGCTCCCCCTTACCCATCCACATGCATCCAAGTGTCCTTAAGGCAAGGCACAGAGGCCCCAGTTGATCCTAATGGCAGGCAAGAACCTTACATGGCAGCTCTGTAGGCGCTGGTACATGAGTGTGTCTGTGCATGAACGGCAACCGTGCTGCAAAGCACCCTGCAGACCAGCTAAGCTTAAAATTTACAATCGATTTAAGATGCATTTGTGTATGCAAACGATAGCAGCCAATATCATTAAAATATAACCAGCAGTGCAGAGAAGAACCTGGTAGATTTCTGCTTCAAGAGACACCATTCAACAATATCCTGTTACACTGCTGGGTCACAGCTTTCTTGGCACAAACTATAGCTAGTATTTTTCTTTTCATGATGCTCTGATTTGCACTGTAAAATGCAAAATAATCTGAGTTGCATACAAGCCAGGAGCAGTTATCAATCATTTCATTCACCATACACCGATCCAAAGCAGGTAGAAAGAATGCGGTGTGAGAAAATGTGTGAAGAAGAAACCGTGTTAAACTGTGTGGCCTTTATAGGGGGGAGTGAATTGGGAGAGCTTTTAATAAGGCTGAATATATCAGCATCACACTGCACAGTAGGCTGGCAAAGATTGATGCTGTAGGTGAGCAGTAACGCTGTATTTCTCTCTCTCTTCCACACACACATACATACATATACTCCCGTTCTCCGGGACGCCAGTGACTGATGACTTTGTCTCCCCAAAAGTGACAGCAGGTCTCTGCAGCCTCCAAAAAGCCCATTTTAAAATCTCCGCCTCAGTCCCAGCAAAGTAACTCAGACTGATAGAAAGCAATCTAAAGTTTGGCTGGGATTGGCCCAGAATCAATGACAATGTGCAGTGGGAGAAGGCCTCAAAGAAATGAGATAACAATGTCTTGTGTCTTGTTATCTTACTGACAAAATGCGGTACATCTGAGGTAGCCACCCTCGGGGCCAACGACAGTTAAGGACAGGAGGGAGAAATGGAAGGGAATGAGACCTGATGTCCTCCAACTGCTTGCATTTTTTTTTTTAAATACCCCTCAAAAATGTACTATTTGACAGTACAGTAATAACTGACAGTGACAGTACACACCACCAATGTAAAGCAGAGGGAGGAACAGAGAAAAGCGATGCAGCAATTCATTTCCAGCCCATGTTCTAAATATAGCCTCTTCTATTCTCTCTCCCCAGTCTGTAAGGCGCTGGATTCACTTAATTGGATTACTACACACACTTTTCATTTCCTTTCTGGTGAGTGTTTAATGAAGTTTAGACAATCATACATCTCAGTTTATTCATTGTGGGCCTGTGGGCAACACCCAGCACAGTCAAACATTGCAGGACGGAGCAGTTACTGCACAGCTCTTGAGAGGCTGGGTATTTTAGCTTCAGGTATACAGAGGCTGGAAGCACGGTGATCGATACAGATGCAAAAAGTAAAAATAACCTGACAATAATGCAGTGAGGAGGCAGAAAGAGGGAGAGAGAAAGAGAGGGTGCATAATGTTCTTCCATGGCTTGTGCAGTGAGTCGCATCTGCTCAAATGCGTTATTTTAGCTTTTAAAGGTTCAACGAATCCAGTTACGTATTCGCGTGTGGGTGAGTGCATATATGAATTCATATTTTAGACAGGAATGGATTTATCTTTTTAATCTTTATCAGCCTTCTTCTCTCAGTGCTTCTTGACTCGTATGCCACAGGTTTAACACGCAGAGAAAGGGATGTGTCCATTATCACGGTGCAATGAATAGCTCCTCCTGAAAGCTCCTCTTCACTCACACACCAACATATCAGTCAAATAGATTTACTGCTGTAGAGAAAGAGGGGGGGAAAAAATCCTGCCTGAGGTATAAACCGAGTCTGACAAGCACATCGCCCATTTTCAGATACAAGTCTCTGACAACTGTGACAGGCGTGAATTGTCCAACACTGTCACGATATTTGCTACATCCATCCAATTCAGCACCGCAGTGCATTTCAGCAGACTGTGAACCGCATTAGTGAGATTTTGCTCCAGTAAATCAAAGAATCTCATCCATGGAAGATTATACAAATACCTGTAATAGCTTTGATTATTTATGATTGTTTATCATTTGTGGCTTGTGAATTTCAGGTGAAGCAACAAGAGAGTAAACTAGGTGCAAATGAAAATGCAAAAACCTAAGACAGGCTTGGATGGTAACGTACAGCGACTTACCACTTACAGGCTAACTCACTTAATCTTTACACAATAGGCCCCTATAGCCCCAGGCTATGTTTACACAACCTGACATTGCATGCATGATAATCACTTCAGTGTATGTGGAAAGAAGAAGAAGAAGGAACCAGGATGTTTTGCTGTGTATCTGTTTACAGTATGTGCATGTACAGTGTTACCAAGGGGGTACTGCTTTTGTAATCCGCTACCTGACTGGAAGGTAAACCCTGTGTGTGCATGCAAGTGTGTGTTTGTATACGTATGTCTCACTAGCTGGGTGGACACGCTTGCGTGTATCGCATCCATCTGCTTCATCACATTTATTCTTCTGTGCTCTTTCCACGTCTACAGAATTTTCACTGTCTCTGCTGGAAATGTCACTAAATGGTCCCGTGTTTGCAATATTCAGGCGAACAATACACTCAGTTCATGGCGGGGTTTTAGATTCGACATCTATTTCATGCATTTATCATGCACATGCTGTGCAAAATAAGCAGATATGTCAGCCGAATTATCCCTCTGCTTTTACATGCATCATGCACCAGTTTACACCAGAATAATCCTAAAATACTGTGCGCCATACCAAAAACATGGTGAAGCTAGAAGATCAATAAATAAATAAATAAGACATCCGTCCTTTTCTGAGTGCACTGACATTAAATCTCTTTCGCATGATTAGCATGAGAAAGTCAAACCACTGGAAATAAGAATGCTGCTCATATCCCAACAGCCCACTCTAATGACATCACTGACTGCTGTGTCCCTCCCAGTTTGAACATAGCTGGGAGGCAACTATTCCCATAAGATAGCCATCCTAAGTATGACTAATCAAAACAACAGCAATAAAAACCTAACAGCACGGCCCTTTTATCAAAATATTTTTCCAGCACTCAAAAAGGGGTCTAAGTGTTAGAGCACCCACTGTGAGCGTGTGTGTGCGTGCGTGCACTATTCCTGACTCGTTCTCACATTTATGGATCAACTGAAGCATTTAGTGTGGGAGAAAATGACAGGAAATGTCTGGCCCATTAAACAATAAATTTCCCCAAACACATCTGAGCCAAGCTCGGGACAAAAATGCCACAAGGCTGGGCTAGGCTAGACCTAAGGGAACTCTAACCATGCCATAAAATCAACAAACATGTGCACAAACTGTGCGCGTGCTAATACACAACTTCATGTGTTTTAAATTAACTTCTGGGGAAAAACACAGAACAAAACAGTAAACCCACTTGAAGATAAAACCAGAAACAAACAGTTTCAGCTGCATGTTTAAAACTGTCACCACTACAAATACTCACCATATCCAGGAGTGCCTTCTAAAAGGAAAATGACCGAGGTGCATCATGGACCTGTCAGTGGGAGCACCTGGGCATTGTCCAGGCTTCATACCAAAGCTGTGTCAGCACTGGTCCCGCTTCCTGTTAACCTTTCACCCCTTAGGCACCCCTTTTTAAAAAAAATCTATTTAGCTATATATCCACAAACACTGCCCCACAGTGTACGTGGGCCGCGGCACATAATGTAGTGTCCCATGGTAAAGTTCACTGTTGTAAAGCGTACATTCAGACCAGTTCTCAAGTAAAGAATGAGCTCTTTCTGAGTTTCCAGCTTCACTTGTTAGGTCCTAGGGCATCATTACCAAAAGCGCCAGCTTGTATCTAACAAGGCAGTCTCACAAATCAAACTATATAGCACCATAAAATCCATTGAGATCCTTAAGGAAGATAAAAATCCTGCTAAATGTGACGGCTTAAAAGAAAAGAAATGTAAACTGGAAGAAACTGAAAAGCAGACTTAAGCCCAGTGTGAACTCAGTTTTTAAGTGAGAGTTTCAGCAGAGCGAGCACACAGGCGGCCACCCAGCAGGACCAGCTAAGCTCTCCGGCCGCTGCTCTTTTTTCCGTGGGATTCTTCCGGCAAAGGTTTGGAAATTACTGTCCCACAGCCACATGGTGAACCGGTTCAGGGACTCATTCCTCCGGAAAGCATTCCTTTTCCTGACAGCCAAACGACGCCGGTTGGGGAGGCAGCGGTAGTCACACCAGCATGACAGAGCATGTTACACACAGAGTCACTCACACATTCACATTTGCTTTCATCCTCTCGGCTTTGCCCCCTTTGTCTCTATTATTTTGCGTCTCCCTCTCTGTTCTGCCCTTTCACAACCTCCCAGGGAGCGAAGTGAGGAAGTAGAGAGGGAGAGAGAAGAAAAAAACAAAACAAAACAGAGAAGCGTCTCTTCAGTATCTCGCCGTCTCTCTCTGTCTCGCTGCTGATCGTCTCTGCCCTCCTTCTTCCCGCCTCCCTCCTCCCTCCAGTCAGTGGGATGTCCTGACCCTGTGTAATAGGTGTGCCTGCCCTATCCAGTCAGCTAAACCTATGGATCCTCTTAACACTTCATTCAAGAGAGGAACAAGACAGCACATGTGCAACACACACGTACACACACACACAGAAAACCTCACTGCATAGTCAAAATGTTGACAGAAGTAATCCCTTTCATTTCCTCCCCTTAAATCAGCTGCTTTACGTTTCATAGTAATGTGTGTTTGTCTCCGTTGGAGCCCTCCTTCGTCATAACAACGCAAGCGCTGCTGCTGCCCTGTCAGTTTGTTTTTGACTTTTGCCACTCTAAGCACACCCTCTGTCTGTTTCTGGCGTCTGCGTGCATGCCGGTGAACCATGAAATTTCAAACCACATAAAGAAAAACCATTGTTTTGTTTTGCTTTTTCTTTCCCTTGCACATATTTGTGTGTATAGAGTGTAACTGGTGCCTACAAAAGCATATAGGGGGCCTTCCAGGCAGGTTTGTCTCAGAAAACTTGATGTGCAGGATGTATAATGCATTCCTCTGTTCTTACACCAGCGGCTCCAGATGGACTTTTTAATTCTGACTGTAAGGAATTTAAAAAAGTAAATGTCATGCTGTCTTTTATGTATACTCGGTTACAACAATAACCAGATAAATCACAGCATATCTAGAGTGGATTAATTTCCGTGTCACTAAGAGTACATGTCTGTCCGGTGCAGCAGTCTGCCTGCTGAGTGTGTGTGTGTGTGTGTGTGTGTGCGTGTGTGTGTGTATATGCGTGTGTATGTGTGTGTTTTATTAAAAGCCATAGCTGTGGCTAAGCTCCAGTAGCTGCGGTCTGAAAAACAGGATCCAGCGCTGCTTCTTACACACATCCTGCCCAACATACACGTCAGCAGCTTCTCAACTCCTGCCAAGAGTCAAACCACCTCGCAGCCTCTCTAAGTCTGCACCTTCAGCCACAACAGCCACTCTTAAACAGGGCGGAGGAGTGCTGAATGTTGAGGAATCTCGCTTGTAGGAAAATGAATGCTGAAGAAATGCGGCTCGTTTGGGAAATGTGGGGAGTCTGTGTGCATGGACGGGGCCGGGTTGACAGCTTAGGCAGCAACTGGGAGTAAAAATAAAATTTAAGTGTCTTTAAAAGTTAAACAGGGGAGCAGCTAGAAAGCACTGAAGCACCTGTTATTCATTATGTACACATACAGAAAAACATTAAATCTCCATCTGCCTCTCTTCTTTATTCCCGAAACAGTCATATTGTTACAGAAATCATGTCTACAAACGGAAAGCAAACTCAGATGTCTAATATATATATATATACACATACATATACATACACATATATATATACACATACATATATATATATATATATATATATATATATATATATATATGTGTGTGTACTAGGGGTGCAACGATACTCGTATCGATATTGAACCGTTCGATACAGTGCTTTCGGTTCGGTACGCATATGTATCGAACAATACAAAATTTTTAATTTATTTTATCAACTTTCCTTCTGACGATGCTGTCTGTGTTGAGCGCTCAGTGGATCTGCGCTCGACAGTGCAGCCTAGGTGGAGTAGTCGAACGCAGATTCACTGAGCGCAGGGCAAGCTAGCGAGACAGAAGTTAAGCTCTCCTTGCAACATGGCAAATTGAACCTCCCCCACCCTAATTCAGATCTGGCGTTTGGAATTATTTTGGTTTTCATGTGACGTATGACCCTGAAGGTAAGCGCGTCATGGACTAAAGTAAAACAGTATGTTGGATGTGCCACGCAATGCTCAATTACATGGGTGGGAACTAGTGTGTTAGCGCAGTTAGCTCGTTAACGTGTTGGCCGTCCAGCCCCATGCACGGGGCGATCTGCGGTAGCTCGTTAACGGAGATTTGCCGTGTTGTGGCGTTAACGTCATTTCAACAAGATTTACGCTGACAGCACTAGTGGGAACACAACAAATATGACTGCACATTTACGCCGACATCATCCTAGTGCAAAGACAAGTGGAAGCAGACAAAAACAACAAGCACGCATGCTACAAACTTTACCCGAGTCATTTAGACAGCCGTTAGCACAGGATTCTCCTTATGGGGACCTGATATGTTTAATATGCTGCTGAGAATATAGCCCAGAAGAAGCATATAGTATAGCTTTTATTTTGGAAAGAGTCATTTCTCTGTAATAAACTCTCTTTTCCAAAGATGAGTGATTCCTCAATCAGATACAGAGCTCGCAAAATCACTAGCCCGATGTCCCGGGGCTAGCGATTTTTCCAGTCGGGCTACCAAAATCTATCTCTGCCCTGCCCGTCGGGCTATTGTAGGAAGGAAAAATATATGTCAATGCTTTTGCATTCTTTCAGAAATGTAGCTGGGTAATTATGTCGTTGGCATCGGTGAGCCACTGTCAATATGTGACATATTGAAATCGCGTTTGAATTTGGGCTTGTTTTTTGCTTTCACTTTGCAATCGCGCGAACTGTGTATAGAGAGCGACAGCACTGATTGGTGAGTGATGATAATTTGCGCACCAATTCCTGACATCGTCTTATCAATCGTTAGCTTACTATGCAAACATGACAAGTGAAATCTCCCGCAGCAAGCTTAAACACGTGAGAGGTTGATCGCGCAGAGAATCGCTGAGCTTATGTGAGTGCGTGTGTAAAAGCAGCAGGATTTATATTTCAGTTCTGCTGAGCCAAATAAGACAGGTTAGGGTGAAGAAGTGACAGCCAAAGAAAAGCTTACCACAAAACGGAAAAGTTATGACAAATCAGACTATAAGGCAAAAAGAAAGTGCAGCTTTATGGTTTCATGGACAAAAGAATTTCTGTGGCTGCAATATGACAAGCTAAATAACCAGGGGCTGCACATAAGTGGTCCGCAGGTGCGCATTCGCTGTCAAAATAAAAAACGCGCACAAGATAAGAAGTTGCAACGCGTGTTTGCGTACATAAGATTTTCAGGAGGAGGACAGACATTTGTTTAGAACTCTTAAAGATGTCGAAGAAGCTCCTTTAAGCAATTACTGTGATGTTCCTCCACCTCCAAAGAAATGTCAGAAGGAGTCCGAACCACAAAAGAAGCACGTATTCTCGGAAAAGTAGTTGCAGGAGCTGACTTCAAACAAATGATGAACGCACAGAGATGTGGTGCGGAATGTGCCGTGAAAATTTAATAAATGACAAATTAAAAAGGCATGAACATTTTTTTTTTGTATCGAAAAAATATCGAACCGTGACACCAAAGTATCGAACCGAACCGAACCGAACCGTGAATTTTGTGTATCGTTGCACCCCTAATATATATATATATATATATATATATACACACGCACTGTCCCAGCATAAATGTGTGTGCGCTATTGCATAACCCAAGTCACTGCTTTGGGAACTGTTGGTCCCTGTTCTGCACAATGCTGGTGAGCTGTCATGACTCATCGCGGAGAAACTGGAGGAGAGAGGAAAAAAATAAAGCGAGTGTAAAAGCAGAAACAAATAAATACAAGAGAGATAGTGACAGCGAAAGAGGAACAGAAAGCAGAGGTATGGCGCAGGGTTGAAGCAGAAATAAATGCCAGCATCTTTAATATATATATATATATATACATATATATACACACACACACACAATTGTACTATGTAAAAAGTGCACCAGTGACAGATCTAGGTAAGACTGATGAGCTATACATGAAATACAGCGGTAACGCAGGGCACGGAAGCCTTGAAACAACCTAAGGCTAGCACAATTACATGTTGTTGGCATAAAGTACTGGAACAGTATTAACGTATCATCATCGGTGACCTCTGCTTGTAAGCAGAACAATGTATTTTCCATCTACAAAACATCATATTTGAATCAGGCCTTTTCCATTACATTAGCGGTCTGCGTCTATAACTGGGCATCGGGGGGGGAAAGGGCTGGATTACACAACGGAACAAGTGCGTATCGATTGCATGATGTACTGACATTTAGCAAAGTACTTTTCTTTGGTTTGCTGCAAATCGATTGTCCAGAGAGCCCAAGCTGAACAACCTCTGCGGTCTAGTCATAGAGCTGGCCCAACAGCATGGCCTGCCAGCAGCATAACTGCTCCAGGTGTTTGCAAACCAACACTCCTTTGACTCTTGACGCTCTAAATAACCCTCAAGAAATGTAAGGCGAAATTTATAACAGTGGAATCAATACTGTGTTAAGCAGTAATGCCTAATAAACATGCTGTGACATTCAATTAACAAATTAAAAGGAGAATTATATCAATACAAGCCCACAGATCTGGCAGTTTAGCAACTCAATCAAGGCATCTGTATGAAAAAATTCCACCTATTTTACATTCAAATATCAGAGCAAATCTCTCTAGAGGTTGACAGAAAACTGGGCCTGGTGTGCATTGCTCCTCTGAGGTAAGCCAACTGTCCATCACTCTAAGTGTCACCCTGGAAATGCCTTGCCCCTCCCCCCTTGCCATTCAAAGATGGTTATGCAGTGGCATTTCAGCAAAGGTTAACTCATTCCCCCTTCAAATCAGATATTTGTAATTAGATTCCTACATCTAATGGGGACACGGAGGTTTCAAGGGCCGTTTAAAAAATGTGAAGAATGTTTAAGTAGCCACAAAAATCACTCACTTGTGCAATGGAGAGGTTTTACAACTCTTTGATTCTTAAGTCAGACCAACAGACTGAAGGGAGGGGCTTAATTTATTAGGAAAATATGCAGTGTTACAACAAAGCAGCAGCTGTGGTTAGTGACGCAGAACGTGTGCTGTGCAAACTCAATCAAATAGCTTACTTTCACAGTGATGAAAACTAGACTGCATACGTTTAGGTAACTAAAAATTGAAAACACATCAAATTCAGGCCTATAATGAAAGTGAGTGAAAGATGACTAACAGCACAAATCTGCCACAGTAAAGATTATCCTTCAATTTAAGCTTGTGCCAATATTATGACTGCATATGCTCGGCAAAACAGTTTAAGTACAATGTGACGAGACTAACAAACAAACAAAAAAAAAAAAGTTCCTTAGCAAACAAAAAAAAATGGATTAAGCTAAATTTGACAGGCTTATAATGTGCCTAATTACACAACATACATAAGTGAGAGTTAGACTCTAACACTGTGTCAATCTACCACACACATACAGATAGTTAATCCATGGATGTTCTCATCAAATCGTAAATGGCCTGCATTTGTATAGCACTTTTCTAGTCCCTAAGGACCCCAAAGCGCTTCACACTACATTCAGTCATTCACCCATTCACACACAGGCGATGGCAAGCTACATTGTAGCCACAGTTGCCCTGGGGCGCACTGACAGAGGCGAGGCTGCCGGACACTGGCGCCACCGGGCCCTCTGACCACCACCAGTAGGCAAACATGGGGTTAGTATCTTGCCCAAGGATATTTGGCATGCAGTCAGGAGGAAGCCTGGGATCGAACCACCGACCTTCTGATTAGTGGCTGACCTGCTCTGCCACCTGAGCTACAGCCACCCCAATACAAACTATGAGTTTAACAAAGCTCAGGCCTAACATCTGAAGAGTCACACTTGAGCAAACATGACTGAAATAAATAATTCAAAGGGAAGATTCAAAGCGAACAGACACGAGGCGAAATCTGCCTCAATTAATAAGTCGTCTCAATGAGACGGTGGGCCAGACAGCGCGGTTAAAGGTTTCACGAACATCCCGTTCGAAACCACCATTGTAAATGGTTACGTCTATTTTGAATGCTTCGCAAGGCTGTTCTCTGAGAGCAGGTACAGATGGGATTGTGCTGAAATATCAGCGGTCCATTACCAAAGGCAATCCTCGCTACAACACCATCTGGTGAGGATGGCTCTCACTAACAGTTGGTGCAATCAACTACGCTCTTCTCTCTGATACCTTCATTATCCCACTACTTACAGAAGTAAATGTTACTGCTTTAGAGTGCCAATAGTGGAATAAAAGTTAACATGCTTATTGTAATTTATTACAGAAAACCTGCTAAGAAACCACATTTAAAGAAGCTTTAAAGAACAAAGAGCACACAACTGCTTAAATACAGAGCACTACACTAGGTATGGCTGTGTGATTGTTTACCTGTAATTGCCCACTGACTGCTACATGAAGATATAGGATATTTTTGAAAATTATTAGAAAATTGTCTGGATAGTTTTTCTGTGACTTGTGCCGTGGAGTCACACAGTATGTCCAAAATGACAAGTCTCTTAAGCCCTAAACTGTCATGCGTATGTAAATGTCCATGTGCAGCCTACAGATCACAGTACTTTCTAAGTGTTGTGTCAACTGGCGGCATTGCGCTTTTGATCTGTTGCCATCAGAGAATAAATGCTGCACTGCACATTTCAAGGACAGCTTTGTACCAGGGACATCAAATTAAGATCACCCACTCACCCCACAGGGGTAAGTACATTTTGGAGGCTGGTGACTGTGGGAGCAAATAAAATTTCACTGCTCTACAGTCAGATGACTGTTTTGTATCCACTTTAAAATGCAAGGGTGCATTGTTGCTCCTACTGCTCACTGCTACGGATGAGACAGTTTGAATTTAAGGTATGCTCTTTATGCAGTTTTGTCAGGATTAGATGCTGAAATTGTGTACATTATAAAAATGCTTGATGCCACAGTTTACGTTTGTTTTACACATAATAAATACTTCAGTAGGTCAATTGTATTAGTTTAATAGTAATATGTGCCTGTTTTTATCCTACTAGAACCAGTCTTCTTTAAACGGAGAATATAGAGAGTAAATCTAGCATATAGAGAATAAAAAGTCCTCTGTGGGATATATGAAGCTGTCTAAAGCTCCTGTCGAGCATGCACTCAGATGACATTCAAACACATTTCATGCCTGAGTGACCATAATAGTCACTTTGCCTTAAAAAGTAGCAATGGCAATCTCACTAGATTGGACATTTAACATTTACATATCACTTTCAATATGAAACAAGACTGAGCAGTGCACAACTGCATTAATGGATAAGCAAGAGCATGATTCCAACTGTACATGCGTCTGTCTGACTTTCTCAACTCACTATGAAAAATAGTGGCGTTGGAGAGTGCTCTAAATGCCAATGTACATAACAAAAATCTAACTCGCCCACTTTGTCTGCCTTTCTTTTAGTGTTTAAATATTAACACAAAGCCAACTGCTAAGTTGGGGAAAACCAGCCCAAAGAGCACTTAAAAAAAAATGTTGTGGTCACAGTGATTTAACTGGAGAAATGAGTACCTGGCCCCTCCTCACTGCTTTTGTTACACGGGAAAACCAAGTGTTAGATGCTTGGCTTGGGTCTGCATGGTGTCATTTTTAACATGACTTCTCTGTCGGGACTCTTCTGAAAACCTATGCCACAACCTGATGTGTACATCTCTAGAAATGCGATGCGTCGACAGAGCCGGCAAATTTTGCTCTGTTGGATATCGTCGATTCCTCCTGTGTATTTCCGGCTACTTTTTACCAATGTTTTTGGAGTGGACGGTTGAAAGAATAATAAGGAATAGTGCAGACGCTAGAACCACTTGTGTGGGTAAGTCAGCCGTTAGTGAAAGTATATCTTTTGAAATGCGTTGGTTATAGCAGTAAGTCACAACTTTTACTTCAAATGTCAATATTCTTGGTTTTTGGTTTATGGCCCACTTATTCAAGTGGACAAGTCAGCAACTATAGGCAACTAAAGAAATTTGCTAGCAATCAGAGCAATCACAAGAAACAAGTTGGAGATAAAATATTTTTCCCTAGCAACTGTAGGGGAGTGGGGGAGTCGCTAGTCTGTAGTACTGTGTGACTGAGGCCTAACTGCTTGCTGCACAAGTCTGTAGAAAATGTTAAAATTAATTAAATACTTAATTAAATTTTAAAATAAATAATCCAGCGTTATTACTGATTTTAATAAACTGTGAGTGAGATTACTGTCTTACAAAAAAATATAAACTTTCAGTAACATGTTACTTTGTAATTCAACTGAGATACCATGTGTTAGAACATCCTTCTCACAAATGGAAACTGTTCAATTTAATTATCCGTTTGGCTTAAACTGTCTCTGTTGTTTTTAATGCTGTGGTCCTCTCTAGGCTTGTTTGTTAATGATGTAGAAAGGTGTCTAGTCTACATACTGTTCGCAGATATGTTAAAATAGCTTGTACTGTATATTGCTGTCATATGTATACAGTTTGCCCAGGGTCACACTGCATTAACATCTGTGTATATCCTATCCAATATTCCCCGTACCTCCGTTACCAGCCTTGGTGTCAGCTCTGTTGCTGAACTCCTCCAAAAATAGACTTCTCCTGCATTGCACCAACGTTGTGTCACAGTTGCAGCCAAAGCATTCGGCTGGCTCCCCCTGCATTGTCTGTGCCTTAATCACAGCACTGGATGAACCCAGTGTCTGGGTGTGATTAGTAGTTCCTCTGAGGGATTATATGACCCAATGATGACCTCCTCTGATATGCTAATTACTGTAGGCTCAGGGGAAAATTCAGGTGGCTGTTACTTAGATACCATTCAGCCTAGTCTGTTTATTATCAGCAGCAGCAAAAAATTGTCTTAGAAAGTATGACTGTTTTGTCCAGTCATTTTTCGCACGCGAAAGCTTTTAATGTGACACCAAAGCCTACTGGAATTTGTGCATCTGTTCGTTTCATTTATCTACCACATTAAAATGCACATTTCATTTCTCATAAGATGAGATTTTTATTTTCAAAGTATTTTTAACTTCTTTCAACTCAGAAGACAGGCATTTGAAAAAGATTTTGATAGACATATGATATCTTTTATGAACTGTCTGATACACTGTGGACTAAGACTGCTTTAATCCACACTCTGTTTGCTTTCACTTGGCTCAAACATGTGTGTGTCAGTATGCCACTGGAGGGTAGAGTGATATTTTTATGATTTATACATCATATCCAAGACAAAGAAGCATTTGTGTTCTCTAGCAGCATAATCTGCCCCTGATATTGTACCGTGTGGCTGCCGGCTGTAGCTGAAATACGATTTTGAAAGAAACAGATAAGGTAGTAAACAGTGACAGGACTGCAGCCATACAGAACTCATCTGCATGAGGCTCCAAAGCCTCTTTGCGTTCATGTAAGTTTATCAAAATGAAACAAATTCAAATCAGATAAACAGTTTCTTTGATCAGATGCCTTGTTAGCTAGGTTATCTGTGCACTAAGCTAGCATATCACACATTTAATAAAATAGCTAGCTTACTGTTACCATCTTGGTTTATCTTGTTGGCTTCTTATGAGCACAAAAGCCATTGCACAACTAAAACTGATGATGGCTTTTGAAAATATTTGTTCAAAACCAAAAACACTGAAAATTTGCTCCAACTGTACCATTAGATCGCATGAGAAAATTTCACTCAAAACTATAAATGTCAACTTTATGGTGGGACTAGAAGAAATGACAGAATCACCACATTCACTGAGATCCACACTAAAATGCGTCATCTGGGAACCACTGACGTGGTGGCCACCAATTCCAGACTCATGGCTAAAAACAGTCAGGGAGAAAAGAAAGACGAGAATAAGGAAGAATATACCCCTTCAAGCCAATGAGCTACACCAGAAAATTCCTTGAAAGACGAAATGGTACGTATGGCTTAAACATGGGAATGACTATACTGAAGGAAATTTGTGTAATGGAAATTAGTTGCAAGGCATCTCCCTCTCATGTGTTCTCTGACTGTCCTAAATTCCGTTAAAGGGCATGAATTATGAAGAAAGAGCAGCATGTAGGAAAGAGCACTGTGGGGGACTTGTGTGACATTAAACTGTTAAAGTAATTACACGTTAGGAGGAGGCTTGCAGGCTGTAAAATTATCTTACTCTGAAAATGGCTGTCTGTGACATTCTGTCTGCAAACTGAAGAGGAAACCACTGAACTCTGTTCACACAGAAGAGCACACGCCCTTCCAAATACTTGTATAACGGGCTCACAAGTTTAGATACACAGCAATAAATGTTAAGCAAAGGGCCAGAGCTAATATAAAAGGTAAAAATCTAAGAACTAGTAATAATAAAAAATTCTAGACAATTCTAGGCATAACCTGCTGGTTCACAATAATCATAAACCTCTGAAGTATCATATTAAAGGCATCATTATACAGACAGATACATTTTAAAATGTGCAGCAAAACCACTAGGGTGCCTCATCAAGTATACAGTTAGAAAAAGGTGTTAAATAGAAAATAAAGTGTGTGATACAAATGTGTTGCATATTTATTCATTGAGTCACTCAAAAATCAGTATGCTATTTATTAGATTTACAGAATACTATATGTGGCAAACAATAGTGTACATGCTAGTGGCCAGACATATTATTTTTTAAAAACTTGCACAATAATAAACACTGTATCTGTCTTGATTTATAGCACTGTGTAGAAGTCTTGAGTTACCACTTTTTATTTATACCTTGTAGGAAAATGGTAAATAGATGCAGTGCTTTACCAATTAGCTGCGGTAATGTCTTAAAGACATAAATAGCTGGATGACCTCTGATGTTCTGCTTTTAAATTCAGATAAAACTGAGGTTATTGTACTCGGCCCTAAAAATTTTAGAAATATGGTATCTAACCAGATTCTTACTCTGGATGGCATTACCTTGGCCTCCAGTAACACTGTGAGGAATCTTGGAGTTATCTTGGAGTTTTTGACCAGGATATGTCCTTAAATGGACATATTACACAAATATGTAAGACTGCTTTCTTCCATTTGCGCAATATCTCTAAAATTAGAAACATCCTGGCACAGAGTGATGCTGAAAACTAGTTCATTCATTTATTATTTCTTGGCTGGACTACTGTAATTCATTATTATCAGGATGTCCTAAAGACTCCCTGAAAAGCCTTCAGTTAATCCTAAAATACTGCAGCAAGAGTACTGACAGGGACTAGAAAGAGAGAGCATATTTCTCCTGTATTGGCTTCTCTTCATTGGCTCTCTGTTAAATCCAGAATCAAATTTAAAATCCTTCTCATCACATACCAGATCTTGAATACTCAGGCCCCATCTTATCTTGATGACCTTATAGTACCATATCACCACATTAGAGCACTTTGATCTCAGACTGCAGGCCTACTTGTTGTTCCTGGAGTATTTAAAAGTAGAATGAGAGGCAGAGCCTTCAGCTTTCAGGCCCCTCTTGTGTGAAACCAGCTCCCAGTTTGGATTTGGGAGACATCCTCTCTACTTTTAAGATTAGGCTTAAAACTTTCCATATGATAAAACATATAGTTAGGGCTGGACCAGGTGACCCTGAATCCTCCCTTAGTTACACTGCAATAGGTGTAGGCTGCTGGGTAATTCCCATGATGCATTGAGTAATTTTTCTTCAGTCACCTTTTCCACTCACTATAGACCTCTCTGCATTTAATCATTAGTTATTATTAATCTCTGCCTCTCTTTCACAGCATGTCTTCCTTCTCTCACCCCAACCGATAGCGGCAGATGGACGCCCCTACCTGAGCCTGGTTCTGTTGGTCGGTTTCTTCCTGTTAAACCTAAGCGCTTGCTCATAGGGGGTCATATGACTGCTGGGATTTTCTCTGATGTATTATTGTAGAGTCTACCTTACAATATAAAGCGCCCTGAGGCAACTTTTGCTGTGATTTGGCGCTGTATTAAAAAAACTGAATTGAAAAGTTTATTAATGCAGTGGTTTATAAATCTGCAAACAATAATGGAAATACAGTGGATAAGGCAATTCTTCAAAAAAGTCTTAAGAAATAGTTCTCAAGGCTTCTTAAAGGACATTCAAAGATTTTCTTTGGATATTGGCTGCCTTTTCTTCCATTTTCTGTCAAGATATCCCACACTGCTTGAATATTGTTGAGGTCTGGGCTCTAGGGAAGCTGACAATGCACTGTTAGTGTCTACTGTGTGTTGCTCTATTCAGGTATGCTTTTACTGTATTGGCAGTGTGTTTGGGATCACTGTCATGCTGAAAAATGAAGATGCTGCCAATCAGATGTTTTCCAGATGATACTGCATAGAGAATCATTATCTGATCTTTCTGCGTTCATAATTTCATAAATTTTAATCAAGAGTTCCCACAGCACTCCTTGAAATGTAGCTCCAAATCTTGACAGAGCCTCCGCCATTTTTTTTTATAGATGGCTGTAGACCATGATTGATCATGATTCAAACCAAAAATTTCAAATTTGTATTATTGAATCTATGAGACCATTTGCCACTGATTTTCAGTCCAATTATCATATAATTACCTCAGCATTTTCTCCCTGTTTTCCTTTCTCAAGACTGGTTTCTTGACCCTTCAGCTGAGACCCTTTTTGATAAGGCTTCAGTGAAGGGTAGATGGATCCAGGTGCATCTCCCAGGTCCTATGTTAGGTCTTTGCTGGATTTTCTTTTCCCCTGCTCCTTAAGAACATAACTTTACTGTTCATCTGCCGTAGATAGTTTTTTAGGCCACATCTTCTTTTGTCCTCCACTTGTCCTGTTTCTTTAAATCCTTCAAGGACACACTGCACAGCACACGTTTTTGGCAAGTAGCTGGGATTCACCTTATTGGTGCAACAATGCTAATTTTGCATTTTTTACAGATTCAATTAAAAGAAAAGGGAAAAACAATATGTCTTTTTGTGACAGGTGTGTCCAAAAGACACCCTGTAAAACTGGTTCTTTGGTAAGTTGTCTGTTATGTGCAGACAACATTGGTTTATCCCTTGGATTAGGTCCCTTTTTAATGCTGGAATGATTCATAGGTCAGTGTTAAGTGGTTCAAAAAAGAAAAAAAAAACAAGGACTATTCTGAAAATGAGCCACTGTCCAAAGAGAATCTCTGAAAGACTTTCAGAAACCCTGGAGAACTATTACTCAATACCACTTACAAAAAAAAAAGTCTTGAAGCAAAATATAGAGAAATGAGACGTTTGCACGGTACTGTAGTTCCTGTTAAAATGAGTCATTGTTGTGTGACTGGATAGGAAAAATGATTTCCATTATCCTGAATAAGGTTGTGACAACAATGCTGTAACCATACTGATATTCCATTTTGGAATTTTGACCACTATATAGTCATTATTAGTGGAATACAGTGACTTTATTTCCTAGTCTTTGCACAGTATATTGACAATATTCAGATAAATAAAATCTTTCTTTCACAACAATAATAAATTTGATAAAATGACCTCTATTACCCTCTGAAATATCACATAAAGCATAGACTCCAAAACAATAAGTCCCATTATGGTTGCATTAACTTTTTTTTCTGTAATCAGTAGCATAGTTCACATTCATCATTGCTTCTTGACTAAATCTGACAGGAAAAGCTGAGGAGCAGACAGCAATGGCCATGCCACCCCTGTCTTCTCTTTAATATGACATTTAAAAGTCAAACTATCACCTTCCTTTCTACCACACCTCAACATCACCACATGAAATCTGCCAGCATACTAGGAAATGCTCCGCAGGTGGGTTCAAGTTGGAAATGGCTGGTGAGAGAATACTGTCACTAATAACGGCAGAACAACATTTAATGTAAAATAGATCCTATGATGAGATGAAGAGAGAGAAGAGAAGAGAAGAGCATTATGTGGCGAGAGATCCACTAAATGTTTTATAAGATGCAGTGTTGCAATTGGGGATGGGATGGGAGGGTAAATGGAGTTTTAAGATGTGTAAAGATTCTGTAAAAGTCAGCGTGTGGGTGAGAGGAGATCTGTGTAAGGCTTGTTACATTTTTGTGAAATCTACGCGAGGCTGGTGGGGTGTGGTGAACTTTTCACATCATCTGGAAGTAGCTCACTTTATTCAAGAAATAAAGAGTGAGAGTTACTTGGAGTGTGGTGGAATAAAGTAAAGTAAAGTAAACTGAACTCATTGTCAAGTTCAAGATATCAATTTGAGATGATGATATGGTGTTTTATCCTGCTGGAAGCAGCCATCAAAAGATGGGTAACATCTTGATGGCTGAGCAACAATATTCAGGGGTCATGGTGGCCTGTGGTGCTTTATGGTGTGGTCCTGGCACCTTGGAATACAGAGTGACTTCACTCTCTAAAAGCAAGGAAAACCTGGATTTGTTCTGGTTCTTCAGCAAGGTAGAGCCTTTCAGGTATCACCAACAATACAGCAAAATACTTGTATGTTTGCGCTTAAAAAAACGCTGCACAATACACAACAGTGGCAGAAGAGATTAGTATTTTTAATTCAATTCAATTTTATTTATATAGCGCCAAATCACAAGAGTTGCCTTAAGGCGCCGTTTTACTATTTAGGTTCACTGTCGACATCTTGGACCGTTTACTTGGTTGGGTTGCTCCAACTTTTCAAGTAGGAAATTTCTAGTTGAGGATGTGTTCCAGATTCTAATTCCAACTGGGAACTTGGAAATTCAGACTTTGGATTTAATCAAGGACGCATCAAAAATGATGGTCAGGGGGTAGCAGCCCACAAAATGCCAAGAAAACATCCCCCACACCATTACACCACCAGCAGCAGCCTGATACAGACTAGGATGGATCCATGCTTACATGTTTTTTATTACACAAAATTCTAGCCTTATATTTTGCCTAAATGTTGCAGCAGAGCAAACAATGTTTTTCATATCTTATTTTGTACTATTTAAGTGAGTACATGTAAACTGAAGGCTCGGTTTCCTGTTCTTAGCTCTTTGGAGTGGCAAAGAGCTGGTGGTTTTCTGCTGCTGTAGTCTAAGGAGCTTGGAAAGAAAAGCGTCTGGACTTCTTTAAGTTGCTTGAAGACGTTTCACCTCTCATCCAAGAAGCTTCTTCAGTTCTAGGGTCAAATGGTGGAGAGTCCCAGATTTAAACCACGTGGGAGTATCCCCCCAAAGGTGGACAAAAAGGACCACCTGATGATCCTCTACCTAATCACACAAGCCAAGGTGTGAAAACAGGTGTAGGTCACAATCAGCCAGGGTTTCGGGTGAGCTCATTGTGAAACCTGGCCGGACCCTATCATGTGATTTCCTGAGGTCAGATGGCCCAGGGTGTGAGTGGGCGTTAAGGCGTCTGGGAAGGGATCTCAAAACTGGATTATAGATGGCAGACAGTTGGTGTCGTAAGCCACCGCCTCTGTTCAAAGATAGTCGCTCACAGTGGACATAAATGGCTTCTTTCACTCCTCTTTCAAACCATCTGTCTTCTCTGTCCAAAGTGTCAACATTGGCATCCTCAAAAGAGTGACCTTTGTCCTTTAGATGCAGATCGACTGCTGAGTCTCGTCCCCTGGAGGTGGCTCTTCTCTCTTCTAAATCTGGGACTCTCCACCATTTGACCCTAGAACTGAAGAAGCTTCTCGGATGAGAGGTGAAACGTCTTCAAGCAACTTAAAGAAGTCCAGACGTTTTTCTTTCCAAGCTCCTTAGACTACGATGACCTGGATGACTGAGAACCTTCACAGACATTCTGCTGCTGTAGTCCAACTGCTTCACGGTTTGAGATGCTCTTCTGAGCACCTTGGTTGTATCGAGTTATTTGAGTCACTGTTGCCTTCCAAACAGCTGGAAGCGTTCTGGCCATTCTTCTCTGACCTCTGACATCCACAAGCGATTTCGGTCCAGGAAATTGCTCCTCACTGGATATTTTCTCTCTTTTCTAAGATGGCTGTGTGGGAAAATCTGAGCAGCTCAGGAGTTTCTGATACTTAGACCAGCCCATCTGGCACCAACAACCATGACATGTTCAAAGTTACTGAAGTCACCTTTCTTCCCCATTCAGATACTCAGTTTAAACTTTAGCAGGTCATCTCGACCATATCTACATTCCTGAGTTGTTGCTATGTGACTGACCGACTAGATATTTGTGTTAGGGATATACCTTTTGGCACACAGGCCTGCACGTGATATAGCTGTGGGCTTCAAAATTGTAACCGGAGAAGAAATCACAACTCTGAACAGTTTTAACATGAGATCAAAGGAAGAGCCTACTGCTTTACTGGGAGCCATAAAACATCTTGTTTCAAAAATTTAACTTACGTGTAGACTGACACAGAAGGGTGTATCATTCCAATAAGTATATGTCATCCAACAAGGTGACTCTGCTCACTGACAAATATTCACTCCAGTTCAAGTAAAATTCCTCCCTCGGATATGTTATATAAAGCTCCCTGATGCTCGCTGCATTCTAGGAATTATTTTGTAATCAAGTGTTATATCCGCTCTCTCCTAACCTGCATCATCCACTTGGTTTTCTACAGTTCCAGGATGAATTTTCAACAGGCTCCAGGGAACATTTCTGAACACTCTGTATTGCAGTTGTGCTGTACATGTGGGTGGAGGAATCAATGTGAAAATGACAGCCTAATGAGTTTTCCCAGTCAATAAAAGTGTGAAGTCATTCCACTTAGTCAAAGTGCATCTTCAAGCATGACAACTGAGGCTTATGTAGAAAAAAGAATGCAGATGCTTTCTCTGTATTGGATTTTAATTTCTCTAAGACTGTTAAATCTTAGAGGAAAATGAGAGTAGTGGACACTAAAATTGATCACACTTTTGATGCCTCAAAGACATGCAATTAATAAATCTGATTATAGACGAACAGAAAATATCTCCTGTATTATAAGAGCTTAAGTATGGATCACAGCTCTGACACAGAGAGAAACTTTAGCTTTCTAATGATTTGCTTGATTAAAAGGAACAAAAGGAGGGAAAAAAACAGTGATAAAGTGACAAAAACGTAATTTTGTTTTGAAAATAAATAAAGTCTTGGTAGTGGCGCTTAGCAGTTAAATGAAAACATTTCTAGCTGCTGTGTTAATACCACCTGTAGACATTGCCAGTACTTTTAAAAATGCAGATGCAATATGCAGCATCGGCCATGTGTTCGAGGGTACTTGTGTGTGTGAATGAGACAAATGAAACAGGCTGTATTTCATAATGCTACTGGAGGTCAACAGGGTACCTTTTAATTGAAACACCGGTTCTCTTACCAGGCCACTGAAAATCTAATCTCACCAACACAGTCCTGTGGAAGCAGATGTAAATGCCATCCTCTTAAATAACTACAAATGTTTTCTTTCAAATTCTGTGGACTGGCTGGCTGAATTGAAAAGGAAAGAAACATGTTTCTAGATACCCTCAGGAGAAAGCCCATTTGCCTAATGTTAACATTTACACAGAGGGGTAAATGGGCATATCCAAAAGCTAAAGGTAGGATGTTTTTTCTTTACAGGTGAGGCAACCATAGACTATATATAGAAGAAGGATAAAGCCTCCAAAGTGTACAAAAATGAAGCTAACGCAGAAGTGCCTTAAACCTGCATTAAGACCCACATTAGAGGGAAAGCAAAGCTGTTGATATACCAGTTGCTTTATGTTCCTACCCTGACATAAGGCCCTGAGCTCTGGGCAGTGACCAAAAGAATGATGTCATGGGCTCAAATGAAATGTAGTTCCTCATAATGGTGGAATCTCCCTTTGAAGAGGGAGGGCCTGAGGGGAGAGACAATAGTCTTCCACATCGGAAGGAGCCAGTTGAGGTGATTCAGGCAACTAACTAGTATGCCTCCTCTGTGAGGAGGCAGTGTTTCAGGCATGCACTGGGGTAGAACCAGGACATACTGGCTTGAGAACACTGTGTAGAGGGAAGTCTGGACCTGAACAACCATGGATGGATGGCCCTCGTGTTTACTTGATCATATTACTTTGCTGTTGTAGTCTCAATCATCAGTTTCATGTCTTAATGAATACAACATGATGTTCAATTATGGTTTAATTTAGATGAAAAGAGATTGCAAAGTACAAATTATTGTGTGGCTACCTTGTGATTGACAAGTCACAACCGTGTAAGCACGAAGTGTGCCTCGGTTCCTCAGCTACATTTACCACTCGCTCGTCAAGCCCAGGCCAGCAGAGTGGTGCGGTGGTTTAAAATGTCACTTAACGAGATTGTCCTGGATTCTAACACACCAGTGAGCTGGTTGTATCATATGTCCCCCTGCATTTCCATGGGTTCTTTTAAGGTACTCTAGCATCCTTGCATAGTACAAAGATATGCATATGTACATGTCCATAGGTTGGACTGTGAGTGTGAATGGCTGTCTGGGGTGCACCCTGCTCTTTGCTCCGTGGCAGCTGGAATAGACTCCAGTCCATCCATGACCCTGAACTGGGCAAGCAGTTAAGAAACTCGATGGACGATTGTCAAGTTGAGTTTGAGAAAAAAGACGGCAATGGTGATAATGCTCAAATAGCATGAAAATCGCTTCACAAATGAATGAATCTCATTACGGCAGCTATCTTTAATATATAGTCTATGCACCTGACACAGTGTCAGCCACAGACAATAACAAAGCATTATGTTACTGCTATTAAGTGCTACTGACTGAGTAGCGGCTAATTCCCACAGCTGAGTTATGGACAGTGAAACATCTACTTAGCAAGCCTGGCATGGCATCAGTCAGTCAGCTGTTGCTGCAAGGAGTGTTTCAGATTTAGTAGATGTTAAGTATAAAGATAAAAACATGCTTTAAAAACAAATAATTACCTGGATTATATTATGCAACTGAACGGTTCAATAGTCAAGATATAAATGTCTTTATCATACGTTCTTCTCATCTCCTAAAAACAAGAAGAAAACAAAAAAGAATCTCTGCATTTTTTCTTTATGAGGAATATAATAGGTCCCTAAGAGCAGAAATGAATTCTCTTCAAAGTGACTGGTATAAAGGGAGTACTCATAAAAATTCTTGCTTTCTCTGACCGTGACTGCAGTTGTATCACAGGAAGTATGCTGCAGAGTGGGTGGGGATGGATGCATGAATACACCAACAAAGAGAATACAGTTATATTACAAGGAAGGCACAAGCAGAACGAGGCACAGAGCAAAGCAAAGACAGAAAAACAACGAGAGAACAAACAGAATGCTGATTTGAATGCCTCTACAAGTTGTTGTCTACAAGCTCCGTATCAGCAAAAGATGCCTTAAATCCCAACCAAACTCCACATCTCCAAAAATTGCTATACTCCACACAAGCAGTACATGTACAAATGCAAAAAAAAACCCCAAACAAACAAAAAAAGTAGAAAGGGATTGAGGAGAAAAAGAGAAGAGAGAGTGAGAGAAAGGCCAATAGTGTGAGAACATGACAACAACATAGTTACATAAGAGATAGAAGCAGCATGGGAGCTACCATAGGGTAGCTCCTGGGCTTCTGCGAGTTGCAGAATGACGCATTGCCCTCACATACACACACACGCACACACACACACACTCACAAACCCCTCTCAGTGCAGTAAATGGCACATATTCACACCGATGTGCTCTATGCAAGAGAAGCCACACCCACACATTTATCACAATCTAGCTCACGACAGCAGGAGTGACAATACACTTACTATAACACTGCCTAGCAGCAGAGGAGCAGAAATACAATATTTACAATCAGTTCAATCCATGTACTATTAGGAGACCACAGGGTACAGCAGCCATGAGCCAATAAAATAATAAGTAGCCTTATATCCGCCCACTCTTCTTGTATGGGGTCCCTAACTGATATTTTGGCTTTTTCCAGCCATTAAAGCTGCTTCATACCTCTGCATGCAGTCTGACTGATAATAAATGGTGAGATTTATCAAGTGCAGCTCAGCTGCTAAATGTCAGATTTTGAGCCTAGGCAGGAATAGATGACTGATGGGGCTAACCTTTTTTTTTCTAAGATCTATAAAGCAGGAAATTTTGCAATCAGCAAACCTACTATCTACTTAATTTATTCTTTCAATGCAATTTATTTATATAGCACAAAATCACTACTGTAGTCATCTCAAGTCACTTTCTGTTGTAAGGTAAATAGGGCTTTCTTATCCCGATAACGATATATATTGCAAAATAGTACATTTTCTGTAAATTCTGTGAATCTCGGGCAACTCGACTTGTGTGAAATGTTTTCAGCTGAGCATCGTGTACCTGGAGTCGAGTGTTTTGACCGATGCATGAAGCTACACCTTTTTAGACACAAGTAGTAATGGCCGCCGTTTTCTCTGTGAGTATTTATTACACGGCGTGCTGCCGGAAAAGCCTGTTCTAACGTTTGAGTCTAAGGTTTATTTTCAGCACTTACGTATAAGTAAGCGTATAATATGAAACGATAGATGTTTTCATATCGTCATACATCGTCGTATTGAATTCAATTCAATTCAATTCAATTTTATTTATATAGCGCCAAATCACAACATAAGTCGCCTCAAGGCGCTTCATAGATACAGAGAAAAACCCAACAATCATATGACCCCCTATGAGCAAGCACTTTGGCAACAGTGGGAAGGAAAAACTCCCTTTTAACAGGAAGAAACCTCCGGCAGAACCAGGCTCAGGGAGGGGCGGCCATCTGCTGCGACCGGTTGGGGTGAGAGAAGGAAGACAGGATAAAAGACATGCTGTGGAAGAGAGACAGGTTAATAACAGATATGATTCAATGCAGAGAGGTCTGTTAATACATAGTGAGTGAGAAAGGTGATTGGAAAGGAAAAACTCAATGCATCATGGGAATCCCCTGGCAGCCTACGTCTATTGCAGCATAACTAAGGGAGGATTCAGGGTCACCTGGTCCAGCCCTAACTATATGCTTTAGCAAAAAGGAAAGTTTTAAGCCTAATCTTAAAAGTAGAGATAGTGTCTGTCTCCCGAATCCAAACTGGAAGCTGGTTCCACAGAAGAGGGGCCTGAAAACTGAAGGCTCTCCTTCCCATTCTACTTTTAAATACTCTAGGAACAACAAGTAGGCCTGCAGAGCGAGAGCGAAGTGCTCTAATAGGGTGATATGGTACTACAAGGTCATTAAGATAAGATGGGGCCTGATTATTTAAGACCTTGTATGTGAGGAGCAGCCCTAAAGGTAAAGACCCTACAAAAACACAGAGAAAACACCAACAATCACATGACCCTCTTTGGGGGCTCAAACGCTTGGTGACAGTGGAAAGGAAAAACTCACTTTTAACAGGAAGAAATCTCTGCAGAACCAGGCTCAGGGAGGCAGTTTCAAGCATTGATACGTTTCAAAATAGATGAATATTTTGACGCGCTTTCTTACTGATGTTTATGAAACAGTGTTCATTTTCAAGCCCATCTTTGTGTTAGATCTTTTTCACATTGTCTTTAAAAATACAATTTGCTTTTGTAGCAATCACGCTGCTTTGGTAGCTATTTTTAAATGCGGGCACATACACACACACGCATAGGTGAGATCAACTGATGAGCTTGAGGAACCTGCATTCCTCCCATCTGGGAATGTAGAAGCAGGCTGCTGTAGAGCGCTTTGCCCTAAACGCAGGAAATCAATATCCTGCAAGTTAATGAGATAGACCCCCTAACCTCAGCATCTGATTAGATAAACAGATTAGCAGCAAAACACACCACCGCCATTAGGTGAAGGGAGTGCAGATGCACACTGCTCATGATAGGCCCATTACACACACTGGCAAACTAACAATTAGTAATGAACATAAAAACAGAATGAAGCTGCTGATGTTCCTCCCAGAAAGATTCCCTTTGCGTTATTATCATCGTGTTAGGGATTAGTGTTTAATGCACTAGAAGTAGCAGTAATTTGATGGTGAAGGTGTTTTAATTGGGTTGTTTTTCCAGTTTTTAACTATAATAAAAAATGTATTCACATCACAAAACAGAAAAAAAACAGCTACATTACCTTTTGAGGCATCTTATGTTCACATATAATCCATGCTATTTTGTCACTTACCTAAAAAAGAGAACCAAAACAGAAGGGAGACAGAAGGGGAGAGAGAAGGTGGGGAAACAAAAGAATAATAGTTATCAGGATAATCTGTTGACTGCCCTGAGTTGTGATTGTGCTTAAACAGGTAGCAGGGTATATTGTATGTTACTCCACCTGCTTCTTTTCACTCAAATACACACAAGCTGGAGAAATGAGAAAGGCTGGGATTGTATATCAATACACTGCAGTGATGAAAAAGCTGCTCTCTCCTTATCTTTCTCCATCCCAATGCAAGAAATTGATCTGAGTCGAGCCTCCCATATTCAGCTTCCCATACCTGCCCCCCTTTGTTATCTGTGTCCAGAACTGATTAAAATGCCTGTATAATTATAGCAATGTCATAGATGCTGAGAAAAAGAAGGCCACTGCAAGAACCACATATCGCTAGTAAACTAATGTAGTTTAGGAAACTGGGGGAGAGCAGCCTGCCCTTTGGATAACAGAGATGAAAGAATACTTAAACAAAATAAAAATTTGAGAAAATGAAAATTTTAACTAATAAATTATACTAGTACAATACCATTAAAATGGTGGTTAAAACACACAGACACACTCACATACACACACACACACACAATCATACACTTGTGCCTTCCACCTGGCTGCGTCAGCAACAGCACAACACAAAAGGTTATAAAAAGTCAAGAGGTGCAAGACTGACTGAATGCCATTTGTGTGAGGTCACTTTTGTCAGGCGACACTATTCGCCAGGGTGAATATAACGAGCATAATAGTAAATTTTTAGACACACAAGTTTTTATGATTAATTTCAAAAGGTCAGTCAAGCTCTTGTTCCAACAACAGGAGCAGTTAACATAAACAGTTAATATAAACCTTGGCTCATGTGTGGAATAATGTTAGCCATTTAACTATTAGCAACTCCACATTTTGACATCTCTGGTTGGTTTTGTTCTTACACTATCATAGTAACCTGGTTAGATTAGCATTACAACGGATCTATGACATAGTCAGAGTCTTCAGTTAGCATTAGCCAAGAAGTTAGCTAATGCTAAAAAGTATCACTAGCAAACCAACAACAGTAACCTAAATTTGGCTAATATCAAACCTAACTTGATAATATATTTATTATATTGGCATTTTTTTAACCCACATTTCAAAGCTATGACATCCCAACAACATAATTGTTCAGTTGTAAAGTTGAATTTTAAAAGGTCAGTAAAACTTAAGTGTTTCAACAACACTTAAGTAGTAAACAGTTGGCATAAACATTAACCTGGTTCATGTGCACATTGACGTTAGCCGTTTAACTAGCAGCCGCACGATCTGATATCCTTGTGTTGGCGTTGTTTCTACGTCATCATAATCACATTGGTCCAGGATCAACATTGCAACTGTCCAGGGACATTGGCTAAGCATTCAGTTAGCATTAGCCAAGACATTAACTTCTAATTAGCAAACTAATGTTATTAAAAACTATCACTAGCAAACTAACATGAGTAGCCTAAATTTGGCCAGTCACATAGTTTATCCTGGACTAACATTATTATGGCAAAGGATGCAGAAACAACACCCGCACCTGGATATCAGACACACCATTTACTCATATTAGCTGTCTATTAAGTTATCAGCAAGGTAGCAGCTAATAATGTGGTCGCTAGAAAGCAAATGTTATCAATCTATTTTGTCTCTTTGAAATTCTAGTATCATGACAGTACTAATCATCACTACATTTTTCTTTTATTAGATACCTGGAGCAAAACTTGGATCAGTTTTAAAAACTGTGACACAAGAGAAACACTAAACTGAAACAATGAGCAAGCAGCATCCACATAAAGGATGACTTTTTAGTATAGGTAAAGTCACTACTGCTGCACTGCAGTACTGCAGAGCAATATTAAAATATATGTTATAGAATCATATAAATGTGTTTATGTCCTGCAGCAGTCAGACTGCATTTATACTGTTTATACTGTAAAAGCTATCACATTAATATCGGAAGGGGCACTATCTTTAAAAATTTGAGGTTTTAAAGCTTTTTTTTTTTTTAATTACTACCTCAGTGCTTAATTAACAATAAAACACAGTATTACTATCAAAGTCAATATTCGTTCATACTGACAAGACTACAACCCACCAGTGGGCCTTTTGATTTCCATCCATCAACTCCCATCCCCCACACGTCTTCCTTCCCTGCATTTTTCTGTCTATCTTCCCTCTTGGCCAAAAAGATTTGTAGCACGTTTAAATTGAAATGTCAAACATCTAGAAGAGGCACACCAACCAAAGTGAATGGCTGGTGTAACAATCAAAAAGGCAGACTCAAAGGAAATGAAACTAAAATGTTTCTTGCAGAGTTATGCTCAGAAGAAATGAGGCAAACTGCAACACAGAACGAAATCTAGATCCACAGATATGACAGTAAGCAGCGTCTTAAATGAAAAGGCCAGACACACAGGCAGGATGGCAAATGAAAACCGGCTTTCTTCTTCCAGCCATTGAAATCAAATTTATATCCCAAACTACTGATAAACACTTAAAATGTCACTATGCATCATTCAAGACAGTGAGAAAGAGCCTCAAGGAAAATTTTAAATCCTTATTTACTGAATATTCAAGAACATTAGAAATATTCTTACTGTTGATAAAATGAAAACTTGCTTTCCTTTCAGAAAGGAACCACCTACCACCTAGACATTTTTTTTTGTCCTTAAAGCATGCGTGATTTATTCCACCGACAATTTGAGAAAGACATAAACGTAACATTGACGGCTCTTGCATAACCATCTCAGTCTACTCTGTCAGTCATTATTCAGGAACATCTTTGAAATGTCTTGCTCAAGGGACAAAGAAGAGCCTTTTAAAGGGAGAACCTGCTGGAGATATAACACTATCCATTCGCAAATTGTCATTGGTGACATTTATGGAGAGGCAGAAGGTTTGCGGGCAGCAAAGACACCAGGCTTTAAAGAATACACATACTTTCAGACTCATTTCTTAGTATGGCAGCCCAGACCTGACTGCACATTACTTGAACTAAAAGATATAACTTGGAAATATGTAGAATCATCAGTTCAAAGCCCTTTATTTTCTACAAATGGATGTGCACACTTGACTGCACTGGGAGAAAAGGGAGGATATGATGTATTTCATATCAGCTATCCTTCAGCCCGTATGTAACCTCAGCAAAAGCCCCATGACTCATGAAACCAGGCATCACCGGTGCCTTTGACTGCACACACCGTGAGCTCATGCTATACATGTCCTGCATGGAGCCAGTGCCAAAGGGTAGGCTGAAAGCTACAGTGACTAAAGCCCATCCTGCTCCAGGACTGTGAGTGAAGGGGTAAAGGACAACTCTCTTCAGTTAGCAGATTCTAATGAGGCATGTTTCCGTGGTGACTGGATTCTCAGCAGGTGATTTATGACATTGCGTAGTCATCACCTCCAGAGCTTCTGGTCCTAGAGTGAAGGGCGACAGCTTGTGATTGGGAACAGCTGTGGAAAACAGGTGTGTGCTTCTCATTACGGCCATAGCGAGATAATGATGCTTTTTAATCACTAGCCCAAGCTACGAGACTGCGTGCGTGTGTGCATGTAGGACAGCGTGAAGATTCTTAGCTTTGTATGTGCCTAGTTGCATTGGAAGTGCATGTTTGCACCTTTCATGAAGGATTTGTAGAGAGATTTGCATGTCTTTTCAAGTGTAATTCTGTACATGTGTATCTGTGTTCTGTGAGCACTTGTGTGAGAGTGGATGGATAATGAAAGAGAAAAATCAACCGGTAATAGGATACGAGCACAAGCATCCTCTCCCCAGAAAATACTTGCTTTTTTATGGGCAATTCCAAAATGAAAGCACCAAGCAAGAAAGCAGTGACGCAAATAGTACGAGGGCCACATGCCGCTTTTCCACAAACTGCAAAGCATTGTCTCCATGTTGTAGTGTGGATTAAAACCCTGTTATCGTGTCTTTCCCCTCTCTTTTCTTAAGCTCAAGAGGAAGAATAATCAGGACTATAAAGGAAGGTGAGGGTGGTATAAAGGCAAAAAAGAGAGAGGAAAAAGAAGGTCTTCAATTTTGAGGCATCACCTCTGAGCAACACTTAAGAACTTAAGCTCCACAATAAACAGAAATAACAGAGCTCTAATTAATCATAGCAGCTTATTCCTCATGTCTCGGTCTAAAATTGGGAACCCACCGATAGCTGCTTTCCCACCCTGAGCAAGTATTGTGGATCCCCTCATGGGGAGGCAGGCTTGTACACATGCATTACATAAAGTACGCAGGCAGAGGAGAAAAAAAGCACACTTAAAAAACAAATGCATGCATTGGTTGCACATTCAGTTTATCAACAAATACTGTCTGCTCAGCCACCCACTCGCAATATATAACTGCACCGTACAAGCCCTGCATGCACTATCAGTAAATACACATTAGACTTAGTCTGAGCACTTGCTGCTAAATTTTGGAAAGAATAGAGAAAATATGTGTGATTTAGCGATCAATGTAATGGATTAGAGTTAAAGTGGAGTTCTTAGGCCTGGTCATCATAACAAATGCCTTTAGTTCAGTTCAAATCATTGATCTCACTCTGCTGTTTTTCAAATTATCTCTCGGTGGTGAAACTGAAGCAGGAATTATGTGCATGTACGTGCACCGAATAAGAAGCAAGGATGGCCGAACAAAGGAAAAATTACCAATATCACATTTTGGAGATCTTCTCCAATGCTTTACTTGTATTGTTTCTTGTACGCTCCTAGCTGCACATAGAAAAGGTTTGCAAAGTCTATACCAAAGTTATTTTCATGTAAAAACAACACTGTTGCTGAGCTGTCAGAAATAATTAACCTGAGGAATAGCTTGGCCTTGTAGCCCACCAGTATTTTCTAGAGACACTTTTGCAAAGTCAAACTCTAAAATTCATCAGTCATAAACAAAGTCGAATGAACCCAAGAGCCTGTTTATGTACGTCCCCACAACAATTTATGGAATGGACTTCATCATATGTTATTTATAAACAGACAATAAATGCCAGTTAATACGTTACTTTATCATACTCCATGATCATCACTTCATCAGCAAAGTGGTTACTGAGTTCATAAATGAATTAAAGGGTTATTTCCCATAGACTTCTACACAAATTGGCTTCTTTTTGCAGTTTGGTGAGTCGCCCCCTGCTGGCAAACGGAAAGAATGCAGGTTTAAGGCAGTTGTGCATTGGATTTATATACTATAATTCATACTAATGTTGCACAATTAAATTAATTTTCATCTCTAAATGAGCATGACTCCATCATATTTAAATCAGCATGTGCCACATTCTGAGGCTGAGTAACACTAGGTTAAAGGCAGGTATGCAGCAAAAATCATGATGCAAGAAAAACATTTTTTGCCACTAAAATCAATAAATAATTATGACAAGTAATTGTGATCTCAATGATGATCAAAACAATCATGATGATCATTTTGCCTCCCAGTCATGCAGCCCTATTATAAACCTTACGCAAATCGAAAGCTGTTGTCTTCCCTTTCCTCTAGAAACATACTGAAGGCAGAGATTTTGTGAATAATTTCAGGGGACAGGAACAAACACCCAGACAGGGCAACAAATTATAGATGATAGAGAAACATTAATGACATTGCATTGCTCATCTGCGTAGCTTCTTGCCTTGTTTTCACTCCCAATACTGAGCAACGAAAATGAATTAAAGTAGGAATGCTGCCAGCATCTCTAAGCAAGGTGACGTCTACAATTTTACTTAGACTTGACTAATTAGGAAGGGATTCACGGCATGAATGACCTAGCATATATTCCAAAAGGAAAACACAAGCTGCTTTAGGCTGTACATGGAGCTGAAGCCTTATAGGAATTATGCCGAGGATACTCTGCCTGTCAGTATACATTAGGTTTCCATTATATTTATGATTTACTTGTACGGTTGGGCTACGAAGGTCTGTTCATGTGCAGTTGTATGGTTGTTTGTTTTGCAGTGTTATGCGTTGAGTAACAGTCTGTCACGTGAAATGAATTCCTCCCAGCAGACAATAAAGATATCATCGTCACGATCATCAAGTTACTCTTGCATCTTGTTACGGTCTTTTCCATCTAAATGAATAATGCAGGCTTCCTCTCCTCATGTGGAATCAGCCTCCGAATGCCAAGATTATAAATAAGGTTGTACAAAATGAAAATTTAAGCCCTCTATGATAATATTCAAACATTAAATCTTAAACAAGCTCTGCATCACTTTCAAATTTCATACATTTTTTTTTTAGATTTCCGTTCCAGTGCACTCATTTAGACTGTAGTGTTACGGATGTTAGAGTGTTTTTGTGATCACAAAGGCGATGCTTTTTAATACAACAGGAGGATGTGACAGCAGTTGCACGTCTTGCATCGCATTACTTGGCTCAAGATCAAATGCTAGTTGCTGAATCACACGTAAACATGTTCATCAGCAATCTAAGAAAAGGGCCTCTGGAGGTTAATGTGCTAATGCACGCTAAAAATCAACTTTGTAATATATGGTGGATCTTTCATCACTTACTTCACCATCTCTTAAAGATAAATGGATGAGGTTTTCTTATTTATGTCTCTGCTTAGGCTTGAGTACTGTAACACCTCACAGAAAGACAGCAGGGTTTTGTTTGGTTTGGTTTTTTTTGCCAAGCTAAAATGGGCCTTTGGGAGGTTACTACACACATAAATCTTTATACATTTAAGACAAAGAGTCGGTGTCATCTTACCTAACAGCGGTCTATGTGTTTTCCTGTTATTTCTGGATATTTGAAGAGCAAAAGTGTTTTTTATGCGCAAGTAAATGAAACCCCACAAAACAATTTTGTCACACTAATGGCAATTTTTGTTTGAGGAAAGACCAAAATCTCTTTAGCGGGTGCCTATTTTGTTTTATATGCAGCCCTGGATAGAAACTTTAGGAGGTGCCATATCAACAGCCTGGGGCATTGTTAAAAAGAGGGCTTGCACTGGCCAGCTCAGCAACCCAAAAAAGGCCTGTGAGACCACAGAAGAAAACTAAACTGCCTTCCCGGGTGAAAAAAAAACAACGCAGAGTAAGGAACACTTTTGACAAGGTAGGTGTGTTATTATCAGCATCTACAATCAAATACGTACCTTATGAATATCTACTGTTGAGAAGGTTTCCTTCAGTATGCAACGCACGGCTAAAATAAAGAGCTAAATTAGCTGCAATGAAACCACAATTAACTTGTACCGGAAAGTGAAGAAACAATCCATCCACCTATCCGATTCAGGGTGACGGGGGCTTAGGCACACCCTGTACATGTCAATAGTCTGTCGCAAGGCTAACACAGAGACAGACACAATTTGCACACACATTCACACCTATGGGGAATTTCAAAATCATCTAATACCACTCTCTGGATTTCTTTGAACTGTGGGGGAAAGCAAGAGTACACCAGACGAACCCACACCACACGACAAGGGAAGAAACTACCAGGCAGATGGTGGATTCAAACCCAGAACCTTCTTACGGTGAGGCAATGGACGACACCACTGTGCTACCCCAGGAAAGCTCTCCGTGGCTTTTATTGCTGGCAACTAACTGGGTCTATTGATGATATGATTGCTGATTGAAAGCATGAATTCTGAAGCATGTAGAACTTTCTGCTCAGATTTTGTTGCAAAACTGTCAGGATGGGCCACTCCAGTGCTGACCGAGAGTCACTTAAAACATACCATGAAAGCAAAGCATTTGCTTCCTAAGGCAAAACATTAAATGTTATAAAAAGTCACATCAAGTATGCTTTTCACTAAACTGAAGGCAAGTGCATTAAAGGCTTCGCCAAGCATCACAGTGCAGCAAACTCAGCATTTGGTGTTCCAGACTCCCACGCAATCATTGACTGTGAAGGATTTGCATTCAAGTATTAAAGATAATTCAGAGTATTTGCAATAACTTTTAAGCTTTAGGGGGGATTACCTAAAAAAAAAGTTTAACTTTTAAATGGTTAATTACTTTACAGCTTTAATTGCTCCCATCAAACAAAGCTGCAAGCCAACACCTTCATTTTTCAAATCCAGCGGGGCAGTCTGAGAGCCCGAGATGCAGCCGAAGAAGGCTAAACAATGCAGACATCCTTTTCCTCAACTATATCCATCAGCCTCTCCCGTGGGAGTCTGCAAACCGTATTCAATGTGTACCAGGTCTTCTCCCAGTTGGACGTACCTTATAACCTCTGTTGGAAACATTCACGAGAGGCAAAGAGCACCTTTGGTTCTTTCATAGCAAAATTCCAGTAGAGCCCTTGTTCAATCTCTGCGTGTCAGCCCAAACACCAGGAGAGTGAAATTCATTTTAACAGCTTGAGAAATCAGATTTCTCTCACACTAAACCACAATATACTTCTTTCAGAAGAAGAAGAAAAACTATGTGTGCTTCTTGGATGGACTTTTAATATGGATGAATACTGCTTTAAGACATCTGGCTTCGATATATTGTGTGTCCCTCTGCATACAAGAAGAAAAAAGAAAAAAAGAAACACAGATTGCAAGTCCCTTGCTTTACGCAGCAGAAACAAGTTAGAGTCTAAACAAAGAAGCCAATGCAGAAGAAGGCCACTGATGCAAAAGACACCAATCGCACTTTCATTTTCTTCCTTCCATTCCCCCCTCCCCCCTCCCCTTCCCCTCAGACCTCCACGTCCTCCTCTCTGGCATGTGAGATAAGCTTTCTGTCAAATACCAATTTTAAAAGAAGATTAAGTAGTTCTGGCTCTCAAATCAATTTTACCCCCCACTGCAACATGAAGACAACTGCATACACATAAATGCACACCAGCACATAAGGGCCAGCACACCGAGATATCAACACACATTTCATTCCTGAGAGACGACACGGCACCGCGGCGCCTTAATCAAACCCACAACAGAAGTAATTAAGAGACGCTGTGGCATGATGGCCATTATTTCTTTAGTCAAACATCAAGGTACATTGGATTCTAAAATTAGCTCCTTATTTCCAGCTTATTCAATATGCCAGAGCACAATGAGGTTGGAGTCTAGCAGTGTTTTTTAAGTCCAGTGACAGCTCGGCGCTGTAACACACACACAATAACATTTCTATTGTGATCTAAGCCAAATAAACAACTATTTTCTCCTCCTTGACAGAGAACCATTTCCACCTTTTATACAAAATAAATCATTTATTAGATAAAGAAGGAAAGGAAAGCAGTGGTTGAAGACTATGGCTTGAACAAAATTCTTGCAATGAATTTGGATCCTTTTTCCATTAAAATGCCCACTCGCAGTCAGCTGTCATCCTCAAAGCAGCTTTGCCGTGTCAAGCCGTGGATAAAATGGCAATAAAACTGAGTCAGTCTGCTATTAGTTTGTAATTGAATGGGGCAAGTTAGCATTTTGGTCCATGCAATCTAATTGTGATAATAAAGATTAATAGTCACAAATTCACATTAAGTATTTACACTCAGATTCCAGCCAGAACTTCATAGATTTTAAACAGAAATTCAGAAATTCCTCCACAAACACTGACATAGTTAAAGCAGGACAGGGATTTAACTGTTAGATGGCAATTATTTGCAAGTCTTCCTCAGTCTCTCACATCTGTTCTGCCCCCCCCCCCCAAAACAAACAAACAAAGAAACAAATAAACAGACAGACAAACAAACAAAGAGACAAACAAAAACAAAAATGACCCAGGTCAAAATGATCTTGGTTCCTCCTTTGCCCAGCCTTTGCTCTACCTCTCCATCAAATCGAATCAAAATCAGTCAGGTGGTTTTTGTGTAATCCTGCTTACAAACTGACAGATGGGAAAATATGACCTCCACCAAGGTGCCACCTACTCTGCGGAGTTACAGTCCAAAAGTGAGTATAAATGAGTGCTGAAATTTAGGTTGCATACTCCAGAAAATACAAGACAAGCAATCAAAGCTCAAATCAGGTCGAGCAAAGCAACAGTGAAACAGAAGAGCAATATTTCCACAAACGGTAAGAAAGCAAGAGGGCGTTTGATCACAAAGCCTTTCAACATCCTTGGAAACACAGCACTGCCTCAGCACTGTTGGCATGAAGAGTTCATTTCCAGGTGAGCTCCCTGTTGTCACGGAAACCAGTGGGTATATTTTTCAGTGACCAGTCGAAGGAAGGCCCTTTTCTCATAAATCAGTGAGCAATTCAAACGTGACAAGGTCCTCTGACAGCTTTCTAAAATCAACAGCTCTATTTTTTCTGAAGCTTAATGCATTCTTAAGTGTACTTTCAGTATGTATGCAGTGATGGGGAAACTACAGTGGGGCAAAAAAGTATTTAGTCAGCCACCGATTGTGCAAGTTCCCCCACTTAAAATGATGACAGAGGTCAGTAATTTGCACCAGAGGTACACTCCAACTGTGAGAGACAGAATGTGAAAAAAAAATCCATGAATTCACATGGTAGGATTTGTAAAGAATTTATTTGTAAATTAGGGTGGAAAATAAGTATTTGGTCACCTCAAACAAGGAAAATCTCTGGCTCTCACAGACCTGTAACGTCTTCTGTAAGAAGCTTTTCTGTCCCCCACTCGTTACCTGTATGAATGGCACCTGTTTGAACTCATCTCTTATAAAAGACACCTGTCCACAGCCTCAAACAGTCAGACTCCAAACTCCGCCATGGCCAAGACCAAAGAGCTTTCGAAGGACACCAGGAAAAGTATTGTAGACCTGCACCAGACTGGGAAGAGTGAATCTACAATAGGCAAGCAGCTTGGTGTGAAAATCAACTGTGGGAGCAATCAGAAAATGGAAGACATACAAGACCACTGATAATCTCCCTCGATCTGGGGCTCCACGCAAGATCTCATCCCGTGGGGTCAAAATGATCATGAGAACGGTGAGCAAAGATCCCAGAACCACACGGGGGGACCTGGTGAATGACCTGCAGAGAACTGGGACCAAAGTAACAAAGGTCACCATCAGTAACACACTACAACGGCAGGGAATCAAATCCCGCAGTGCCAGACGTGTTCCGCTGCTGAAGCCAGTGCATGTCCAGGCCCGTCTGAAGTTTGCCAGAGAGCACATGGATGATACAGCAGAGGATTGGGAGAATGTCATGTGGTCAGATGAAACCAAAGTAGAACTTTTTGGTATAAACTCAACTCGTCGTGTTTGGAGGAAGAAGAATACTGAGTTGCATCCCAAGAACACCATACCTACTGTGAAGCATGGGGATGGAAACATCATGCTATGGGGCTGTTTTTCTGCCAAGGGGACAGGACGACTGATCCGTGTTAAGGACAGAATGAATGGGGCCATGTATCGTGAGATTTTGAGCCAAAACCTCCTTCCATCAGTGAGAACTTTGAAGATGAAACGAGGCTGGGTCTTCCAACATGACAATGATCCAAAACACACTGCCCGGGCAACAAAGGAGTGGCTCCGTAAGAAGCATTTGAAAGTCCTGGAGTGGCCTAGCCAGTCTCCAGACCTCAACCCCATAGAAAATCTGTGGCGGGAGTTGAAAGTCCGTGTTGCTCGGCGACAGCCCCAAAACATCACTGCTCTCGAGAAGATCTGGAGGAATGGGCCAAAATACCAGCTACTGTGTGTGCAAACCTGGTAAAGACCTATAGTAAACGTTTGACCTCTGTTATTGCCAACAAAGGTTATGTTACAAAGTATTGAGTTGTATTTTTGTTATTGACCAAATACTTATTTTCCACCCTGATTTACGAATAAATTCTTTACAAATCCTACCATGTGAATTCATGGATTTTTTTTTCACATTCTGTCTCTCACAGTTGAAGTGTACCTCTGGTGCAAATTACTGACCTCTGTCATCATTTTAGGTGGGGGAACTTGCACAATCGGTGGCTGACTAAATACTTTTTTGCCCCACTGTAGTTTGAAAGCACAGCTTTACAGGCTACCAGTTACATCACTGGAAGAAGCTGTAAGAAAAAGTTAGCTTATGGAGAAACCAAGTTTGATTAACAAAAAAATATGATAGTTTACTTATAATACAAAATCAGAATAAAATATCATTTAAAAAAATCACATGCCAGCAAAAGCGGCATACAGAAACCAAGAAACATAATAGTGTTCTTATAATCCTATAATACTGTGAGAAAGTGGAGGAATGTATGCTTGGTAATGTATATATTTGTATTTGTATGCATCCATCAGTCAGACACCTTCCTTCAAGCTGGTGCACTCATTGATTACTCAGGTAACCTCTAAAGTTGCACAAATAGGCATTTCTAGACACTTGTTAATTAAAACCAGTAATCACTATCTGCACTTTACACCTAATATGTTCATGTTTCTTTTGATAAACATTAAGAACTACTGAACTGAAATAACACTGACCCAAAATTGTTTGTACTACAGTAGCTAACACAGAAAAAAAGATGATGACAAAAAAGGAAATTTAACAGCTTCAAACATTATGGAAATATGAGTACAGCTACCAGGAGTGCAAAATTAATTCACTCAGACTGAGCCTTATATCTGCTTATTATAGATTTAAAAAGAAAAAACATCATAATGTTATACACGTTGAATGCAGGCTTCTTGAAGTGCAGGAGCTTTTCAGCCAGAACAGGTCATTCAGAGTTCATATCGTGTGAATCACTCTACCTCACCTCGCTCTCATCCTGTGGCAACGTTCAAGTGCTGGACAGGCTACATCCTGGATTGAAAGTATTATTTTCTTGATGAAGCTGTGCTGTTACTGCCAATTACATACTGTATATAGCGACGGCATGGTCATGCAATGTCACTGGAAAGACGAGTGGAATTGTAATAATATTACAGTTTTGTCTACTCCTAAACTGTCTACATTTAGGAGCATGATTGTGCTCAAAGTATTCATCCACTGTAACGTAATCATGCATGTCATCAGTAATCCTTTTACTGGCAGTAGTAGTTGGGGAGTCAGAAAATAGCAAGACAGTGTAAAAAGGAGAGAATTTAATACAAAACATGAAAGAATTACCATTACACATTACCTTGACTGTCAGTGATCGTGTGTGCACACTGAATACGAAGCTACAGCCAGTTAAATCCCATCACTTCTAACACCAACCACCCCTTAACTGTTTTACCTTGAAATTGTTTATAGCAACTATTACCCCACGGATCAGAATGCACACCGACCTGTGATCCCTCATTGTTAGCTAGCTTACTAACTGATATAAAAGACATTTGTATTCACTGTAAGCAAAATGATTTTTTTTTTATCTTTTAAAGTCAGTCTAATGCTGCAATATTATATTGATATTGCAATATTATATTGATGAAAACCATTGTTTGCTGGGATCAGCAAACAACACAGCCTAATGCCACAGTGTATTCAAATATTAGAGCAGCAGAACCAACACGATTGTGCAGCAAAATTAATTTACAGCCCGGAAAAAGTGGACCATCTGTTTTATTTTTTTGGTGGTTTTTTTTAAGGCCTCCCAACTTTCTACGCTTGCTACATGTACTCCAAGGAAAGAGATGAAGGTTTTCCAGGAACAGCACAAAAAGTCATGGATGTTTAGGTACTTGGAGGAGGACCACATTCAGCAACCATCAGTGAATGCAGGCTTCCAAATCTTCCTATGCTGAAGCCAGGAGAGGATGTTTTGAACAGAAGAGGTTCCTGTTGCACTGCTGCAGATTGCAGTGTTTAATCAGACTTATCTACAGTACAGTACGCACACATGACTAACAAAGCTTTTTCTGCAGAAATGATTTTATACTTTCAAAGCCATCAAACCGTGCGGATAGCTTTTGATTAAAAAAACCCAACACTTATCTGCATTACGAGGCAGCATTAACTCACTGCACTATCCTTTGTATTTATACTAGCCGTCTGATCAGAGGTAATTTGTAATTCTCTTGTCATTCATCTGTCTGAAGTGGATGTTGCCTGACCATTTCCACCTACAAACAGCACTGAATTAATAAAACCTTTTCAAAAAATTCACCGCATGAACTGACGACAAGCTAAAAGCAAGGCTAACAGCTTGTATCACAAATATATCTCATTAGTGTGACAGCATTTACATATCCTGCATTACAAGATCCTGAAAGCATGTTAACAGGGAGGGAAACACTCGTGTCTGACACTTCCAAAAAAAAGTATATTTGGCTGAAGTAAACCTGCAGACTTTTGGAGTTTGTGCGTATGAGTGTGTCCGTGTGCTTTTGTGTGCTGTGGGGGAAGTGTGATGTAACTATTTTCCAGTGTGTTTCCTGTTTCCCTGTTTACACTGTGTGTGGGCATTACTGCACTGTGTGTTGCCAAGCAAGTGAGCCTTTGGGACTGAAGAGCAGACATTTTTCAGTTTACTGCGCCATCTACTAAGAGGTAATAAGAGTCTGCTGTATACAATCCAAGCTAGGTTTACTGAGCAACTGAGAGTGATGCTATGTCAAGCAACTTATAATGCTGAGTACCTATTGTAAAATTTGTGAATATGGTTGGCTTTAAATTTGAAAAATATCGCAGTGAAATAGGGACTAAAATGTCTAAAACCTGCCCACCCACCAGCTTATATCTTACATATGCTATACACCATTTTTTCACTCTCCTGTGGTTTGACAGTTGCAATGAGCATCCATTTGAAGCTATTGGAGGGCTGAGATCAGTTCTAAGCACCCTGAACTAATCTTTTCCCCCCAGGCCATTAGTCAGGCACTCCCTAAAACCCAGCACAAAGGCTAGTTAATGTAGCTGGACACAATGCACGGAGCTGGGTCTACAATGTATTCACAAATCTCAACATTTACTGGATAGCACGCAGCATTCATTTTCTTTTACTGCAATGATGAAATATTGTTAGCTTTACTGCTGGAGGTTTCCCGGCAGTCCCTGTGAAATTACTCAAGCCCCAGTCACGCAGGGCTAGTGACTGGAAGGTGAGCCCATGGCAACCACTGGTCGCTAGGGAAAGGTGTGTAATACCTGACCATTTGGTGAGCGGTTGTTTGCTATTGGTCACAAAGAGGTAAGCAGTGCTGAATGAAAATCCTCTCTCCAGTTGCTTTTGTGGGTATCTGCAAAATGCTAGACACCAATTTGACTGCAAATTCTCACCACCTAGCCTCTTTGATAATTTAAAGAAGGATATGCAAACCAGGAACGGTGACTGATCCCTTTCAAAGTAAAAGTTGCGTCTTTAAAAATATGTTGGTTTCAACAGCAAAACTTTTACTTTAACATCAAACCACTTCAACTCATTTAGCTGGTTAGTTTGTGAGTTTTTGAAGACAAAAACAAGAAGGTTTGTGATGCAGCACCCTCTTCGTCACAGATTTCACCCAGCAACAGCAATTCTCACCAATCGGTCAGTGAATAAACATCTTTCCTTAGCAACCAGAGGATTCCCGGGGCCATGAACCAGTTCCTAGGTCTGTGTGGCTGAGACCTTAGTGAGACACACATAACACATTTTTTCTGCTGAAGTACTTTGTAGTAAACTATGGGTGAGTCTTGTCTTAGGGGTGACTTCAGCTCAGGAAGTAGAGCTAGTCATCTGCTAATTGGAAGGTTGGTGGTTTGATTCCTGACTGTTGTAGTCTGTATGCCAAAGTGTCCTCAAGCAAGATGCGTTCATTAGAGCATGACTGTATGTGAATGCCAGATAAAAAAAACAAACTTTTAAGTGTAGAAAAAAAAGTGTTTGAATGAGGCATGTTGTACAGGGTGCTTAAATAGTGAAAAAGCGCTATATAACAACCAGTCCATTTACCAAATGTGCACTGATAAAAGCGATGAAATTATTTTGTTCTGCTTTGAAAAAAAAGGTCAGTGACTCACATTCAGACCACTAAGATTTACCTGACCTTAACCAAAGCGTTTTGTTTCCAAACCAAATCAAAGACAGAAATCTGGATGCGAAAGCTAGTGTCTGCTGTGAGAGTGATCATCGCATGGCCGCCATCCACTTTCTGACGAGACTTATTCTTCCAAACCATCTGCTCACTCACAGACAATCCTGCCAGTCAAGCATCTGGCCCACACAGCAAAGTGGCTCTGCAATGCAAATATCAGCTTCTTTTTTATGGTGCTGCTTTCCACAAAACACACACACACACACACAAACACCCATTATGTAGAACTAGCTAAAACTAATGCAGTCCAATAAAACAGTCCTGTAGTGAATCCCACCTACTGCATCCAGCCTTCACCACATAATTGGGTGGAGAACTAAAACCAATTGAAATTCAACTGAAATATAGTAGAGCCCTGCAAAAAATTTCTGTTCATGAAAGTGCAATTTATTGCAAGAAAGCTGCATAAGACGGTACCCTGTTTAGCCACGTGTGCTTAATAGACAGCCAACTGTGTGCTATAGTGTTAGCAATGCATGAGCAACATTGGGTTGAGAGAACACGGGCTGTCAGAACACACGTCCAATTTTCATGCTCTTGCCACTAAAATCCCACAGAAGCATGAAGATCACAAGCCTTAAATGTTTCCTATTACCCCCGCCCCCAAAAAGCAAAAGACAGAGATGCTCGCACAAAGCAGCACTCGCATGATTCCCTCGCACACTAATGTCTCCTAACATCCTCACCCTCAGTCTCATGAGAGCGATGAGAAGCAAGGTGCAGGCCAATTACCTCATAGTCAGAGCATGCTGTTCATTTTTCATCTTTCATTACAGCATGCAGCGGGCACTAAATCAATGCAATCAAAGGAGACAACCCTAGTGGTCAGACAGGCAGCGGAAGACTGGTAATCAGGATAGGAACCAACACCGACAAGTACACACACACACACACACACACACAAGAAAATGTTTTAAAAAGGATGCACGGAGGAAGACGCGCACACAGAAATTTGAATATGCACGTATACATATTGCACAAACACAAAGCCACCAGATGTATTTGCACAGTCTATATTTGCACACATATGCACACAAATGCTAGCACATAAAAGATGAAAACAGGCTCTCATAAAGAGCAGGATATTGGAAGCAGCTGTGAAAAATGATCAAGGGATGACATCAATAACAGAATGGCTCTCACAACACAGGAGGCAGCTGCATCTTAATTGGACACGCACCTCATTAGAACTGCTAGAGGTGGACCAAGGCCCGATTCGGGTAGATAAAAAGGAAAAGGTGAAAGAAAATGACCGGGTCACAAAGGTGTTTCACCAACAGGATTAGGGATCAACCTAGAAATGCCAGTTTTCCCTGTCAATATATAAGACCACTGAAGACTGGAGCGAAGTGAAATGGATTGAATTCAACAGGATCAGACTGGAGATAACTGATCAGGTAATAGAAGCTGTACAACACCGTGAGCTCATGTCTGCATTTTTTAAATATCAAACCAGGTCTTAAAAGTCTGATACAGACAAGATGACTATTATGTGAGTGCCAACCTAAGGAAAATGAAGAGTGGAAGAGCACATTGTAGAAAAAAAAAATGTAGAAAAAGGTAAAGAATTTGCACAACTTTTTCCCCCCATTTATATTTATACCCCCAATGTTTTACCAGATGTCTGTGCAATCGTTTTCGCTCAGCAGCCCTCTTCATAAATACCAGAAGTGATTCGTGAGACCACAGAAAGTGAATGATATTTGGCAACTGCGAAGTGGTTGGGATATGAGATAAACTTCAGGCGAGCCACTGAAGCATCTACCAGCGAGAGTGAACAACACTGTTGATTGGCATTAAAGTAAGTACATTAGAGGGTCACCTAGCAACCGGTGCCCAGGATATGTGTAAGCAACCAGCCATCAGTTTCAAAGTGATGTGCAACGAGCGTCCAGTGTACGCGCAGCTCACAGTGTCAAACCAAAGCAGCTTTTTTTTGCAGATGTTACAATATCTAGAGCTACTTTCAGCTGCCGCCTTATTCACAACTGGTTTTCAAAGCTCCACATATTTGATTTTTAGGTCACATGCAATCCCCAAAAGATCTGCGTCTTAATAATATGCTGATAAACCAAAACCAGACTGTTTCAACCATCTTGACATGATTTCCAAATATAACATGGACAAACTTTTCTGCCTCTCAAATCCAAATATTAGAGAACTTTTCTATCTATCATACAACTAGTGTGCAGGTTCAATATTCTTTTGAAGAGGTGAGTTGACCTGAACAAAAAGAAGACCTTAAACTAATGGTTTCTAAGTCGAGAAAATGGGCATTATGAATGGAGAGGGTGCTACTTTCAATTATTGTTTAATGAGCTGAGCCTGCCAACTATAATCACACATGACCAATGGATTTACCACATCCATGCATCATTAATGGATCTCACCTCAAGCTAATAAGGCTCTCTCAAAGAAAAATGATAAAGGAAGCTTTAGGCCACATTGAAGTGTCTCTTTGAGTTTTGAAAATCTTCTCTTTTTTTTCCTCCCCTCTTGTTACATTTAGGAATGTTTCGACTGTGGTGGGAATGGAGCTGTGAAAGAGATGGAAATTTAGCCAGCACCTCTCAAACTACACAGTAGCTGCATCAGATACGCCTAAAAGAGTGCACGGCCATCTGCAATCTGTTACAAAGATACTCAAAGCGATTAACAGCTTCCCCTTACATCGCCACTCCTCTTCTCAAGGCTCTCAGTCCTCAGGCTATTCTGGTGAGGCCCTGGTGCAGCTGCAGTTATCAGTACAGCCCCCTCATCAGCGGCTGAATTCTCCCTTAGCATTCAAGTCGAAGTTCAGATGGTGAAATCAACCGAAATATAACACGGCTCGAAAAGATAATGAAGGTGCGGCAAAAAACCCCTAAAGAAAACAAGTGGGAAGGCGTTAAAGGGGCAGTGGGTGAGAACGGCAATGTCCAACATGTAGACTCTGACGTGGATACGCCGATCAATCTAGAGGTAGATAGATGCGGACTGCACAAAACAAGATGAAAACAAAAGCATATGAATGGCTGACATGTCGGACCAAGCACAGGCAGAATCTTTCAGTAATTTGGTTGAATCAAAAACACATCAACATATCAAAAGGCCTTTGATGAAGCCCCCGCAGCTGTGGCCTCTTCAATGCAGATTAATTCTGGTCATCGTTTAATTAAATCTGGTAGTGCAGTAACAGCTGCTAAAACACCTTCATGTGTCTGGACCTGTTGGATTCAAATAATTATCAATATGCACATAACCCCCCCTTCATTACGGATCACTGTAGACCTGCAGCTAACTGTGCTTCAGGGAAATTACGATGTTTAGCCTGGCGTCATGACTTTTAAGGGCTGAAAATACACATCAGCAAGCAGAATCTGAAGCAGTGTCAATCTCTTTTAGAAATTTTGCATGTAATAGATGTGAACCTTATTAATGCTGGCACTGAATTCTGGCTTGATGTAAAAAAACGTGGAAAGTGAAGGAAGGGGACCGAGGACAATGGGAACTCACAGAAGCTTGGACAGGCTCAGGTGGACAAATATAGACGTATCCACTTATTTCAATATTTAAAAAAGGGCAAGAGGTGGTTTGTGACTGCGACTGGGGACAATGAACTTGTGATCTCACTGTCTTTAAATGAGGACCAGCCCTGCAACCATTCTCAATCAGTCGCTATCTTCTAAGCAGCATTGGTGCTTCACGTGCTAAACAGCAATAAGAGTCAGTCTGTTTCTAAGTGAATGGGGCGGTTACATCCAATCTGTTTGTGACAGTACAGTGTTTACTGAAACAGCTAAAATTAGCAAAACTTACAGAAGAAAGGGAATTTAACATTTTTACTTTTAAAATACTTTCACAGTCTACTTCTGTTAATGTGATTGTTGCCACCTTTGAGCATCATGAATTAGGTCCAGTTGGTGCTTTATTGCAGGTTGCGCTCATACATGCATCAGAAATGTTGAGGCAACACGTGCGCTTTTTTATTATTGCCATGAAATATTGAATACATTATATAACATATAATGTCATTTTGAAATTCGAGTTTCAAAGTCAATATTAACAATTTGGCATTTTGATTATTTTATTGTTTGAAGTTAAGCACGCCACTTTTCTTTTTTCTTTCTTTTTTTGACTAATTGCAGAAAATCAGCAAAATGAAAGAAAATCACATTAAACAGAAATTCACATTAGTCACTTCAAAGTCCAGATCACAGATTTGGAACAGAAGTTCCACCACAGATAATGATGCAGATGCTGCAAGACAATAATCTAACTGAAAAAATATAGGCGCTCAACAACCTTGCTATTATATGGAAATATAACCAGTTATGTCAAGTCTCCTACTGTAAAACAACGCTCTGCAGACAAATTGCACTCACTGGTGAAGACTAACTGTGACTAATTGGAATGTGCCGGCAAGACTGCAGTCAGTCTGACTTGGACTTGGACTGACTTGGATTGTTTGGAGACAGGTTGCTTCCCACAAAGCGATCTATGCAATCATCTTGCAATTGAAGGAGGTCACCCAGAGACTGAGGTTGGGTGACCAATTTGTCACTGCAACAACTTCCAATCAGTTATAAAATGAGAAAAAAAATTAAATGTAACCCACAGGCAACAACTCATTTTGTTGTAAGGAGGTTGCCAACCTATTTTCACTCTTGTATGACTGGGCCATCAACTTCAGCCTTAAGTAAATAATTAGCGTTACGTTATGGTGGCTCTCAAACGTTTCACTGACACGCCCCATTTCAGAAGCTGAAAACAGTTTGCTGCCCACAATAAATCATCAACTACAAAACAAGAATTCAATTTCAGTTTCTGTGAAATAATGGTCAGCACGATAGCATCAGCAAATTCCTTTTGTTTACTTTCCCTTCAAAAAAGCCCTTTATCGACGTTAGTTTCACATCCTGGGTTTCCTTTGGTCATTCATACCCTAACCTGCATTGGCTGCATTCACCACACGTGGGGCAGAAAAAAGTCCAGACTAAACGAATTATTATTACTGCAATTCTCTCAGTCTATCACTTTCTACTTTATCACATCCTCTTGGCAAGTATTCATGTTGATCATAAAACTAAATTGCACAGTTCAACCTGTACCTGACCCAAGATCAGGCAGTCCGGCTCGGATTACCTGACTAGAATTTATTCTGTAGCCTCAAAAGATCTCTTTGAATACTAATTTGGCATTTCATAAAGCAGTGATTCCCGATACAAAATAAAAAAATTTAAGAACATTTGTATTACGTGTTCAGCAGCAAGTCAGGTAGGTGGTTATAGGCAAAGGTCACTTTGCCGAAAAGCCTTCCTGTAATCTGTTTAATGAATGGCCACTCTGCAGTTACTCCAGGTCAGCTGATAGCACAGAGTGACCAATTCTATTTATACTGAGGCAATGAGCCACTGATGTATTAATAATTTCTCAAACAATGCAGTTATGTTCTAAAACTGTACAGGAAATGGGATGATGAGATTACTGCTGTTCTAGAGGGCATTTCATTAGTAAAATATTATTTCTGGTAAGTTCTAAAATACAGTGTATAAAACATAAAAAATCATCACTCTGTGCCGTACTTATCGTTGCCTCTTTCACAGTCTCTCTCTGTCACACAGTTATATAATCTTAGCTTTCTTATTCATCTCAGCCAACACTGACTCGGCCACTACCTCAGAATACAAAGTCAAAGCTGAGTCATATAACCGGGGTCCTGTCTAATCTCTGACAGTGAGAGAATGACACAGAATAAGCATGCACATATCTATTTGCGTACGTTTGAGTGAATCCATGCGAAGTCGTGTACATGCTATTGATTGTTCTAAATCTGACTGGTCGTGAAAGGAAAAGCTTGCACTGTGCCGATGTGTAGCCACAGCAGCATTGCTCAAATGCTCATATGTATGCAAATCACAGGCGCTCTATTCTCCTGGGAGGGGAGCGGTGTTTGGGCTGATAAAACCTGTAGAATCCGTCTTACTGCACAGCAGGATGAAAGCTGCGAGCTAAAAAAACGAATCGAAGGTAGAAGCTACATCTTTAAAACAAAATTTGTTAGGAATGTGTGCAGTATGAATTGGATATTATCATGCCAGACAAGGAAAACTCAGAGGATGTCACATTATCTGCAGTTTGCTTTGGTGTTATTTCAGATAGTAAGCAGATGATTTTAGCATTAATATCCACAACAAATCAAGCATGACAGGCCTCTTGTTTGAAAACTTTGCTAAATTAACCTGTTCATTTTGAGAAATATGCTTTCACGTATCCATTTTCTGGCAGAGCTGGCTCACAGGAGCGATGCATCTCTCGTGTCTGTATAGTAAATATAAAACTACTGCCATTAGCTGGATACTGCGCCTCAGCATATCTGCCTACCAAGCGCGTCTTACATAACACATTATACACGGTGTTGTTTTATCGACACAAAACAAAAAATTGAAGGTTTCACGCCTGAAGCACTGACTAGCTGGAGCTACTGTCAAACTAATTCTTTAAAAAAGAAATGCATGTTTTGTTAGACTCCAACCATGGCCAGCTATGAGTCATAAGGCTGTTAAGCTGTATGGATAAGTTGTGAACAAAAAAGGGAAACCTTGACCAACAATTACTGTAGGAAGTTTGTCAGCCGCGTTAAGATAAAAATGAAAAAATACATAAATAAATAAATAATATATAGTGAGGGAGAGAAAGCAAGACAGACAGACAAAGAGAGATGATATAACCAAGTGAGAAGTGAAGTGAAGAGAGTCATGCTCTGCCTAGATTAGCACCACTGTGTTTAGCTTCAGGTCCTCTACTCCCACGCTCTTCCTCTCTTCTACCTTGCCTCCCTACCTCCATACCACCCTTACCGCATTTATCCACACATCAATCACGCATCCATCAATTCGACATCCATCTCTCCTCAACGGTCCAACCGCTATCCCCACCTAAACCCCCGCAGTCGGACCACTCAGCAGGGGGAAGAAGCCCCGGCATCAGCACCACCGGCTAAAGCCACCTGTTCTCCCCTCGCTGAAACCCCACTCTCCTCTTACATAAAGAGACACTTACACTGTTGCAATGCAGCATCAGACGGTGTTGTGCAACAGCATTAAAAATACCTCAGGGTCAGTGAGGAGGAAAGTTGAAAACAGGATATCATCAGAGATATTCTGGTGGAGAGAATGCAAAAAAAGAGTCGTGAGTGTGTCTGTCACTCGAAGGTGAGAGCACACCGTTCGACGCTCCCTTTGTGTGCACTCTTCAGCAGAAGAGCTGAGAAGGGATATTGACGAGCACCTCAGAGAGAGCACAGGCACATTTCAACCATAGCCATTGCGGGGGTCTGCAAGCGCAGTGTCAGGACATGGGACGTGACTCTTGAAAGCGATTAACCTCCGGTCACGCTGTATCGCACAACCAAAATGGTAGAGAAGCCTCTTGGTGATCAATGTGTCCATATGCAACAAAAAAAACACAAAAAACCCCCACATACATTTAATTTGGCAACTGCTCTCCGGTTAAACCAATCACCCCCCCCCCCCAACTGACTCTGGTGGCTCTCAAAGTAATACATCCCTTTATTGCAGGGCACAGTGCCAATCTGAGTCTTAAGTCTGTTGTCAGCACACCCCATTTTGTAGATACTACCTAATTCCATAAAGAAAGCCACACTAATGCGTCTGCTGCTGTTGGAGGTACTCCTGCAGCTTAGGTTGCGATAATGCCAGCAACAATTAAATAAGAACTACCGCACTCTACTTAAAATCCTCTCAGCTAAATGAAATCCAGCTCAAATATTTACTTCTTTCAAAATTCTATTATATCATCGCTGTATCTTCCCAAGAACTGGGACTTTAAAAGTGTCGCCATTAAATGAGGCCAAACCCTTTTTTCGAGGAACTCTGTAAACCATTAAATTCCATAAAATCCCCCATAATACCTTTTTTATGTCTTTGCAAATAATTACGCCAATCAAATTCACTCAGAACAAAGAAGCCAATCAGCATTTGGGATACATTCTCTAAAGTGTTCTCACAGTGACTGTAAAACAATTTGTGAATGGTTTTCACAATGTCGAGTCCCTAAGAACAGCGACGCTGTACATCATACCAATCGGCCCGTGGAGGAGGATTGTCTTGTTAATGAAGTGTGGAGTGGCGCCACCGAGGACTGTGTATGTCACCAGATTTACACCACAGTGGTCTGTGATTCCCTGCAGCTGTAAAACAATGAGGAGGTGATTGGAGTAAATTACACTGCAGTTGTCAACCTCCGGACCGCTCACAGCCATTTTATGGTGTCTCCCTCTTAGAAACAAATTGTTTCTCTCCCGTTCCCTGGCTCGCACATGCACACACAAACAGCCATTCTTCTGCTTTCCTCCCACACTCTCTTTATCTCTGTCTGATATTCTGTCTGCTGCCTTTTTTCAAATGTCAAGACACAACACAGGTACATGACCAACAAGTTAGTTATTAAGTGGCCATTCTTCCTTCATGCTCTTGTTCTTCTCTCACCCCAAATGTCATGATCCAAATACCAGTGTCTAACCAAATACACATTTCACAGATCCACACAGTCACCCTGAAGCAAACATATTTGGTCTCTCCATTTCAAGGACAGAGATGTTTTCTTCACCAGGATTGGGGGAAAGAAAGAAACTAATTAAACATTCATTCATCCAACTATCCATCCTAATTACCCTACTCAGGTTGCAGGTAACCCAACTGTCAAAGGCAGAGAGTCTCAGCAATGGCCAATCCATTGCAGAGCTTCTTCAAACGTCAAAGTGTTTTATTCAAAGCCACGGACACAAAAAAACAGCGCTGTGGTGTCTTACAGCAAAATGTCCTGAGTTCAAATCCACCACCCAGCTGTGGGCTGTCTGTGCAGAGTTTGCATATTCTCCCTGTGCTTGCATGGGTTCCCACCAGGTTTTCTGACCTCCTCCCAGAGTTCAAACACATGCATGTTTGGCTAACTCGTGATTCTACATTGTGAGCATCAATGCTTGTTTGTCTCTATGTGTCAGACTGGCAATCTGCCCAGGGAGTACCTCACCTCTCGCCCTATGATGGGATAGGTTAGGCCCCACTGCTATCCTGAACTGAATAAGCAAAAACAAGAAGGACGGATGCTTAAGCCACAACCTGATTCTACTCCTCTGTGTCATAATCCACATTTTCTTTGTGCAGTTTAAGCTGAAACCCTTCTGTGTTTCTTTTATCAGTCTCAGGAGAGTATATCTATTTGTGGATGTTGCATGACCATCTCTCAGGCTTGTGGTTATTTTATGGGTATGCAATATTTATTGGGTTGCAGGGGACATTATTTCCATCAGGGTGTGGCTGTGCAGACAATACTGGTCTTTTTATGGGATGTTCCAATAACAATAAAAAATACTCTCACAATTCCTCTTCCTTAACAATAAGAGTGTAGTAATTCCTGATAGACTTTTTCCATATACATCTTAAGCAAAGTAAGAAAATCAGTTGAGCGACAGTCACCAAAAATAGAACAGCTAACTCGTCACGATGGGTTTTTTTAAACATCACTGCTATTTTCTCATCTATAATAAATGACTCATCACGCCACCAGTGTCACTTCCTTTCTTTTTGCACCTCTCGTACTTTCACCTGTTAAAGATATATACCATTCTAGGAAATCAAGCCAATGTGCCCCACAAGACTGAGCGTCATTTAGAAAAAAATGAGGAAAAAAAGAAAAATCCCAATCCAAGAATAAACACATTTCTGCTTCTTAATATGGAAGAGCGAGAAATAGCTTCCTTTTTAGAGTGGCACTCGGGAGAGATGGTGTCGAATGTTACATAAGCTTAATTAATAATCACATACAGACACCCACATTTGCATGTACACACGCAGAAAGTGTATGAATCTGCACATGGATAATTAATTCACAAAATTTAAATGGTACAAACACGCAGGAGGCTGCACTAAAATAGCAAGAAGCCATGAGATACTGTACATCTTTTATCAGGTATTTGTGCCATCGGCTACAAAGAGCAAAGAAAAAGAAGAGAGGGCACAAGACAAATGACCAATAATGGCAGATTTATAAATTAATAGAGAAAAAGAAAAAAATGATGATAAAAATCAAAAGAATATAAAGCAGAGTGAAAGGCAGATGACTGGATAAAACACACCTTGACGTAGAATCAAAGGGTGAAATAAATAACAGATCAGGGAGTAAAGAAATCCTGATATATGATTTTCTTTATGAGAATATGAGTTTTTGATCATGAGCCAGATCCAAATGCCAGAAGGGAGACAAATCACTGAAGAGATTGAGAGTAGAGGAAGTGGGACAGAAGACATTCCGAAAAAGAAAGAAGGAAAGAGGCAGGAGAAAGATGGAAGAAAAATGGAGAGGGAAGAGAAAGAGAGATGAGTCCAAAAAATGGAGAGGGTGAGGCGGAGGAGGGGGGGACGGGGTGTAGCGGAGGGGGTGAAATTGATTAAGGGGGAGAAACAATGAGAGTGGGGAGGAGGCGAAAAGGCGCAATGGGAGAGAGAGGCTGGAGACTGGAAACGACTTGAAAGGAAGGGATGAGGTAAATGCAACAGAGGCTGATAGACAGCCAGGAAGAGACTAATTAATAGTCAAAAACTGCAGGGAGGCAGGCAGGTGTGCAGAGAAACCCACAGCAGGAGGGAATAAACATAGAGATGGATGGCTTCTCCTGCCTTGAATTACCTAACAAGACAGGCAGCTTTGGGGTTTATCTCGTGACATATTGCATGACTATACATCGCAGAGAGATAAAAGCAGCAACAGCGCAGGAAGGCGGAGGGGGGGCTGCATAGTGCAGAGGGACACTGGAGAATGAGAGAAGTAAGGGGGACAAGCACTACCGTGAGGAAAAGGCTGAGAAGATCTCATTATCTAGAGGTGGGAAGAGGGTTTAGACATGAAGAAAAGCTAACAGGGGGATTCGCTCACACACATACCTGGCATTTCTGCAAGAGGAAAAGCACTAGAGTCGAACCGCGAACAAAGTTTAATTACACAAATGGCTTATCACACTGCCGCCTGCCACCGCGCACACAGCGCTCAACAAACACAGTTCCGACCTTGAAAGTTTGCCACGGGTGTGGTTTAGACCACATGTTGTCTGATAAAAAAAACAAACAAGACACATTCCCTTTATCAGCCTCCCATTTATCAGCTCCACATCTACAGCCGCCAGCACACTGAACACCTGTCTGTTTAGCCCTCACCATGTATGTGCAACAGTGAAGCGCCTCTGTTTGTGGATGTTGTTGTTGAGCAACATGCGGCGAAGCAGTCGCGGCGAGTTGCGCGGAGAAAGGCGGGGGGAGATGGAGGAGGGCGATCGCCGGTGTCCTCGCGGCCTCTCCGGCTGCAGCAGGTTCTCACGCAGGATCTTCACCAGGTCTTCGTTCAGGCCGGAGTGTTTCGGCATGGGGGGCACTGCCAGGGTGTCCTGGTGGGTCACCCCCATGCCTGCCTGCTGGGCCATGCCTACCCCGGCTTCACCACAAAAAGCACCACTACCAGCCAAATGAATGAATAGTAAAGGTAGCCAAGATAAATCAGAGGTAATGCAATAAACACAGGTAAAATATGTGCCGCTCCTTTGTCACAGTCAGAGTTTAGTAATGTGCAGAGAAAAAAAAGAAAAGAAAAAAAAGCAGGCGGAAAAAAAGAAATGACATCCAAAAATCCTGTGGATAACAAACTACAAAAAGCTCTGCAGGTAATTTGTCACGATAGCAGCTCCCTCTGTGCAAAAGCGAGGGGAAATAGAAGAAAAATCCCCCACTCCTTTTTTGTCTTTAAAGGAGCAAGCACAAGAACAGGACTGAGAGCTGCTGCCTTTGTCTGCTCTGCAACACTGAATATCTGCTGTGAAAGTGCAAAGGAGAAGATGAGCGCAGCACGAAAGCAGGAGAGAGGGAGGGCGTGATGCAAAATCTTGGAGGTAAAAAAAAAGGGGGGGGGAATTCCATTCCAGCCCTTTATCCCCCAGGCCTGCAGGCAAACTCAACACAGTCCAGTGAAACCAAGCCAGCCAGAGTTGAAATAATTCTGAAATAATTCAGTCGGTTTGAGCACAGAACAGCCCGGTTCTGTCTGGCGAAAGCCAACGATGAACCTGTGGTGGTTCACTTCACTAAAAAGCCCCAGCCCAGTATGACTCAATCCAGAAAGGAATTCTGTTCCATCCAGTCACAGCAATTTATCCTTTCTTCCTCTTCCTACATAGAGTGACTGCTGAGTGCAGCCAGTTTATAAGCTACTGATCCTTCAGAGCTGAGCAGAGCGCGAGTATGTGTGACTGTTTGAGAGAGAGCGAGAGGGAGAGATGAGGAGTGTGTACACAATAGAGAAGAGAAAACAGAGAGGTATGGAGGGGGAGAGAGAGAGAGAGAGAGGGAGAGAGGCAGAGAGAAAGAGAGAGAGGCAGAGAGAGGTTGAGGTAATGGTGCTGTTTGCATGCTTGCGCTCGAGTCGAGGCACACGCAACTCTGCAAGGGTACATTTCCCGATGCAGCAGACCGCACTTAAGTCACACTTTTGCTACTGAGTAACCCTCAATCCAGACTGAGCTTCAGGGGACATCCCCTCTAAAAGCAAACAATTCCATGAGTACAGCTGTGTGTGCACATGTGCACAAATTTGCATTTCCATTTTACTAACATTTGCACACCCGAGGGAAAAAAAACAAAAAAAACCCCCAACAACCTAGGAGAGGGTTGCAACCAGCTAAACATCTTCTGCCACTAGCTGTGATTTCTTTCAATCAGGACAGACTCAGTTTTACTTTTGTCAGTATTGTCTGCTGAATTTAATAGGTAGCCACCTAGCCTTTATCCTCCTCCGCCTAGTGATTAGTAACTGCCTCCAACAAGCTTCTAGCCATTCTCATTTAAACCTTATGTCAACTGTTTCATTCTACTATGCTTACATGTCCAGCTTCTTCCAAGCGACCCACAGTACTTAAATATACTTTGGCTTTAACTAGCCCAGCAACAAATCTACAGCAACACGTGTGCTATGACTTCAATGTTTCTTCTTAAGATTTTCAAATCACCCTAATACAAATAGAAAGATATACAATTAAAAAGCAATATAAGTTTGGTTTTTGCTGTTACATGTTGATAGCCTATACTTGTATGGCATACTCAGAGTTAGTTGAGTCTTTCTTTGAACAATGACAATTTTGTAATTTTACCTCACCACGGTGGATTTTAAAATAAGCAGTCAACATGTGATTGAAGTGCAGTGTGACTGAACTGATTTAAGTGACTTTTTGCTTTAATTCAAAGGGTTTGGCAAAAGTATTATATTGACTGTTTGGGAATTTCAGCCATTTTTATACATAGTCCCCCATTTTCAGCAGTTCCAAAGTAAATGGAGAATTTAAAAGCAGTACAAGTGAGACCTGTTCTGTTGTTAGTCCAATGTTTTTTAAGTTGTTAAACTGCCATTTGATAGCTTTTCACTTAACTTTCAGTTTGAGGGCCAGAGAGATGTTGATGCAAATGAAATATGCTGAAAAATCAATTTTAGATAGCAAAAACTTTAGGAGTAACCTAATAAACAATCTGTACATTCTTAAAAAGAAGGAATGCTCTGGGTAGCTCACAGAAGACAAAGTGCATGATGACAGAATTATTTCCATGATTAAGAATTACACCTTGATAACATCTAACCATCTCAGTAACATGTGTATCATTGTCAAAGTCTACAAACAACACAAAGCTTCATGAATGAAAATACAGTGACTTTACAACAGTGTTCAAACCTCGAGTTACATTCAGGAACAAGAAGGCCAGATTAGTTCTGGAGTAAAAAAAAAACATCTTTGGACAGATGACAGAAAGACTCATTTGTAGCAGAATGATTGGAGGAGAAAAGTATAGAGATGGAAAGGAACAGCTCAGCTGATCCAAAGCAGGTCACATCATCTGTCAAACATGGTCGAGACCATGTTATTCTACAGGCATGCATGGCTGATAGTGGCCACCAATGTCTGATGGTGTAACTTCTGATAGAAATGAGAAAAAGCTTCTCAAGGATCTGAAGGCAACTGCAGCAAAAGCCTGGCAGAGCTTCTGCAAGGAGGAAACACAGCACTTGGTGACATTCACAGATTCTAGATCTCCAGCATTTTCATCCAAGTACCAAAACCAAATTATGTTATCTTGGCCAACTACTTTCAAACCTCTGAAAATAGAAGAAAATGGCTTTTAAGTCCTAAACAGGTAATGCAATACTACAACAATCAGATCCTAAATGTATGATTGAAAATGCTGGTGTTCAGAGACAAAATCACAAATATTCCGCTATTATACAAATACTCATGGACCTACCTGTAACTATTACGTGACCTCCATGAAGGCATTCCATATATACAGTAACTTAAAGAATAAAGACACACACAGCACCTCTGGCTACAGATTCCTACACAACAGTGACGCTGTAGAGGTATGCATAGCATAATTGCTCACAGTGACAGTGTGAACATGTAGCTGTGTTCCAAATATGTATAATGATTATTCTGAATAACCAACAACTTTGAATTTTTGATCAGAATACTATACTACTATGTAGTAGTGCTCAATTTATGCTGTATGTATTATTATATAAATACATTCAAAATATCAAACGTTGCAAGCATAGTATTAAAAGCACAATTGGAACCCAGCATGCACTCACAAACACTCTAGCAACACTAGCTTTAGTATTTCAAAAAGAGTGGGTGCTCCTCAAAGACTAGAAGCAAGGATATACAAATGATTCCAGTCAACCACGTTGGAGGAATGCCCAGTTGTGTTCTACAGACACAGTGTACTTACATTTTTTAAAAACAAATTAAAAACACAGTCTGAAACCATCTGAAATGTCTCCTAACACCACAGAAAAAAGCAAAAACACTACCACGGGCTACCTATTTGACATCTCCCAGAGAGGTTTTAGCTAATATCAACATTTTTTCAGACAACCGGATTATAAACTGAAATAGAAACGTTTGACTTCCTGCAATCATAACTGTAACTACGCTTTCTGATTGATAAGCCAGCCTTTTCTGGAACATAACATTCTGCAGTGAAGCTAACACCCCAGCACTTTCCAGCCAATATTTCCTTACTAGCAGGCTCTCCAGGTTGCTGTTGTGAGAGTCCTGGCCATTATTTACCTGTCTCTCTATAGGGAATCTTTGGTCCACTGGTTGGACTAACTCGTGCTGCTGTTACGAACAGCATTTGTGTCAGTAGTTCTTGCCTTTCTCAAGCTCCTCTGTGAGCTGGAGAGCCAATCTAACCTGAAACTGCAGCAACACCAAGCTTATCTTGCTGCAGGGCAAAGCAAGAAGACTAGCGCCACCAGCTGAATCATTCTGTGTATAAAATCAGAAAAGTTCCCACCTGACCATCACAGAATCAGCTGACGTTATTTTGTACAATAACTTTAGTACATATTTTGAAGTCCTGCTAAACTTTACTTTAAGATCTATCCAGTTTTATATCCAGTCCCGCCAAGTGTGACAATCTAAAGCAAAAGTTCCTTTTTATATATTATGATACCTCAGAGTACAGTAACAGAAAAAAGCAGTGGTTCCCTGAACGTCTCGCCTGTGCCCTGGACTGAGTGAAAAGGGAAGATAGTCATTGCTCTGGTATTTAGTTCCACGTTGTCACTGTAGTTATTGTTATTTATTGGCACAGTATTTATAACTTTATTTAATAATAGGCGTGGGAGAACCTCCTTTCACACACATGCGCGCGCACATTTCCACGTATGGGTGCGTGCACTTTAACTCTACCACCACAAATAGAATCAAATCCTGTGAGGAAACAGAAGAGAACACTTTATTATTACTTCTTTTTGTCTGTGGGAATAAAAAAATTTGATTGCTCAGCTGATATTTATTACGTGAGTGTGTAATGGTACCCAGAGGAAGATTTCAAATCAGGAAATACAAAACTAACAAACTCAAGCTGTTTGGATGTTGTTCTTTTCCCACCAGACAAAAAGGACTATCAAAAGACGACTATAGACTACTATATAGAAGACTGACTATAATACCCACTAAATGTTTTCATCATTTGGGATATCAAATTTTTGGATATTATCTTTTGCACATCTATCGCGTTTATGGTTCCTTCTAATTATCACTTTTATGCCACAGATTACTGTTTTGTCAAGTAGAAGTGCTTGCTACCAAATGTAAGCCTTTCTATAGTCAGAAGAAAAACAGACTGCAAAATGTATAGATATAGAAGCTAAAAAAAAAACTTGAATATTACTATTAGAACCAACAAATATAGGATTTTTGAGACCAGTACCGATACAGATATTGAGCAATTTAAAAATCTGACATATGGACCCATATTTTTTCTTTCAAGCACACGAAAAAAGCTGATTTCCTGAAATTTTGTTATGTGCAGGTTTATGAATCTTTACTAAGACAACATGACCTGTCGGTTTAAAAATAAACTCTTTTTATTGTCATAGCAAGCTTTGGATTATTTGTTAACACTCTGCCTGACACTATCTCTGTTTATCCTGTACTTTCTTTACTTTGTTAAATTCTCATTTATTGCCTGTTGTAAATGCTGATGCTCATATATTGCTATATAGCCAACAAGGACCGATAACATTAGACGGCCAATATATCAGTCTGGTTCTAATTCCAATAAATTCTAACCATAACACTTGCAAACATGCAAATACAACCCAGTGACCACTACAGGCACTTTGGATCCATCTGTCTAAAATCAGCTTTCCCTATGAACAAAAGCAGCGCACTGGCTGCCAAAAGATCAGAGAATGCATTCAAATATTTTTTTTAGTTAGTTGCATCAACTACAGCAAAAAAAGGTCAGGGAAAGCAGATTTTCTTTAAAATCAAATTAAGAGGATGCATGTTTTAATAATGTGTATAATATTGACTACCCATTTAATCTTTGCAGATTTGAATAATATTTCACACATATTTACAGAAGACGTGATAGTAACGTACATTTAAGACAGCAATGCAAAAATTAGACAGAGGCAAAACTAAGTCATGGTCAATACATCCTTCTGACTGATGGTTCAGCAGTGAACTTCTCACACATGAGGAAAAAAGGAAAATGAAACCACAGCAGGGAGAATTTCCTCATTAGCAGTGCCTCCAGCCTGGCTGTGTGTTAAATATCATCATAAATGTCATCATCTATGCATACTTGGAATAATGGCTTTTAAAATCTTTTTTAAATTAATTTCAAAAACCTTTAGTTGCTAAAAATGTGACATTTTGGAAGCTGTAATGGTTGGGGTATTTGGCCTTTCAACACCATCACAGAGCAACCTCTACTACAGCAAGCCGATGCAGTCAGTAAGACACTTCCAGCCACGATGACAGTGGAGAGCTGTTGGCCTTCAGTTGACGGCTCGCAATTCATCATCACCTTACAACAGTCAAAAGGGATGAATGCCACTCCGTGAAAACATGTTTTATTTGTTTTCCTCTGACGGACTCACATACAGTAATTGCTGTCATTGTTCCATTGTTTCTCTTCTCGTGCTACCTTTCTTACGCCTCATCTTCTACGCTTTGTAAAACATTTCTTTTTTCAGCGATTACTTCCCCTTGCCACGCGTGACGTCTGTGTGCGTTTCCCCCTGGTTACCAGGGGCAACATGGCTGGAGAGGGACAAGTAGATTTTTCAAGAACCAAAGGCTGGAGGAACAAAAGCAAGAAAATGGAAGCCAATCTACAAGACAAAACTCAAGTGCATCACGCACAAAAACAGACTCAGTTGCTGCAAACACTACAACACACCACTGTGGTGCACACATATGACACCTCAGCATAAAGCACAAGCGACCACCTTCATTAAAGCAACAAAAAAGCGATAAAGAAAGGCATGGCAACGGCTAAGTGGATAAGTAGAATCATAGATTTATTTACTACATCAAGTAATGAGAAGATCTGAAGGCTTGTGCATTATATATTAGCCTTATATTAAACAAATGATTGATATCCAAGATAGCAGAGCAGAAAATAGAGTTCACCACACCTCGAAGGAAACCAGATATTACAGAGTGTAGCTTTGTATGCATTCACATTCATACATATTTTAACTATGATTCAGTTTTGTCAACATTTTAATTTCTATTCTTTGCAAAACAAACTAATAAATCAAATCTTTGTGTCTCTACTCCTTGAAAAAAAAAAAGCGGAGGTAATCTTGAAAGATTGCGTGTGTTTCTTTTGGCAGCACACAGCATGCTGTCACCTCCCAGACTGCAGCCTGGAGTCTGGCCTGGTACTGGCAAAAGGGCCTCCGCAAGACACTAGATAATAGGATCAGTGCACCATATTTCTTAATACGTTATGAGAATGTCAAAGGTGACTTAGGCTTATTAAATTAACCTTTTATCATAGTTATAACTCGGATTACTGTAGCAGACATATGAATGGGAACGAAGCACAGATGAAATACAAGGAGCTGGTGCACCAGGCAGTTTATAAGCAAACAAGATGACCCGGCTCACCAAAGACTGATTTCACCAAGAATTTCTGAGCAATTCCACGTAGCAACTACCAGCTGCAATATTAATGGCACAATACAGCCAAAACCTTAATGCAGCTCTGTCTCCCCCAAGTGGATATCTCCTATTATTGTGTGAGCCAGGACTAGTCTAGAACACACACCGACTGTATATATCACTAATATACTGAAATCACCTCCATCACACCAGATGAACATTAATTCCAGTGCTCGGCGATATGTTTTTAAAAAGGCACAGCAGAGAGAAATATGATGCAACAAATTTTTCAATATACTCTAATCTTGTTTCCCACCAAGACACATAATAAAGTCATAGCCCTGTAAATGTCTGCATTTTAGCATCAGCTATACCACCCTGCTGTGGGATCAAATATCCATGCATTGTTGTAAATCTAATATTAAATGAAACATTTATTTAAAATTTGAATTTTTATAGATTTTTCTTTAATGCTGAAATATTGGGTGGCATATGATGTCTATACATAAAAATGCACTGTTTGCTGCACAGAAAGTGATAGAGATTCTTTGTTTTCTATAAAAACAGACTATTTTGAAGGCAGTTGCAGATGACACAGATGCAAAATCTCAGAAAAAATCTCTGTGAAAACGACTCCTGGTTTTTACACTTCCATCTGTATTTCTGGTCACCATGCTCTTTCGTGTAGTACCATATACATATAAGCACATTATGAAAATAGAGTAGTGGCTGATGGAGAATCTGATGCGAACCACTGAGTTCTTTTTGTTCATTTTGCTTATTGGACCAATAGATGGCAGCATTTTCTCAGAAACATGAAGACATAAAGCAAGACCACACACGGCAGTTCATATAAACCATTCAGAGGCATCTTTGTGTGTCCTAGACAGAAACGCAGCTCCATATATGTCAGACTTTTCACTGTGTGTTGCCCAACTGAGGCCATGCAGGGGTGCTCAGAGCTGTAATTTCCTGAAGATCTGTTATACCAACTGTCTTTTTCAGCACGACTACGAAGCGCTACAATTTTCTACTTTATGGGCAGTGACATTTTTCTTTATAGTTTTAACATTTAAAGAGCTCTCACTTTAGATGACTCACAGCCTGCGGTGAAAACAGTAAGTCTAGTAAATGCAAAATGGAGCCAGTCCACTCTTATGGAAAAGAAAGTGGGACATGAACTGTATATTAAGTATGAATTATCAATGCCTCTCTTGCTAAGGACACTGTAGAGCAAAAAAGATATGATAGTTCTCATGTTTTGTACAGTTTTCTCAGCGTTTCTCCCCCCGACTGCAGCGTACATCACAGTCCACTGGGGAGGCTTGCTATCATACCTTATGAAGTGCTTTTCCCCAGAAAAAGCAAAGGAACGCAAACTATAGATTCGGTTGGAATTATCAGCGTATCTTGAGAAAGAGCCAAATAACTCACTGTTCCCTCACGAGAGAGAAAAAATACTGAAGGCAACAAAACACAGTGTTCACGAGCGGATATGAATATGAATAAAATAAATTCTTTGGGACACACTAGAGCAATACTTAATTTGGAGAATAGTTTCCATGATCTTCCACCCGTTTTCCTGCTGTTTTGTGCAGCTGGTGTCTCATGCACAGTGAGAATATTTCATGGTCAGAAAAGCTGTCATGGTGACCCTGGCAGGGACTGTGGTCTAATTCCCTCAACCCCACTGATAGTAGAAGGTCACACGCTCTTGCCTCATGGTCTGAAAGCAAACACAGACATGCTGGGGAATACAGAAAGATAAGAATCCGAATCCAACAGGATGGCTGTGCTAGAACTAGATTATTTTGCTGCTTCCAAACTCTGCGTGTAATGGGCAGTGAATGTTTCAGTTTGAAGTGAAAGATCAGACCGTCCGATTGTTAATTATCTTCCTTCTGCCCGCAAGTACTAAGTAAGCTATAGGATTTGCTTTTCAATGTATCATTATGAAATCAAGTGTGTAGAAGCGCTTCAGTGCCAGGAACACTCTGTAAATATGTAAGGGGTGGCTGTAGCTCAGGTGGCAGAGCAGGTCAGCCTCTGAAGGTCGGTGGTTCGATCCCAGGCTGCCTCCTGGCTGCATGCCAAATATCCTTGAGCAAGATACTAACCCCACGTTTGCCTACTGGTGGTGGTCAGTGGCGCCAGTGTCCGGCAGCCTCGCCTCTGTCAGTGCGCCCCAGGGCAGCTGTGGCTACAATGTAGCTTGCCATCGCCAGTGTGTGAATGTGTGTGTGAATGGGTGAATGACTGAATGTAGTGTAAAGCGCTTTGGGGTCCTTAAGGACTAGAAAAGCGCTATACAAATGCAGGCCATTTACCAATATGCAAGAGTGTTATTAAAAATAACACCAAGGCAACTTATTAAATGTTGAAAGTGAGATTTTTCTTTTTTGCAGGAAATATTTGTTTTTCTTTTCCTTCAATTTAGATGCTAAAAGGGCAGCAAGTCTATAAAGCATGCACAAAAACACAACTGGTTAGGTTAATTGAAAATGAAAACACTAAGTGAGCAAAAACAACTTTAGAATAAAATGTTTTAATTACAAAAGAAATGTGGGATTTCATCGTCTAATGAATATATCATTTAAAATACAGAGAATCCAAATAACTCTGTGCACAAAAGAGAAGAATTGAACTTGATGGCTACAATTTTTAGGCCCTTAGACAGAGCTGGATTAAAAACACACATGACTCTATAGTGGAAATCACTAAACGTGCTCAGGAACACCTCTGACAAGCACCGTCAGTGAACACAGTACTTATGACAGGAAGACTTTAAATGATGCACATGCTATGGGTAGCTTATAAATTTGTGAAAGCACCATTATGGCTAAACGACTTGCGCATGTTTTTGTGCGTTCCAATTTTACAAAGAATCAGGATACTTTATGGTTACGTTTTTCAAATCACTGCACTTCTCTGTACTTGACTCTAGCTTTGGATGTGAAAATCTGCTTCAAAAAAATAAAAGAACTTCCTTGCCTTGCTGAACTGGCCTGGCTGCAGTTCAGACCTGTCACTTACTGAAAACATTTGGTGCGTTATGAAATGAGAAATGGTGTACAGTTGAAATCCCTTCTGAAGCAATAATAGGAAAGCATTTTGCTTTCTAAATTGCAAAAATTGCTCTCAAATGCTTACAGAGTGCTGTAAAAAAGGAAAGAGGTGATGGAGCGTGGTGGTAAACATTCCTCTTTCCCAACTCTTTTGCGACATTATATACATTTTACACCACATCCAATTTCAAAACCAGAAGAAGGGTGGGAAAAGGAGAGAAAACTGAACAAAAACAAATGGTGAATAAAAATCTATTAGAATCATTTTTTTAACTGACCGGCGCTGCAATTCTCAAAGCATTATGAGTCAAAGTCGATGTGCGTCAGGACTGAATAATAACCCAGTAAGCTAAAACTTCAGGGAGTCTTTGGTTATTACTGGGTTCACTGCCAAAGGAAAGTAATATAGACCCTGGTCAGGATCCATGAGAACACTCCACTGGAACGTTTGATTAAAAGCGTGCATGTGAGTGTGCATGCCGTTGAATAACTACCCTTGTGCAGACGTCTCATGTTCAGTTGTGCTTATTTTGGAGCGCGGTAATAGTTGTTATTTTATGAGCGGCACTGCATGCAGCCTGCCATGATGAGAGGAAATGGGAAGGGGGAAGGGGAGGTGGTCAAAAGTGAGGGACTGATGGAAGTGAGGGGAGAAAACTAGAGGAACGGCGTGCCAAGTGAGAGAGAGAGTCAGAGCAGGCTGTAACTGATGCAGGGTGACAGTAAATGAAAGTGGATGAATACAAATGACCACGGGGATAAGGAAGAGGGATCGCGAGAGAATGAGAGGGGGAGAGAAGGACACAAAGATCAGGGTGGTTCCAGAAATAACCAGTGGTTGTAAACACGGTGGTCCCAGGAAGTCTGAACTTCCTGTGTGTCTCTGTGTGAAGGGTGTATACCTGGAAGGAAGAGCACGTTTGCTTACTTGTGGACATGTTTGCATACATAGACCAGTGCGTATAATACATGCACAGGCCAGTTAATGCGTACTTTGTAATGCAACGGATTTAGGAGTAAAAGCTGTGTTTCTCAGTGTTTTTGTACTAATGTAAAATTCAGTGAAAATCTAATTTTTTCACCTCACTCATACTCTGTTAAAAGTGCATGGGCCACAATTCACACTTCCATTCCATATAAATATACATATGCATGAGAGAAAGTGTTTCAAATAAACACTTTCTCTCATGCATAAAGAAATAATGATATAAGAACTCAGAGTGTACTAAATTATGGCTCGCACAGGAAGGGAATACTAGAGTGATAATGTTGGGACTTGGATGTGGAGTGGCCACTGGTGGATAATGAGATGGGAAGTGACAATGAATAATTAATGACAGTGAATTATTTGCAAAATAACACCTGGGTGAAAAACATTAGGCAGAATTAAAATAAGGGAGTTTTTAAGTGATATGGGCTCAATTTTGTGCTGTGACTTAACACAAAACCTGCACAGATAACCTCGCAGCAAAGGCTGAAGGGTTCGAATTATATTATTGCCAGTAATTATAGATTAAATTTTTATCTCCATCTTTATCTGGTTCATTTACATCTCAAAAAATAACATAAATAACAAAATCTAAAGAGTGTAGGGTAGCTTATATAACACCTTTTTTTTAAAATTAACATATAAGGAAGAATAAAATCAGCTACAGAATCACGACAAGAGTGAGAAAAAAGAAAGAAACATTAGATGATTAAAGGCATTGTCACACTAAACATTTATCACAATACTGAATAATTATGTTAGTTCTATACAATTTTTTTACAACTATATCAATGCGCTGCACATTTAAAAGTGCGCCATGTTAGGGTTGCATAGCATAACAGCCAGTGTAACATCTGTAACTGTGATGATCATGAATGTATTGAAAGCATGATTTTTCCCTGGCAAATTATTACACCATCGCGATTATCCATGATGCAACTGCCCATGGGCAGTTCAGTGTGTGAATTTCAGGTTTGTTGTGATAAACATGGCTAACGCATCCTCGAGCTGTTAGCCTAAGGCTAGTCTCAAATAGAAATGGCATCAGGTGATGCTGACTTTGCAACGCTGACTTTGGGGCTACAAAAAAGGGGGAAAAAACAGAAACCTATGATAATAAAGTTTAAGTAAGTAAAGTTTATTTATTAAGCGCTTTTCATAGACAGGTAGTCACAAAGCGCTGCACACAGAGATTAAAATAAACAGTACGATAAATAGCAATGGCTGAATTCCATTTAGGCTTAGGGTTGGGGTTTTATACGTGTATCTGTTACACTGTCATAACTAACTGGAACCAAAGAGAGAATAAAAGGTGGCCATAGCTACTGTGACATTCTCAGTTGGCCTTGAGATTTGTTTTCTCCTCCTGTGAAGCTGCTTTCTCATTGGCTAATCACTTGTCAATCACAAGTTGTTGTGATAAAAAACGAAAAATTCTCTTTTATGAAACACAGTATGACCATTAATTACAAGGTGGGTTTATTTTATCTATCTGGCAATATGGCCCAACATGAGTGACTGAGCACATAAACTTAAAAGAGTTGAGGACAGAAAGTCATCTACATACATGGCCCTTTCACACTGGAAGCAGAATGCGCTGCATTGACTGCTAGACTGAGCGAATCGCCCAAAATTTGTGTTGTGCTCTGCCTGTATCTCATTTGCATGCAGGAAACCATTATTGTGCAGCACAAGCAAAAGAAGAGAATGGGGTTGAGAGTGCATTTGAATGCACTGTTTTACTTATGTGAAAGGACCTATTGCCTTCTATAGGACCAGGAGTCTTCTTGCAATCTCCATCTGGTGACCTCCAGATAGAATGCAGATGTAAAGCACTTCAGCAACAGATTCATTTTTCTGTTTTGTACCATCTGTAACTGGAACAAAGCAATTGTTCAAGACAAACTAGATCGCACTGATGTCATGATTTAAAAACACCAACTCCCTTAACTAATCCTAAGTGGCAAAAATAAACCAGCATTAGGACTCGGAACTTAACTTTGATACCTTCAAAAATAAAAACCAGCTACTATGTCGCAGGCTCTCTTACATTATGCAATATTACAAACACATGTCAGAAGCATGCTGAACAGAGATATGGTTCATGTGTTTTCATTGTGTTCTGAGGCTTGACCACAGGGTGAGTCACATAGTAGCAGTAAATAAGTCCAAGACATGTAAAGTATGGCTCCATTTTATCAGACTTGATGCAAATAGCATACAATGCAATATGCAAAAGGGCAGCGCTGCCAAGAACAGCAAAACAGCACATTTGATGAGACGCTTCAATGTGAACAGAATAAATATAAGAGCGGAAAGTTGCTCTGTTTCACTACAAAAAGGAACTACAGTCAACTTCTTCTCAATACTCAGACCTGTCTGATATTACAAAGCCGTCTGAAAGAGTCAGCCTCTCCAGGGTGTTCTTTCACTCCTGTTACGATTAATCCCATAAGTCATGAGACGTCCCACCAGGCCTCTTCTATTTTTCACTCCTGTCATCAAAGGCAGATTTATTTTTTTTCAAAAACCAATAGCATCTATTTTCTAGTCAAATATAGGGTTGAAATACTTTTCAGACTGTTTCAGCTTATTAACATTTATATTACCAAGCCCAGTTTCCAAGCTCAGAGCCAACAAGTATCGAGTTTGTATCACAACTTCAAATAAGAAGTTGTGGACAGTTTCAGGGCAGTTTCAGCTGGTGGATATGTGAACTATAAGTCAACAGTACTGACATTTACCCAAAAGAGCATAAGAAGCAGGCAAAAGAAGTGTTGTATTGTCCTATACGGGCTGTTTTCCTGCTGTGAAACCGATTTCAGTGAAAAGACTTGATGGGAGAAGATGGGATATGTCCCAGTACCTGGAGTGACCCTGAATTGGGGTTAAAAAAATGGACCGGGAAGGACTATGACCTTGAGATACCCAGAAAAAGGCTCGAAACTCGATACCATTTTCATCACCTTGGGGGTAAAAACAAAAGACAAAAAATGAAGTTTTTTTGTCTAGTTGCTAGTCGACGTTTCCCTGCTTAAATCTTCAAAAGAAACAACAAAGAAAAGACACACAAATAACTGTGTTATGATGTTAAATTAACACCATCTATTAAAATTACCAATGAGCAGGACAGATAATGTTTGCTGCCTGGCTCCTACATTAATGTCATCACTTTTATTATTAGCGCTACCTTAATTATAAACTTAACAATGGATAATCTGGCCCTTATTTCCCAAGGGGTCTTGGCATTAGAAACACACTAGCCTGTGACCACCTGAGGCTGGGTTTGTATCGTGTGATTGCTAATGTTGAAACAGCTAATATTAAAGTATTTATACACTTCAACGTTTTTGAAAGGGGAGCTTTACTGACTGCTCGAAAGGGTTGTGTAGCATTGTGAACATCAACTCCTTAAGTTGCTGTCGAGTAGAAAGCAACTTGTATATTAATTAGTACTTGATTATCAATACCTTTCAAGAGGTCAGTTAAAGGCTCATCGCAATATCAAAGCCAAATACTTTTAACATATTCAATAAAATTGCACTTGCAAAACAGCACACGACTGAATTTGCTTAAAGGTTTAAATGTTTTTAACTTTTTTATAGAAAGTAAATCTTTTTTTTTAATATATAATCCCTTTAACGTGACTTTACAGTGGACTTCTGTGTGCTGCAGGCCTTCAAATAAAATGGGCTGAGTCATTTAGACTGTACAAAATCTTATTTTAAAGCTTGCACTGAGGTTAAACTGGCTTGGTTTGATATACTTTTAGAGTCAGACCTCACTTTTTTTTACTGTCCAGTTCAGCTACCGGCTTCTTTATGCTCTCAGTCCTCTAGTAAAGTTACAGAGAGAAAATCTTGAATCTGAAGCCAACATATTAGTCTTTCACACACCCACATAGCAGCGTGGCACATGTTTTAACACCAGCTAAAGCAAAGCACTTCCATCCAGTTTCCAGGCCACACTGGCATAACAAAGATGCACAGTGAGACTGTGTGAACTACTAAGTGATGGAAATAAAATTGAGGAAAACTGAAATATTCAAAGTTCAAAGATCTTGTCGGAATACGAAATGATGGCCGTCGAGAAGATGAACACAAGTTTAAATTACAAAGAAATAAAATTCATTTGCAACTGCAAAAATGGCCTTTTGGTGTACTCGGGATTTGGTGGATTTCACAACTGCTTTTCTGGTCTACATATCCCAACCTCAGTTAAATATTATTTTTAAATCTAACCACAAATGTAACATCTGCAGATTCATATTTCAGCTTGTTGAAATGCACTTATGCACCAGGTCTTGTACACCAGCCAGGGGAGTCTCTGAAGAAATGTTATGCACATGGTTTGTTGACTTTGCAACTGATGCTGCAGCCACGCCTGACAGCTATCCACTGCATCATTCACAAGGTAGAACCTGCAGTCCATGATGGTGCAAAACGCATTATAGAGCTGAGTCATTTTCAGATATTTACTGGCTTTCAAAGTCCAAATATCTGCTGTTAATCTCAGTAAACGCAGCATGGCCACCTCCTTCCCTGCCTGGAGATTTGCGCATGGAGGTAAAAGAGGACCAACACGCCTCAGATGACCCTCGATGGGAAAGCACAAAAAGTCTTTCATTAAAGCAGACTGTTTTCTTGTTGAAATCTGCTGTACATGAAAATTTTTATTTTGACAATATTTCATATTAAATATTACAGCTAAGTGGCACGTTTGGTTGACTGGGACTAAGTGAAAGGTTAAATAGTTAACATTTGACCTTTTGTAGTTTTACATTTGGTTCTGAAAGAGGAGAACACGAAAGTCAGTATATTGCAATGGTGGTTATATTTTCAAGTTCTAAACTTGTGTAATTGAAGTTTATGATTATTCTATAGATGCTACATTGGGCAGTAATAAATAAGAAACACTATCAGGCTTCAGAGCATATAGGACTTCTCTAGTTCCCAAATTACTTTATTAGAATAGCTGACTACTGGGCATACTTTGTAAAAAAGAAAAGTTTTCAAATCTCATAACTTCCAGAAAAGATAAATGTCCTTCCTCTTGTTGAGATGAACTGAAACTGGTAAATGTCAAGCTGATATGTCACAGCATGTCATAGGTCATGCTTGGATCCTCCTCACATTCATGTGAACATGGTGGCTCAAGAATGATGACGAAATCATTACACAGGTAGCTCACATGGAGAACATGACCTGATTAGATATTAATGTGGCTTTGTGAATAGATTTGGAGGGTAAATATTAAAACAGTCAAATTTAATGGTAAAAGACGTGTGTGTCAGAATAGTCATTATTCAATTTTGATTAGTTTCAATTAGGGGCTGAGAAATTTTCATTATCTTAGTTACTAAGATAATGACATAACATATTAAATACCAGGTTGCATAAAAAGGGAACTGTTTCTCTTGCCCATGAGCCCAGTGAAGACATTAATTTTCTGCATCATCATGAACTTTTTAATAGGGCTCCAGCTCTTGATATATAACTGTACACACAGCCTGGATTGTTAAATGCATTTTTAAACACACAGCCGTTAGGAGAATTGCTGCTTACCTCTCCACATGTTTGCATGGATTCTCTTTCTGGCATTTTCTTACAGTCCAAACATATTCATGGGGTTAGGTTTAAAATGGTAATTCTATATTGGCCACAGGCATGAATATGAGTGCTAAAGGTTGTTTGAGTCCCTGTGTTAGCTCTGCGACTGACTGCCAACTTCTCCAGGGTGTACCCTGCCACCCTAAGACAGCTGGAATAGGCTCCAACACCACATGATCCTCAATTGGATAAACAGAAAAAAATGGATGCAAGGACAGACCCTTGTGTCACCTGGAAAGAAAAGCTGGCTGTCTTTGCTATGGTGTATTAAACTGATGTGTGTCATAATGTCAGCTGTTAGATAAAGTAAAGGAACCCAACACATACAAGGAAGTATGTGTAGGCTCTGAATGTGTGGTGAGTTCCTAAGTGATTGTATGCATGTTAAACAAAAAAGGCAACTAACTGGTTTGTCAGTCTGCCACCTGGAGGACGAGAGAGTGAGAGGATGTGACTGGGCTGCTTTATAGAGGTTTCTCATGTGACATCATGCACACACTGCCTGAAAGCTTTCAGTCATATTGAATGTGATGCAACCATTAGTGAGGAAAAAGAGGATATGTGTTTCCTGACCAGTTAGCAAGTGGTTGGCTGGCAATCGCTAAGTGAAATCAGTCAGAATGCTGCTGTTGTCTGCAATCGGTCACTAACTAACTAACCACTGAGTGGAAATTAAACTTATACAAATGCAATGCAAACTGGAAGTGGAGAAGGTCTGCCTTCAGAGTAAAAGCACTGAAACCAACACTTTTCAAAAGATGCAATTTTTTCCTTGAAGGTGAGCAATATTCCTTTCTGGTTTTTGTTGCTCTTTTGACAGTTTTACTAACAGTCAGAGACCAAATCAATCACCTACAAATCAGAGCAATCTCAGGGAGATTGCCAACTGGTCAGGGTAGACACATTTCTCTAGTGTCCAGTAGCTGCGAGTGTGCCACTGACCAGTCTCTTGGCCTGTGTGACTCAGGATATCAACCTCTACCACTCGGCAAAGAGTCAAGGAACACACATTTTTTTACTAACATCCGATGGTTGTCAGATGGATATCACCATGTTTGTCACATGTATAAATAGCATATAAATTAATGTTACACAGTTAGTCCCAGTACCCCATTATTAACCTCCTAGGACCTGGCGTCCACATATGTGGACATCACATTTTGGGCTATTTAGACCACAATATTTAATTTTGCTCTACAAGGGCCTGATATCCACTTACGAGGACATTATATTGCTACTGTTCTATCAAAATCGTAAACAAATATCCTCATTTTTCTTAGGAACAAAAATCAGGTAAAAAAAAAAAAATCTGGTAATTCTTTGTTTTTACATTCATCAGGTCCCAATCAGCCCAAATATCAAAGAGAAATCAAAAATGCATGCCGTGGAGGAGTTCAGGTCTTAGGAGGTTAAGGATATCTCTGTACCTAAAAGGCATCTTAAGGATAGAGAACAAAGGACAGAGGATTCACAGGTGTATCCTATGCGGAAGTGTTCAGAGTATAAGAAAGGCGTGGTACACAAGTAGAATTTACAAACCGTAGCAGAGGAGAACTCTTTAAACAACTCATCCTTTTTTATTCATATGTTGTTTCTGTAATTTAAGATGCTGGGATGTTTCTGTCCTTATCTGGTTTTCTCTTTGTGTGAGTAAAAAAAAATATCTTGTTACATGCTATCATGTTGTGAATTTAATAAAAAAAAGTTACCCTAACAATAGATCATGTTATAAACATGTTATGAACACTGTTGCACCTGAGACAATAAAACACAGCTGCACTAGGGCTATAAAAACCCGCCCAAATATTTATGATGCAGATGTGGAAAACGTCATATTTAACTGACATTGCTTTAAAATGAGAGCTCAGAAGAAGGATGTCTCATTTCATTAAATGCATGTTGCCCCGACTTCTTCACTCGTATGTATTGAGGGAGGGACTAAACCGGTGAGGAGAGAAATCCAGTATGTGCAATTTGGGAAATGAGAAGGGGAGTTTGGTAGATCCTTCATTTCTCGCCTTGCTTCCTTTTTTTTTCACATCTTAGTCCTTCCCACCAGAGGGAGGGAGGAGTTGAGGTGATGGTCACTTAGAAAAATGAGACATCTTGTCTCAGAGCTGTCATTTTTAAGCGTTGTCAATTAAACATGATGTTTAACACAGCTGCACACCATAAATTGCTTTGTTATAGCCCAATTAATGATGTATTTTATGATCTCAGATGTAAAAGTGCGCACTACTTGTTTTAATCCTTCACAGCCACTTTTAAATTAAATTCACAAAGCCAATGTGACAAGATATCACACTTTTTTTGTTAAACGCACACAGACAGTGAAGGACAGTGAGTTTGATCACCGTGAAATAACTGAATCATCTAATAAACAAAAGGGATGAGTTGTATCCTCCACCCAGTGCGTTTTGACTATTCCAGCTGTGAAAACAGCTGTTTATAGCTCCTCTGTCCTGTCTCTTCCAGATGCATTTTAAGAAATGAGACATCCATTAGCACGGGATATTGAGATTCATTTCCAAATCAGGCTGAAGGGCTTGGGACAGACAAGAGGAGGCTGGTGAGGTGACAATTTGCCTATTTTTTGTATATGGCCAATAAAAAAATGAAAAAAACTTGGCACACTGATGTGTAATACACACTAGCCATGCTTTTACTGTCATGATAGCTTAAGAGTAAAATTCATTCCTTACTAGACCTATTGACAGCAACCGTTTTATCACAGTGCTGTGGAAATTTGCAGATTTTTTTGAATAGCACGACTGTCTGCGCTCATTATTATTTTTAGCCTTTAATATTTGTGTTTGTGCCTGCAAGAAAGATGAAAGAGGCCATGCCATGAAGTGTGTGGGGGGTCACGTGGTAGCTAATGGTGTGTGTTGTGCCTGCTGTCAAGGGAGAATAATCCATAAAATGAATTGGCTGGCTGGGATGTCTGGAAGAAAACAGGTTTTCTTCCACCCACTTCAGATCATCAGATTTCTTCTGAGGCAGAAATACGGTGACATATGTAATGTTTGTCTACTCAAAGACCAATCAACTCATCAAGCATACTCAGTTTTGGATTTTGTTAATTTTTTTTTAACATGATAACATCTGAAGAGTCAGCACAGTGGTTTTAATCTAATCGTGAGCGCACATGCTGGCTGCAGTGATAGCTTTATGTCCGATATCCTCACATCATCACGTTACTTTTCGAGACGCAGCTGTCCTGCTCTCTGCTTTATCACAGAGCATTACAATATCTGTTCTAGCCTTTGACTCCTCTGAGCCTCAGAGAGCAGCATCATCCACTCTGCCTCCCACTGATCCTCTCCCCCTTCCTCCATCCCCGTTCCCCTCCCAACATGTCATTCTTGTGGCCCCAGAGGACATGGTCGGTATGACCCTGTCTGAGCCTGATGGAGGAGGAGGAGGAAGAGTGGGGGGTGGGGTGACGGGCTCTTTGTCCTCTCCGGTGTTATCCCTCTTCACTCCTCTGTGGTCTCTTTAAGCGAATCATGTTCAGGGACGCCGCACACATCCAGTGTTTTTGCTCACATCGTCACAGAATATTTACTGCTCTTCTTCTTCTGATTCCTCGCTGAGCTAGAGTTAGCAGTGGGTGTTTTTCACAGTGGGCTGGTAAAACGTTAGGTGTCTTTAGATGAGGCTCATATACATTGATGCCTAAATGCAGATGCCCTGAAAACATGCTGACTTTGCAACACCAGCCTCTGCACACTTTACACCGAGCCATAAAATTCACTCTTAATGCCCTGTTCATATCACTTGTTTAAAATAAGGCATGTTTAAACGCTTAAAAATAATAAAATATGCTTATCTGCTTTTGCTGGGAGTCAGATGAAAGCATCTTTACAGCTCTTATGAACATGCACTAAACATGAAGCTACAGTCATGTAGCATTGCTCAGACTTGAGAAATACTCCTCACAGTAATTTGGACCTTGTTATAGTGTATCACGGAGTACAATGGCGGCTATGGGATGGTTGTTAGCAAACAGCTGCAACATGATACCGCATTTGCTCAGGTCTTACTCACACATCAACATAGCAAAGAAGTGGAATAACTGTTAATATGACTGTTACTGCTTTAGTCCTGCCACTGTGGCTGTCAGTCAGCCTCGGATCTATGCATAGTGTAGTGCACACAAGCTTGGAGGACAGCACATATGTGCATCGATGTAGTATGTGCGGTTTTTTTGGGGGTTTTTTTGCATCATTTGCAGTAGATCTGAGCATATGGACACCTGTAAATCAAGCTTTGCTCAGCTCACCTGGCCCCTGCATTCCCTTCTGTGTGTCTACCGAGTATCAACCTTGTTTTCATCTATACGATCTTTAACAACTCCACAGCACACACGACACATATTTGCTACTTGATCTGCTGATTTTGCTAACTTCCACCCTCCGACCCTTTGGCTCATTTTTATATTAAATTTAATTTGATCCAAGCCAGTCTCTTGTGTGGACTCCCTACTTCTCACTTTTGTTCGAGCCAGTTTGTGACACTATTTTTTTGACCAGGCACAGTGACTTCCTGGAGTCTCCTAGAGTTGCCTAGCAACCTCACAGTGACAACAAGCCTCACAAATAGGCAGATTGTGTTTGGACAGACTTGCTGCTTCCCCCTGCATCTAGTCTCGTTGATAAGCTCACTAACCTCATATTTAAAAGAGAGATGCGAGAGTGGCCTCAATCTTCTCAGGTAATAAAGTGAGTAAGTGTGTTTCTCAAAATAACAAACCTTTCCTATCTTTTTAAAAAAAAAAAATACCCACACTGGGTTACTACCCACGATCAGTTAGGATTTAATATGCACACTTTTGACAGCACAATCATCTTGTTGCAAAAGCACTTACTGAAGCATGCAGGGCTCTCTTACACACACATGCCTCCTGTGGCACTGAGACTCCCTTGTCAAACCAGGAATCCTATTAATGTCTTCTACCAACTACATTAAAGTTCTCTTTTTCCTTTTATAAAAACTTTTTAAATGGCTACACAGACATTAAAAAGTACAACAAAAATGTGACAAGTTGTCTTAAACAAAAAAAAAAAAAATCTCTTTTGAAATGCACTGACAAGTGAGAATTGGGGGGTTTTTTTCTTGGTCTTTTGAACTAATATTTTATGTGAAACAAAGTTACGTTAAATACAAATGCAAAAACGTTTTTTTTTTGGGGGGGGGGGGATCATTTTATGTGAGGTAAAATAAAACAAGAAGAGACCGAGGTAGAGAGTTGAAAAGATTCTGGGGAAGTCGAGAGTTCACACTCATGTTGCACAGAGAAAGAGTGGAGCTGCTCAAATATGTCCTGCTTTTTTTACACGTGCTTTTTACAGAGCAGGCCACTTAAAACGGCTCCACTTTTGTCTTTTCTGGTGTAAAGACATTATGCAGTCTCTTCGAACTTCAAATAACACCTGCATTTCTCATTGGGCCTCTGTGATGTATAGCCTATTAGCACCTTCGTGTACAGTATGCAAGGTTTGCCGGGGTCATAACTTATTCATGACTTGCTCTTAGCTGCGTTTGTAGAATATGCTGTGCGGACATCTCCCGCACATATATTAATGTTATTTCTGACTGATTCTTTTACAATTTCATTCCTTTTAGCCCTGGGTGATTACATTCACAGCACCAAATCAAATTTACACAGATCAAATGAAAGTACAAAGTGCTGCATGATTTTCAGATTACAGAAAAGCTCCAGCCTGGCAATTACCATATTTCAACATGTGCATCTGAAATAATTATTGGCTGATATTTGCTTCATATTAAATAAACTTGAGTGTCTCTCCCTCCTCCTTTAGATCCCTGACCACCTTTCCTCAGAGCATCTGCAGCATCTGCATTTATTGGTTTAACCAGACAAGGTACACATTTCTGTTCTGACAAATCACCATAATTAAGCAAGTCAAAGGTTGCTCTCTTGCTTTGAAAGCAAGAGAGCAACAGTAAGGGCTAAAAAGATCCAAAAAGCACATTTCTGAGAACTACACTGTACAAAAAGAGGGAGCCATTTCATTCAACAGTTCTAAAAAAACATGAAAACATTCATTCAGAAAGCATCGTATACATTGGGAAAAATAGAAGAGAGTCTACCGTTTCATTGCAGTGCTAACGTGTCTGGGATTCAAACAACTATATTTGTTCAATCTCTCAGCCAGACCATGAGTCGTGCCCCCGGTCATGCTCACACATCAAAAGCAATACAAACAAGAACAAAAACAGAAAGATAAAAGCAGCTGTGTGGCACTGAAAAAAAAACATAGGTAAAAGGGAGTTTAGCATGCAAGAACATTGACAGTGTAGCCGAGCAGAGTAAAAGAGCACAATAATGGCCCCTCATTTGTGGCGTCCAAATGGACCCAGGAGCAACACTAGAGATTTTTATTTTGTTACACACTGAAAGACGGAGGAATGTATGGATGACTGACTGAATAACTAATAGACGTGGCAAGCAGATGGTGGATAACCTGAGGAGCAGCTTGCTTTCCGAATGAAAATTTGGTTTAGAGCCCAACGGATCCTAGAGTTTTGGGACGGATGCCGAAACTGATTTCTATGAAGAAAAAAATTATAATAAAATGTTTGGTACAAACTATTAATCAGCTTATTGTGAAACGCCGTTTGACCGTGCATCAACTCTCCACAATATGTGGAATATGCTTGCGTGGACAAACTATGTGATAACACAGAAACACAAAAATGATACTCTTTTACCAAAATATCGGCCATACTCTACTCCGACTCAATAACTGGCTGCTGTTTCTATCATCCTCTGGCTGGGGAATTGGTTATATGGCTGCCTGGCAGACTAGTCTGCTGGCCAACCTTCTGTTACTAAGAGGAAAGCTGCCCAGAACATAAACACATACACAGTTAACCTTTTACTTCAGTTACCATACTCAGCTTTGCAGGCTGTTATTAATGAGGGCCTGAGACACATAATGCAATGGATATATTAATTCTAAAATAAACTACATTTTAATGAGACTGTGTTCGTGATATCATGTACATTACTTCTGCGTGCTTGTCACTGACTCGCTCGTTACATCTACAGCAAAACTTGGATTGCGGTTGCTGTCTATCATTGCTGTAGAGTAGAATGTCTTACATAGTATAGTGATATAGTATAGTGAAAAATATATCAAGCTTTACTTGTCTTAAACTGCAGGCAGCTTCATGTTCAGGGCTGAAACTTCTTTTTCCCCAGCAAAGTCTTCAAAAAAAGTTTCATTTTTTCTTCTTTTTTTGAAAAGATGAAAAGAAAGTGGAGCAAATTTATCCTCCATGTCTGTTTGCTAAGCCCCATAATGGTATTTTCAGAACCAGGAGTGGAACCTTTCAGTCCCTAGCTAAATGCTTAGACAGGCTTTGCCACTAATAGGAAGAAAGTAAAACATACCCTATGGCAGGAATTTTAAAATCAGCAAAGCTTTTAGTGTGCACATATTCTAATATATAAAAAAAAACAGACATAAAAAAGCAGGTTGTGGACATTAAATTCAGAAAGCTCAAGCAAGCAACAGAAATAGTTTGTCTCCTTGACTCTAGTAATTATTATCATAATAAATGATATCAGGATCATAGAAGCTAGCCCTTTACCAGTCCCTATATTTAAAATCCCTACTCTCACCTCCACATTCCTGCCTTTCCTTCTCTCTTGCTATCTCCAAACATGCCTTGTCTGTGTGTCTGTTTTTATATCGTCTGACTTCATTAGCCAATTCTGAGACGTTTCTGCAGTAAAATAGTTCAAATTCTGTTCTCCGAGGTGTCACAAGAAAGTTTAACGGCTAGCTATCCGTGAAGAAGGATCTAGAAGGTTTGGCAGCATTGGAATTTCTGCTAGCTAATAGAACTGCTAGCTTAAAAAAACTAACAAATGTAACAGCCCATATGGAAAAGAAATAGTAAAAACTTATATGATTTACTCATGAAAGTGGTCACTTTCTCATTACTTTCATATATTGTTTTAGTAAGTATCCAAAACATACAAGTTTCATTATATAATTTTTCAAGGGATCTTATATCTGTTTTCACTCTTGTATGCTTTTCATACAAGTTTCACACAAGACAGATACAAACTTTATAAGATTTATATATATCTTTTCCATATGGGAGTGCTATAATTTTAGACACAAAAAAGCTGGAGAATTAAACAATGTCATTTGGCAGTGGCAGAATGTCGCCTTTGGCAGCAAAGATATGGGACGACAGTTGAATTGTTGTTAATAAGAGTTTGTGTTAAGTGCACCCAAGACAAGCAGAGACAAACACCATTAACCAAATCTTAGCCAGAGTGTTTTTTTATCTGAAGCATTCAAAAATTTGATGTGTGGGACACCGTGAGCCCATGGGCTGTAGTGTACACCGCAAGCTTTAAAAACATAAAGACGCACCTTATATAAATAATGCTAATAAAATCCTTAGAGATAACAGAAGAGACCACGGATTACTTTTGGGGATTTTTTTAAAATGTTGTTTTTTAAAGATGTTTCTGTTGAGACAAAAAGCATTATAACACAGCCTCAATCAATGGACGCTTGGATCTGGAAACAGAGTTGATACGTCATCACTTAACAAGCAGGTAGGTTCAACCGGATGGTAGCACCCAGCAGGCACGCCTGCAGGATGTTGCCATGTGTTCGTTCATCAGCAGCTGAAAATAACCACTCGTTTAAAATCTGTCTAAAGTATCTGTTCAAAACTGGACGAGCAGTTTGTTACATTTAATATGGAATTTGGCAGATGCTCACGTTCTCGCTCTCATGCACACCAAGGGCTTTGTTTATTAATTAAGCTCACATTTAACTCGTCCCTACAATGATGTGAGCCTCACACTGCACTCATTGTTTTCATCATAAATAAAGTGACATCTAATGATAAAGCATTTGAAAATGCCATGGATGTGAAATGTCGGTCTGCGCACTGGTGCACTGACTGAGAGCAATCCATTTGGCTGGAATCAACGCAGACTTAAGTGTTCAAGAGGCCCAAACACAATCAATGGCCCCGATTGATTCGTGTTGGTCAAGTAAAACACTATTACATCTCACACTGCATTGATATGCATCACCAATAAGCAAAGCACCACACTACCTCTGTGAAATGACCTCTGTTGACCTCAACACTGCAAGCTACCTCTCAACATCTCCTTGTGCACAGATGCACTTTATCACCTTTTCAGCCATCTCGCCAAGGACAAACACTACAAAGCTTTTTGTAGCACTAAACATGTAAGAATGTCACCTTATTCTGCAAAAGGAGGCTACCACTAAATATACCAATGGTATAAAATGTGAGTACCGTGAATACAGTAACAGAACACAATTCTGTTTTCATCCATGTTTTTTGAGTGGATCTGAATGCACGCAGGATAACTCAAAACATATTAAGTATTCATGCTAATTATGTGTTTTGTCTTTTACAGTATTCATGAACCAAAGGGAGACTGAGACTTGATTAAGAGAGTTGCATCCTTGTAGTTTGCATTCTTAAAAATGCTTTATCATTCAAATTATTTCATAACTTTTCAAAATAAAGTTTTAAACGCAGTTGCGTAATGTCTTTCACTGAGATGCGCATAACTGAATTGCTGATTTTAATGCTTTTCTTTTTTCAATAATAGCTGAAGGAAACAGAGAGACTAATTGCACTGCTGTGTTTGTTTGTAGAGCACTGGCTTTTCAGGGAACCCAACAAGCTTTTAGTTTCACAGCTGCTTTTTGATGACATTTAACAACTATATCCCCAGAGGGGTTTTAATATATAACTACAGCCCCTAAGGAATCCATCCCGCTTACAACATAATCAGTCTGTAACAAAGCAATGACAGGCGGCTGAGGTCACCAGCAAAAGGAAAAAGCTGTGTCTGTGTGCCATTTTATGGGGGCCCACATTAAATTAGGAAGTCCCTTTGCATCTGTGTTATTACTGCAAATAAATTCATGCAGCATTACACTACTGGTGTATAAAAATAAAATGTCTACAGCTGAAATACATGGCGATGATTTGTCTTACAATTTCTGATACAGAGGAAATGGTTAACAATTGTGTTGGACTGCACAGAGTTTAAAACCCCAGGCTCATTAGCCTCAGCTTCGTGCATTATCTATTTGATTTAAAGCCACTTGGAGCAGACTAAAGCACAACACAGTAGCATATTCCATTTCTGCTCAGTCCATATGTCTTACCAGTTGCAGGACAAAACAGGCCCTTGGTGCTTTTGTTATTCAGCTGTGGGAAGATGCAGAAAGCCTGTTAATTTTAGTAGCTCTCTCTCATTAGTGGAGTACATATCAGGTAACAGACATCTGCAGAGGAGTGGACCTCGTAACACTTCAACTACTCTAGCCAGATGGCAGGGACAGGTTGACCCCCACAGAGACCACTTAGAAACAAAAATGTCACGGATAAAGAGAAAAACCTGTCGGATAACAAAAACAGTTCATAAACCGCGCTGTTGGAATTTTAAAACACTTGAATGTAAATTGCAATTAGAATACCAAATGCATTTAATATGCTTTTCGACTTATAAACAAACAACATTAGCTCATTAAGTTCATTTCAAAGGCACTACGGCTGTATAAAGTGCCTGAAGCCTTTTGTGACATTTTAAGTGTCATGGGGCAATTTATTTGTGCATCTCTCCAAAATAACAGACTGTTTACCCAACAGTTTTCAGGTTTTTAGTCATGGGACCATGAGACTACATTCACACGTACACGGGTATTTTTTACAAAACTTTTTCCAGGTCAGTTTTGAAAAATATGCCCGTCCACATAAAAACTCAAAAAGCATTATCAAAGAATATGCCAAAGCAACAGGCTGTGATATAACACAGTCTGACGTCAATAAAGGATATGAAGCAATGTCAGAGCGCATCTCGAACGTTCACAGTCCATCCTGGCAGGAGTTTTTCATACCTGAGATTTCAGTCATCCAAAACACCGTTTACGTGTAAATAGAGAGCCAAAGTGCATGCTTACGTGTGTATGTAGCCACACGTCTGGATTCATTTTAGACCGGTTAGCAGTGATTTCAATCTTAAGCACAACTACAAATACAAGTACACTATCTGCAGCATATCAGAGGCAGTAACCTATGGTGGGTGAACCAAGCACTGGAACCAAAAACAATAACATTCAATCGAATATATTCGATATAGATTCGATTTATTTGAATATATTGCTCCCTGCCATCTGGCAAAATATTTTATCAATGTCACCTCCTAACAATGTTATTTGTTTTACAGACATTTTTAAAAATTACCTACTATAAGGAAATTTGGGCTTTGTTCATAATTCTTGAAATTCAAGTAGCTCACGAGGGCAATTCTGCTCATATTAAATCTAAAAAAACACATGACATATAATCTAATTCACACCCACTCAACCATTATTCGTCTGTTTAATCATTAAAATGGATGACACATTTCAGATTTGAGTATTGTGACTGAATTTGCCTCTTAATAATTAATCTCTCTCAGTATTGGTGCACTTTACCTCTTCCTCTTCTACTGAATGTTCTTCACTTTGTCCCAGATTTCAGATGAGAACGTTTTCACAGGCACTAAAGGTGCTCTAAACAGTGTTTTGCTGTCATTGAGCTTTGTTAATGTATCTTAGTTAGGGTTTCTGTTTAGGTGTTCCTGCACACTAGAGCTTCAGAGAGTTTTTCATGTGAGTTTTCTTCATTGTTTGGTATTTATGTTATTTAGAGAGTTTAAAGGATCTTCTAGTCCTAGTTTTGAGTCCTTAGTCTTTATTTAGCTTCAGCTTACGTTTGAATTGGTCATTTCCTGTGTGCTTAGTTCCCTCAGTGTTTCCCTATGTGTTACTTCCTGTCTAGTCTTTCAGTGTTAATGCCTTCGTCCTCCAGTGTTCCCTGGCCTCTGTCTTCACGTTTGGTGTGACTTTTCTCATCTCCGTGTTTCCTAATGTGTCTCTTTTGGTCATTTCCTGTGAAAGATAGTTTCCTGTGCTGTCTGTGCTTTACTTCTTACTGCATGGCTATCCTGATAGTTCTCGCCTGTGTTTTTTTTCTCTTTATGTTCAGCTTCATTCTCATTTCACACCTCGCAGGTGTATATACAGCACTATACTGTATAAACTGTGTATACAGTATAGTGCTGTGTTTCCTTTGTCCTCTGCCGCATCCGCGGAGGTACATGGTTTATTCTTTGAATATAAACTCTTGCTTGAATTCATAGAGTATCAGATTTCCAACTCTCTAGCTCCTTAGTGATTTCTGAACTTTCTGTTTCTTCTGTTTCTGTGTTACATTTTTATATTTTGGACTGGAATATCAGCTTTAAAGTTTGCCAGTCGATGGATTATTTTGGTCCTCTACACTCCACACAGCTAACTGTGCCAAATAGAGTCTGAAGTCCAAAACAGTTTTGTCCATTGCCTGATCTTTAGTAATTAATACCAACTTAATACAATATGATGGGCGTAATTTTAGAATGCCGTAATTATTTCTCGATATAACCAGAATACAAATACTGTGGAAAAGTGAGGCTACTGGAGACAGAAGAACAGATTGTGGTGTTTACTTACCTGGATGATTGAGCATGCATCAAGACAAATGGTTACATGCCTTTTCATAGGAAACATCTATGAACTTGTCTTTCTCTCAGGAGCCATAAACGAGTTACGAAGTTGCACATTAAATGTGCAACACAAGCACAAGGTGCTCTTTGTATGAAAAGAACCAAAGTTTTACCATCAGCTGTGTTATGTTCTGCCCGGCCAGTCAACTTCCCTCTGTGCAGCAACACCACTGTCAAGGCAATTTCCAATTATAGAACCCAGACACCCCTCCAGTGGTTCTTTCACTTTGCCAGCATGAAACAACACATTTATTAAATCAATATTTGACCTTCTTAATTCTTTATATTTCTGCTGTCTACAATAGAGAGCATTTGCCACTGTTCAGACATGCTCCCAATTAAAGCAGATGGCAGAAATCTGGATAAAAGTAACAAAATTTTAACTAAGACAGCTCTTTCCTGTCTCCATCTCTGTTGTGAGTACATTCTTTCCTCACCTGAAAGCTGTCAACCCTGACTTTTGAATTTAGAGAACTTCTAAAACGCCTCTCCCGGACAAGAGTCTTGCAATTTCTTTTGGTATGTAACTCACCACGAAAAAAGAGAAAAGCACGCCTCTTTCTGAATCATCAAAGCACGGACAAAATGTGCTTATTAAAGCAGCAATAGCACCACCACTCTATCACCCGATTTAGAGCTCAGTAAATCTCAGTCACCATCAAACTGTCTGCACATTCACTTTCAAGTCCAATTGAGCCACAACCAGAAATACCGCACGCATAATTTCCACCCCAATTTGGTATACGATTTCGGATTATGATATATTAAACTACTTATTTGTGGAAAAACAAAAGTTAAATGGAATGCACATTAATGTAGCTGGATCAGTGACGCGGTAAAAACAGATCAGATTTCACCACAGAAACAAAGAAGGCGGTCATATCCGCCACAATAAAATAAGTCAAGAATTGGTGGGTTTTCTATCCCACTGCACCGTCTGTGCTTCAGAGGTTTTCTTTTTTATATTAATGTTGAAATTTATCTTTGGAGTGAAAGGAAGGAAATATAAGGTCGTATTTTTATAGCTACTCATTCCAGTCACGACAATGCATGAGTCCGTGATATTAAAGCTGGTGTAAGAAGCACTTATTTTTTTGACATTATTAGTCAAGAAATCCATAATAACCTTTTAGCATACTGTAGTCCCACTGCGTTCAGAGGAAGGTAGACGTTTGCACCTCTTGAGGACATGACAAAAGACTACCACTGGTCTCTTCAGAAATGCAGCATAAAGGCTAAAAAAAACTGAATGAAGAACTAATACGTGGTGGCACAATGCGTAAAGCAGAGGACTTTCACCTGGGAGAATAGGCCAGAAAGTCAGCACTACCTTTGAAGGTGGTCTGGTGGAAGCGCCTTTAGTGCAGGAGTATGGTCAAGTTTGCAGTTTTTATATCATCAGAGAATCCCATCTGATGATGGCAAACAGTTATTCAATATGATGCTCAGACCTACAGCCTTATTAAATACTGGCTCAGGGGAAATATGCGAGAGGATATACCTCACTCATTATGGCACACTTTCTATGTATTATTTGAAAACTGTGCTGCTCACAGATTTAAAAACGCACTGCAGTGCACAACTGAAGCATTTATTTGATTGTAGATATAGCAAAGCTGTCTGAAGTTCTGAAATGTACTAAAGCTTCCTGTAAGATCTATCATTGATTTACAGGGTATGTACTGGATTTTTAACAATGTGATGGGCATAAAAATGATTTGCTCTCTTTTTACACTGCCTCTTCTTTAACGTTCACGTCATCCATTTGTGGCTATTGTGAGTCCTGATAGTAAGGACAAAAGACAGATGGAGCATGACAAAAGAAGACAAATAGGTGACATTTCAGTCTGTTATAGCACACCCACTGTATGAGAATAGTGTGGTTTCAGACTGTCAACTCATCCGTAACCTCAAGCAGAACCTTGCTGTGTGAGTGCAGAAAACGCTGAGGGACAAAATATCGTTAAGGTACTTTAAGGTCATATTCCACTCTACCTTTAAAAACACAAAGCAGCATGGTAGTGGTGTGTTTAGTCCTGTCACTTCACGACATTTCTAGGTTCTTCCTGTGCTTGCCTGGATTCTCTCCAGGCACTCTGGCTTCCTCCCACACTCCAAAGACTTGCATGCATGTTAGGTTAATGATTTTAAATGGGCCATAATGTGGATGCGAGTGTGTGTGCGGTTCTCTGTCTCTCTGTTTGCACAGTGATGGACTGGCAAGCTGTCCAAAATATATTCCACATCTCGCCTGCCGTCAACTGGGATACATTCCAGGAGAATGGTGAATTTAATCTGGAGTCTACAGCACATTGATTGGTCAGCATAACTAAAAGAAAATGCTATAGAGACACCAGTCCTTTTCCCTTTAGTGAGCGCACAGCTGAAGACTGCATGATGAGGGATCTTCGTTAGCTTGAACATCTTCCAATTGTTTTGCAGCAGTTACATTTCGAGGCGCGAATAAACAAACTCGCACCTTCACACTCCTACCCTGCGGGAAGCTACTGCATGCCAGGATTTGTGTGAATGCAGCTGAAAAATACAGTTCATCCTGTACGTTGTGTGTGTCTACACGTGTGCATGTGAGTGTGAATGAGAGACCAGAAGTGATAAATTCTGAATTCTGGTTGTTAATTTTTTATAAAACCCTGACTACCCGTGCGCGGGATTTGGCTCATGACGAAAAGCTGCAGCCCAGAAACTTCCTGAAGACCACAAAAATATGATGAAATGAAAGAGTAAATACACCACGCACCTCATACAGGTTACAAGTCATGAGTATTGTGCTTTCTCCTGATACCTGTACATATATATTTATGAATGCTATTGGTACGAAAATGTATAGGTAAATATTCAGATTCATTTAGTTATCATATTTAGTCAAATGAACAGTGGAGAAAACTGAGTTGTGTCTCACATTGTCAAGATAAATTAAGCATTTCCAGCTTTCTTTTTAACACTTTCAGAACCCTGCAGCTCCTGAAATATATCTGGTAAGGTACAGTTAATCCTTGAGTCATCTTGCGCAAAATGACGTAGATGCATACAGGCAAGTAGGGAACTCCGGAGGGAAAGCAAGGAAGTAGGCCACAGTCATCCAGTTCCCTAAGATGCCCTGCAGATGTGTGTCTATTTTTTAATGCTGCTGCGTTTAGAAAATAATGAAATCAACTGTGACTGACTACTTCCCTAGCCGTGTACGCAGCCATACATGGAAGAACAATTGAGTATGGCAAAAATAACAGGGAATCCCTGCTTGCATGAAAACCACAGCCTGGCAAACTGGCCACAAGAGAGATTGATGTTAGTAGACATGTGTGGCGATCGTGGCTCAAGAGTTGGGTGGTCACCTTGTAATCGAAAGGTTGCCGGTTTGAGCCCCGGCTTGAACCGTTTCGGTCGTTGTGTCCTTGGGCAAGACACTTCACCCGTTGCCTACTGGTGGTGGTCAGAGGGCCCGGTGGTGCTAGTGTTCGGCAGCCTCGCCTCTGTCAGCTTGCCATCACCTGTGTGTGAATGGGTGGATGACTGGATGTGTAAAAGCGCTTTGGGGTCCTTAGGGACTCTTAAAGCGCTTTACAAGTACAGGCCATTTACCATTTAAGACTAAAAGTATTTCAACAACTGCACAGTTTCTGTAATTGCCTCAAGTTTAGAACCCATGGGCATCATCAAAGGCTGTGTTTCCTCCCTTGAGATGCTCTGCTAGGCCTTTACTGCAGCCACCTTCAGCTGCTGCTCATTTGTGGGTCACCCTGCATTCAGTTTTGTCTTCAGTAACTGAAAAGCATGCACTGTTGTGTTGATATCAGATGACTTGGCCATTGAAAGATATCCTATTCCTTTGCCTCTTGTGCTTTGGGTCATTATCTACTTGCACTGTGAACACTGATCAGTTCTGCATTTTTTACTTGATCTGATCAGACAACGTGGCTCTGTACACTTCACAATTCATCCTGCTACTTCTGTCTACAGTCACATCATCAATAAATACTAGTGACCGGCTCAACTAGCAGCCATACATGTCCATGTCATAACATTGGCTCCATCGTGTCTGATGATGTGGTGATGTGGCATGTTACTCCCACATACCTCTCTCTTTCCGTCATCCTGATACAAGTTAATCTTTGTTTTCCAGCAAAGTCTAATATCTCTTTCCTGTTCTTGAGTGTAACCAGTGGTTTGCTACTTGTGTTGTAAACACTCTATTTATACTCATGAAGGCATCTCTTGATCTTTGACAATGACACATCTACCTCCTCGACAGTGTTTTTGTCTTGGCTAGATGCTGTGAAAGTTTTTGGTTTTTAACCAAGGAAAGAATCCTGTAATCATTCACTTCTTCTTCTTCCAGCTTTTTTGGTCCTTTTGGATACTTCCATCTTATCCCTCTATATCTTCACCAAAACTGAACTCACTGCCATTGCTAAGAGTTTTTTCCTTGGAACAGCACTGCAGCAGCCAATCCTAAAAACATAGATTTGGGAAAACCCTTTTACAAAAAACCTCAGGAAATAATGCAGTCACTGACGACCTTGAATGAAGCCTATCTAACAACAGCAACAAATCATTAGCTCTTTAATAATTTTGTTAAGAGCTGATGTTGTCTATGAACAAATTGCTTACCATCAGCTCAGCAGTCTCCACAATGGTTTTAATGTACGGTTGAACTAGTTTCTCTCTGTTCAACTGCTCTCTGCTTTGTTTCTCTCTTTTTCTCTCTTTTGTAGCAAAGAAGAACATCTTCATTACAAAGACTACAGTAAAAATTTATTTAAAAAAATATATAATTCCCAGAGCTAATGTTTTGGTTCAAGAGCAGGTGTAATTTCAGTGAACCCAGACTTTGTTTTCCTCATAAAAAAAACTTCCACTTTAAGATTTCTTGCTTTCACTGATGCTTCTTTGTACATCACAGGCACCAATGCTGATAAGTAGAATAACATGAAATGCAAGGCCAGCGAGTGTTTTGCCAGCTCAAAATGTGGATGTGCATATGCCCTTGAGCAGTTACACAGTAAAAACAAAGTGGGGACCTACTGGTAAAAACATCACTCCACCGCACTATCAGTGTTTCAAGTTTCTGCTGGGTACCTTTTGTAGATTTCATTTTTAGCTTGAACAGCTCTGACTCATGTTCCTGTGTTCCTGCTGTTGGAGAAAATGATAACCTGAGCAACTTAATTAAAACTCTGTTGGCACAGGGTATGGTTGCATGGGGGAAAAAATAATTTAGCTGTAGACCCAAAAATGCTAAACCCTGAAGACTGCTGCTGGCATCCCCTTCCAAGTCTTAAAGTTGAAAAACTTTAAGGTTGAGTATATTTAAAATGCTAGCACAGGGTAAAAGAGATGAAAAGTGCTTCAGACAAAAACTTGCCCATCTCCGCCTACTCTCCAACAGATAATTTCCCCATATTCCTCTTTCCTGCACTGTGCTCACTGTCCTCCAAGCATCCTCATGAGATCTCATCTCTAATGAAATCAGCACACCCCTCTAACTAATGTAGCCATGGTGACTATTTCCCAAATGAGCTAGGTGACCTTCAGTGGAAGCATCCAGGAAAAATACAAGCAGATTATAATTCGCCTTAAATAGGACAGATCTATTTCATACTACAGCATGATATTTAAGGCACGATTGGACCTCAGTGTCAGTAGTATGTGTAACATGGCTTGCACGCTTCACTCATTTTTAAAGATTTTTCATCAATATTCATAATACTGACGTCCTGTAAGTTTGACAGACAAGGCCTAGCTTTCAGCTTGCCTATGAACAGGCGGCTGATGGCGTCCTGTCAAGTGTCAAGCCTGTGAAAGGTGAAAGCTAAAGCCCTTTTGTGGTTTTTAGCCACCCTCTGCGGGAGTCACACTGACATGTTTTGATATGACAAAATACCTATCTTTGGAGTTAGACTTCAAAAAGCAAGGATCAGACTGATGTCAAGGAGGTCACAGCACAAATGGATGGATCAGAATTATTCGAGCGCATCTGACGGATGCTTGCTCGGATTGGGAATTGGGATGTTCACACCCCGTGTCAACCAACCTCCGGCTCTTCGTCATGTTATTCAAGCAGTATTTGCAAGGGGGTTTGGGAGGGCTCTGCACTCAAGGAGTTCACAGATGCAAGGTTGCCAGCAGAACATCGTTAGCCATTTTACATGGCTAAATTTGGTTTCCATAAATGTTATTTCATGCCTCCACTGACCACATTGAAGATATTTTTTTAAATCACCTTCCTGCAGAAACTATCCTTTACACTCGGCAAAATTAAACCTTATTAACAGTTAAAATGTACAACTCATTTACAACAGTGACATTTTTTCAGATTTAGATCTGCAAAGACAACGATTTTGTAAAGATCATTTCAGCTCTAACACCGGAAAGCTGAATAATCCTACTGGGTCACATTTTGTCTCTGATGATGATGTAAGTGCAGAGATTGTACAAAATGTGAAGAGATCCACTAATGGCTCTGTAATAGGAGCGGTCAAGGCCAGCATTTCCATCCTTCCCCATGGAGTCCTATGAAATCCATCTCCCATTAATAAGCACGTTGTCCCGGCCCATTCATTAGCCAGTCAAATCCCTCAAGTGACATGAATTCAAATCCAATTCATGAGTCACAGTTTTAAACTGCACCAAAAAACCTTTACAGTTTTAAGCAGAGACACATTATAAGCTTGAAAGTTAAACTCAAAGACCAGTATCCATTACAGAAAGCATGTCACAGTCATACTGCAAAGATTCAAGTTAAATGTGAACTCTGAAAATGAAGCATCATTTCTAAATGGAATACCGCTTTAGAGGTCACAGCCATAATTTTGCATATAACACATATAGGAAGAAGAAAAAAACATTTTAAACTTTTATTTATTTATTTTTAGTTTTCAAACCAGTGGTTCCATTCCCTTCCTGGAAGACGACCACTATCACTGCCACTAGTGATGAACCATGAATTATGCATGCTACTCAGATGGGCTGCTTTTTTCTGTCTCAAGGAAACTAAAATGCAAATAGCAGATGACCTTGTTTTTCTTCAGGGTTGTTAGACTGTACACCGAAAAAACTGCGTCACACCTGCTGGCCAGCCTTGGCGGTAACTTGACTGTTGATGCCCCCTCCTACCACCACCCCTAGTTGCAAATTTAATTCATTTGCTTTGTGACTATATAAACTACACTGTGTACCACAAAAGAGGCAATACATTCGATTTATGCCTCCACGATAGCCATGTGGCCTCAAGGGTCTAAATAACATGAATGGAAGCCTGGATTAGGAGGATGCAGACTTCTCTTCCTCTATCTTGTGGATCTGATCTTATTAAGATGCTTACGTTAAAATCTATAAATGCAACCTAATTTCAACTACTCAGCATCTAATCAATAGCAAGAGTTTGCCACGTTTAGCTTTCAGAGTTTAGGCGAGGTCAGAGGGAGCCCACAAAAGGCCTCTGAACATAAGTGAAATGTGTGATTCATAGTGAACTGACTTTTATGGGTAATAAACAGAGTAATATACACTCACTGGATGCTTCATTAGGTACTCATTAGGTGTTCAACTGCTCATTAAAGCAAATATCTAATCAGCCAACAACATAGCAGCATTAAGGCACATCGACATGGTCAAAGCTACAGTGGGGCAAAAAAGTATTTAGTCAGCCACCGATTGTGCAAGTTCCCCCACCTAAAATGATGACAGAGGTCAGTAATTTGCACCAGAGGTACACTTCAACTGTGAGAGACAGAATGTGAAAAAAAAATCCATGAATTCACATGGTAGGATTTGTAAAGAATTTATTCGTAAATTAGGGTGGAAAATAAGTATTTGGTCACCTCAAACAAGGAAAATCTCTGGCTCTCACAGACCTGTAACGTCTTCTGTAAGACGCTTTTCTGTCCCCCACTCGTTACCTGTATGAATGGCACCTGTTTGAACTCATCATCTGTATAAAAGACACCTGTCCACAGCCTCAAACAGTCAGACTCCAAACTCCGCCATGGCCAAGACCAAAGAGCTTTCGAAGGACACCAGGAAAAGTATTGTAGACCTGCACCAGACTGGGAAGAGTGAATCTACAATAGGCAAGCAGCTCGGTGTGAAAAAATCAACTGTGGGAGCAATCATCAGAAAATGGAAGACATACAAGACCACTGATAATCTCCCTCGATCTGGGGCTCCACGCAAGATCTCATCCCGTGGGGTCAAAATGATCATGAGAACGGTGAGCAAAGATCCCAGAACCACACGGGGGGACCTGGTGAATGACCTGCAGAGAGCTGGGACCAAAGTAACAAAGGTCACCATCAGTAACACACTACAACGGCAGGGAATCAAATCCCGCAGTGCCAGACGTGTTCCGCTGCTGAAGCCAGTGCATGTCCAGGCCCGTCTGAAGTTTGCCAGAGAGCACATGGATGATACAGCAGAGGATTGGGAGAATGTCATGTGGTCAGATGAAACCAAAGTAGAACTTTTTGGTATAAACTCAACTCGTCGTGTTTGGAGGAAGAAGAATACTGAGTTGCATCCCAAGAACACCATACCTACTGTGAAGCATGGGGGTGGAAACATCATGCTATGGGGCTGTTTTTCTGCCAAGGGGACAGGACGACTGATCCGTGTTAAGGACAGAATGAATGGGGCCATGTATCGTGAGATTTTGAGCCAAAACCTCCTTCCATCAGTGAGAACTTTGAAGATGAAACGAGGCTGGGTCTTCCAACATGACAATGATCCAAAACACACCGCCCGGGCAACAAAGGAGTGGCTCCGTAAGAAGCATTTGAAGGTCCTGGAGTGGCCTAGCCAGTCTCCAGACCTCAACCCCATAGAAAATCTGTGGCGGGAGTTGAAAGTCCGTGTTGCTCGGCGACAGCCCCAAAACATCACTGCTCTCGAGAAGATCTGCATGGAGGAATGGGCCAAAATACCAGCTACTGTGTGTGCAAACCTGGTAAAGACCTATAGTAAACGTTTGACCTCTGTTATTGCCAACAAAGGTTATGTTACAAAGTATTGAGTTGTATTTTTGTTATTGACCAAATACTTATTTTCCACCCTGATTTACGAATAAATTCTTTACAAATCCTACCATGTGGATTCATGGATTTTTTTTCACATTCTGTCTCTCACAGTTGAAGTGTACCTCTGGTGCAAATTACTGACCTCTGTCATCATTTTAGGTGGGGGAACTTGCACAATCGGTGGCTGACTAAATACTTTTTTGCCCCACTGTACCTAGTGAAGTTCAAACTGAGCATTAGAATGAAGAATAAAGGTGATTTAAGTGACTTTGATCATGGCATGCTTGCTGGTGCCAGACATGCTGGTCTGAGTGTTTCAGAAAGTGCTGATCTACAGGGATTTTTTTCCAGTGAGCAGCAGTTCTCTGGACAAAAAATACCTTGTTGATGCCAGAGGTCAGAGGAAAAATGCCTGATTGCTTTAAGTTGATAGAAAGGCAACAGTAACTCAAATAAATTTACAACCAAGATAGGGGGAAAATACCACAAAGCTCAAATCTTCTCAGACTGGTTTTTTGAACATAGCCGAGGTTTTACTGTCCTCATACGGTCTTCACAGTCATCAGATCTCGGGAGAAATGCATAATGGATGTGGAACCACCAAATCTGAAGCATTTATGTGACGATATCATGTCAATATGGACCAAAATCTCATTGAAAAGTTTCCATCTCCTTATTGAATGAAAAATGTAATCCAGTTTTAAAAGCAAAAAAGTGATCAACCCTAGCATTGCATAGCTGAAGAAGTGACCAAAAACTGGCCAGTGGATTTCTTCATATTATTGAGTCTTAATCAGGGATGATGAAGTGGCTCGGGAGTTAGGGTAAAATCAAGAATCATATAGTAATGCCATGACTTGATGCAGTCATAATGACTGATTTTAAACTAGGACTAGAACTCATACCTCGATTAAAGTGGCACTGTGGAAGTTCATACCAACAGAAATTTGAGAATCGTCAAGCTTTCCATGTTTACAATTAATACAGACGTTGTAACCTCTGATTGCTTTGCATCTGTTGTATTTATCATATGGATTTCATTCATGGACGTGCACTGATGTATTTTTCTCATTGTGCTGTTTATGTTTATATATAGCTGTAGTTATTCTGCTGCCTTTTTCTTCTACCTGACCAGGTACAATGGACGCAAATTACCAGCACGCTAACTTTGGTCCAATTACTTTTAATTGTGCAGTGTCTCTATAAAACCAAATGATAAAAGTAAAGGAATAAATAAATAAAATACCAGTTCAAGCCCAGTCAGTGACATTTATGCATGCCGTTCTCTATTTCTCCCTCTCTCTATTTCGTCTCTCATTTCCTGCCTGCTACTCAGAATATCAAATAAAATACATAAAAATACCTAAAATTGCTTCTTGATGATGAAACTGATTTGGTTCAAAAGAGAAATGGAGGAGTTTTTTATTACAAAATTAAGCCACAGTGGTTCCCGTAATGCAAATAGAGAAGTACCCAAGCTATTTAGAAGAAAATGTGGCTCGTTTATTTATCCTTTGTTAAGATTAAAGTAGAGCTAGTGGAAGCTGGTTGTTAAGATGGCGAAGAGCCACAGCAGGGCTACTTTCATATTTCATGACAATTGCGGGTTAGCTCACGTGTGTGTGGCAGGCTTACTGATAAAAGTTGATAGATGTGACAGGAGACATGTGGAGCTCAGAGGCATATCAGCCAAGAAAAGGATGCTTAAAAACTAAGGGAGAAAACAATATATAGATGTATATACATATATAGATACAGCATATGTGGAGCAAGAGACACATAAAAAGAGAATAGACGAAGATATGAAAACAGGAGAGTAACTGTAAATCATGGTGAAGCTATGTCCTTAAATCAGCACCATTTGTGAGCGTGCCCATGCCAGATGTGCCCCTGCCTTTGTTTAGTTAAAATCCATTTTCTCAAGCAGATGGCAACTGCCATCTTACTATCTGTCACAATGTGGTCACTGCACATGCAAACTTTGCCAACAACACAGTGCTGTACCCTTTGCAATTCAACTTTAGACTTTTGCCGGAGTCGTCTTCTAATGACAGGTGCCAGCGCACGTCATCGAATCACAGTCGGGGTTTGTTCCACAGTTTTCTGCAAAAATGACTTTTGCGAGTTGTCGCAACAATCTCCCTCCATGAGTTTTGTGCCATCTGGAAATCCGTATGCTCATTATTGGTTTCAAATTTGCTGTTAAAGTTTCCAAAAATTTCTTACCGTCCCTTACAGTGGATCAATTTGATGAGAGCTAATGCAGTAGTGCAGCGCGAGTACGAACAAATCCCTGCTGATGACACAGATGCCCTCCGGAGACAGACCTGCTCACACACTGGTGCCTCCAGTCTGTCAGTGTTGGATATGAACCAGATGAGCTACTGTGTGCAAAACTTGGGAGGTGCACAACCAACCGTAACACCAAAAGTGACCAGTACACCAGTCAGCGGCATAAACCCAGCTTCACTGCTCCAAATACAATAAGTGAGATCACCAAGAAAATCACTGAATGTGGGTTCTGTTGCCACTGGAGCTGTGTTAGATTAGAGCTCTAAACAACACTGCAGTCATACTCACTGATGACAAGCATCTCACTGCCACCACAGAGAATCTGGTCACCAGAACTTGAAACACAGTTTGATGAAAATGCATCTTTTTAGTCTTTATTTAAGGAATTACTAACATTTAAAAATGCTTTGCTGTCATGTATTCTATTAAAATTCAGAATTTATCAGGTTTTTTTTTAAACTGCATCCTGACAGAAATAATGAACAACTGAAAATTCTGCACAGTCCGTCTAAAAGCAATCAGCGTATCTTAAACTAGCCCCTTAGCAGTCCTACAAATTTTGCCTAAAAGGGTTAGGAGCCGGACGTACCGTGGGCGGTACGTCCGACTGCTAAGGGGCTAGAGCAGTTGCCAGCCCAGCAACACTCTTTATTACCCTGTTATGTGTAACATGATCAGCACAGCACAGCCAGCCAAGTGCTCAGGAAATCACCCAGCATCAAGCCGGCAGTCTGGAGTGGCTTTGGCTTGTAACCCCTTACAAGGCTGTCCTTCAAAAATGGGTTTCAAGCATTTTATTAGCCTAGCAGATGACCAGCGAAGGCAAAAGAGCCAGGGGAGGGCTATGAATAACAAATGGCCGTTCCTGCTGGTAAAAATTAGATGACCAGTCTCCTCCACTTCTCATACACTGTTGAGCTCTGCTTGTATTTGAGTTTCACCATTTCAGCAAATCTCCTCAGCTTTACAAAGCATTTTCCCCCAGAGCCACAATCTGAACATTTTCCAGTGTCAAAACCATAAATAAATGATTTTCCTGAAGCGGGACGTTTTTATCATTCATTTCCATAATGGATGTTTGCATTAAATATTCATGTTTCCAGTTTTTCCTGCTAATTTTAAATATCATTTGCTTTGGTAAAGAAAAAAATAAACAGAGTGCAATCCACTTTTCCTCCAAAACTGCAGGCTTGATAAGACATAGATGCATTATGTTTTATTCAGAAATGTTGGTCTTAACCTGAAAACACAGAAAGCAATTCCGGCAACCACTTATTGTGACATCAAAATTTCTTGCACATACTGACGCAGTTTTTTGTTGTCATGAAAACAAAAGCATCAGAGGAGGCTGACCGGTCATTTGTCGAAAATCGCTGCATTTCTATGCTTCAGAGCTCCATTCGCTATTAAATAAAGCATCTACTGTAGGGACAAAAATACAGTATGCTGGAATCAACACACCATTTCATATATATTCAAGTCCAATGAAAAGAAAATATATATTGCCTTAAAACCTAGAAAAAATGCAACAGCCACTAGACTTGTAATGTACCCCTCTATTGTCAGCCTTGTTAAAGAGTTACAGCTACGAGACACTGAGATCAAAATGGGAAGACCTGTGCTATATGGATGAGAGACAGTTGGGAGGATTTTGAAATAAAGTAAGTCTCATTTTGCTTATAATCAGCTGAGATTGAAAAACTCCATCTAGCTACGCTAAAGCCTTTCAGCTGAATATCTTATCAGCATATCAGCATATCTTATCATGAGAAAAATAGCACAACAAATTAGAGATGTCACAAGAATCAATATTTCTTGATACAGAATTATGAAAATGTGATGGTACTTTGTTTTTAGTATCGTAGGTACCTCAAGCAGTGTGTATACTGAGTCCTGTTATCAAACAAATATTCAGTATTGAAGTATGAAACAGGTATAATAAATGTTATGGTGACTAATAAAATGGTAAAGTTGGGGCAAATGTTATCAGTCCTGCCCACCTGTAATGTTGACGGTCAGTGTTAATTAGATGTGTCTAAAAAGTTTTATGCTCCTGACTGAATTCGAGGACAGTCTATCAGAAGAAGTGGCAGCAGTCCACCTTAGCAAATATTTGATCAGCAATGGAAGTATGGTCCCAAGTCACCAGAGGCACAGGTAATAAACAGGGCTATAGCCGAGTACATTTTTACGGACCAGCATTGTTCTGATCTTGATTTAAAAACAAATATACCTCTTAATTTGTCATTTTTCCCCTGAAGTATCGAATATAATCCTATATACTGAGCATTTTCCTGAATGTCTATATCAAGTTTATAATAACAAATCCTTTATCTATTTTATAGAGAATAGTAGAAGTTGGCATGTTTGGTGCAATGTGTCCTGCTTCGCAACTTTCAATTAATGCCAATGCATTTTTATAACGAACAGCTGGGAGCCACAACACTCTGCGGAGGAAGAGGTTAAAAAAGTAGGCCTAGTATAATCCCTAACACTCGTGGAAAACAGCAGTGAAATTCAGGCATTATTCACTTCACGCTTAGACAAATAACATGACTTAGATATGGGTTGAAAGTGTATATGAGAGAAAACTGGTGGTAAGGAAAATCTCCACCTTAATTACAATTTCCTATGCTTTTATGACTATTTGGATGCATTTACATGGGCATTCACTATATTCCTTTAATTAAGCATGCATGTGACTGCATGTGTTAGGAAACCTGCTCTATATGCATGCAAAGGGCTGTCTGAGATATTTCATTATATAAGATCCTAATGCACATACTCAGCCTTCAAAGCCTTGGTAAGTCACAAAGCTGATCCGAAGGGTAAACTCAATACACCTTCCATTTCTGTACGAATGAGTAGGTCGGCAAGTCACAGACAAGGGCTTAGTGTTCGTGTAATTATCAGCTCTGCCTGCCTTTCATTCTGCGACATGAAACACAGCAGAAAATCGTACAGAGTGCATTTCACTCATGCCCCATTTAATTACCCAAGACACGCCATGTCTGATGCTGATCTCTGCTAATGGAAAGTTTACTACCCAGTTCCTAGTGTGTTTATTAACATGTTCTAGACATCTTCCTGGATGACAAAAGCCTTGCAGTAGATGTCTACTGTGACAATACAACAGCATGTACAGCAGAACAGTAAAGTTCTGTGCAAAAGTCTCAAATCGCCCCTTATTTCTTTATATTTTGTTTTCAATAAGCCAGACTTTCTTGTAATTCAAGAAAGTTTGGCCTTTGGACTCTGTTTCTCAAGGTTTTGAGAAACAGTCAAAAACAGTCACAGACAAACACAGCAGTACGGAGGACATCGGGAGAGCATGACAATGATCCCGAAACACCCAACTAAAGCAGTAAAAAACATACCTGGAAAAACACTAATGCTATGAAATACTATGAGTCACGGATTGTCCTCGCCGAGTCTGGACCTCAACATTCTTAAAGCAGTGTGGGATCAAGGTCTTTTCTCAAGGTTTTGAGAAACAGAGTGAAAACCAGGCTTTTTAATTATTTTAATCCCGGCCTTGATCATTTTCAGAAGAATGTTTTTCTTTTTATTTAAAGCCGCTTAACCCTGACCTACAAATGATTCGAGAATAAAAAAAGGCACCTAACTCAAGAAATTAACCACTCTTGTGTCTACACACAATAGACAACTTAATAAAGAACTAGTTTTAAATTATATCTTTATCCGTCTGTATCAAAAAAAAAACTAATTGTCACCATTTGTTTCATCGAATCTATAAAATCTGACAAGGATAACACAGTTTTACAAGTATTAATTTTTTTACACCAACAAGATGATTCTCAAAGAGCTATTAGCTGAAAACATGGTCTACAGTGTGTCCTTATAAAATCAGAGAAAGCTGGACAAGTGGGGAATAAAAGATCAAGTGACCGACATGAAAGTCATGCCCTTAAGAAACAGGACCTGAGACATGCATCTCTCGTATTTAATACTTCACCTGTTCACTGAAGTCTCATCAGAAATGTTCTCAATGGAAGGATTCGGGGAAACACAGAGAAAAGGCTGAGGTATGCCAGATTGCACAACTGGACTGAACATGATGTCTTACGAAGAGACGAGTGCAAATTTGAAATTTTTGGTTCAAATCATTCTCAGCATGTACGGAGGACATCGGGAGAGCATGACAATGATCCCGAACACCCAACTAAAGCAGTAAAAAACATACCTGGAAAAACACTAATGCTATGAAATACTATGAGTCACGGCTTGTCCTCGCCGAGTCTGGACCTCAACATTCTTAAAGCAGTGTGGGATCATCCTGACATAGAACGGACCAACAGGAAGCAAAATACAAAGAAGAGAGTTGAATGTCCTCCAGGAAGCCCAGAGAACCACAACTGAAGACTACTTAAAAAAATCTACAAGAAAGCTTGTCTACGAGAGTTCAGGCTGAGATGAAGAATAAAGATTAACCCTATCCCAAATATTAACTTTTAATATGCTCATTAGAAATGTACAAATATACTGTTTTTACCTTATATGCTCCATTGCCATTTATATTTTTATATTTCAAATCGCTGCACCTATTCCCACTTTCCTAGCAAAATATTTAAAAAAAATGAGGAGTGACTCAAAATTTCTGCACAATACTGTATGCCTGTGATTATGGCTGTGAGTGGTTATATATAACCACGTACCGAAAAGCAGTTCCGTCTTCACTCTCTAACACCCATGGGATCTAATGACACAGTCAGGGGGTTATGCTTCGTCGTGGCTAAAAACCTCACTGGTAATGGCATTCACAGCAGGAAGACTGGCTGGAGAAAAATCAGCGGCCTTTAAGTACAATGCAAAGGTAGAGGACAGAGATAGAGTTTCCAATCTGCCAGCCGGTGATGAAGTAACTAAATATCCAAATTAAGCACTTTTCATCCTTTCTCACTTCCTTCCTCAGATGTTTCTGTTTTGTTTTTTGGGGGATTTTTTCTTTCAGTTTTGACATTTGCTTTTCCACCCACTGAATCATCAAATCTTAAATTGTGTGATTGTACAGCAAGAAGGCACCATTATCCTCCTCTTCACTGACATCTCTAAAGATAAAGATAACCCCCCCTGTAGCATCCCCATGGCAGGGACAGGCAAGCAGCAGGAGAGGAATGGGAGAGATGCCATCTCCTCATCAAAGAATGCTCCAGATTTTAGCTGAGGTCTCACAGAAGCCCTGAGCAGCATCCAGGCCCAGCCTAGACTGTGACACATTTGGGTGATGTCTTTTACCTTGGGGCTGGTTGACCTCGCACCAAACCAGCTACTCAGGCACACGCAGCCACATCGACAGTCCTCTCACTGAAAGATTTGCTGTCTCTTTCTCTGCATAAGATTGACATCAATTGTACGTGTTGAGCAAGTAGCTGGCACTTCTTATTAGTTTTCTACTGGGGCACTGCCGCAGAAGTTGTTTACGTCTGTCTGTTACAATCAGGAAACACGTCTTGTTTAGTTGACTCGCAGCAACAACTTGATTGCTGAATTTTCATGTGAATTTGTGTGGCCTTCTGGAGCCTTGTTAATTAAAACCGTCAATCAAATAGGTAAATAATGCATGCATCACACATGAACGCTATGTAGCAATAAGTGTATCTGAAGAATGAAAAGCTTTTAAGCCTGCAGGAGAAATAAGCTGTGTTTCTTGTCAAGTAGCCTAGAGAAAGTTTTATGTTCACAATGGCGGTTAAAGGCTCTTAGAGAAATCAGAGTAAATGCCAGGAGGGCAAACACACTGCTGTTTGAATGACAAAATCAAAAATGCAAAATGCCAAGCAATGTTGTTTTAATGAAACTGCAGAATATGTATTTTACATGTTTGTATTTTTGTGCTCATGTGCTGTTTGGGTTCATTTAAAGCAACATTTACAGCTCAGTCACACTACAGTAAAGAACGAGACAGCAACCGCCTTGAGACATTGCCTATAGTTGCATTGAATGCTTTTTGCTGTTAGCCGACAACCCCAAGTAGTTGGGGCAACCAACAGAGATTGAGAGACTAAGCATATAGCATCCTTGACCTCTGGGTGACCTGTTTCGATCGCCAGGTGACTGCACAGGTCACCTTGTGGGAGGCAATCTGTCTCCAACCAATCCCGGTCCGACTCGGACTGACTGCTATCACTCTCAGACAGGTTTTCAAAGGTTTGCAAACAACTGGCCACTAATTTATAAATGCAGACAGATTGCCAACGTGTTGCAATCAATCTGAGTCCATCTGCATTGGTGACTGCAACTCATCCATATTCTTCCACTTATCCCACTCAGGGTCAAAGAGGGGACAAGCGGAGAGGCAGGGTCTACTCTAGACTGGTCGCTGCTTTGTCACAGGGCTAACACAGAGAGATGGACAACCACTTACTCTCACATTCACTCCTATACTCCGTTTGGAATCAGCAATCAACTTAACCTAACGTCTGTGGGAGGAAGCCACAGGACCCAGAAAGAATGCACACAGAAATTGTGCCAACATGGATTCAAACCCAGGACCTTGCAGTGAAGCGGCAGTGCTAACCACCACCACTATCTGCGACGTGTCTCTTTACAATAGATGACTCCACTATATACAATGTAACTGCTGCAGGATGTCATTTTGCAGTTAAATCACCATCCAGCAGCAGTTACATCACTATTATTTCATTATTTCTGATTCCAATCTGACCTTGTGACAGGACTCTAAAAATAAGTAGTTAATATGAATTTCTATTTGATGAGAATTTATGTGTATCGGCAACAGATTTGCAGTTTTCGCCAGTGTATTCAGATTTAATTATTGTATTATCACAAATATTTATGTACTGATGGGAGACCAACCTTGTGTTATTGCCATTTCATCACTGTTTTGATGCAGTTGTTTGAAGATGGCAACTGACTGTGAGTGGTCTTTAAAGCAACCATTTCAAAGGCAACAAGATCTCATGTTCATTGCGCACAATTATATTAGATCTGTTTGTGCTGTAGTACATCAAGGCTGGTCTTCTGAGTGTTTTGTAATATATTTTGTGTCACACAATAAGCCCAACACTTGGGAAACGGTGTAATAATACGATTATATATCTAGACTGATGTTCATCTAATGACATGTTCACTGGATGAAGGTCCCTGTGGGGGGCAGTTCCTGAAGACACTGAAATCAGGAATTACTAAAACATGCAACCCATTGAGCGCACACAAAAATCAACAACCAATTACGTGAGCCTATTGACCAAGTGCAAATAACAGTCCGATGGGCTGCGGTGTTCAAGGGCCATTGATTTGGTTTTGTGTTAATGTTCCCGCATATGTGCTGGAGTGCAATGTGCCTCTTGCGTAATTAGCCGCTCGTGTGAAATTCAATTTCTTTGGGTTAATCCAATTTTAATTTTCCTTCTGAAGCAAATGTATAAGGTGCATAAACAATCTTCAAATGTGTGCGTGCATCTTCTTTTGCAATTGAAATCAATATATTTTCAACATAGCATTGCACGGTTGTTTTACTAGGCCCACACACCACCACCTCTCACCACTCCCTCCTTCCTTCCCCCCTCTGTCACTCGCTCGCTCTCTCCTTCTCTTTAGCCTCTCCTCTTTGTGACAGGAACCATTCGGCTGGCCAGACGAGCCAGTGTGCTTTCTATAGCTGACTGGTGACTGGACGCTGCAGGCGAGTATCACTCATATCTAAACCAACATTTATAAAGAAAGGAGGAGGAAAGAAGAAGAAGAAAAAAAAAAGGGAAACAGCGAGCCATTTGACAGAAACTTACATCCACAGCAGTCACTTAAGCCTGAGAGCTGAGGTGACCTTCTCAGATTTCATTTCATTTGGTCTTTTTTTCTCCCTCCCTCTTTCCCAGAACATGTGAGTAATTAGAGCAGAAACATTTCCCTCACACAACCAGGCTGGCTGTCTGAGCACGGAGGTGCTTTAGTGTCTCTGTCTGTATGCAGACGAGATTCACTAAAACTATTCTTATAGCAAACATTGTTACAGTAGCTCCTCTGGATAGCGGATAGCCTGTGAAAACACAGCAGTTGTCAAGAGCACGTGTGTTGTGATTATCCATATTGTCGCATGCAGTGAGTCATTTCAGAAGATGTGGTGATCATATAGCAAAGACATTCTACTATATCTACTTTGCTTATCGAGAGCAGAGTGTAGTGCCAAATGCAGACATGAACGCCGGGCTTCTTGGAGATACTAAAACTAAGTGGAGCCCATCCCTCAAGACCCCTAAACACTATCCTTAGGATACAAGGAGGTTGCATATGTGTAATATATTTAGGATACATCACATATGAATAATTCCTGTGACCTTCCTTTGGTTAAAGCCTGCCTCTGACTCCCACAAGACTCTTGTCATTCTACACAATGACAATTGTGCCAAATATAGACCACCTAATTGATATTAACAGAGAGAATGGCTTGTGACAACCAAAAAAAAAAAAAACTCTTTCTCTTTGCATCGTTATTCTTGCTTTTCTTCTCTCCAGTATGACACATCTTTCTGACCCAAATGAAACAGCTATGCGTAATCTTCCGTACTCTCTGTTATTAAAGCATATTTATAAAGATACAAGTTATGGGATGAGGTGGTTTTATAATTGCCAAAGAGGATTTATACCGATAAGACTGTGTCCGTTGTTTCTTTTTAACCCTTTAGCGCTGCACGGCATATAGCATATAGTTTATTCATCATCTTCTTCCTCGTTACAGCGCAGTAAATGTTTGGGACCCTATGTTACAAAAAAAGTGATGTAAAACAGAGGTCGAGCACCGTGTAAGCAGAAAGATGTTCTGTAACCTTCTCAAAGTTAGGACTAAATAAGAACCGAAACACTTCTTCGCTCAGTCAGCCACACAACGCCCATCTTCATCGAGGGGGAATTAAAAGGAAACAAGCCGAGGAAAAGCAGTTTCCTTTTATATTTTGTCCTTACCGTCGAAGACCTTGAAAGGACGACGGCCACGACATCCTTGATTTCTTCAGCCCGGGTCGGTGCCCCGTGTCCACTGCGTAAGTCCGGTCCATGTTCCTCGGGTTGAGGTATCTCTCGGTGTCCGAAAAGCCTCTTTGTCTTACACGGTCGTTCTTGCGCACTACCAGCGCGTGGTGGAGCGGAGAGAGCGCTGCCTGATTCTGCTGCCTCCACAGATGTTTGGGCGCCTTTGCACTCACGCCGGTTCCGCCGCCAGCGACCAGAGGCGCCGTCCCCACTTTCCCACAGGCGGGATCCATCCTCCTCCCCACGCTGGTTATAAAATTGTTTTTTTAAAAACTAAATCTACACTTTGGGAGCATTTAAGTTGAATGAGTCAGGAAAGCTTACAGGAGGTTGACTAACAACTGCGAGTTCAGGTGTTTTGTTTTTGTTTTGTTTTTTAATAAAACAAAATCAAATAATACAAGTAATTAGACAACTTTGTTGTTTTGTTTTGCTTTTTTAGCTACCCGGGTGCTTCACGTCCAGTTTTTGATTTTTAGCTCACGTAATGAGCTTAACTCCATCAACTTTATCGCTGACACCATGCGCAAACACACTGAAGCAGTGAGATAAAAACGAATCCATTTACGCATCACGAGGAAGACCTTTAAACTGCAGTTTTGGGGATGTATCCCTGAGTAAAGCTACGAGAAAGAACTCTCAGGTCAGTCTGGTTTCCAAGTGCTCCCCACTTCCTCCGCACACGCCCATTTCTGCAAGGTGCTTGTATTGCTGCGGCAGTGCGAGATGTTCAGCACAGGATGGTCCAAACGGACGGATGGTCTCCCCAAATGATGCAAACTTGTGCAAAACCAGTTCAAGGTAACTTGGCGCAGAGTTATGCGTAAAAGCATCCGGACTTGACAACACTGTCTCCCGTCTTCATGTCCCTTGCAGGAAAAAAGCGGCGACAGGATATAGGGAACAGGATAATACATTAAACATGAGGGACCCACCCAAAGTACCTCCCCTAAAAACCTCCATGATTGGAAAAAAAAGAGAAAGAAAATCAGGGGGTGGGATTGTGCAGAGCCGCTATATCATATAATACCACTGAACCAGTTTTATGACACAATAGTCCAAATGAGATTTAGGTTTAACACACACACACACACACACACACACACACACACACACACACACACACACACACACAGAGAGAGAGAGAGAGAGAGAGAGAGAGAGAGAGAGAGAGAGAGAAACAGTTTTTGTGGAGATGCACTGGATGGAATGAGAAAATGAGAAGCATTTTTATAGCAGCTGACATTAAACACACTGCAGGTAAAACAAGTTCACCTTCACACTAATTAATGAAACCATTCCTGTGATGTCCACAGGGTACAGGGGAGCGCAAACTTCCAGCCACCTTGTTAAATCCCCCCCGACTCTCTTCTGTTTGTCTTCATTTTCAGGGAAAGGGGGACTATCAGGGAAGAGTGCTTTATTTCCTTCCTCTCCTCACACTTCCCTTGCAGCTCAAGCCCATTACTCAAGAAAATAACAGCGTGGGGAATGTCATCTCTCCAGTCTTAAGCGTAAAAATGTAATCTGAGAAACGAGGGGAGAGAAGACTGAAGTGGCGAGTAAGAGTATTGGTAGCAGGACAGAGGAGAGAGAATAAAGAGCACATGCCTGCCATGTATGCATACACAAGAAGCTCATGTGCTTGCTTTGTACGCGTCCAAGTTTACCTATTTAAGCCAACCAAACACCCTACAACAACACGCACGGCAGAACCAAATACTCCACATACACTCTAAGAACTGACCTGAAACTTAAACCACAGGCTATAGCCATTTCATTTACTTTCCATTGCTTTGTTGCTAAACAAGGTCATAGGTATAAGAGTATCCCAACATGCATTTGGGGTCACCTTAAAGAAACACAATGACTAATATTAGCAAACCCTCTATAAAATGTTTCCCACTAATGTTGCAAACAGCTAACATCTGTTGACGCATAAATCTGTCAGTAGCCAGCACAGCCATGTGTAATCTTCTGCATGCTCTGTTATTAAAAATATTAAAAAGCTACAAGTTATAGGGCGGGGTGGTTTTAATTGTGAAAAGAGGGATTATACACAATGCTCTAATGCTGATAACACTGTACCCTCGATTTCGTCTTCTTTTTTTTAACCCTTTAGCTCTGAACTGCTCATAGCAACACAAAACCTTTGGTCGATATAATGAAAATACTGACACAGCAGAACATTTTAAAGTCAAATAACTGCAACTGAATCAATGTTTATCCCAGCTGTCACTCTTGAAACATCTGTGACATTAACAGGCCGCCTGCTTGACCTCCTTCATGAATGTTTGATGGACATTGTTTTTGGATGTTTTAGCAAAGTGGATCTTGTTCAGAAGAATTTTTGTATATTATTCTTTTATTTGTAAGATTGTTTTTAAAGTAGCACAATGGATGAGTCAGACACACAAAGGTTTATTATAATGCTTAAAAGAGAAAAGCAGACAGGTAATTGTTATGCACTGTGACACATTTGGCACAAATTTGTTTTTGTATTAATAAAAAAACTGTCTTCCATTAATATTAGTATATGAATCGAATGCTGCATGGCAATGGGTTTGTACTGAAATGTCCCTAACAAGAGAAATATGATTTCTTTTTCTTTTTACTGGTTTGCAAGCTAGGGTCTGATTGAGTGACAATTAGATGTGGAAACAATGTCCCCCTCTGGCCATCCACCTCAATAACCGCACTGCGCCATTTCTGGCACAGGATACATATATAAGATATTTAAACACAGGTCACGAGTGTTTAAATATCTTATATATGTTTTTATATATACAGTGCTCAAAAATAAAGAAATAAAATGACATGTTCTTGGACAAATGTTAGTGGGCTGTGAGTACAGGCCTTAATTCCACTTTCTTTGTTCTATTTCTGACAGTTTAGTCAGAAACACGCACGAGTAGTCCGCTGGAGGTCATTTTTCTAGCGCTCCGGTAGCTCCTTCTGTTTCTCCTCCTGCTGCTGGGTTGAACCCTTCTATAACCCTGCTCAGCTCTCCTCATATAAGAGCCTGTCTCATAGTATCACAGTATCTCCTCACACTCTTGAGACTGTGGTTGGACAGCGACCCTCTTTAAGATCGCAAGCGTGGGTGTGCCCTCCGGAAGGTGAGAGATGGACTACCTGTGCAACCTGAATGGGCTGCATGGACCATTTCATGCTACTGGCAGTTAAAAGGACATGACAAAAAGCAAAACTGGAGAAGAAAATACTCAATTTTTGAAGGCTATGTTGTGGTTGTCTCTCTCCAGTGTACCTGTTCACCTGCTTGGATTTCCACCAAAAGCAGGTGAAAGTAGTTTTTATCTCTGAAGTTTAACTGACTGTCTGTTATATTGCGTTCCCTTCATTATTTAGAGCACATTTAGAATCCTTAGATTGTTTCACGTGTCACGCCAATTTCTCTCCAATATGTGTTTCTTTTCTGTTCGTGCTGAATTAAAACGCTAGGAGATAATGGGAACGGGATAAGTATAGTGCGGTCAATAATTAGTGATTACACCTGATTGCTCCAATACTGATCTTATTGGTACTGGAGGATTCTATCAGACACACTTTGCTGATTTACATTAAGTCGTATTTTTAATCATGACATGGTTATCTAAGCTTCCTGTAATAACTATATTTGGCGCTAGCCTAAAAAATATTTGCATTTAAATGTTTTTTTGGGGGGGGAAAGTAAGTCAAGTTGCAGGCTTATGTTTCCTCACATACAGGAGAATGAACTCAATCAGTTCCTCGCAGTGAGCTGTACAGACTTTTAATGAAGAAAGAAAAAAACAGAACTGCTATTGGATTGTTATCAAGGGAGAGAAAGTGGAATCTCTAGCCTGTATCTATAACGTGTGTGTGTGTATAAAATGAAAAATAAATAAGTGTTTATTTCCAGCTGATCTCTCACATAACACTCCAGAGATGACATTTTAGTGTCTGGAAAATCAATAGAGTGGTAGCTGATTTGATCCAGTATTGAGTTAATATCCAGCGCTGATATTGTTCTGCTGTTCTCAGTTAATGTCTTGGGCTCATGTGCAAAAGAAATCCAAACATTTGTATTCAATGTAAACTGTATACAAAAGATGGGCCGAACTGCTGCAAAATAACACACAGATGCCTGACAATCAGGGCAAAGTAGCAGCTGAATAAAATTCTCACTGAGCCGTTCTTGGTAAGTCTGTTAATACAATCAGCCACACATGTGAAGCCATATTATTGGTCAGATGACTCAACTGAAACGCTTCAATAGGCACCAAACATGACAAAAAGTGAGAATCAAGAGCTCAGGTTCCTTTCTTCCTCTTCTTCGTCTTTCAGCTCCTCCCTTTAGGGGATCATCTGTCTTCAGCTCAACCGAACCCTAGCATCCTCCTCTCTCACATCAACCCTTTAAATGTCCTCCTTCGATACATCCGTGAATCTCTTCTGTGGTCTTTCTCTTTTCTCCTGACTGAGAGCTCCACATTCAGCATCCCCAACAAAAATTTTAACTCCTTCTACTCTGCCTCCACCTCGTCCCCCAGTCTTTTTGTTAGCATCACAGACACCAAACCATCATTTAAAGCTTCCCCTTCACTCTTTCTGCTATCCTTTTGTTATAAATCACCCCTCTGGACCCTGCACCAAGGTCTTCACCTGTTTTGTGCATTGTCCAGTGCTTCAGATGTTTGACCCCAGGTATTTAAACTCATCTAACTTCATCTAACTGCCACTGGAAGTAGTAGAAGTGACACATCAGACAGCGATGGTCTAAAGCCCCCTATAGCAGTATCCACCTGTCAGTCAAAGTGGTGATAAACGGATTGGTATTTGGCACTTTTCCTCTCTGATTGAGCACAAAAACCTCACTCAGCCAATCACACACACATTCACACTTTATTCTATGCCTAAGCACCTTGTATAAAATGTAAGCACACACTCACAGTCCAATGAATACATCAGGAGAAATTCAGTATTTTGCTCAAGGATACCTAGTAGACGGACCCACTGTATCTTGTTAGCTGAGCTATTCAAAAAAACCAAAAACACCCTGTATATTTGTGATGAAGATAACATAAAGTCCAACGGGTCTATGATTCATTTTTGGAGGATGCATGAAGTAGCCCAGTTCAAGGAATTGCAGCTTTTGGCGCTTCTGTGGCAGCTTCATTTTTCAGCTCTGGAGATTGTTGGCTGTTATTTAAACTGAGCAGGTTTTCATCCACTATTTTCCAATGTTACATTATTTATAATATCAGCAAATCAGCTTCTCTTGGGATATTACAATAAGCGTGTGTTTATATATTGTAAGGCTTTGGGGGGAACTCAGATTTTTTAGCTGTTATGCAGCGGGTAAATGCTTGTGGTTTTGCACGGAGGTGCTTTAGACAGTCTCATTTGGCAGCATACAAAGTTAATATCACTAAATTTTACTAAAACACTGCAGTTGGAGCATTTAAAATGGCACGCCTTTCAACCATAATGCTTCCCCACTGTATATTTCTTCCACGCTGCTGTGCTGAATTATGAATGAACGGAGCTCGAAGCAACGTTAAGACATATGACCTTTGTTAAAACTCATCCCAGCATCCATTTCCTCCCTAAGCCTCTTTTTTTTGTCTTTAATTGATCATTCTATGTTCAGTTATGAAAGGAGTCAAATTTACTGGATATGGGTTTAAAATAATGGATTGCGATTTTGAGTCGGTCAAAGCTGAGTGACAATTAATCTTAAGAAATAATCAGTAACATAATCGAAATGTTGACAAGCATATAATATATTACACCACAAAACACTGATCTAACATGTAGCAGTATTTTTGGTACTGCTGGCAGATTAATTTAGAGAAAGATGACAAAAAAATGTTCCCCCTTTCATGTTCTCCTTAAGAAAAGGCTCATTGGGGCAGCACAGAGAAGTCAATACAGCTACGTGAAGTAGAAAAAGAGATGACAAGCCCCCTCCTGCCTTTGTCTTCTTAAAATAATCACTCAAACCACCATTAAAAATACCAAATCCCTGTCTCGCAAATGCAACACGCTTTTTAAAGAGTGGTCAGCAGCCCACACTTGGGAATAGTCTGCCCTTTTGTGAAGTTCAAATAAAAGGGATTTGACACTTTTTGGCATTATCACAGTGCCATAATAAATTATTCAGTATTGACTATTTTTCTGTATTATGGGTAGCAGTTTCTGCTGCTTATACAGTGCAGCTGACAATGTGTGACACATCAAGCTGCAGACGACACCGCCAGAAACAAAGACAAAAATACACTGTATTTCCTAAAATGAAGATGCTCTTGACGTGTAACAGCAATTTTGAAGATAAAGAAAGCCTTTCAGCGCTATTGTGAATCAGAGTTGCCTTGAAAATTGCTCTGCCTGCCTGAAAATGTAATTTAGACACGACTGAGTGTCACCAGCTTCTCACGCTTCCTTACAAAGGAAGTCTACAAGTCAGCGGCACTGTCTTCTTGCTAAAGTGTGTTCACAGCACCCTATAACAAATTCCTCAATCTTAGGCTTAATAAGAGCTGCTCATTTCTCTGTCGGTTGTTCGTCGTTTGGAGTCAAACTTGCCAAAGAGAGAAAGGGAAAAGGACAAATCAGCGGCGCCAAGGGGAAAATCAGAGCAGGCCGATCCATTTACTTTCACATCTGGCACAGGATGAGCCAGCGAACAATGTTATGCAGGTAGCACAATGTGTGTGTGAAATACCGAGCTTTGTGAAGCATGCCAAGGTGATCAAAGATGAGTCAGAGGAGTGTCACTTTCCCCTTGGGTTGATGAGTAGATTTGTTACGTTTCTAAGTGCGATACTAACCCAAGACAATGGGGATTTTCCACTGACAGATAGGTTTGACCACTGAAATTATATGCTTCTTCAAACTGCCTGAATATATTTCCTTTTCTGAGTTAAATTATGACTTCCCACTAGACCACTGGCTCTGATACAGAATGCTGTTTGGTACATTGTTCCTCTCTCCCCTCAGAGCAAGCTGGTTGGAGGCTTGGTGTTTGTCTGTGCCAAACCTCATTTCATCTGAGGCGCTCATTCTCCAACATTCTCCGGAGAGGCTGCGATTCTTTTCTTAGTTGTGGTGCAATCTTGTTTTCCAATCACGGAGAGGCTGCGAGGCTACACTACAGACTGTACAATATGTTAAAGAACGGAGGATAAAAATAAACGCCACCTAAAAGGACTCGGCGCACTACACAACAGATCAATCAAATCCACAGTTCAGTCCCTGCTTTTAACTTGTTTAGCATGTTTCACACGGTAAATTACATTCACTCTTTTAAGATTAGTGAGTGTCGGTGCTGACAAACAGAACTCTGTTAGACCTCTACATCTGATGAGTCACATTCTTAACAGCATGTAGCCGACAGGAATGATTTAAATGCCAATGGTTTGCATGTTATTTATCCACTAAACAACAAGCACACTCTGCACTGCTGTCAAATCATGCTGTATTTGATTTCTTACCTTTCTGATTGTTTCTATTCATTTCGCCACGCCATGAAACTCAACTTAAAGACACCTTAAAGCTGTCAGAAGCAGGTAATCTATCACAATAAAGAGCTGTATTCCTATCTTTAGTTTTTGCATTATCATAGTTATCATATTATCTAGTTAGGCTAAAATAATGTGACTGATCTGAAAGCTCATATTGTTGCTATGTTTAGTATACATGGGCATCTACAAAGTGAGAGTTGGCTGTCCAATGACAACCTTTTTCAGTTTGATTGATGAACAAACCTCACTGCCAGCAGCTATTTTTAGCCACTTTTGTCCTCTGGGTTCTTTGCCTACATTAAATGAGTCCTGTTTCACAGGAAGGACTTTAACTATGTCTGTCATTTGATTCTAAAATACAATAAAACGCTGTTTTTCCAAAGGAACACTATGGTGGCTCAGTGGTTAGCAGTAACAGTAAGAAGATCCCGGGTTCAAAGCATCATCTGGCTGAGGCCTTTTCTGTGTGGAGTTTACATGGTCTCCGCATGTCTGTGTGGCTTCCTCCCACAGTCCAAAGACATGGAGCACCCACACGTATTTAGTGGGTTAGGTTAACTGGTGATTCTAAATTACCCAAAGGTGTCAATGATTGTCTGTCTCTGCGCTAGCGCTATGTGCCCTGCATCTTTCCCTGTGGTAGCTGGGACAGGCTACTCCCTCCTCGTGACCGTCAGTTGGAGAATAGATGGACTATTTTGCAAATAGTAGCTTGACGATTTCAGGGAAAAGTTGGATCTCTGTGTAAAAACACACTAGAATCTCAAAATGTCTCGCCATCATTCGTTGCCGTAACGACAGCATACACTTAAGCTGGCGTGAACTCAGTGGCGGCGCAAAAATTTGATTGCCTGTGTTCACCCACCATGATTTAACAATATTCCAAAGATTTTCCTCTTGGTTTTTCTCAGCCTTCAAGAGTCCCCACAAAAGTTCAGCTGGGTTGAGGTTGGGTGAGGAGTCGTCTTTGATCTTTGTGTCCTCGCTGTGCAGAGCATGAATCCTTCTCTGAAAAGATTTGTCTGACGGCTGAAGTGGTGCCATAAAGCTCAGCCTGGGTAGACTTAGCTCATTGCAGGTGTACAACTCCAGAGAAGTGAAAACATCATCAGACTTGTAAATAACAAACGCTTTATTTAATCAGTAAATAGTCATCTGTGAAATGTTGGTATTTCTTCACCTACCTGAAGAATTTGAGGTTGTAAGGCAGCGAGACTGCTGCTTGTCTTCTTTTGACAGCCCTCTTACTGACTCAGGTAATGTCTATGAGTGGGCAAAAACTTGTATGTACCTGCTGAAACCTGTTTTTGTACCACATAAAAGCCTGAGGATAACAATTCCTGGCTTGTAGTGACAACTAAACATCTGATGCTACATGTGCATTTCTTTAGAGGTAAATATAGTTCCCTTAACTCACGGCATAAAGCTGTCAAGTTCCTAACTGAAGTATGAGTATTTTTCCAGGAAGAGACTTTTAAGCATGAGTATTTAACGATCAGAGCTCAGCCACCAGTAAAGTTTGAACACATTTTCAAACTGTATGTAAAATGAAGTAACCTGGAGGACTTAAAAAAACACTTTTAAGAAAAGCAGCACACCCACATCGTCCTACCTGCTGGTATCAGCCGCGGTTATAGCAATGAGTGGCGGTGTGCGCAGTGGCAGTGTTGTGGGCCGTGGTGGGACTGTCACTGTGTCCGGCTCCGGCTTGCGATCACAGTAGTACTGCTCTGCCTGTCGAAAGGCTAAAGGGGGCAACTGGACTGTCCTGCAGGAAAGCCTCCGCACCATGAAGGGCTCCATGCAGGTGACTGGCCCCGGCTCTGGGGAGTCGGACGAGTCATCGGACACCTGGAGGGGGATGATAGAAAAGCAGGTAAATTGAAAATGCCTCACAGATAACAGATTTCATCCTAACGAGGGTGAAACATAATATGAAAAAAGAGGGAAAAGCAGGATCAGAAAGAAAGGGAAGACAGAGACTGAACTCCTGGTAGCAGCTTGGAGTAAAATGGCAGTCAGGTGGTTTTGGTAAATACAGAATCCCTCGTTCTTTCCTTTACTTAAGGCGTGCAGTGTTTGGTTGGTAGTTATGTTCATCAAAGGGCATAAAAACCAATGTACTGTGTGTTTTAGGCTTCTGATGCCTCTCTTAGCACAATTTTGCCTTGTGCTCAAAGCCAAAGATTACTCCTGTCCAGAAAAGTCCATTAAAAGACATCTTGCTCTCTCAGCCTTCAATGTGTGGCCAGACCATTCATCCAGCACCACTGGTACAAGCTTTCACTTGACTGTTTATTGATGAAAACCACAATCTGATAAAAAATTAAAAAAAAAACGAAAAAAAAATCGGGCTTTTCTTGAGATCTACGGCATCCTTAACTCTGACTTTTAAAAAATCTAATTTTATTAAGTACACTTTGCTAAACCTAAAGCAGTATAATACAACTGTCCTGCAATAGACCCTAATCCCTGACAGAGAGATGGTGGGCAAAAATGATCAAATTTCCAGTCAGGATAATGCAATAACCAACAAACTACAGCCTCTAAAATGATCATAAAGTTGAATCATCAACTTTTAGCAGTTTTTATAAAAACTGATTACACTGATTTTTTTTTACAAGTCTCTCAGACGCCATAGCTTTTAAAAAGTTCAGTTCAGTTTTATTCATTTTGTGTTCATTTGCAGTCTTCTCTAAGGGCAATTTACATTACTTGCTTACTTTCTCACAATATCATAAAGACTCAAACTCTCTTTTAACAGGAAAAAGCCCCTTTGAAAATCAGACTTAACCTTTCAGGCCGGGCTGAGGGACAAAGAAAAGAACATTTTAAAAGAGGAAAAGCGGCTGCCATAACAAAGGTGTCCCCAGTAGACCTGCCACTCCACACTGCCCATGTAAATAGGGAGAATATATCTTGGTACTCCTTGTTAGATTTTCCATGTGGATAAAATGCTAACTAGCTGCGCTTTAAAGTTAAAGCATGTTTATTGAAGGGTAGTGTTTACATCTGTACAAACAGTAGTTTTATAATTAAAGGGAAAGTGCAGGTGTATTAATGGTTGCTTGACTAACTTAGGGGAGGTTCTGCTTTTGTGTGTGCTTCTCACAGTCATGGCTCACTCAAAACGCTAACAGAAGTGAGCTTTCAGAAATTCCATCAGTGCTTTTTCAACTGTGACAAGTGTGAAAAAAGATCCCTAGGTCATTTGTGAAAGGCATTTCTCAGGTCATCTTTTTTATCTTTTTCACTTCAAGACACAATACGTGACTCGTTCATGGGCCCAGTGATGGGCTATTTCTCAAGAAGTGATGGCAAAACAGATATACAATGGCTTGTAAAAGTAATCAGCCCCCTTGAACTTTTCCTTTTGTCACATTACAGCCACAAACATGAATCAATCTTATTGGAATTCCACATGAAAGACCAACACAAAGTGGTGCACACGTGAGAAGTGGAACGAAAATCATACATGATTCCAAACATTTTTTACACATAAATAACTGCAAAGTGGGGTGTGCGTAATTATTCAGCCCCCTTTGGTCTAAGTGCAGTCAGTTGCCCATAAACATTGCCTGATGAGTACTAATGACTAAACAGAGTGCACCTGTGTGTAATCTAATTTATAGATTTATATTTTTTATTGGAGGGTTAAATATCTCCCGTGAGTCTGCGTAAACTAGCCTGTGGATATTTGGACCAAATTCCTCAGAATCTATCAAAATTAACACCGCAACCTGCAGTCCAATTTGTTTAGTTAAATAGTGCTCACTTTCTACTGTGATGCAGGTGAGTGACCCCCTGTTACACACAAACCAGGACTCATCGGTCGGGTGTCTGTTTTCATATAACACTTCTGTGTTCTGCGTAAAAAAAAAGAAGTATACATTTGAATGCATCAGGATGATTAATTTATCCACCGCGAACTTCTGAAAATTGTTTTCTTAGTTCAGTATTAAACATAACAGAGGTGAAAAAAAATAATTGCTTTCTCTGAAACCTAAAAAAAAAACCCATGATGGTAGGTTATAATTACAAAAAATCTAACAAAAATCAAGATTGATTAAATACAATGAAACACAATTTCTGAAGGGCAATCTGTTGGATTTAACAAATGTTCAAATAGGAAGTTGCTCACTTAAGAAATAGAGGAAGCTCAAAGTGAAAATGACATAGCACACGGGGTCAAGACAGAAGGGAAAAAAACTGATAAGAAGTTCATCAGGGGGGCAAGAGCTATCTGAAAGACTGTGTGTGTCTGTGGTGAGACAAAGTGAGAAGGGACAGAAAGTCATTTACAGCAGCAAGCTAACCTGGAGGAAACACATCAGGTGGTCAATGTGCCATTAAGGAGTTACCAGTAAAGTTGATTCTACTGCTTTGATGGCAGCAGCAGAGCCTCTGTTTTAAAAACAGAACTGTTTTAAGCAAGCTTTCCTGCATTAGAGCCCGTTTTCTCAACAAATCATGCAAATTCCTTTTTTAAATAATATTACTATCAATTTTGGGTGGCACAGCTGCAGCGGTTAGCACCATCATCGGCTATATTAGAGTTTAGCAGAATAAGCATTGAACACAAAGCACGACCACTGAAGAAGTTTGAATTCTTCTTAGGTACGCTCTCCTCATGGACAGGAAGGAGGCGATCAGTTATTTGTGTAGTGAGTGGCTCCAGGACAATCTTTGATACACGACACACACGAGATTGCGCACACACACACACACATATACACACACGCGCGGACTGGGTTTGTGAGGTGGTATGATAAATCAAGGCTGATTCTGTGCCATTAATCTTACAGCAACCACAGGGAATTTTTGCTCTGCATGAATAACAAGGGTTTCCTATTAAAGTAAGGGTCAACCATTATTCTTTTACAGGTGATTACTCCCTACATAACAAGCCTTTAAAGTGAACGTGACTTTTCATTCATCTTCCATAGCGACAAAATTAACTAATAATAATGCTCATTAGCTGATTTTATACTTTAATTGTGAAAATTCCCGCACAGGTTTGCTGCTAATCAAACAATTAACACGACCAGCAGACCAGGAGCTTTTTGTAGCACCCATGGGGACTAAGACCTGAGGCGAGTTACCCATTTTGTCAACTCAATAAATTAGACCTACTTAAAATAATTCAGCTGTCGAGGTCCTTATTCACACCATGTATTCCTGGTGTTCTTCCCTTCCCTCGTGTCTCCTCTGCCCTCTGTATATTTCTCTTTTCGGTTTGGCATCCTTCTCGTCCTCTACGGCTGCGGTCAAACTGGATGCACACTGCCATCCTTTCATAAAAGCTGGCACTGCGCCTATGCTTACCGAGATAGGAAAGGAAGCTTAACAGCACCTTTATTTAGCATTTAGAAAATGTGACTAGCACTAATCGTGGCTTCTCCTTTAGATACTTCCAGGCCATTTCACTCTGTAAGGAGCTTTCCTTAGCAAAAAGAAAAAAAAGACCATCTGACTTCTTTTGATTGATGATCAAAAGAACCCAGCAGCACATCAGGCCCAGATTTCCACCCACTCTAGGCTAGTTTGTTCACTTAGCGCGGTCCAGTGCCCCTTCGTGTGTTTGCCTGCTTGCTCATAATGTTAGGAGGTAGAAGGAGATGGAGATCAACTAACTCTGTTTTTCTATCATGGTCTCTGTTTTGAGTTTTGGGATGTTTTGGGGTTTCTCTGGTTTTGTGTGTTTGATTATTCTTGGTTCTATATTCTATATTGCCTCCCTGGTTATGTGTTTTTTGGTTACTTTCCCATCTTATTTTTTATAGTCATCTCGTGTGTGTTGTGTTTCATTTTGCGTCCCCTGTCTCACCGGTTGGATTCTGTTCAGCTGTTTTCCCCAGTGTCTCCACTCTGCTTTAATCTCCTTGTGTTTATTTAGACCCTCAGTTTGCTTCTGTTCTTTGTTGTATTCTCCCTCGGGGTTGGATCCTCCTTTGCAGTTTGTGTTCCTTTAAGATTACTCCGTGTTTGGTTTCCTAGTTTTTTGGACCTGGATTAATTTGTACTTTGGGTAACTTCTGCAATAAAGCTGTCTTTTAGTTTAAACTTGGTTTTCGAGTCCTGTGTTTGGATTCGGTTCCTGCCCGTTATACAGCCAGCATTTACCTGCACGCAACCTTAGCCTTATGCTTTCTGAGCTACAACACAACACGTGACAGAGGACATGAAAGGACATACATGTTTATGTGATGTTGCGGCAATCTTAGGGCCAATATCAAAGTTAGGGTTGGCATAAAAAGTCATCCTATTACCTAAACAGCTGCTTACTGGCCACTTAATCTTTCCCTTCCTTCACGCTACTCAGCCCTGCCTCTCCAGCCACTAGCTTGCCTGCCACTCCATCCTCTCATCCACACTCACTCTCTTCCCTACATCCCTGCTCTGCCCACTCCACCAGCCTTCCTCCTCAGCCCCACTAAACCACCAGCTCTCCCCGGCCTCTGCCTGTACTCACCACTACCTGCTTCCCTCCATTACCTCACGGCTTCAAAGAAGCTGCTGTCGTTTGAACTTTTAGTCTGTGTCCTGCATCTGGGTTTGACACTCCCCCCCACACACTTTTTCTCCCTCTGATTGCAAATGTAATAACAGAACGCTCAAAAACACATGTTCACCTTTCAACTACGAAAAGTAAATTTTCCAAGCAGATCGCTCTAAAGCATTACATATGTATTACCCCAGAATAACCTTTCACGTCAGTGACTTGTGTGTGTGTGTGTGTGTGTGTGTGTGGTTGACTTCCCTCTCCACCTCTGTCGTGACTGTTCTGCCTCACCCTCCAGTGTACAGCGCAAACACCTCACCCTCCCACCCGTCCATGCTTGCATTAATCAAGATGCCAATCTTCATCCGTGAAGCTATTGAGTCTTTCATTCCTACATAATTACCTGTATTAGACTCGTTGCCACAGACGGTGGCTTGCAGAGGGAAACGAGGGGAGCTGGCATGCTTAACCTTCACTTTTCTGCAGGCTAAATGTAAAGCAGGCTCAAATGAATCAATGGGGCCCAGTCAGGATTAACCATTCCTCCAACAGTACATTCAGAGTCCTTTAAGCAATTTATGTAACAGTCATTCAGTCTTTTGTCAAAGCGATACAGGCTAGTGCTATTATATTTGCACTTGCACTTTATGTAATATGCTTCAGGCCCTATTGTAGTGCTCTATTAGAGTCCTGTGAATTTAAATTCCTTTGATTCGTATTTGTTTGTTTTTTGGTTTTTTTATTTGACATGCTGTCACTAATGTCTACAACAAGCATCTAAAAGACCGTTAATCTTCATCATGACAGTGTAATCAGACAAACAGACAAATACTGAGAAAAGAAAAATGAAACAAAATAACGTTTAAATTATAAACAAAGGAAGACGAGAAATTCAAAGTAAAACTGGAGGGAACACGAGTGATCATGATGATTTCAGTGTAATTAAGAAGCCATGGGTGAGAGGTAGTATAAAAGTGACTGAGGTTGTGAGACTTTTGAAACATGTGTGCGTGATTATGGACACAGTACTTCATTTTTAGGCACTTGTGCTGTCTCTCCTGATGCCTGAAGTGGCTCTTTATGATAAGTGGGATCACTGAAAGGTTAATTGGTCTGCTGTGACTCTCCTGGGTTCTCTGCACACTTCATATGCCAACCCAATGATGGTCAAGTCGAAATGCGTGAATGTGAAAATCAGTGAACAGTTTCTGGTAAACAACCAAGATGTGCCAGGTTTTTAATTCAGTCTTTAGGAAACAGTGAAGGTGATGAGGGGTCTGACAGTAAATACATAATGAAGAGAACTGATTTGCCACTAACACTATCGCTACTCCATCCTTCAGTTCTCTCAGGGAGTTAATAACAAGAGCGGTGGCAGAAAAGCAGCACATACTCAATAGTAAATTTGACACAGTCTAGGCAGAAAGTTAGCACATAAATCCATGTGTAACAGCTGTGCTCTTGGAAAGGTGCGTATCTAAAAGTCCAATCAAACATCAAAGATGTTTGTCCCAGCCAAAAGTTAAAATCAGTCAATATAAAACTCACTAACCACTTTATCAGGTACAGCTGTTCAGCTGTTAAACTAAATATCTAATGAGCCAGTCACATGGAAGCAAGCATTTATGTAGACATGGTCAAGATGACTTTTAAAGCTAAAACTGAGCATGAGAATGGGAAGGAAAGGCGATTTAAGAGTTTGAATGTGGCATGTTGGTGACAGACAGACTGGTCTAAGTATTTCACAAACCGCTGATCTACTGGGACTTCCCCACACAGCCACTACTTCAGTTTACAGAGCATGTTCCAAAAAAAGAGGAACTATCCACTGAGCAACGGTTCTCTGGGTGAAAATGCCTTGTTGATGCCAGAGATCAGAGGAGCATGGTCAGACTGCTTCGAGCTGGCAACAGTAACTGTAATAGTAACCCACTTATTACAACAAAATTTTGCAAAAGAGCATCTCTGAATGCACAATGTGTCAAACCTCAAAGCAGGTGAGCTACAGCAGTACAAAACCACACCCGGTGCCTCCTTTCAGCTGAGAACAGAAAACAAGAGCTTCATTAGAACCAGACAGTAAAAGACTAGTCTGTCTGGTCTGATGAGTCTCAATTTCTGCCTTGACATTCAGATGGTAGGGTCAGAATTTGGCAAAAACAACATGAAAGCATTTAGTCTGCCTTCTATCAACGCTTCAGGCTAGTGGTATAACGGTGTGGGGGATATTTTATAGGTGCACTTCAGGCCTCTTAGTACCAAGTGAACATCAGCCTACCTGATTATCACTGATGACCATGTCCATCTCTTTATGACCCAAGTGTACCCATCTTTTGATGGCCGCTTCCAGCAGGAAATACACCATATCACCAAGCTCAAGTCAAACTATTTTTTTGAAGATGACACTCTACTCAAATGGCCTCCGCAGTCACCAGAGCTCATTCCAATAGAGCACTTTTGAGATTTATTGGAACAGGAGATTCAAATCCTGGATGTGCAGCCAACAAATCTGAAGCATTTATGTGATGCCATTGTGTCAATATGGAGCAAAATCTCTGAGGAGTGTTTCCAGGACCTTGATAAAGCTAGCACAAAGAATTCTGCAGGCACAAAGGGTACCTAACAAAGTGTTCAATAAGTGTATATAAGCCTATTATACTACAGAAGTAACTTTTTTTTTTTTTTTGAGTTTCAACCATGTGGTGGCACTTAACTAAATTACAGTTATCCCCACCTCCCTATTTATTTGGATAGAGGATTGGTAAAACTACAGCTTAAATGTAGTTACATCAGCATGGTCACATGTTCAGGTGTTTTGAATTTCCATAGTTGGCAAATTTACTTTCTTTCATAAACTATAAGAAAAAAAAATCCCCTTCAGAGAAACTCTTAGAAATACTTATATTTTATCAGCCCAATTCAGCCTCGCGACAAAGTAACATGCTCCCTACTTCTTGCTAGTAAAAGTACTTAATTCACTTAATTTGGTTTTGGTGACAGAGGGAGTAGAAAAATCAATACAAAAAGGGTCATATTCCAACTCGAGCCCTAAGCTTACAGCTGACAGAGGAGCTATCTGCAAGAAACAGAGGAAATGTTCATCCAGTCTGATGCTTTGACCACACAGGTGCATCAGTATGTATCACCAATGGAAATCCCTCCAGCTGGGTAATCTGGATACCAATCAACATCCTGTGCAATATAGTTGAGAATACACAGCTCACACTCTGCTTTGATTTTATGCTTTTTTATTATGGAAATGATCAAAAATGCATGTGAATTGAAATTTATCTAACAAAAAAAAGAAAAATTCATCTTTTCTGCAGGATGCTGAAGCCTTTGATGACGACTATTGATGTGAGTCTTCTTAGATATGCAGGTGGCTCAATTTTGGCACTATTCAGTTATTTTGCACACACACGCAGGTCTCATTTATTCACGTAAGGATAGCCACATACTCTCATTTAATATCATTTCCTTCATGCTAATTCTGTCCTCTTCCTGTCTTTTCCTCTGGCGCTGTGAATAAGTCAGATGATACGGACTCTTTATCACTGCTACATATTAGTAATGGTCCTGCTGCACATCAAACGTTACACATTTCCATGCAGTTCAGATTTCTAATAACATCACTGAGGATTCAAACTGTTCCTCCCCCTTTCGTGTGCATAATTTATTAATTAATACATGTCAATTAGGCCTCAGCAAACAGGAAGCCATCCCTTTTTCATACACAGAATTTTTCATTAGGCTCCCTTTTTTTTATTGGTTGACCTTTTTGGAGGATTAAGACGAAACAAAAAAACAGTTGGCTTGGCTTTTGTAGAAACAGCTGAAAGTGGTATCTAAACAGGCCTTTTTCTTTTTTTTGTGGATTTAGTTTGTTTTTCATCTGTTCCTTGATGCTGCTTTCTTTGTCTTCCTGCAACACCATCTGCAGAAAGTGTCTGAGCATTGCCGAAGGCAAACTGAGGGCCATTTCCTTATTTTCTCTATTAAAAGAAAAGAAGAAGATGAAGCAGCGTTACCTTACCGATGTCAGTTTATTAATATATGCTATTTCATTTGACATTCAAGGACTAAAAAGGGTCACTCACGTGTGGAACGATGTGTGCTAAAATAACAGGTGTGTGATCTTGAAATTTATCTAACACTTTAGTTTGTCAGGCTACTTAACAAAGCGGCTGTGATCAGCAGCTGGAATAAAATACAGGGTTGCACCATTACAATTTCAAGCCCGAGGTAGCCTGCACTATACTCAGTATGTGCAACCCCTCATCTTCAGTCACATCATTCATCTCTGTGCTCAGAATTTAGCAATTGGTTTTTATCGGAGAATAAATCTTAAATGGATTCTGGGTGAAGCCCAGAGGGGAATGAGAGAAGTCTCAGAAGTGGGAAGAACTTAACACAAAACGGAGAAAGAGAGCAGGGGACTGAGAGAGGAGATGAAGGAAGAGCGATACCTGCAGAAGATGCAGTAAATCTCCTGGTTAAAAACAAACAAACAAATAAACAAAAAAAGCCGTTAAGTTCAAATTTATCTGAAAGCATAGTGAGCTTTCAGGAAGTCACCAACACATTTGAAGCAAAAAACACAAAGGTTTTATCTGCTCTGTCTCTGAATGCAGAATGCATACTGTTTGCAACCGCGTCTATTTTGGACACTGTAATAACCACAGCTTCCAGCATGTTACTCTTCAATATGAAAGCCTCACTTACAGGTTTGTCTGCTCGGTAAAAGGGTCGCTGTAACAACGCAGGTTTATATTTGGCTCCATGGTGAGAATTACTGCCATTTACAACCAGGTGTGTTTTTACTGCTTGGCCTAGTGGTTAATGTAGCTGTAAAACACAGCATCCCGTGGGGTAATAAAAATTAACTTCAGTTCATCTTCCACAGCACACAGTGATCACAGCAGTTTTCCCTGTATTATATTCGGAAAGTGAAGAAGGGGTGCAGTGGTCTGCAAATCTGTATTATTTATATTTAGCACCTTTATTAATAATATTAAAAGAAGCTGCACAAGGAAAAACAACAAAACACAAAGGGATTCAAACTGGATGCAGACAACAGGTGACATCATGGGATTTCCGGGGATTTACAGTACAGCAGAGTGCATTCGAGACTAGGCGTGCTTTATTGTACGCTGACATCAAGGTTTTTATTGAAAGAGAAAATGTGTACATCTCTAGGGATTCTGTGAAGGCCTTGAGGCTTGATCACTCATTAGAAAATGACTGACATTTCTTTGTGAAGTGCAGAGTGTGAAAGCAGCTGCACAAAGATGGCGTTAATAGTACATCATACCTCCCTCCTACTACACTTGCAATTGTGAAGAGGGTGGCGGGGGGCAAGTTCTGAAACACCTCCCTCCCTGCTAGGCATGTGCAGCTGCTGTTATATGCAAATTGTCTTTCTATTCGTAGACATTCACGTCATACATGAAGCCACAGGATTTCTTTTTCTTTCTATTTCAAGCAAACATTTCAGTTCAGTTAAAATAAACATGTATATTTTATTGAGACATTGCATGCATGCATCATATAAAAATCACTAAGACCGTAGGTTGTAAAAGCAAAACAGACACATTGCAGTGACGCATCCTTTTGTTTACTTGCTATCACAGCAGCATTTTGGACAAAATAGGATGTGCAAAAAAAAAAGAGATTACTGAGAGAAAACTAGAAGGCGGGTGATAAAGAAGCCACAGCCTGGTTGTACTGACATGTCACCCTGAAGGTGAGGTAGATGAATCAGTTTGTTTCAAAGAGCCCCCTATCTGGTAGCCTCAAGGCAGAAGAATAAACGTCTGGAAGGGACAAGACCAGATTTTTCTTGGCTTCAAGCGTGGCTCTGTGATGCTCTGGCCTGAGAATAATAAAATGAGATGAAAGTGCCTGAAACCTACTGTTAGGAGAAAACTTTGCAGAAAAGTCAAGAAGGCAAAGCTTGATAAAAGTGAAAACTGGAAGAGACAGGGTCAAGATACTTGAAATCCAAAGCGCGTTTCCTTACCTGTGCAAAGGGGAAAGGTCACTCTACTGTAATATATCCGAGTCTTATTGCAGTTTTTGTATCCGTGCACAATAATGGTGTTCTGAAGATTGAGCATTAATGTCCTGAGGGTTTTCTTTGACGCAAACATGATCAATGTGTCATCCATGAATTAAATATTGGTAAATTTTGACACTTAACAGATTTAAGATTCATCACTCCATGCAGCCACTGTGCCGACCTTCCCTGGCAGAGTTTATACACCCTTCATGCATCAAACCCACATCCGGAACAGGCACGCTGCCAAACATCTTATGCAAGATTAATCACACTTAAAATGCAGTCAACAGGCTGTGAAATGAGAATGGCGAGCAGGTGGTAATGTTTCTTTACACACAGTGCAGAAGACTAAATAAATGTCAAGCCTGCCTAGATAACATAAAGACCAGAGGCCTCAAATCTAATGTAAAAAAAAACACACAAGGCCTGTGCCGCTTTCCGTGCACATGTTGGTGCCTACAAAACCAAACTTGATGGGAGAATGTGCGCACCTGGGCAGAAACTCTGATCCATTCATCTGCACAAACGTCTGAGAGGCAGAGGAAACTGACAAGGCAGATGGTGCATTTGTGAATAAAATGAAATTAGTACACATATATGAAAGCCTGACTCACACATTTAGTCTCACTTTTAACTGCACGTTACTTCAGAGCCGGTTTAACAGTCAAACCTGCAGTCTTATTCTCGTGTGTGGGATTAGGCAAGCACCTTTTAACTGTAAAATATATGAAATCCCAAATCAAATTCCGCTCAGTATTTCATCAGCACCATGTCGCTATCACATTTCCCACTCCTGGAGCACCGGAGAGCAAGTCAGCCTGTATGCTGCCTCACTCACACCTGTGGTTAGCTGAGCAGTTGCAGTTGTGCGACGCGGCAGGTGGATTTAGGACGGTTTTGCCCCACTTTACCTATCAACTGTGAACACAGGCCGACTCCATTTAACTTCACACGGGCTAAAATAATGACTTTCAGTGTTAGAAATTCAAGACAAGAAAGTGCATGAAATAACTGCAGATCAAAGTCTCGGTCGCTTTAATCTCCTAATTCTGTGCATGTATAACTAGTCTGATTAGTTGTGGTTCGGTTTTTGCACTCTGTTCCTCTTCCAGTCACCACACCCCGTAGATGCACATATGGATTGTCTAAATCTGCAGCTTCAACATCTTCTTTTCTTTGATCCCTTTTCCTTCAGCCTACTAATTGGCTGTCCCTTCTTAACCCGCTTCTATTGGATGTCACTTCCTGTTAGATAAAAGTTTTTCCTCTCCACGGTCGCTGAGTGATTAGTCACAGAGCATCAGAGAATCAGATTCTCTCTAACATTGTAGGATTTTTACCTTATAATATAAAGCACCTCAAGATGGTTGTCAGTTGGTGCTGTATAAATAAACCTGGAAATACTGCTTGCAAAGCTGCATGAGGGACGCGGGCACTACACGTGAGTATAAATGGACTGGAAGAGCCATTGATCAGCAGGCTTATTTCAGTTCATTAGTATTCACCAGGTGCTTTGCCTTGACCATTTATGGTTGATTACGGGCATCAAGAAGGCAGAACATGAGGCTGGTCCACATGAGCACATTTCCAGGTGGATTGCGGTTTATAAAGGGAACACTGCATGCAGGTGTGCATGAGCACACGTTTCAGAAATGTGATTATTCCTTTTTGGAGCACGCCATTTTCAGCTTTTGTGCACATGTCCACTTTTAGTATGCTTCCAATGCACTGTTTTATAAATGAGGCTCCAGACAGATAAAACAAATTCACCTAAGCCAAGTTTTGGCAGGGTTGAGAGGAAAACAGACATAATTTCCCTGAGTGCTTGAGTATGTCCCCTTTGTATTGAGCTGCTAATCTAATTACATGTTCAAATATGCAGGACATTGGTCCCCTTGCTCATAAATAAATAAACAGGTAGATAGGCAGTAGCTCGAAATCAATTAACATCGTTTGCACTCAACCAGACAAATCAGAGATAAAGAGACCGCTAGTGTCAAGTGTGTCAGTGACCCCTGCTGTGCATGATGCAATAAAATATTCATTTAAGTGAAAATATTTGTTGAAAGCGGTTTAAGCGCAAAGAGAAACTGCCATTATGCTAATGTGCTAAACATTAAAAACAAAATACTGCTTGAATTACTTTGGTGAGTAGCCTCTAATCTTTAATCATGAGAGGGATTCCAACAAGAGTCAGAGCAGTGGCTTTGTTTTTTCAGCTTTTGTCAACTGATGATCTCTTGAAACTGCACTTCAGAGCTCCGCTGCCTTTCGTGAGACCCCGGCAAAAGAGGACGGAGAATTAAATAAATCATTACGTGCTGTCCGATCCTTTTATTCCATTACATTGTTGTCCATTTTCTTTCCTTCATATCCTGCCGCTGTCTCTTGCCGTGCTCATCCTTCAGTCGCTTTTCCGCTTCTCCTCCTCTGATCCTGTTCAATTTAATTTCCCAGCTCTTTTCATTAAACATCGTGTCATCCACTTCCCCTCTGCTCGTCCTGCCAGCTCTCACCTGTACGCGCTGTGTGACAACTGGCTTTAATGTGATTTTTTAAATCATCAAATGATTTAGGCTTGAATTGAAATGTACCTCCCCTCCCCTGTTACCACTCTTCCAGACACATTAAATTTCTAACTGTTACCTTCACCGCGCCCCTTTGTCTGTTCACCTCACTGCAAACCTGTTTACCTTGTCCTCGATACAAGCACATGGCCTGGAAGCTCCCCTGCTGGGCTCTAATTGGTGATCAAGATGTGCGCGGGAAGGAGACGGGAGCAGCGTTTGGCCCATTTCTATTCCCTCATCACATTCACAGGGCCACAGTCACATCTGCGTAACCATGGTGATGCTGATAAGGTGACTCATGACTATTCATCAATGGCGCCGCCTGATTGGACAGCCCCCGAGAGCCTTGCAAAACGTATTCATCAGCGCAGCCTGTGTCCCTGCTCTACCTCAATATGCCCCTCAGGATGATGAGGAAGCATCTCTGCTTCTGTTTGTTTTTAACACCCGCTTCTTGTCTTCACCTCACCTCCCACCTCTCCCCTCTAATTACCTGTCCTCTCTTCACGTCCCACCCATACGTCTCCCAACGGTCTCTCTCTCGTCTCTAACCCAGTGGTCTGCTCTCTTCGCTCTGTCTCAGTTGATGAAGACATCAATCACGTGCACATGTGACATGAACTCTTGCTCATCTCGCCGTGTCCCTTGCTGCTACTTAGAAATCTTGCACGTATCTCACACAGGTTATTTAATCACCGCAATAACGTCGGAGTAGTTTCTGACTAATAACAAAGGGAGAAAAAAAATAATTTAATCATATTTCCCCTGGACATGTTTTTGTTTTTAGTAAAGCGCAGTTTTACAGCCCCACAAGAGACACCAAATGTGACTCATTAGCCAGTTTTTGTCCCATTAGTAGTGTTATTTTATTCCATTTCAAAGGTCATTTGCTCTTGTCATTATCAGTTTTTCCAGTAACCCTTTTAAATAATGTGCCAATGGGACAACATGCTTTCCTTGATTCAATACAATATTATGAATCAGTTTGAGCGATCTATCTTGCAGGCAGCTGTTCCTTTGGATGTTGTTAACATGATGACCTTTGACCTTAGATCTCCCAAAAGGAGATGCAGGGAGCTCATCAGAGCTCACTGACCTTCAAGTGAAGTAAAGCTTGCAGTTTGCAGACTAAAATCCACAGTTTAGTGCAGAAAGCTGTATTTACATGCATTCACAGCCCACATCATGTTGTTGGAACTGTAAGGTAGATAATAATACACACCAAGACAGATTGGAAATGTGTGGGAACCTATAAGCGCCAGGCTGTAATAGCCATTTTGACATTTCTATCTAATCTTTCACTATGATTCACACAGAAATGAAAACCATGTGGCAGATTTACAACAGGAATGAAATTATCATTTTTTTACTCAGCTGAAATCTGTCATTTATATTTTGGCTAATAATCCCACTACAGTGTTTTGTGAAGAGAAATTTTCCGTTTCTATTTTCCTCTCTGATGTTTCAAAGAGCCAAGACGTGGCCCAACATTTGAAGCTGAACCCAAGTTCAAGTGTATGACTGGATATATAGCATCAGTAGTTTTTCTTTCTTATTTTCAAACACAGCAATAAGAGAACAAATTCAGAGAAACATCTTCAGACTGATTCAAAAAATGAAATTAATAGAAAATAATTTGTTACTAAAACAAGTGTCACAGGTCTCTGTGATTTTTAAGGATGAGCCAATTTATCAACTATATGATTGCATGTTTCATTAATACGTATGCAGGTAATCCTGCTACTGTTTGCTGCTATGCAATACTATCTACCCTCTTATTTCTCCTGCTATATGGGATCTCTGATCTCTGACCTCTTTTGTTTTTCAGGATTACCAGAAAGCTGCCAGTTAAAAATCCAGATGGACAGCGGTCAGTGATGGGCAGCTTGCACATAGCTCAGGGAACATTATGTGAGAGCACAGACATATTCTGTTTAGGTGGTAGTGTAGCTGTCGTGGGGGATGGGTGATGAAGGAGGTATGCACTGAAATAAAAATTCCAGTTTTGAAATGTGTGGAGTTTGTGCTGTAAAGTATAAATACTTCAGGATGTCTAAATAAGAAATGAAGTCATTCATGCTGTCTGAGCATACATGACAGCCAATAAGGATTTAATGTATGCTCAAAGAGCATACAGCTATGAGTTAGCTTCGCTGGCTGTATGTAAAAGATGGGCCTAGCTTTTTCGTCTGAAAAGCAAAAAAAATCATAAAAGCTGCAGTTTCTGTAATGGCCAGCAGAGGGCGACTCCTGTGGTTGCAAAAAGAGGTCTGATTGTATGAAAGCCTATTGGAAAATGACCTTGCAGCTCATTTGTCCACTTGATGACCTTGGTAAACATTAGGTATGAATAAATTTGCTTATATTTTATTTGCTGGTTTCTCTTAATGAATACAAATGACATGTGCATATACAGTATTGTGCAAAAGTCTTGAGCCACCCATCACTTGCAAACGGGCAAACATAAATGGAAATGCAGCATATAAGACAAAAGCAGAGTTTGTATCATTCTAAAACGCTTGAAAAACAATATTTGGTATGACCACCTTTTTTCTTTATCACAGGCAAGCTTTCTAGGGATTTCTTTAAATAGTCTTCAGGAATAGTTCTGTAGGCTTCATGATGGGGATTCAAAGCTCTTCTTTGGATGTTGGCTTCCTTTTGTTCCATTCTCTGTCAAGATGTTCCCCGCTTCAATAATGTTGAGGTCTGAGCTCTGGGGAAGCCAATCATGACTGATAGTGTTGCACTGTGTGTTTTTTACTGCATTGGTAATGTGTTCAGGATCACTGTCATGATGCAAAATGATGGTATTTAATGATGGTTTAAAATCTCACTCTATAGTTCATGTTCATGATGCCATTAATTTTGACAACAACACTGGCTGAAACACAGTCCCAACTCATGTCCAAGATGATGGCTGTAGACACTTAATACTGCACCTCTCTCCAGAGCTCGTCTGCACAACACTGACAGTGATTTGAACCAAAATTCCAACTTTGGATTCGTCATTTCCTAAAATCTGTTGCCACTGATTTTCTGTTCAGTGCTTGTGTCATTTGGCATACATCACCTCCCTATTTCTCCCTATTCTCCATATTTAGGAATGGCTTCTTCACAGCACCCTTCCACTGAGACCATTTCTGATGAGGCTTCAGTGATTGGTCAGGTCTTCGCTGGATCTTTTCACAGCATGACTTTCAGATACTGTACATCTGCTGTAGATAACTTTTTAGGTCAGCATCTTTTGTGTTGTTAGGTGCCTTTTTATGATTCATAGGTTGGTAAATGGCTTAACAAAAAAAAAAAAAATCACATTACCCTGAAAATGGTCTGGTTCAAGGAGTGGACTGAAAAAAAAGCAAATGTGAAAAAGCATCTGATGTCCAAAGACAATCTTTGGATGACCTTTACCAAGCCTGGAGAACTATTGCTCACTTCCACTAATATGTTTTATATCCAGTCTGCCGTAAGCTTGTTAGTTGTGTTGTATTTGTAGTGCAAAACTAATCAGTTGATTATCAGTTAGTTGACTGAGGGAAAAATAATTGGCAAATATTCAGAAAACTGGTTTGAAACCATTTTAAGGAACAATTTGCAAACAGAATCTAAATTAATATTCTCTTGTGAAAATTTGCTTTCTCATGCTAAGTGAGAGAATCTCACAGTGTGTCTTTGCTTTGTAATGGATAACGAGAAATGTCACATCAGGTCAGGCTCTTGAAAAGTTGTTTTTTTTTTTACATTCAATGAACCAACCAATTACTCTGGAATGAAAATAATCATCGAGGAAAATTAAAAATAAAATTAGTCACTGATGATGATGACTGCATGACTAATTAAACCCTAAAAACATGATTGCCGAGGTGAAAAACATTTGTCAGTCAACAGCACAGCTTTTTACGTATAACAGTCCCAGTAACCCAAGCTCTTTATCATCATCTAAAAGAAACCACTGGCCTTTAATCACAGAGTGATGAACAAAAAGATTTAATTTGTGTAGGAAAAACATTGACTCTGCCATTTATAAAGCTAATGTTAACATACATGAAGGCAAAGGTGTACATATGGAGATCTTTGAGGCTGGACTACATTTTATATGAGGTTCATTTAAAAGAAATCATGCTCATATTGCAGGTTTATAGCAAACATTAAAATGCCATTTTCGTCTGGGCATGCAAGGGAATTTGTGTTTTATTAACACATTATGAAGAGTAAGATGTTTTCAAAAATAAAAAATAAAATGCACTATCTTCCTAACACTTACAAAAAGAGACCTCTTATTTTTTTTAAAATCACAAGTTTGTTTGTTTTTTACTAGATTTCACAGACCAACCCTATAAAATGTACATATTTAGTACATTTAATTTGAGCTATGTCCTCCTCTCAATGTGAGCCAAGCAGTTACCCATTTGAGCATGGACTCTACACGTGTCCAGATCTGTTGTTGAATTGCTCTCTGTTCCTGAACGAGTGTGACTGTGCAATGGTAGTAGCTGCCTCGGATAAACATGTTGACCCACTATGTTCTAGGCATGCTCAGAACATAGTGGACATATCAGGACTAAATGCTGGCTAAAGAAGTCTCTGATTATGCTTCTCATCCAGCAAGGATCTGGCAGTGTGTGGGCGTGCAGTGTCCTGCTGAAACAGCTGCAGGGCAGTGTGCTGCTGTGAGAATAGCAAAAGTACAGGCTCAAGCACCTCGATACCTCTGTCCAGTCAGATCTGCACCAAGAACAAGCAGAGATGGTGCTCGCATGGATGCAAACCTGCAGCAACAACTCCGACACATATACCAACATTCAAAATCCCAATAGCCCAGCCTCGGTCAACTTTAGCGATGGCTAGGCTGTGCATACACTGTGGCAGTGAAATTAAACAAATTCTGTGGTGTACAAGTGCACAAATTACAAATCCCTCCATTAACCAAAAACTACTTCCTGAACACGTTTGGCTTTTCAAACAAATAAGAATTATAGACCAAGAAATGGATTTAAAACAAAGATTAAAAATGTATTTCAAGACACTGAACTTGTACAACAGAATTTTTTTGGCTTATGAAGAGAGAAAACAGAGAATACTGAGATGTAAATGCATGTAAAAAGGGAAAAAAATCAATAAAACTGCAAAAATTGCAAAGCTGGTGTTCACTCACGCTGTCTCGCTGGCTGTCGTCCCCGGACCGGTCATCCTTTTGCATGGTGCGGGCCACCTCTGGCAGGGCTCAGTCAGTCAGAGTTAATCAAAAAGTGGGCTAACAAAACAAAAAGAAATAAAAAAAGATATAAGTATTATTTGTACCCATTTCACACATTTGTATTAACCTAATGTCATTATCAAACTGGTGATATAAAGTGGTATAAAAAAATCCAAAGTTCTGCTTGTTCTTTGTGAAGATTAAACCAAATGGAAAAAAACAGATAAATATTTAAAGAATTTATACGCTGAGTGTGGAGTTTCTAAAATGTGCTACTTATTATTTTCAGGTAAGAAAGCAGTAATTTGACAGGCTGAGGCTCTTCCACCTCCTGGCAGCTTTGTGGTTTCAGAATATGAAAGCTTTGATCTCCCAGACAACATGCACATGTGTATACATGTGCATGTATGTGTGCGTGGTAAATGGGGAACATAATGCCCCGAGTGTGTTGGTAAGAAAGGAGGCATGCTGGGATCCACTGGCCTAATAGGATGCATTAGAGTGTAAAATGTAAAGGTCAGTGAATTATCAGCCAGAGTTGCACAACCCTTTTCTGTTTACCTGGCCTAATAACCCAGAGCCTACACCTGTCTCATTCTCTCTCTTCTTCACTTTCTTTCTCTCTCTGCCACACACACACACACACACAGATAGGACCAACTGTGTTTAAATGGATGTCCAGAACCGTTCCCAGAGCCTAAAGTTTTTTGACACATGCACAAAATCCGGTGTAGCTTCAAAGAAATGAATAATCTAATTGGTATGGTCTGTTTGCTGCATAGATAAATAGTCTATTTGAGTGTTAGCATTCTTGTCATCTCTTGTTTTTATGCACCTGCGAGAAGCATCAAGAAAGTAATCAGACAATTCAGAATTCCTCGTTTCACTCTCTCCTGCGGTTCTGCCTATATTTCTGTCAAGGCTAGTGCGAATCCATATGTGGATTTCTCCAACAGCAACTTCTTCCGTCTGTGTTCCGCATGAGTGGTACCCAGCCAAGCAATGAATTTTTATCAGCCATATAAAGCAACCTATATACCTTCACATCACTTCTTATTTACTATATAATCCTTTGTTTCCATGGCCCACGAGCCCAGGTACAACAGCAACTCCATTCTGTCCCTGCCTGACAGGACTCAGCAGAAACACTGGATGTACTCTAAGTGAGAGATCAGCCAAAAAGGTCAGACATTATCCTTCTGTCTGGTCCGTCAGACCAGGCGCATGTCCACTAAAAACATGTGGAGTGACAGGATGGTCAATTAATCACCACAGACAGAAAAACAGAAGGGCTGGACAGACTTTATTGATTAGTCTCCGAAGAGAAGAGAAGAGAAGAGAAGAGAAGAGAAGAGAAGAGAAGAGAATCTTAGTACTCATCATCATCATGAACATAGGGTAAACATGTTCTTCACTAAGCATGCACAGGGACCTAAAATTTACACACAATGATAATACTCAGACATTTTCACAGACAAGTTGCATTCAAACGATGTAACAAACACACAACAATGTAATGTAAGGCACACAAGGCAGATAATAGTGCATGCAGAGCACAACACAACCTCAGGGCAAACCACAGCCTTGACCTATGCCGAACGCTCATGATCAACTATTTGTTCATTTGTTAACTGTTATGAACCCATACACTTCCCCACATTTACTACAGGTCATGCATTTCAACTGTTTTGCTTCAGTGTTTTCTGATTTAGCTTTAGTTTTAAAGTGCCATGAATGAATAAACTTTATTGTTACAACAAAGATGCAAATAAATATTTGTTTGAATCCCTTATTTTACTTTTCCTCTACAGTCACCTCTTTCGTGACAATGCAAGGGCCTGTGATTATGCTGTCTGCATGTTCTACCAGTGCCCGTCTGGAAAACCCTGTCAATTATTTTGAATTTGGTTACGTTGCAGTTTGGCAACACTATGCAGCTATTTATCAGTCAGTGCAGCTCAATGCTACCAGACTGACAATGCTGGAAAAACTCTGACAGACAAATTGGTAAAAACATTCTGTAAAGTTTCATAATTGTAACCTGAAGAGTCGAGATACCATCATCTGACAAAACCGATCCACAGACAGACATATAAATACCTGCCAAAGAGCTCAAAATGGCCTTTGGGGTAGTCGCCGCAACAGCAGGTGTCTCCAGGACCAGATTTTCCCATTATTGCACAAACACACACCAGCTGTGTTATTTTTGTGCTTACACACCATAAAAAAATACTTCATATAACAAATGTAAAAGAGTGTGTGGCAAGAATGTAAAGTGGGCCTGTATTTAAAAATGGAGATAGCAACAGTGACATCATCCATTGGTTTATGGAGATTGAGTGGAGAAACTTGTTTGGGGTTTTGTTTGTTTCTTTTTTAATGGATTTTAATGGAGAGTCATTGCCAGCTAGCTTGCTTAGCTAAATGCATCTGCAGAGTCACAGCAACAGAGGCTTAGAAATCGGTCTTGTAACCACCAGTTGTGAGGGGAAAATGTGTATTCGCTGACAGGTTGTGAGTGGCTACAGTGCCAGTCATACAGGGCTTCGGGCTGGTCATCAACACCCTGGTCATTAACTACCTATGGTAAAACATGTACTCCTCACCCCGCCCCCAAAAACCTCCTTGTGACTGCTTTGATAGTTAGTATATTGCTGTAATCACAGTTTGAATGGAAGTGACAGACGTGTCTACAAACATTGTTTTGTTACAGTGAAAAGTCCAAAACGACGTGGACATGAGGAAGGTTTGCCTTCAAAGTAAAGGTTTTGACTCAACAAGTTTCAAAAGACTCAACTTTTACTTTGAAGTCACGTTTTCAAGTATTACTGCCACTCGTCTAATAGTTAGCAAGTGTTTGCAGACAAATATAAAATATACTGGGAACCACCAGTGCCCCCCCCCTCAGACACACCTATGCTATCAATTTCAAAATCCCACTTTGCTTTGTTCTTGAGTTATTTCATTCATAACATTTTCAGAAAACTTGACCTCTTACCTTGACCTTGAGGTCAAGGACGCTGAGATTTGAACTTGTCAGAGACTTTTGAGAGAATTTTTTGCAGTGAGAGAATTTTTTGCAGTGGTAAGAAAATACAAGAAACTGTAGCCATCTTCTAGCAACCAAAGTAATTAGTAGAAGGATTTGGGTGCAGGGCGTAGTTTGCAACCAATTTCACCCAGTGACAACCAGTAACATCCCAGGAACCACCTCCAGGCAGTTGGGCAATACACAACTCCCTAGCAAGCAGTGGCTGCATCATGTTCAATACGGTCGACAGCTCTTGAGCAACGTGTGCATGAAATATGTACACTAGAATTATGTTCATACAAGGGAATTCTGGACTTCTTGGAAGGGGCTTTAATGTTGAAATAGATAGCTACAGGATTAGTTGAGGTGAATTTGGGAATTTTAACCTGGATTTCTGTAGAGCTTTCTCACGTGACGTTAAGCCCACCTTGCTGCTGAAGTTGTATAAACACGAGAGGTTGTATCATGTGCAATATGGACATTGTGCAGCGCTCATGAGTCAGCCAATCCATCCATCCAGTAATCATAAAAAAATATGTGCACAAATACATGACATCTGTACATCTTTCAAAGTATTTATTTTGCCATGACAACACACACACGCACACACAAGTTGAAAACAGCCACACTGTTTTGGCTTTTAAGGGGAAGAAGCTCTTAAGGAGAATGAAGCAGACTTCTCTTCCCTCGCCATCTCTCGAAGTCTCTCTGGTCCTGGCCGGGAGCCCAAATCTGATGATTCCTCAAAATAATCAGAAGAATTTCAGCCTTGAAAGCACTGGGCTAATTTAACAAAAACTGAATCAACAGGAGACATGGCTCAGCTACAAATACACAGAGAGAGAAATAGAAGGATAAACGGCATCGCACTCTACATCTCAGCCAGCTATTATTATTCACCTTGTTATAACATGCTGCTGGGAGCTACACTAAGTGGATGAGAAGAATACCAGCATGTAAATTCTCAATTAAAAGTGCAGACAATAATTACAGTTATCTGAACTGTGCTATAAGGATTGGTCATGCATGTGTGCACTCCTGACAGAAAGTCTAAATAAAGAGTCAAAAAAATAATAATAACAATGGCACACTCTCTTCTTGAAACAGCAACACCTCCCCGACAATTTACTTGTCTTACTGATCTCTCACAGACATACGAGTCAGCAGCACCAGAGTTTGTGCATTAAAACAAATCCTTTTGTTATTTTTGTTTTGAAGACAAAGGGTCCTTCTTGCTTGTGTGTCTGAGTGCATGTGCTGGATCAGCGCAGCAGAGCATGTGCCTGCACCGCGACCACAGGGGGCTGATTTCTGTCTGAGCTCAAGCATTAGTTACACAAGGCACGATTAGACTTACACATCCCCAAATCCAGACATGAGAACTGCCCTCTGCTGGTGCCAATTTCTTCCCGTGTCTCTTTGATACATCCTCTGTTGGCTTTTTCAATTAACTTCCTGCCACCTTTAGGAGAGCAATGAGAGTTTATCCTGTATAATCACATTAGGCGAGAGAGCAAAAATACGATGAGGTACTGTATGGCCCCCCTCCCCACACCCAACTCAGTAGTAGAAGGTCACGACTGTCTAATATGCTCTAAATTTTAACTGCTGTTTGAAATGTGTCTTTTTTTTTTTTCTTGTTGAGAGCTCACAACCGGTTATTGAATAATCCCTCAAAAGTAGCTCAGCCTTTTATTGTAGCCGTTCAATCAGCTGAGATGAGCAGACACTGCGGCTTTTGTTGAAATAGCCAGTCGCTTTTATTCTCTTTGTAGGCTGATCTGCCTAGACTCTATTAGTCAGTCTAGGCAGTCTTTTTGTACAATTTGTCAAGCTAATATTTTGTCGACAAGCCGCTGGGAAGTCATATATAAAATATTAATATTCAACCTTAGATGGGAAACGCTGAAGTGGGACAAATCCGTAAACAAATCAGTCAAAGCTGTTGCAAAGCTTCATATTAGACTCTTCAAATTAAAATAAATTACAAACCATTATGAGGTACATTAAAGTGTTTGCTGGGTGAATAGGCAAGGAAACGTGTTTGATGCGCACTAAAAGCTCCCCACATGCCATCCAATTATGGGTCTCATTTCTCAGCCACTGACAGAAGAGGGCTTTTTTTTCCCACCTCATGTAGTTCCTCCACTTATCTGAAGATGGCAAAACAAATATTATCCCGTTGATTTAGTCATTTGATTTTGGTCACTGATTGCTGCTTTAAGATCACTGTTCAACCCCTTTTGAAGTAAGATGAGCTCTCGCACGGAGGAATAAACTGATTTTTTTTAAAAAGAAGTAGAAGAAGAAACCTGGCTTCTCAGTGCTGAGCAGAAAGCAGCTGTCTCCCCACTCACTGACTAAAACATAAGCTGAAACAAGGCAGTGGCTCCTCCAAGTGGTGCTCTGATTGTTAGTTATGACAGTAAAAGCAGAAAAGATGAGGCTGAACTTGTAAGGAAACAGCGATGCCGACGCCTTTATTTGCCTGACCTTGTCTTGTCCTTTAAACTAAGGGCAGCCATTTACTGCCATTCATCACATACGTCAGCTAACCAAACCACTGAAGGGCACACACACACACACACAAACAAACACTCACTTATACTCAAAGGCATGCCACTGTAGATTTGCAAACAGCCGCCCTTGGAACACAACACACAAATGATAGATGTGTGCTGTCACTTCAGGAGGGATTGTGACAGTCCTTATTCTCTACTTCAGAAATATACACTTTATCTTATGCAAAGCTCCAATTCACTGTCAAGCACGGACGAATGGAAATCGTCTGTAATAAAGCCATATCTGGCAGAACAGCACAAATTTCCTCTATTCATTATTGCAGCGCTCTGTTGACAGTGATGAAGTCTTTGCGGCAGCTCGAAACAATTCCACAGCAAGTCGACCGTGAAAATACAACAACATTTTACCTGAAATGTAAATTGGCTACCACCCCTCAAGCCTCCTTAAAAATAATTGTCTTATATTCCACCTATTGTCTGACAGACCCAGGCGTGACTCAGACACTACACTGTTTTCTTGTTGTGTAGTGAAATTGAGGTCGTCACATGTGGGAGTATTTCGAAAACAATTTGATATTCAGCTGCGCCGTGACAACAAAGTGCCATCTGATTGAATTTCCTTCAATTTTAGGCAATTCAGACACAGGTATTGGATCGCTCACCGCTAAAAAAAAAATTGATTGGTGTTATATTTTTAAAAATCGTTAAACACTTAAAAAAAGACAATACATTTCCGAGATCATTTGAAGACCAACTTTAGAGTCACTGAGATCTTTCCTAGTAAAGCACTAAAATACAACCTGGTCTTATAGCAAAGCATGAAATAGTCATGAAAAAATAATAAATATGTTTCGTTTTTGCACAACTTTGAAATGAATGTATTTTAATAGCAGGTATACAGGCAGACCCATAATTTAATGGACAGACACACACATACATGTCACACTGGCTATGAAAAAAGTGGCAACTGTTGTGTTTTATCTCAAACGATCATTTTTTCTCACCCTAACCAATCATTTTGTTTTATTGCTTAACTCTAAACAATGGCTAAACCTTTCCATTACTGATGCAATCACCACCACCACCACGCCCTCCAGATTTCAAATGTGGATGGAAAACCTTGAAAATTAAAGGTGGAAGATTTGTGTCCAGTAAACCGATAAAAAAAGAGTCCATTGATTAGAGCAAACGCAGTGAAAGGATTTAAAAAGTGTGAAGAAGTGCATAGATTTTGAACTTAGAACTACATGTTCATGATTTTTACAGGTTCTTTCTATTGATACAGACCTCCCCCACTGCTATTCATACTACACCAAATAGTTACTTAATAAAAAAGTAACTATTTGGGCAAGATACTGAACCCTGAGTTGCCCCTGATGCACCCATGTGAGTGCGGGAATGCTTGCATAAGTGCATAAGAAAGTGCTTGCTTTGTAGTAAGAAAGCTCTTTCTATTAAAACAGTAGAAAAGCATTATAAGCATTAGTAGTCCATTTATCTCACAAACTGCCTTAAAGACGGTTATAAACCATGAGTTGGAATATACAGTGTGGAAGGTTGTGTGCTGTAAATTTATATAACTTTACAGTTTTAACTGCTGCAGCTGCTGTCAATCTTCCATTTTCACCAAAGACCACCTCTTCAGTTTAAGAAGTCCTTGAATTCATGACAGTTTTCAAACCCTTTTACCTTTCATATCTAACCTCTCGCTTCTGGCAACTTCTCCAATTTATCATAGTTAATACAGCACTAATTGTCTCATTAAACCACTCTAATCAGAGGGCTGATCCCCCTCCTCCCCTCATACAGGATTTTGCTCATTAGGTTCAGTTTATCCACTGCACTGCAATTCTTGTGAAAAGAGCAGAAAATGTTCTGGGTCTCAGAGGGGAGCTTTCTAAAGCCTGAGACCATTACCAGGTAAGTGGTGTCTATTGGAAGATAATGCTGAGTAAAACTGCAGAGCTACAGTCAAACAATTTTGGAGACTGTTGGGAACTAATGGGATAGCTTAGAGTCTATTGGCTTGACTTATTTTTTACGTGTTCCCTATCGCAGGTCCATTAGCTTAATGTAAGCACAATACAAAGCCAGTGGTGTACCCCATTAGTATATTATGTATATGACTTAATAATTGTTTAAATAAAATTTCCCATTACTCTCAGCAATTTAATGGTCTTTTATCAAAATTTGTGAGTGAATGTTCTGATAAATGCACCAGTCACTGAACGGTGCACTTTTGTGCACTTTCACTGCTTGGTTCAGTTTTCATCAGCCTCGCATACAGCCTCAGAGGGCAGCTGTTGTCAGGAATGATGCACAGAGAAAGCCCTTGTGTGCTACTGCCACATGACAGTATTATCTTCTTGTACTGTATTTACAAAATGTTGTATTGTGTTTGCATGCTGTAAACTTGGATCAAATAAAATGTATCTCATCCTATTTGAGACAAATGTAGCTGGAGATTACAGTATAATACAGTAGAACTCGTTTTTTCTCTCTTTACAAGGTATTGATGATCTCAGGACTGCTGTATTAAAAAGTGAATTGGAGATGCTTTCCTATGCTTTCATCTCCTTGGTTCTTAGTTTTGAGGCCTCCACCTACATAATCAAACTCCTCCACCCCTATTCTCCAAGCCAGGTTCTCGGGGTCTCAGATCAGGGCCTTCTTCTGATTCGCTGTACCCAACTTAAAAGCTCCTTAGCTAAAAAAAAAAAAAAACCTTTGGAACAACTGACCACTCCCACTTTGCACCCGTGGCTCATTTGGTCAGACAGGCATTTGAGCAGTCTTTGTGTTTTGTTTTGTGTCGTTTTGGTTTTCATTGGTGCATCTATAAAACACTTTCTGCTGATAAGCAGCTTTGCTGTTCCATTGCTGCCCCCTTGTCTTCATTTGTTAGTTGCAGTTTACCAGAAACTTCTTGATGTATACTTTAAGTGCTGATGTTGTGTTTGTGGCTTGCTTTGCTGACCCCTGGTGGCCAAAATATATACATATGAAATTATGCTGGGCTGATAATGATTTAGTGTCATTAACAGCATAGTATAATATTACATTTATGCAAAAAAAATCATTGCAGATTCTGCATATAAATGTGTATATATTTCTATCTATTTTATTGTCGGATACGTCCTATACTGCAGATGCATGGAAGAAGTGTTTTGCTTTAAACTTCCAGCAGAGGCTCCCAGAGAACCAAGATTTATTTTTTGCCTTCTACTCTGTATAAAATTTAAAATGACAAAACTTAATGATATTATAAGACATGCTGCAAAACAATATGCTTTTTGAATACGAAGCAGCGATATATATTCACTATATGCTGCTTCTAGAACAGGTTTTTCTTCTATTTCCGCTAATATCAAATTGCAGAGTTGTAAATATTTGTGGTTTTTCCCTGAGCTGTGATACCCTTGCACACTAAAGACAAAGTCTGCTATCCAATGTCCCCCCTAAACACATGGTACTAGCCCTGATGACATCATCGACCCCAGGCATTAGAAGGCCCTGCAGAGCTGGTGATGAGTCACTCCTGTCGGTCCAGGCCAGTAAAAAGCAGCAGACACACAGTGGTGGGGCTCTATTGCAACTTGCATCTCTTTCATCAGATGTGATTCGATATGCACGCTGATGACCAGCAGGACAAAGAAATGAAGCAAGGTCACGAACCCGCGTCTGCTGGTTTCTTTCCATGTAATGACCCGGCTAGCCTGACAACTCCATGCTTTCACAAGAGCTCGTGGGTAAAATTCTGCAAGCTAAATATGAGAAAGATTTTGGAAGTAGCCTTTCATAATCACATACAGTTGATTTTAAACTTGAACTGCAAGTTGTTGTACTTTAATGTAATTATTTTATTAAGTCATACAATTAACTAGAAGAACCTTTAAATGGATTGTCGGTTATTGTAAACATCACAGTCGACAGTCTTCTTATCAGACGTGCGATACACAAACTGTTCCACACACACATATGCACGAATACACACTTCAGGGGGAAAACAAATGTGTCAAAGCACATTAAAGCATTTCCACCTGAGGCTTTTCATGGTATTTCTCTTGGCTCAGTAGCTTTATCTCGTGCGAATTTCTGCAGTGTTAGTGTTGCACCTTTTCTGCCCCACAATATTTTAACAGGCAATTTTTATTCCAGCTGAATGAACACAGCTCTGCCGAGTGCCTAGGCTTGTGGGTTTTTGTTGTTTGTTTTTTTCTATCTGTAGTACAAATGAAAAACTTTTTAAAATATAAAATATTACATTTAGTTGGTAATTTCTTGATTTGATCCTTAATTTAAGCAGTGTTAGTGCTGGTCTTCTGCACACTCCAACGCTTCAGGTCAAAATTGCCATAAAGCAAGCAAACAAGATACAAGTAAACAAAAGTGGCAGACTTTAAGTGCCCTTGTGGATTTTGTTATATTGAGGTCTAGACTGAGAAGGAGCATTAGAGTAATATCAGAAATAATGGTGATTGGGCCCCTACAGGCAGACATTTTCACTCAGCTGGGAATGAAATCAGCGTGTGTGGCTGCACTAATGAAAAGGGGTGGTGATAGGGAACGGAAACTTCTACAATAGAGAGGCCTATTTCATATATCATCTGCAAACAGTGTATTCTGAAGGATTCAATGATGAACTGTTATTGTCCATGTCTGTAGTTCTTATTAAAGATCCTACCACCTGTATAGAGACTGACTATTGTAGTTCCATGTAATGGTTTGGAGATAATCATTGATTTTCAGATGTATACTTGAGCTTATTCAGACAGAATATGTCATTTAGGATTTTTTTTTCCTGTTATGGGTTTTCTAATGTGGGGTGGGGATGGTACATTTTAATACCTTGATAGAAAAACACACAATGGAACAGTGTTAGTCATGGTTTGGTTTCCCCAGAGTCTAGACCTCAACATTATTGACACAGTGTGGATCATCCTGACAGAGCACACAACAAAAAGCACATTCAAGCTTGTTAGAGTTGTAAAAACTCTATTTTTGCCTTATATACTGCAGTTATATACTGAGTTAGCATATGTTTCCATAAACTGATATACTAAAAGCCTGTATAGATACACTACCTACAATTTTTACACATAATTGTGAGCATTTAAAATTCAAACTATAGTTTTTACCTCGAGTTTGGTGATATGCGTTTCATCATTTGTGTCTGCAGGGAGAAGCCTTGCTCTTCATGTGGTTTACAACAGCTTAGCTTTGAAGGGGAAAGTGCTTTTGTTAGCTAACTAGCTAGCGAGCAAACATTCAGAAATATTTGGAGTTAACTGTGTATCTAGATGCAAGTTAGGCCTACAGGTGATAAATAATACATTAAATGCCTTTAATCCTCAAGTGACCAAGCTATCATAACTGAATGAGGTCATTTTAAATTTCATTTTACACAGGAATACTTTCAATGGCTACATCAGTTTCTGTAGAGCACCCCCGGGCCATGGACTGGTTTGGTACTGGGCTGCGAGAGTTGAGGCTCGGGTGTGAAATTTATAGTTTTCAGGGTTTTTATCGGTTTTTATTGTTATTTTTTTGTTGTGTTTATTGCTAACTCGATTTCCCTGGGTCTTTTCCCATGTGTAATGAATAAATCTTTTTTTGTACTGGTACTGGTTTTATGGACACCTTAAGGCCAGTCCGTGAAAATATTGTCAGACATAAACCGGTCCGTGGCAAAAAAAAAAAAGGTTGGGGACCGCTGCTGTAGAGAACACTTTGAAAAGCTACAGTACCTAGATAGCTAGATCATTGTGTTACAGCATTTACAATAAACAACAAATAACTAACAGTTGAAATAAAAAGTAAAAGAAAAGTAAACAATTAAGTTGGGTAAAAATAGTAAAAGTAGGACAGTAAGAGTGTAAAAGGAAAATGCCATCGTAGGAAATATTATCACCCCAGCCATCTCTACATGTTACGTCAGTGCTCATTACTATTTACATAATTTAAGGAAGACAGTGATCCAATCTGCTCCTTTATTTTGTAAGGCTGGGGAGAAACATTTGTTTGCTGATTCTGACCCTGACCTCATGCAAAAATGGTAAATGGCCTGTATTTGTATAGCGCTTTACTAGTCCCTAAGGACACCAAAGCGCTTTACATATCCAGTCATCCACTCACACACTGGTGATGGCAAGCTACATGGTAGCCACAGCCACCCTGGGGCGCACTGTCAGAGACGAGGCTACCGGACACTGGCACCACCGGGCCCTCTGACCACCACCAGAAGGCAACGGGTGAAGTGTCTCACCCAAGGACACAACGACCGGGACTGTCCAAGCCGGGGCTCAAACTGGCAACCTTCCGATTACAAGGCGAACTCCCAACTCTTGAGCCACAATCGCCCCGGCAGAAATACATTTGGTTATGTTGTCATGCTTTATTGCAATCATATACCCTCAGTTTACATTAAACTGGAAAACCTTTGTTGGCCAACACTGCTTATGACAGGAGCATTTCCCAATATTTAATTAACTTGTTTGTTATTTGGTCCAGTCATAAATTAAACTCTGATGAAATAAAATGCTTTTACAGCTTAACGCTCATATCGAGCAATGACTTTTGTCTAGAGCCAGATGTAACACTAAAAGAAAGTTAAAATATACAACACCTGTAAATCTAATATGATCATTTTTCTTTGTTTATAAGCAATATGAAATTATGCAGCCACAACCCTAATAGATTCTAGCAAGCAAGCTTGCATCTTAGTCTTTACATTGGTTCCCAGTCGATTTTAAAATGCATTTTAAACTTTTCATGCTTAAATACATAAGACTAAATGGACTAGCTCACTAACTTATTCTTGTTCATGCTCAAAATTAGATTGAGAACTAGGGGGAGCAGTCTACCACCACACTACTGCAGCTACATTTATTTTACCCTGTGGACTTTTCGGTTTAACCAGGTCTCCTGGGAAGAAAAACCTTAAAATCAGAGTATAGCAGGAAGTCAGTTAAACTTATCTGGACAATTATGTATCAGAAGAGGTTCTTAATCAGTTACAACTGCTTTTGTGTTAATTATATTAACAACAGGTTCACTAGAGGGGCAACAATGAGACAAACCCCAAAACAGGAATGGGTTTATAGGTTAAGGCCACTGACATTTTTTCCCTCCTCATTTTTTTCCGACTGTTTTTTGCATTTGCCTAGGCTCAGTGTCTCTACTGGTAGCATGACAGGATATCTGGGACCTAAAGTATGGCGTTATTTTTGTGCCACTATTCTGAGCGCACGTAAAAAAAAATGAGCGCACGTAAAAACAATTTGCAGGTGCAAGTGTTGCATTTTGAGGAGAAATTTATTTTGAGCGGAAAAAAGCTAAATTTGAGTGAACAAAATTCATTGCTGCGTGCAAAAATGTATTTCAGTGTTTGCTATTATCCATACACACACACAATAGCAGCCCCTGTCGCTCAGTATTTGTATTTGCGCTCGCTCGCAATGTGTTGCTTGTGCTCTCAACATTTCTGCCCGTGCGCGCTCAACTCTTTCTGTACACCGTTATATTTGTGCCACAAAACCAGCCAATCACAGAAATCTGATTGGCTGTTTTGGTCTCCAATCAGCTCGAAATGACGAAACGCAATATCCCAGAATCCATTTCGTCCAAAACTCAAACGAGGCAGTGGCGAGGTACACAGAGTGGCGGAGTTTGAAATATTGCTCTTTCTGGTCACAAAATAAACTTTTAAGATATTTTCATGCGAGAATGGTGCTGTGTAAACTTTGAATATCCGCTCGATTTATCAAGACATCACATATTTGCATAAGTGCTCTAACGTTTTCGGAGATGCCTGTTACCCACCAGCTGACCGCATAGCTGGAGCATACCGGACATTTGCCCGGTGGGCCAATGGTGATTTTTCATTTTTATGTTTGTTTGTTTGTTTTTGTAACGGTATAAACAATGAAAGGTGGTGGATTAGCCAATTGGTCATGATCAACTCTGGGCTGGACCAATTACAATACATCCGTATTGAGGTGAAAAGGAATGCGATTCGTCCCGAACTTCAGCGAGAATGAAAAAGACACAAAGCTGGAGTTATTCTGTCTTTATGTTGCACAGCTGCTTCTTCTTCTCTCATTCTCTCTCCCTCCCTCCCTCTCCTGTTGCTACTTTAATCATGAAACTGATCAATGATCAGCTGATCGTCTCTCTTGTTTGTTTATCGCCCACTTTGCGCCAGAAAGAGGAAACCAGCGGATGTCGCGTTAAACAACAGCAGCACGTTTAAGCTTGATCAGCTGTTGTTAGAATTTATTTAATATTACTTTCTAGTATCAGCTGATGTTTGCTGGAGCCACAGCTGTAAAAGCTGCTGCTCATGATATCGGTTTGGATATGTGGTGAGAGGGAAACATGAAAGTGATACAAATCATACATATATACCAAAAAGACAGTGTACATCAATTGATAAATCGAGCAGATATTAGAAGTTTACACAGCAACATTCTCGCATGAAAATATCTTAAAAGTTTATTTTGTGACCCAGAATAAGTAATATTTCAAACTCTGCCACTCTGTGTTCCTCGCCACTGCCTCGTTTGAGTTTTGGATGAAATGGATTCTGGGATATTGCGTTTCGTCATTTCGAGCTGACTGGAGACCAAAAAAGCCAATCCGATTTTTTTGCATCCAAGTCTGTGATTGGCTGGTTTTGTGGCACAAATATAACGGTGTACAGAAAGAGTTGAGCGAGCACAGGCAGAAATGTTGAGAGCGCAAGCAGCACATTGCGCGTAAGTGCAAATACTGAGCGACAGGGGTTGCTAGCAAACACGGAAATACATTTTTGCACGCAGCAATGAATTTTGTTCACTCAAATTTAGCTTTTCTTTGCTCAAAATAAATTTCTCCTCAAAATGCAACACTTGCACCTGCAAATTTTTTTTTTACGTGCGCTCAATTTTTTTTTTACATGCGCTCAGAATAGTGGCACAAAAATAACGCCATACTAAAGAGGTAGGACAGGTAGGTAGGATGGCACATCAATACATGCTGTTGCTGTAAGGTTTGCTGTGTCTCCCAGCACAGTCTCAAGAGCATGAACGAGATTCCAGGCAGTTACTCTCGGAGAGCTGGACACGCATGTAGAAGGTCCTTAACCCATCTGTGCAAGGAGGAACAGGATGAGCATTACCAGAGCCCTAGAAGATTATCTCCGGGATACCACTGGTGTTAATGTCTCTGACCAGACAATCAGAAAAAGACTTAATGAGGGCACCCTGAGGGCCTGATGTCCTCTAGTCAGCACTGTGCTCATTGCCTGGCACCAGAGCCCAATTGGAATTTACCATAGAATACCAGAATTGCAGGTCCACTCCTGGCAGGTTCACCCTGGGCACATATGACAAATGTGAAAGAGTCTGATGAAGCCGTGAAAACCATTATGCTGCCTGTGACATTATTCAGCATGACTGGTTTGGTAGTGGATCAGTGATGGTCTGGAGAGACATGTCCATGGAGGGATGCACAGACCTCTACAGGCTATGCAACGGCACCCTGACTCCCATTAGTTATTGGGGTGAAATCCTTGGACCTGTTCTCAGACCCTACACTGATGCAGAAGATCCAATTCAATTTCAATTCAATTCAATTTTATTTATATAGCGCCAAATCACAACAAAAGTCGCCTCAAGGCGCTTCATAGATACAGAGAAAAACCCAACAATCATATGACCCCCTATGAGCAAGCACTTTGGCGACAGTGGGAAGGAAAAACTCCCTTTTAACAGGAAGAAACCTCCGGCAGAACCAGGCTCAGGGAGGGGCGGCCATCTGCTGCGACCGGTTGGGGTGAGAGAAGGAAGACAGGATAAAAGACATGCTGTGGAAGAGAGACAGAGGTTAATAACAGGTATGATTCAATGCAGAGAGGTCTATTAACACATAGTGAGTGAGAAAGGTGATTGGAAAGGAAAAACTCAATGCATCATGGGAATCCCCCGGCAGCCTACGTCTATTGCAGCATAACTAAGGGAGGATTCAGGGTCACCTGGTCCAGCCCTAACTATATGCTTTAGCAAAAAGGAAAGTTTTAAGCCTAATCTTAAAAGTAGAGATAGTGTCTGTCTCCCGAATCCAAACTGGAAGCTGGTTCCACAGAAGAGGGGCCTGAAAACTGAAGGCTCTGCCTCCCATTCTACTTTTAAATACTCTAGGAACAGCAAGTAGGCCTGCAGTGTGAAAGCGAAGTGCTCTAATAGGGTGATATGGTACTACAAGGTCATTAAGATATGATGGGGCCTGATTATTTAAGACCTTGTATGTGAGGAGCAGGATTTTGAATTCAATTCTGGATTTAACAGGAAGCCAATGAAGGGAAGCCAAAACAGGAGAAATATGCTCTCTCTTTCTAGTCCCTGTCAGGACTTTTGCTGCAGCATTTTGGATTAGTTGAAGGCTTTTCAGCGAGTTTTTTTGGACATCCTGATAATAATGAATTACAGTAGTCCAGCCTGGAAGTAATAAATGCATGAACTAGTTTTTCAGCGTCACTCTGAGACAGGATATTTCCTGGGGTCCTCCTGGCGCACCACAGCACCCAACCTCAATATGCAGGTAGGAGCATACTCGCCTGACCTAAATCCATATAATGCTACCAAGAACGCCGCCAGGCTGCACCTCAGACTGTCCAGAAGGAAGGGATGCCCTAGTCCAGATCTGAGAGAACATCTCCAAGACATCACCTGACGTTGTCAGGCCCTGCATACAAGCATGTGGGGGCCGTACAAACTGCTAAGTACCATTATGAGTTGCTGCAATTAAGTTTTGGCCAAATGGATTAGCCAGCTGCATGATTTCAGGGTGTCTTTAAAGTCAGCCGTCGGTAGGTTTATCATTTTCATTGTTCCTCACACATTACCCAGTCCATATCAGTATAGATATGATATTTTTCCCATTTCGATCCTATGTGTTTTTTGAGTCTTCCTTTAATCTACAAGTCCTCTTCTGCATCTTATTCATGGCACCCCTTGTTGATTTAATCTACCATTATCTAGCATTCTATATCGAACATTATATGCAACAAAACCTTTCATATCAGGAGGAAATATAATCTCTTACAAACTTTACTCCAAGTAATTGCATTCTGTGGTACCATTGTACAAATAAGTGATTCTAATCAGCTGAGCTGTCCTGAACTATGGTTCAGAAAAATTATGGCTTCTGTATACTGGAGGAGTTTCCTCCCATGGGAACGCTGTGTTAAGGTCACCATGGGTTAATCATAGCTGGCAAACCAATGAGAGCAGCAAAATTCTGCTGCTCTCACTATGATTTCGTGTTTCTGATTTCTTGTCATGTTATGTAAAGAAGACCCACCCTCTGAGGCTTAGTCTAGCCTCGGATTATATCAGGAGAGCCAGAAAGCTGATTACATATCTGTAATCTTATTTTTATAAAAACATTTCCAGTGGTAGAAATACAGAGCAGGGCTCTTTTTTTTCCCAACAAACCTCCCGTGATAATCAGATTTGCCAATTTGAAGCAGCACCAAAAACCACAGAGAAATGTTGCCATATTGTCTACGTAATAACGGTCAGCTATAAACCCAAATACTTTCCAGCAGATATGCTTACACAACTGGTTCGTCAAGAGAAAACATTTACCATTAATTAACACTGTAAGTCATTTTCGGTGTTTCAAAGTGAAACAGGACAAGAGACTGATCACAATCCCCTGAATTCTCTTTTTAACCATTTAAAAGGGGCATAGCAAGCTAATCGTACAGATACACAAGACCAGAAGAGTTAGAAAAGCTCATTTTCATAGACATGTCATAAACACCTGGCCTGACCTCTGCAGGCATCAAAGCACTATGTGAATACTTTTTGGCACAACTCACTGTTCAAAACTCTGCGACTACATAAGTGACCCACCTTTATGCTATAAGACAACATGTTATGAGATGTGAAATTCATTTAGGTCTCTCTGAGACCTGTGATCCAGCATCCTTAAACGGTCTCATGGCATTAAACCCTGTTCCACCAAATATGGTGGGGAAAGAAAGGAGAGTGGGAGTGAGAAAGCAAAGCATGAGTGACATTTTAGGACAGAAAGCATTTGAACCAAGAGAAAAACTGCCGATAAACAATGTCGTTTTTTACTTTGCATGAGAGCCTGTGTTGTTCGAATAGGAACATTTCATTTTAGTGCAATCTCAGATCTGTGTGAGGGACTATTAGAATAAGGATAGGATGAGGATAGATAAGAGTGCGATGATGCATACAGATATCTGTAAATGACGGAGAGTTTTATTGGGGCTTTACTATTGCACTGTGCTAGCAAGACTGTGACTTACTGAGTGATTCCCAACTTGATTAAGAAAGTAAGGACTGTGGTGTTGGCCTGTTCGTGGGTTTCAACTGCATCCGGAGACCTCTATATTATGTTAGCGTTTCTAAATGTCCTGTAGGTGAGGATCTGAGCATGAATCTGTCCAAGGTCTACTCTGTCTCATGTCCAAAATTAGCTGAAATATTCTCCAGCCTCCCGCCACCATAGAGGGAGAAAGAGAGAACAGATTAGTGAAGACCCTCCTGTTTTAGCCAGCCGCATGGGAAGAAGAAGTTTCACATGAGTTGATTATCTGTGACAGAGCTGATAGCTGGCATTTTCTGATCCAATTACTCACTCACCAGAGTAAATGAGGGTTAAGTGAGTAGCTTGCTGTATGTTGCATACATGAGTACCACATTGAGTTCCTCGGTACCCTTGCAATAAAAATATGTAACTCAAAACACACTAAGTTAAGTACTAGACTGCCTACACCTACATTACAAGGCATTTACACGCTGTAAGTAACCCCACTGAAACTTTACAATGTAACCTACGGCTAATGTGCACCTCCCCAAACTATACATCGCATTGGCACAGTCTGTAAAACCACTGTGAGTGGCCTGTTCAGTACTGTTGACTCCTCCTGTGCACTTCCAGCTACTTTTTCACCACAGATTTATCAATGACAGCATAAAAATCATTGCCTCAATATAAAGGATTTTAATAACAGCCTAGATAAAAGAACTAACAGATATCAGCAAGAGTTCAAAATCAGAATGGGCACGAGACGATATATGAAGATGGCTCTGAAAAAAGCTGCTGACAACAAAGGTTGGGGACACAGGCAGAAAATGAAGTCCCAGCTTTTAATCAGTTTGTATCCATATAAAAAAACAGCAGGACACAACCACAAGCTAATTAACATACAATGTATTATAATGCACAAGTATTAATGCTGCCAACAACATCACCCACTTGCCGAGGTCATATATAGATTGTGCAAAGACTTTCATAATCTGACTTGTTGCGGCTGTGGCTTCCTATTACAGTACCACACTCAAATTAAGTGAGCTCTCTAAAATAACTATACTGCATACTGCATTGTTAGGTGCTTGACCTGCAGCAATGGAAATGAAAACACCTGATTTCAAAGATTAAAAGGTCTGGCCCAAAGCTTTTGTCCATATAGTTGACACTGAGTTCAGTACAGAGCAGAGAAGTCTACTTTTTCATCTCCAGTAAATATTTCCCAGTGCTCTACAAAGTGAGATCGATTGATCTGAGTGCATAAATCCTTCTTCTGTGCTTCAGCTGGCTAACACATGTCACTAACAAAACAGATAAATGTTTTTTCTCCGTTTAAACTAACAAAACCCCCTGTTGGACAAGTCAGCCACCACTTGTGACATCACATCAGATAGATGGATATTAATACACATATTTGCAATGAGCGCGTCAACAGCAACATAAATCAAAAAGCTCAGCCCACTGGATGTCACGATGATGCGAAACAGAAGAAGAAAGCTGTCACACTAACCTTTCACTTCTACGTGGAAACATTCTCCACATGATTAGTGAGGAAAATGCATCATTGTGACGCAAGTTATAGTTCCCAAGAAGCTAATATAACAGGAAGATCCTAGCAATGTGAATGGCCTCAGAGAAATTACAAGATTACTTTCACTGCTGACCCCAGCCTGCTGTATCAACAGGAAGCACTCCCCAGAATAAGGAAAGAGCCTTGGGGGAGAAAGCCTCATTTTCTCTCTGTTTTGTTTAGTTACCCATAAGCCACGCCCAAAGACAAATTATATTCTCATGGATGGTAAGAGTTTTTATGAATGTCAATATTGAACAGTTATAGATGATCTTACATAAGCCTAAAGCAAAGCCATCTGCAGAGCAAACATTTTAACTCAACCATTAAAACGATAAACATGTATAATAAGTACAAATGTAAATACTGGATGAGTGTTTATATGGACAGTTTAAAAGTAGAAACCAGCAAACAACACACACGCAATTTATCTCTGAATTTTTTATAACTTTGCAAAACCTGAAAATTGAACACTCGTGTTATTTCCTGTCACTTTTCTTCTGAAGAGGCAGGCTACTTGAGAGTTCATGAATGCATGGGGCATTATTCCCAAAGTTCCATGGGTGGGAAAATGTTGGATAACAAGTGTTATTGTAGCATACCATGCTGTTAATGCAGGAGAGGCAGAATTCAACGCACCAACCGTATGAACCCAGTGAAAACAAGATTACTCTGTCCTGCAACATGATTGGACTGTTCCCAACACAGTTTGGCGGAGCTTAGCCAGTTTAAATAGACAGCTGTGCTTAGTGAAGACAGTGCTAAATGCTGCAGCAGGATAAGCAAATCGTGGCAAGCAGATATCACTCTGTTCATAACGTCCTGGACCAAGCAGGATTTCTATCAGGGTCATGACCTCACAAATACTCCACAACACCTGACCAAATGACCAATTATAAACTCGCTAGCCAACTGGCAGGCCATCTCTACTGATAAGCTGCTCATATACTAGATATAATTTAGCTGTGGGTGGAGGCTAGTTATCATGAGCTAAAGGGGGTCATTTTGTGTTTTCTTGCCAGACAAAAAAAAAGTCAAGTAATCCATTTGCCACCCTTGATGTTTATTCATCCCTTCCTTGTACAAACACTAGCTGTCAAAGGCACTTAACTCCAATTACTCTGTGGGTTGTGCTCACTCCAAGCAGTGCAATCAGTTCTCAGTGAGAAACGATTTGACATGTTACAGTGGAACTCAATCCAGTTGTTTGACTGTGCTGGAGACGTTGTGGTGGGACTGGAACGATCATTAAATGCTGAACGCTCTCGTTTCACTGTTAATCTTGGACGTAGACTCTCTGTGTATGTGTGTGTCTGTGTGTGACACAGCAACCCAATGTGGAATAACAACAAAAAACGAGTCGAGTTTCAAAGAAAACACTATTCAAGTCTCCAGTAGCACAAAGCCTTTCTGGTCTCCTGGACCAGGAGCAGCATCGCTGTGACCCAGTCCAAACACTGGAAAATGTCAACATTTGTTTACGGAAAGTTTTCCGAGGTTGAGGAAAACAAAGTATTTTGTATTTGTTAAATAAAGCACGGGGATGTGCTGTGAAGGAGATGACCAAAACATAACGAGCACATACCACCACCCTCTAGAGACATTATCAAGCCCATCCAACCCCCACCACCCCCATTCTCTCCACAATTAAGTCCCTGGGCAGTTCCCAAATCCCTAGTTGTGTTTCTATAAAAGTAGTTTAAGCTCTTAAACTTTATTTTAAAAAAAAGAAAAGCCAACAAGCACAATGGCAGGACTTCCAGAGTGACAAAGGGAAAGGGAAGTACAAGTAAGCTGCAGGCCCCAGATGCTTCTCTCTTCTTCTCCTCTCTCGTGTCCCTCAAAGGTCATTCTTCCTGTTTAACGCAGCAAAGTCATCACACACAAAAGCTGCAGAGGCAGAGATCCTCAAGAAATGTCATCTGCTAATGTCTGTGTACATGACTTCAATTAAAGACTAAATCTGCCCTACTGCTGGTCATTACAGTGTGGTTTATTAGTAAGACTTTATGTCGCGGTTCTTTTGCTGCTTTCCAGCTGTGCTGAATGCTCGTGGTTTTTTTATTAGCTTCATTGAGGTCGAATGGTGGAGAATCGATCTTCTTGTAAGTTTCTGTCGACACTGTTAAACACGTGTCTGTCTAAGTCTTTACACGCCAAGGGATATCGTTATTACATGTCACATTTGTCCTTGGACTTAATATCAGACAGCGCGCTTTGTACTGGAATCGCTACAATGTTGCCAAACATCTGGAGTCAGAGAAACACCCTCTGAATAAGCAGCAAACAATTCATGACTCAAAAAGCGTGTGTCATGTCACCTTGAAATGGAAAACAGATGTAACATTAATTGCTGAGAGTTTATTTCTTTGCTGGTGATCTCACAACTAAGGCGAGAGATCATGACCTGACTTTAACTATCTGCAAGCTCCGCAAAAAAAAAAAAAGGATAGTCCCAAAATGACTCCTAACATCCAGAGTACGCAGAGATTTTCCTGCTTATGGTTATGAGAAAACAGTTTCCAATAAAAAGGCACTTAAATGCTGTTGGCTTTGCCTGCTTATATGTTCTTGTGCGTGCGTGTCAGCGAGTACGTATGCATATTGCAGTGCTTTTGCTTGAGAGCTTTGGAGGACTTTAGCATGCTCTTACATGCCAGTAGAACAGAAGAAAATAAACACTGCCATTATTACAATAATGAATATGCTTTGGGAAGCAAATGATATAATTTTCCATTAACTCCCACTCATAAACAGCCAAGAATGGCTCAGGGAAGCCTGTGACATTTGACTTTACTGGCACAAACACTGCGGTACTCCGCTATTGCTTGACCCCTGACCCCTCACTTCTGAAAACCCACAAGACTTACATCGCTATTTAACTCAAAGCCTCTCATGCTAATTGAGCCATCCGAGAACAACAAAGTCTGATAAACACTGGAGTTGACATTGTCACTCTAAGTTAAGGTCTTAAGCATCATCACGGCTGTCCACATGCAGTGTGTGCGGACAGTTCGCCAACACCTGCAGAGACCTTCATTACAAGACTGATACAAAAGACATCAGCAGCAGTGCAGATGCCTCTTGTCCCTGCACACTACACACACAGTGCACTGAGCCAAGCTCATTACTCTGCATTCACACTGGGCAGCAGCAGCACTCATTCAGAAAAGAGACCCAGCTCAACATAACACCAGGGATAAAGAAAGAGGCTCGTAAGATTAAACATTTTCATGTTGGTGGTTTTAATGCAGTCATTGTCTAGTGAGCACAGTTATTCATTATTCATCCTAATCTGACTTGTTCTGATCTCTGCAAAGTGGAAAAGAGCACAAACACTCCTTCATGTAGGTCAGAGTCTAAGCTTGCGGTTTCAGCCACTATCGACGCACTCAGGTGCTGCACAGGTGAAACAATGGGCTTAGTGTGTCGCTTGCATCTCGCTGATTAATCCATGTGGAGGTGGAGTGCAGCACTCTACTATATTTGCATAGTAGAGGTCAGGTACAACACAGGGCTCACTGTGTTCAGCACGATAAAAACAAGGATCTTAAACAGACAGGAAGGTATTAAAAAATCGCACCACTTAGAAACTACAAAGGAGACAAGAAGTGTCATCCTTTCCACAACTTTTAACTGGCTTCACAAATAAGGTGTGCTGAAGAGTCACCGTGACATCACAACAGTGGTCACGGTCATGTCATGAATCACAGTCTCCATCTGTGAGGTGCAACACATAAACAGGTCCACATGTTTGTTAGCTGGTCATCTGGAGCCGCATTAAAGCCTCCTGGATCCAATGAAAGTGTAACGCTGTGTGAATATGATCTAACTTTTGAAACTTTTCCTGTGTTCACACAAGCGAGCACACATTATCCCGAGACAAAGCCCAGCTTCTTGTATGGGCTCTAACACACCTGTTTAACAATCTGGCGAGCTGGTTTGACTGGAAATTTGATAATCACGTCTATGGAAATCAAAAGAGCAAAGCATATGACAGTTTAACATTACTAACTGACACTTTTCACACCCTGTGCATTAACTGAGTCAGTCCACACTGGGAGACAGACTCCCAGGAAACACTGTTTGTTTACCTTTCTCTCATTCTTTTCCCTTTCATAAGGCTGTTGATGTTATGATAAAGAGATGAAAGATGGGTAACAGGTTATCCTGCAGTGTGTATTATCAATCATATTCTGGAAGGAACAAAGTTTTCTTAAACAAAAAATCTAACAAAAAAAAAAAGAAGAAGAAGAAGCAATGACTGTGTTCTTTCTTCCCCCACCCTGAATTTATGTGTGACTGCAGCACAATTTGGAGCAGGCCTATTTATAGCCGACTACCGCCACAACCACCCCGCAGCCTGAAAGTCACACCAGGAGATTTTGGGAGGGGAGTCCTTGAGCTCCTCTGTCAATGCGAAGCATTGCAGTGACAAGTTTGCTGATGAGGTTGGTGACTGTGAAGTCGCACTGCACCGGTCCCTCCCCTAAAGCACAAGCCTGCTTTCTATGCATTCTTCCAACACACTGAATCTAAGTCCAGCGCATGTGCATTTACACATAAACCAACCGCACGCACTTACTTGCACACACATGCAGATGGCTTCTAGTATTTGATTAGCTGTAGTGATGAGCTGGTGATGATGGTGTGAGTGTTTACTGTAACCGCTGTCACACTGTATCAGTATTTGCTCTGATGTCATATTACAATCGCACGTGTGTGACTTTAGCTCCACTGCCAAGTCCACAGAAAGATAAGCCACTGTCCTACAGCTACTGTTATCAATACAGAGGAGTGACAGACAGAAAAGGGAGGGCAATGTCAGAACTTACTTTAAATCCTTCTCAGAAAGTTCCAGAAAGAGATTATTTGTCCTCTAATCTTCTGTTTCCTCTCTGAGTCCAAATGAAAGATCAAAAACAAACAAAAGTGTATTGTGTGCATCTCACACACCGCAAGTCCCACTCCACTGCTCACTGATGTTCTCTGGAATAAGGAGGGAACTCTGTTGCCAGCTCCCAGGCTTACAGCCAATCCTGTTAAAGTTCTTTCTGACTCTTGGCCAATGGCGTGCGTCTCATTCTCCGGCCCTCCCCGCCCCCCTCCTCTTCCTCCTGCTGCTGAAGCTTCTCATGATTGTGGACAAACTCATAGTTGTGGAGTATGACAGAGTAAGAGGAATTACTGTAGTATTTACAGTGTGAGAGAATAAGAATAGAGCAGCGGTGGGGAAGATTTCCATTACGAAAGAGCGGCGAACAAGTGGACAGATAAAGAAGCCAGAGATTAATTAAAGTGGTTGGTTTTAATCTGTCAGGATGCTTTTCCCTTTTTTTAAAGGGTGATTTATCAGCATGGATTATTAGTTTAAAATAGTACAATCCTGCTCCGTCTTTTTAAACTTAGCTCAGGCGCTGACATGCTTAATTATTACATGGATTGTAATAAAAGAATTATGATGGGGGTTGACGGGTCACTCCATCCTCACGCTAGATTATCTGCTTATCTTTTTAGCATCTGTTCACATGAAAATAAGGACTGTGACGCAAACAGCGACAAAGACTGAATCGTGTTTGACATGTTTTACTACATAGCTGCAGTTCTACAGATGATGTGACACCCTATTGCTTCAGTGGCCAGAGGGAATATAGCATGCTCCGAAAGACATGAATTGCAAATGCTCCCAACAACACACGGACAGATATGGCTTGTGTTCCAGGGCCAGTGAGCATCTGCTCTGCTTGTATACCACGGAAGTCTCTCTAGCTATCAGTGGTACTGATAACAACTCACTTGATAACATGCACACTCAGACATCTTTCTTTTTGCTCCCGAGGGGCTGGAGCCATGGTGTTTGGTCAAGAGGGATTCTCACCTCAGTCAAGAGGTGGAATTAGTCAGGTTGCTTTTACTCCAGCAAGTCTTCGGGCAAAAGCATGAGCAGCAGTAGCAGAGAGTCCTTTTTCACAGGGTAGATAATAACGATGATATTTGAATCAAACTGCGTTTTCAGCCCGTCTCATCCATCTCAGGCGCAAGATGAAAGTACTTTATTTATTTATTTTTCAATTTCCAAAAAAAATGCAATTCCAGGAAAATAATGGAAAAGAGGAAGAAAAAGTAAAATCATAAACAAAATGGTATTACATATGAAAGTCGTGCATATTAAAACACATTTTCAAACAGTCTTTTATTTCAAAACTTACATTAACTACTGATTTTATCTACTGTTCTGATTTTATCTGTTTTGATTTTACATATTGTTTTGTTTGTTTGTTTGTTTGTTTGTTTGTTTGTTTGTTTGTTAAGTGGGTTAGAGCTTTGGGTAGCTCCCCAGCTGGGTCTAGACTGGGTCTAGAGAGTATTTTAAATTCAGGGAATTTAAAATAGAAAGTAGCTCGTCCACAGAAGGACTGGTAGCTCCCCTTACGATAAGGGTTCAGATCGCGCGAACAGGTGTGAAATGTGTGTGTTTAGTTAGTTTGTTTGTTTGCTTGTTTTAATCAATTTTAAATCATACTTTTTATTTGTTTTTGTTTCTAATGTCTCTGTAAAGCACTTTGAATCACCTTGTTGTTGAATTGTGCTATACAAATAAATTTGCCTTGCCTTTATTTGAGGTTAAACAGGTTTCACCTTCGAGCCTGTGTTCATAAATGAGGATATGACTTTATTAATGATTAAAAGCTACAGTTTGTTTGATGCCTATTAAGACTCTCTATTGACATATGATCTTTATGTCTATAGACAGATTTTCCTTTAGTGTAACTCTGGTCATAGAGTGCATACAATTTACTAGCAGTTTCACTGGGTACACCTGCTCATCAATGCAAACATCTAATCAACCAATAACATGCATTTAGGCATGTAGACATGATCAGGACAACCTGCTAGAGATCAAAGCACCAGAATGAAGAAGAAAGGGATTTAAGTGACTTTGAAGGTGTCGTGGTTGTTGGTAACAGACGGGCTGGATTGAATATTTCAGAAACTGCTTATCTACTTGGATTTTCTCATTCAACCGTCTCTAGAGTTTAGAGAATGATCAGGGAAAAAGAAAAATATATTAGGTGAGTGCCAGATTTCTGTTGATGCCAGAAGTCAGAGGAGAATGGCCAGACAGCTTTGAGCTGATAGGAACAAATGATAAACCACCTTTGGACACTGAGGCTATAGTCTATAAGACAGAAGTACAGAACATTTGGAAAGAAAAATGTTGCCCAGTCTGATGAGTCTCAGTTTCTATTGTGACATTTGGAATGTGGGATCAGCATTTGGTGTAAACAACATGAAACATGTCCATCTTTTTATGACCACAGTGTAACCATCTTCTAATGGCTGCTTCCAGCAGGATAACACAGCACAGAGCTCAAATCATCTCAAACTCAAACTGAGTGTTCACTGTACCCAAATGGCCTCCAAGGTGACCAGAACTCAAAATCTGCAACTGTGCAACGCGAACTTGTTTCCAGTACCTTGTTGAATCTGTGGCATGGAGAATTAAAGCAGTTCTGTAGGCAAAAGGGGAGATCAACACATCACTAGCAAACTGTAAGCAACAAAGTTGCTGATGATACTTTTATTTATCCATACTGTTGAGTAGATATGAACTCGTATTCCTTCTCGTGTTTCTCCATGTTCATATTTCCTCCTATTTCCTTGTTGCTTGCGTTGCTCACCTTTGCCTTCCTTTGTTTAAAATTTGTATTCTGTGTCCCTGTGGTTTTTCCCACCCAGTATTTTAGTCGTAATTTTCCTGGTTTGTCTCTTGTTAGGTTGCATCCTTTGATTTCCTTCCTTTGTGGCCATCTACCCCACCCTTAGCAGGTTCATTGTGTTCAACAGTTATCACCTGTGTCTAATCAGCCGTGTGCGTATAACAGTGTCACTCCCAGTGTCAGTTTATGTATTTTCCCCCCTTTCCTCTGTTTAACCTTCTCAGTGGATTTCTCTTTTGTTATACCAGTTATGTGAACTGTTTTTTCTTTTTCTTTTTTTCTTAGCTGCAGCTTATTCTGGTGTTTGCATTGCATTTTTTGGTAATACATAAAATTTATGTATTACCTTAAAAGTAAAATTGTCTTTCGGGAGTAACTTTGTGGTAAATATCACAATGGTGGTTCAGTTTTATGACAAGCATGCAAAAAGGCAGGCAGGGATACATGCAGCAGAGCTGGGAAGCCCTCAGAGAACAGCCAGGCATTCAGGTTGGGCTTCAGCAAAGAAAGCAGAGTCCTACTACACAAAGCTGTCTGGCCCCAAGGTTTGTCAAACTCACAGGAGTGGAAGGGTTATGCTAATACTGTGCAAAGGGTGAACATTTTGTTCTTCTTTTGCATTGTGGCATCAAAACATCATACACAGAGTAAACAGCAGGAAATGAACACAAATTTACAAATGCAATTTGTCGGAGGAAAGGGAAATTGTTTTGAGTTTAACCTGTAAAAGCCAAAGAGCGGGAATTCCTTGAAGACATGAGAAAGTGGGAAAAAAGCACCCATTCTCTGCTGCCTCTCCCTGAGCAGACATGACAGGTTTACAAGCACAGAGGAAGCAGCTGACAAACACACACACAGTGTGCCGGACTCCGTCTGCAGAAGCCTTATTGAAAGACAAAACGGCAATCGATAAGTCTGCTTTGGGACGGGTAATACACCGCTGCTGGGTAGATAACTGCATAACATCCCCCTCGCCAAAACACACCACATTTGTTCCACTGCAGTGAATGGAGAAGTATCGCAAAAGCTGTTGACAGGAACCATCTCTGTGGGGGAAAGGTGCTCTTCATGGTGTGAGTTATGGAGACTCAGTCCTGTGTAAAAATTTAAAAAAAAAATGTTCCCAAAGGGACAAACACACGGAGGAAAGTAAAGAAAGTAAACACTGTGTTCCAGTGTTTTCCTAAAAGCAAGCATGAGATCGTTCCATGATTTCAGCTGTCATTTTTCTCCAATTCTTGGACAAAGAGGAGTAACAAAGGATCCGGACATAAATAAACGTAGTGTTTGGCTTTGAAGAGACAGCTCATCGCAGCAGATTATCTTTGCGGTGAGTGACGTTAAAAACATAACGTGATTACAAGGTGTCGAAAACCACGTCTTCCTGTAGAGCATCACCTCTGTCAGCTCCGTCAGTTACAAACCTCCCCCCCCCCCCCCCCCCCCCCACCAGGCTTCATTTTTAATGAGCATATCAGTTTGAAAACATTACAAATGAAACCTGTAAAGGTGGGAGCACTTTATATCTGTTATTTAAATTTTGATCAGCCAAATCGTACCTATCTTTGGCCTAAAGGGAGCGTAGGATGATGAGAAAAGGGGGCAGAGAAGATTATGTTGTAATTAGTAAAAAACAAAAAAAACAAAACAAAACCCCAAAACACTAATAACTGACAGAGAACCATCTGCTCTCAGCTGACAGACCCAGCAGTAGACACACAAGCACGCACAAGCACACACATTTGTCCCGGTCACATCACTCGGTTTGATTCACCTTCATTAAACTGCACTGCGCATAAACTTCTCGTGTCACAGAAGTTTATGTCAAAGAGTGGCTTTTTTTTTTGTGCCTCATCTCTTCTGTTCATCCTCTTGTTCTTTCTCTGGTCACTCCTCCCCTCCAGCAGCGTCTGTTCTCCCCGATACAGCCACGATTTATTTTTTTTTTATTTGTTCATTGTTGTCCTCTGGAAAGTTTCCAAGGTGCTGTCACTCCTGAAGAAGACAGATTATATGCTTTCCAAACAGTGGTCAGGACTAGTATTAAAAAAGCAGACATGCTCAGATCTTGTTGCTGTTCCACATGATGCCTGGAAGCATCCTGATCTGGTGAATTATAGAGCCCACAAAGAAAACAGTTACCATTACTGTCTCTGCCTTTATAAAAGTCTAGTTATTCTCCTGACAGTCACCACCGCAGTGGGCAGGACCACATTGTGTCATCCAAGGTGGCTGTCTCCATCTTTTATGTACATGGATATATCCCCCACAGCCACACCTGGTGGTTTCAAAAATCCTTCTTCTCAAATCACCTCATGTTCATATGAGGTCAGCTGAATTTATTTGAAACTGGAGAACTTACAGCTTAACATTTCTGAATTGTAGCTGTTTATAAGGTTTTTGGCTACTTCTACGTGACCTTATATGATGGCTGAACTCACAACAGAGCAAAAAAAGGATACCAACCTTCTTGCAACAAGAAAAAAAATCGGCTGGTTGCCGGCTGCATTCAATTTTTCCGCAACCTGTCTCCAAACAGATGTGGGTCCAGTTCAGACTGACAGACGTCACTCTCAGACAGATTGCCAAGAAATTGCAATCAGTTGCAATCAGTCGAGTGGACGAGTGGACACACCTACTTTGCAGTAGGAGACTTGACTCAACTGGTTGCCAGCTGGTGTTCTGGTTGTATATTCATATATATAAAAACCAGCTTGCTCACCGCCTGTGAGGTTTTGCAGTTAAATCGCTATACTGCAACATCTATGACACTATTTAGGCAAGAATATCTGAATTTCAGTTTCAGATCTATGAGGTTCTGGCTGGACTCTGAATTTAAGTAGTTAATGTGAATTTCTCTGTATAAGTAGTATCCGTAGTAGCCATTCACCTTTTCACAATTATTTATCTCTTTTGATCATTTAAATAAAAAAAAATAAAGAGTTATCTTTATCTTTAAGCATTTCTCAGTCGTTTTAGATATCTCTTAATCTTTCTTCTCAAACTTGCTCAGACCCACTTAGTTCTTATATATTTATTTGACTTCATGTTTTCACGTACTCCAACGATGTGCAGAAATCCTGATTAGGATGCTTCTTGGACACCTCTTAGGTGAGGTGTTTCAGGCATGTCCAATTGGGATGAGACCCTGGCACTAACCTGTAATGTGCTGGAGAGATTATGCCTTTCTGCTGCCATGGGAACACCTTGGTATCCACCCAGAATAGCTGGAGGTGGTGGCTGGGGAGAGGGAGGCATCGGTGCCTCTGCTTAGACTGCTGCACCCAGAAAAGATGACCAGGAAAAGTGGTGGAAAATGTTGCATGGATGCATCTTTTAAAAATAATAATGGTTAAACTATTCAGAGTTTGTGTGTCCTCATCAGGACTGTAAGAGCCCAGTAAAGGAAAAACACACTATGCCTTCAAGACAGAAATAATGCGCTAATCTAATTTCTAAAATCAGTCTTCACAAATATTTTATAACATCGGAACTACTTAGTTAATATGTATTGCTTAGGCCTACTGTACATCAATGTGATTAACAGGGACAGAAATGCTACAAACCGATGGACTGTAATAGCATATTCAACCATCCATTTAAAATGTAATACTATTAAAATAAGTGGCACTGCACAGATGCAATTAGAGCTTCTGGAACTCATATATTAAACCACTGTAGCACAAAAACTGTTGTTGGGAAGAGTGCTTATTTCCATTATCAGGCCTAACTGACAGTTATGTCCGTTTAATTGGGCATATCAGGATTTTGTTTGTTTTATTCCTAATGTTTAAAATGCAGAGACGGCCGTAGCCGACACTATCCATACATCTGATTCTATTTTTTCCACTTCTGTTGTTCCTCATTAAGAAAATATGAGTATGAGTGTTTCAATGCAACAGTAAACATGACAACACTAATTAAACCAATTAACAATTTGAATTGTTTGTGCATGTATCTTGCAGTGAAAGACGGGAATAACTCACGCTTGATTTATTTTATTTCTTTTTCACATATTTCCAGTGATAAGCCATTTTACATAGTCATCCTCTATCACAGCGTCTCCTACACTGAAACCAGGGAGGGACCTGTGAGGGTGGCTTGGAGACAGACAGGGGTTGTTGGAAATCGTCACAGAGCAGAGCAATCATGCATGGCCTTCCAGCGTCGGTCTGTCCTGCTGCTTTTTCCTCATTTTCTCCATTCAACCGGGTCGTTTCAGCACTCGTATGCCACAGTTTTAAACATATTTGTGGGAAGCACAGCAGACTTTATTATTTTTTTCCATCCACAGCTTGCTTCTTAAAAATCTGACAGGCTGGATTGAGATACTGAATGAATTCTTTTTGAAGTGCAGCCATAATTTGAGCTGCAGCACATTAATATCTTTTTTTGGGTCAGTTAGCAGAAGAAAAAAAAATCTGTTCCTGTTTTAGAAACACACTTTATAGAACTGAGTCCTTCACCCAGCACAGTTTGTGTGAGTCCATGCAGGATAACAGAGGCACAAGCAAGGATCTGAGTAAAATGTTAAAAATACAATCTTAAGTCACCCTTTACTTTTTTATTTTTAGCGTCCAAGGAGTTGGACTCTGTTGGATTTTTAAAGCGGTCCTGAGCAATAGTTCCTCAGGCTATTTAATGGTATTTCGAAGTTTTTCTTTGGACATCAGTTGCTTTTACACTTACTTTCAGTCCAGGCTTTGTACCTGACCATTTTCAGAGGAATGTTTTTTTGTTAACACTGACCTATGAACTATTAAATCATTAAAAAGGCACCCAAATCACAGGAACCAGCGTCTACACATAACCTTTGAGTTTAATCTACAGTTTGAAAGGCACCAAGATGATTTTCGGAGAACTATTAGCTGAAAACTTGGCATATCTTGGCACGGTGCGCAGTATGTCTTTAAAACTAAGAGGAAACTAGATAAGTTCAGATGAGAAGTATCTAAATGTCATGCCCTTAAGTAAAGAGAAAAAAAAAAGCCCAGGAAGAATCCCCAGCAAAGACCAGACACAGGTCCAGGCTGACAGATGCATCTGGCCCTGCAGTTGATTCTACAGTTCACTGACACTTCATCAGAAATGATCGGCGGCAGGATGGCTGTCAAGTCATTTTTAAGGAAGGGAAGCAGAGAAAAGGCTGAAGTGTGACAAATTAAACTGAAAATGTCCACAGGTTCAAATCGCTATCAGTATGCATGGAGGTCAGGAGAGAAGTACAACATTAAGAGTGCATTTTAGTCAGATGTGATAAATCTTGTCAAAACTGATCAAAAGTACCATAAAAATACTGTCAGATTTTGACCCATTATCTACCAACACCATCTGGAAAGCATCTCATTAGCAATAATTTCATTTTTCAGCATGACAATGATCTCAAACACCCCATCGGTGCAGTAAAAGAATACCATGATATAATAAAATCGATCAGATTGTCCTTGAAGTAGTTGAAGTAGTGACAAAAAGCAACCAGCATCCAAAGAAGAGCTTTAAAACCTGGTAAACTGTCTCTGAAAACGACTCATAGAAATCACAAGAAAGCTTTGAGAGTGCTCAGGCCGAGTAAAAGAGTAAAGGCGGCCAAACCAATTACTGACTTTCAAGCTTATTAGCTTTGTACAACAGTTTTTGCCTTATTTGTGCCTTTTCCTTTGTACCTCTGTCAGTGCGCCCCAGGGTGGCTGTGGCTACAATGTAGCTTGCCATCACCAGTGTGTGAATGGGTGGATGACTGGTTGTGTAAAGCGCTTTGGGGTCCTTAGGGACTAGTAGTGCGCTATACAAATACAGGCCATTTACTTACCATTTTCCATGCATGTAGTAAATGTTTGATGCAAAACAGAAATTATGAGTGTCTTAACTTTTCCACTGTATTGTTCAGAGACTTTTAGGAGTGCCTGTCAATCTGTCTGAATTATAAATCTGTGGTGGTCAGTTTTGTAATTAGATTAAAACAAACAGGCCATGAGCAACGTCAGTTAAACAGCACTCCCTGCTGGTGACAACTGCTCATTACAATCTGGTCAAAGCAATTTCACAGTCTGTGTGGAGAGAATCTACACTGGGGTTTGTCCTTAAAACAATGTTTAATAACTGTAAATGCAGTCTTGTCGCGATGGCATCCATCTACCTAATTAAGGCCAACTCGCTCATGTGAAACAGTCAAACGGGACATTAGCCTGTTAATGGCGTTGCATCTATGGAGTTGTCAAAAGTATCAAATATCCAGAGTTGAAATAACAGGCCGAAAGCAAGATTACATTTTCTGAAGTCCATCATTTATTTATATAAATACATATAAAATACAATATAAACATTTCATTTTTTGTTGCATTTTTCTCCATTAATACAAGGCGGGGTCTGGGGAAAAAGCTATATTACATATCTGTAAATATTTTGTGTTGTGCATTTGCACATGGGGAAAAGAATAAAAAAACAAACAAAAAACAAGTGTAAATCTTTCCACACAAAGCTCAATCCTGTGTCCTCAGTCACCAGAGACGCAGAGTGTTATATTCACTTCAGGTTAAAAGGTCATCATAACATACAAAAACTATTCAAGAATTACATCCAAAAAAAAAGCTAACTCCAGCTATGTGAAGACCCCGTTAGCCACAGAATTTCAACACATGAAGCGTAGCAGTCAAGCAAAGCTGCTCATATCTTCCAACTGAATGGCTAAGTTGTGCATATTGTGCAAGTCTTGTAATAGTCTTAATTTTTGCATTATGTCTCTGCAAGGAAGCAGCAAAAACTCACTAAAGCTCTGCTCTGGATCCAACAAGAACTTCGTCTGCCCTCCCCGGCATGTGTCACAGCAACGGTTCATAGGAGACTCAAGTCAGAAGCGAAAACTGATGCCGTTTAAAGACTGTATTTTCAATGAATGTCTACACCACGAGCAGCAGCTGCGAATCAAGCAGCAAAGGAGTGGACGTGCGCTCTCAAACACCTAAACCCAGTTGTGCTTGCTTGTAGCCCTTTGAACAAAGACCTGAAAAACAGGACGCGTGGCTTCTAAACGGTCGTTCTTTTAGATAGAGTGAAATAAACAACCCTTGATTTCAGTGCACAGTCTTTAAATAATAATTAAAAAAAAAAAAAAGTATATTGAGAAGTAAGATCAAATCTGAATAAAAAGGGTAAAAAAAAGAAAGAAGAAAAAAAAAAAGATCCGTTTTAGAAGCTTTGTGAGGAAGCCAGTATTCCTGCACAGCTCAGGCTCTCACTGGAAGAGCCCTGTAGAGCAGGTGGTCAGTTTCTAAGACTTTATTAATTTCTTAAGTGTCGACATCTGTGGGAGAACTTTGGCCTTACCTTAAGTAGAAATCAGAAAAGCTAAACCTTTGTTTGGTTCAGTAACCTTAAATATAGTTTCGCTTATAATTTAAAGATTGTCTTTTGCAGTTTGTAAGTAGAGGAGTTATCAAAAAAATATATATAAAGTCCAGACGAACTGGGTTTGCATCTCAGACTACCACAGTAGTTTCCTTATTTTACTCAACCCCAAACCCCTGAGAAGCTGCTGCGTCACTCATCCTTGTCATGATTGGCATTTCCATTCATGACGCCGTTGGTGTGGTGGGACCATGTCTGAGCCTGAAGGACCTTTGGCAGTCTCTTGCCCTTGGTGTAGGCATGGTACCAGAAGTTGAGGAAGAGAAACAAGAAAATCAGGCCGTACAGGCCGATGATGTAGACGAAGATTGGGAACTGGTATGGGCAGTCCTTTATGAAGAAATACTGGGAGATGTGGCTGGTCACCATAACAAACTGAATCTACAAAGCAAATAAAGAATATAGTGGTTGACTTATAGTGCCAAAGTTTAACCCAGGTCTTTGTAAAGAAGAGCAAAAATAAATATAAAAAGCCATTTGACATACCAGCTGGATGGTTGTGAGGTACTTCTTCCACCACAGGTACTTCTGGTATTTGGGTCCCATGGCAGTCAGCCCATAGTATGTGTACATGATCACGTGAACAACACAATTTAGCAGGGCGTGGAATGTTCCCAGTCCACCTGTAACAGGGAGTGGATGAGGAATTGCGAAAGAAAATGTCAAGGAGTTCATATACTGTCATGAATGAAGGTTGCTTGTACATCGAAGAAGAGGAGGTGGTGGTTTTTACCTGCAGAAAAGCGGACACCAAACCACCAGGTGAATGGCATGATGGAGTGATGGTAGACATGAAGGAAAGTCACCTGGCTGTTCTTTTTCCTCAGCACAAAGAAAATCTGAAAAGAGACGCAGTGCTTTAAAATAAACTGGGTGAGGCCTGGGTGGATATTACAAAGACATAGGTATGCAACTTCCCCCCCCCCCCACTTACTGTGTCTAACATCTCAATGAACTTTGAGAAGTAGTAAAGCCAGCATGTTGCTGCCATCTGGAGGAGAAGTGAGAAAACTTTAGCGCCAGTCCCAAATACGTCAAAACCTTGAACTACTCGTTTGTAATCAGCTCATCTGAACTTAATAGTGACTTACCCTCAGGCCTTGTGGCGAGTCAGAGTAGTCCACCAAGTCGCAGCGGAAGGAATATCCGGTTCCCCATCCTGACATCACAAACTATGACACAAATGGTGGAAGTTTCGGTTACATGAACAAACAAGACAAGCAGGAAAGTTCCATGTATCAGCTTCTCACGTCATTCACTTTCCACCACCTTTTCATTTAAAAACAGATTTTTCATACAAATAGAAACAAAAGCAGTTCTGCTAGTGTACACCACCCAAACCAAACCCTATTCCAGGACATGCAGTTGGAATTTCTAATTCTGCCAAACCATTTCATCCACTTATTTCTCATCTCTTCTTACTTCCTTTTCACCTTCACTGCAACTCAAATCATGCTGCTGAATCGCATGTCTGCAGGTTAATTTCTTGACTTGCATCACCTGCTCCACCCAAACGGCACACCACATGTCTACAATTAAATCTAGCTGCAAATCACAGCTTTCCAAACAGACATTAACACAACAAACAGCAGCGCGTCTGTGGCTGAACATTCAGTGCAAGTAATTTACAAATTAGAGGTTGGCCTCCATCAACCCAATGCTGTAATGTTTTCCTTCAAGTTTACCTGAATATAACTAATCTCTGGTGTAAAAATAAATTCTGTCACTCAGGTTCATTCATGGCTCATTGGAAAGCAGTGAAACCAAAGTTATGTGGGACCAGAGAATCATTTGCTGAATACAAAGCATTTTAATAAGGAAATGACACCTGCTGATCTGGTTTAACCTCAAATAACCAGTCCATGAAGGGGAGAAGGGCCAAAAAAAAAAAAAAAAAAAAAAAAAGTGTATTTCACAAGAGGGCATGTGTCATAGCAATTTGAAACAATGTAAGACGTTCACTCCCTGTATGGTATGCAGTGCAAAACCTTCCAGGAAAGGATTTCACTTTTAAAATACCCGTCAGCACCAACTGAAGTGTGTTAAAAAAAAAAAAAAAAAAAAAAAAAAAAAAGTATGTGGACTCACCTCATAGCACATGTAGAGTGACAGGGCCACCACGCTGAAATTGTAGACTACAAGAACTCCTTTGAGGTCAAAGGCTTTGCGATTCTCCATGATTCGAGGCCCCAGTGATGTCACAAAGTAAATGTATGCTGTGATGATGATGGTTTGGGGGAGAGGAGACGACATGAGCAGCCAATTCTCCGTCCGTGTATCTGCAAAAGAAACATGTAGAGGGGTTTGAAATAAAATATGCAGACAGAAAACCAAAAGTGATAGCACAGAGTTAGTTTTGGGCAAAGACTCACCTGCATTTTGCATGAACTCATCATAAATCAGCCCAACAGTGGACTTTATGCTTCCAAACTCCATTTTCAGACAAGCTGCTTGTACTTCACCTAGAAGGAGCAGAGGCAAAGGTCAGTGTCAGTTTAGACTACAAGTTCAGTGGTATTTGGATGAAAAGCAGAGCACAGAAGCAGGCTCGGTGATATTTGTATCTAGCAACTTCAACCCATGTATGTAGGGGCTTTTGAATATGTATGAAGACTTTACTAAACAAAAATAATAAAATTGTAAAAACAGATAATTTTTTAGTTAAAAAAAAAAGGAGCCATTAATGGTGGCAATTGTTACTACCTCTTGAATGTTTTATACAAAAACCACAGAGGAGGAACTGGAACGGTTTGTCTAGGGGGAGGGAGAAGGAAAAACAAGTGCAACAGGACTGCTCACTGAGACAAATTCCTCAAGATGCATTATCGCAGGATGAAACTTTAACGCATGTTCAAAATCAAAAATCATGAACCATGTTGCCGTTACAGTTTGGGTTAGGGCACACTGAACTACAGTCAACTACAAAGTCTCAAAGACTGGACTGTTTGAGGGAGGAAAGAAAAAAAGACCACTCAGCTATTCTTGGCTGCCCTTCTGAGGCAGACAAAGGAAGAGTGTGATGGGAGTACAATGAGTAGCAGCCTCTCTCTCTCGTCAAAAAAAAACAAGCCACTGTGTGACCAGAATTCATTCAGTAATGAATCAAAACCCAACTTCAACATAGTCCACGTCACACAGACTCTTAGTAGGCTTTGTTGACAGTAATCTACATGCAGATACTGGGCACTGTTGCTTTTATGACACTGAACTTTATTTAAAAACTATTCCTGATGAGTGAAAACATCCCATCTGTACAATGGATTCAGGACTAGTGCTGAACCAAGTGAAGGTAAGCAGTGAGTGATCAGACAGGTTTTAACCTCTGTGATACTATATAAAGTTTGCCAAAGGGAAATGCTCAATCTGTCATGCAGACAAAGCAGAAGTGAAGCAACTGTAGAGCACAAACCAACAGGTTAGCCTACAGTATTGTTGTAGTTTGTAAAGTAAGAGCAATACATTTGCGAAAGCAACACGTAAAACACATCCCTCGTCTGCTGTGGAACCTAACCCTACATGACAGGTTTTCGAGGTGTGTCTACCTGTGTGACACAGGAGCCTAACTGGCTAAAGTGATAAAAGGCATGGCCGTCTGGATTCTCCTCACTAATCAAGACACTGCAAGCCTTGACACGCCAATTAACGTTATAGTCAGAGATGTTGTGAAAGCTGCTACTCCCATGGCGTGGCTCCTCACTTGTGCAACGTCAACTTCCGCAGGTTACTAAGACAGAAATGTACTTTCAGGTGAGAGGTGGCTACCACCCTACATTATCAGCTTTTTATAGACCACGAAATAAAATATTTAATAATATTCATATTATGTGCCACAGAGTGAGCGACAGTACCAAACCCAGACTGGGATTTAGTTGTCAATTAAGAAAAACAAACAAACAAAAACTTAAGATGAACTTAGTAGACAGCCACTTAGTTTTAAGCATCACAGCAAGTTTAAAATGTGCTGTATAAAAACGTTCATCAATGTATAGCCTATACTTAACATTCTATATCTATAAGCTCAAGACTTAAAGTATCCAGGTGGAAAGTTTAGGTTTTTTCGTCTTTTTTCAGAAAACAAAAGCAGCCATCATGCGTGTCACAGTGACCAGAAATGTTTCAGTAATTACGGCCAGGTTTATGGTCGTTGCGCCGGTGTTTTTACATCCTTCCCATCTTTGTATTTTTACCCCCATTAGAAAGAAAACTCACCAGCCCTCAGCGCCACGGCAGCTGAAACTCAACGACAATCCCCCTTCAACCGCCGAATCGTTGCTATCCAAATTCCCGTTTCCACCTGCAGCCCTCCTACAGGTGTACGCTTCGCTCTCCTGTCACTCGCTAATAGTGCACGCGCTGCTCTTGTCCCTTATGCCGGGGAGCCGGAGGCGGGGTTCTGCCTCACGCCACGCCCCCCGCGCTCGCTGATTGGAGCAGTTGTGGTTCAACTAGACCCAGTTTAATTCTTGAGCAATGGCTCATCCGAAGCGACGTGACATTTTTTAACAATGATACATGTCTATCTTGACACGTAATTAATCATTTGTTTCCGTTGGAAAACTGTTAAATTGTAATTTTCCACTATAATCACAATAACAGTGGCATTTCCTCTGATTTTAATAAAGCAGACGGACAATTATCCCTAATGTTTATGACAGTGATGTCTTAAATGTTTATATGGCAACAAAACCAATGTGTAAAACTTGTAGGGGGTGTGTCCAACAAATGTTTCGCCATCGCTTCTTTACTAAGCCCCGACAGCACAACAAATGCAAATTTTTTTAGTAATGACAACAGGACAATCTGTGTTTTTGAATGCCACCTGGTTACTCCCATGTAAGCAATATGGGTAAGGTATTTTAAAAATCAGGTGTAGACTGAAACCACACCTTTTTAAATGGCCTGCAGATGTCTAGGTAAAGGTTTCATTTCAATAATGTAAATGTAGTATCAGCATTGTGACAGTAAGTATTTATTCAGCTTCCTTTAACAATAGCAGATACTGCCTAAGACTAAAAGAGACTTACTGAAAATACTAAATAAGGACCATTTTGGTTTTACATGTTTAAATTAAAAAAAAAAAAAAGTAACAATGATTTATCAAACGTACAAAAACATTTACAAAGTCATACCGTTTTAAGTTTTAAGGCTTTTGGAGCATTTGTTTTACAGTAATTGTGAATAATCAGACATTAAATTTTGTCCACATGCTCAAAACAAATCCAGCGTTAGTCTTCATCACTGCTCCACGCATCCTGAAAGACAGGGTTCACCGAAGACTGGCCAGCAGCACCCTGTGAGAGACCAAAACATTTAACTCAGTTTACACAATATAGAAAGCTCACTTCTGTGAAAAGTACATAATATATATGCACGTGTCACATGTATGATTATATAACTAAGGGAAAATACAAGTATCCGCAGTTCCCATCAAGTGTGATAGACAACTATGTAAACATTGTTTATTAACATGAAGATAACACTGAGGTTTCATAAGTTAAATTCTTCAGATGGCACGTGCTTATCTATGATCTCGTTTCTGGAAGGAAAAACAAAAAATCCAGAAAGGTCCAAATCAGAGGACGTTCATTTATAGTAAATGACCACAATTATTGAAGATTAGCTTAAAAACATATATATTTATATATATGAAGATTAAACGAGGTTTGCAGACTATAATCATTATTGTTTGCACTGGGTATGATGATGTAACATTCATGGCCTTTCTGTACAAAAAACAACCCTACAAAAGCAAAAAGAAGAAAGATCAAATCTGTTATATCATCAAGGGCACTTTATGGAAGCTCTTCTTCACCACTGAAAAACAAGGCAGGTATAGCCACGACAAAATTTTGAATTATCTCCAAATATTTTGGGTTGTTATGTCAAAATTTCAACTTTTGTCTCAAAGTTGAAACTCTGGAATATCTAAACTGCAATTTTGAAACACTAAAAATTTTTGACTCATGCATAGCAGTTATTATTGTTGTTGTTGTTGTTATTATAATTATATTGTTTTATTTTTTTCAGTGGTGGAAGCAAAGTTCAACAGCATTTGGATTCCACAATTTTTCAGATTCTTCCATCTACTATTGTTTCCTGATGTTATGACCTTTTACCTTTACTTCATGGTCTGAGTCTTCCTCCACATCTGAGGGACGGAGGACAGGGACCCATGCTAGAATGTTACAGTCTTTACCTCCACTGTACACCTCCTACATACAGCACAAACAACAGGGACAATAATGTACACATCGACCTTTTCAGCAAACCTCAAAGTACTTCCAATGACATCAGTGCGGGGAGAAAACCAGTGTCAACAAGCATAACTGGTACCAAAAGCAAAGTAATGAACACACTTAAAACTGTCCATATACAACAGGTGATGTCACAGGGGACAGTTTAATGACTGCGGGTCATTATATCATACAGGAAGCATAAAACGTTTTCAGAAGAAGGTGTCCCTTCCTGTGACTCTTCAGAGTGACAAGCTGCCAAACTGCATTCTTATGTCTGTCAAACACAGAAAATCGATGTCACCGGATGCAGCAACTCCTAATAAGGAGTGCACGGGTTAGACGGCCTTCTCCATTTGTGCCGATACATAATAGGCTGTTTCTCAGCACAAAGGACTGGCTAAATAAACATAACTAGGATTTAAATTAATTAAAGAACACTGGAGTAGAAATACATAACTGAAGTACTAAACAAAAAAACACCATCTTGAATGAAAACAAGCACCGTTTTCACTAAAATATTACTCTTAAAATAAAATGAATACAACCTATCTGAAGAATAATCTTGCAATTAATACTTATTTAATAAAAATAGAATATAGTTACTGGAATCACAAAGAATAGGCAGGGAAACCAGTAGCTGTAGATTATTGCATCCATGCTTTCATGTTGTTAAACCAAATTGTGATCCTACAATCCAAATATCACAAAGAAGTCATTAGTACAGACAGCATTTTCAAGTCTTCCATTGTCCAAGTTTGATGAGCCTGCGTGAACTTTGACACATATTACACCTATTCTTATCAATATTATATTGAAACATATCATATAATCAATAACTGTACATTTATTCTCCCATTTACATGTTTCGTCTCAGGCACAGTGTACAGAAAAGATGACAATAGCCACCATGACTTCACCCATTAATTATGAAGTCCCATTTTGACTTGAGCGGGAGAGTGAATTTATCTGAGAAACCGACAACGTTGCATGCTAACAAGGAAGTGACTCGTCAGTCACAACATAGGCCTACACTAGAGTGTACACTGCTTTAATAGCACTGTAAAGAGAGGAGAGAACCACTGCACCACCACTGCAAGATAGGAGTATGGTTGTTTTCTTCTGGCAACCAGCGGTGTCACTTCCTGCTTGCCTTAAGAAAAAAAGTAATGGGTTCACTTTTTAGATGCATAATTTTTTTGTATATACAGTCGATGATTCTATCACATTTTGGACCTGTGACACCTGTGAAGTAATCCTGAATCACCTGTTGCCTGTCGGTTAGCACATATGTCCATATACACAGATTTTAACATGACTCATTCACTCATTGCCTCGATTAGGTAATTCATTGAGGCACAAATGAAAGAAAAAGCTTTTGCAACATATCTGGTAGCACTGATGACTAAAGAGTCAAGAATTTATTTAGTCGAAATGGCTGTGATAAAGCACAAATGTCACATGGAACTAACTGCTTCCAATTCTGTCAACACAAGCAGAGCGTTTTACAAGGCAACAGCAAAACAACAGTAAGACAGACTGCACTGTTTTGCTCCTAGATCTGATAAAGCAGAGATAAATGTGATGGCATTAATTTTCACACATGGTAAACATGCAGGCTAAGAGCACAAACCTGAGTTTCACATAAGAAGCACCTGCATTTGCATTTATGGAAGTCAGTATTGACTCTACCCTGTTATCTATCAGCAGGAAGTAACTCATTTGAGAGTACCATGGTGACTGCAGATTACTTACAGGTACTACTGCAGAGCTGATGAAATAAAACAAAAAGATGAGGAACAGAGAGAATCCAGCAGGGTTACTGTAAGCATGCGGGGGACAAACCACTCTTGACTGTGAGGTGATAAATCAGATGGACTCACCTGGTAGTCTGGGTGGAACTCACAACAGTCCACATTGTTATAGTGACCCCTAAGCATGGTGACCAGCTCTCCCGTGTGAAGGGTGTACACTGCAACAGAGCTGCCGCATGGCACAAACACAAACTCTGGGCTGCAGCCACGTGACACTGTGAACTGTAGCCTTTTCCGACTCTCGTTGCAGACCTTCCCATAATTTACCTGAGGGATAACGAGTGAAGGGGCACACGGTTCAGATGACATCCGAATAAAAAGTCCAAACATAAACCTCAGGCATTTTCTGCATAAGGATTAAGCCATTTTTAATCGAATGCCAAGATGTTGCAAAACATTCTGGAAGATTAGAAATTTTCTGCACTTGCATTTGACAAAAAAATACTTCAATTAATTCATGAAAATGAAAATAAGATTATCCAAAGAGCCCATTAAAAAGACACTAATATTTAAAGGCTTCTAAAGCTTAACTGTGGACATAAAACTTGGACACAATTCCTTTAAAGGCTTTATATATCATGGCATTTCCAGCAGACTCTTCTGTATTGCTTTTTGGTCTAAATTATTTAACTATTTCATTTATCAGTATAAAACTCACTCATATCGTGAGGCTTTTATAACTGATCGCATTTTATTTCAATTATTTGACACTGTTTTTGTTTGATATCCTTGTTCTTGCAAAAGATGCTAGATTTTTTTTTTTTTTAAGTGTGTCACTATTTTTCAAGACTTGGTAGAGTTTCCAAAATGAAGACAAACAGAACTTTAAATAGGGCAGCTATGTGAACTTGAAGGCAGAGAATAACTTGTATTTTTCCTATGCATCTGTGAAACAGGCTGAATGAGGTAACACATTCCAAGGCTCGCAAAATTTCTAAATCCCTGGTAGCCCTTCGGGCCGGCACTCTTCAGTTTTTGGTAGCCCAAAATAAATGTAAGTAGCCCGAATAAAAAAAGAGAGCAATTTTTTTATGTTTGTTTCCTGTTTTGTTTCCGTTACAATATTATACTTTAATGTATAATATTGTAACGGAAACAAAAATTAATCAAAAAAATTGTTAAAATACAAATCACAACAACTGTATAAAAATTACAATCATCAACTCAAATACTTGGTTCTCATTGAACAGAAATTTCTATGAACTTGTAAGAACTGTGTAGAACATGAATCAGTCTGTGTCAGATCCTGAATCTGAAATTTCCACTGGAGTCACAGGTAAGAGGCAAGTGGAACCAAGATTCTAGGACATTTGCTTTTTGAAGTTTGCAAAGACTGCTAAATTTTGCCAATGGTAGTTCACTCTTTGCAACATAGTACGCTGTTCTAAACAGCTTTTTCAGGACTTCTTCTTGTGCTTGGTTTATTTTTAGTATGTTTTTTGAAATTGCTGTTTGTTCTGGGAAAGATATTGCAGACTGAGCAATAATGCATTTCTTGCATTTCTCATAGGTTCTAATGGGGTCTTTCTTAAAATCACTGGTCCCAGTAACAAAGGCGCTTGTCGACTTAGAAATTGAATGAAACTCACAACACACCTGGCAAAACATCATGTTATTTAGCTCGTCATATTCCAGCCACAGAAATTCTTTTGTCCATGAAACCAAAAAAGCTACGCTTTTTTTTGCCTCATAGTCTAATTTGTCATAACTTTTCCGTTTTGTGGTAGGCTTTTCTTTGGCTGCCCCTTCTTCACCCTGACCTGTCTTATTTGGCTGAGCAGAACTAAAATACCGGCTTAAATCCTGCTGCTTTTACACACACACTTGCATAACGGTCAGCGATTCTCTGCGCAATCAACCTCTCACATGTTTAAGCTTGCTGTGGGAGATTTCACTTGTCATGTTTGAATAGTAAGCTAATGAGTGATAAGACGATGTCAGAGGAATTGGTGCACAAGTAATCATCACTCACCAATCAGTGCTGCCGCTCTCTACACACAGTTCGCGCAATCGCAAAGTGAAAGCAAAAAACAAGCGGAAATTCAAACGCGATTTCAATATGTCACATATTGCTCATCGATGCCAATGACATAATTACTCAGCTACATTTTCGAAAGAATGCAAAAGCATTGACATATATTTTCCTATGATAGCCCGATGGGCAGGGCTGAGATAGATTTTGGTAGCTCGACTGGAAAAACTTTTTGCGAGCCCTGCATTCCTTTCACATGTCACTCATGTGCAACACAAGTTTTGCATGTAAGCACACTTTTTTTAAGTACCCAATTTTCTGGTATCCATATTATCTCAGTCTAGACAAAAAAAAAAAAGAAAAGGAAAAAAAACAAAACAAAAAACAATCCCCCTTTTTTATTTTATGCTATTTTTTTGCTCTGATTTCTCTAACTTCTGGGCAAAACTAAAAGCAAAAGTCGAATATTCAATCTTTGAGGCTGTGAGATCTAACACGTAAACCTGGTTTTTACAACCACTAACATTTTCTGATCGTTGGTAACCAGTTAGGGATTGTCAACTTGTTTTACCTGTTTAAAAATCTGATGGCACAAGTTCATTGTTCCTGGCAGATCAATTATTTTGGGTAAAACAGAACAAAAAAGGCAAATTATTCAAAAACAGATTTTTTTCAGAAATACATTATGTGAATTTTAGTAGCTTATAGACTACGAAGATTTATAATACTTATAATAAGAAAATGTTTAATCTGTTTGTTTGCCTGGGTTTCACTGTATTGTATTTTGATGCTTCGGCAATATTCTTTTTAGAATTTAAGCATTGAAGCATCTACGAATCTGAATTTTAGTAAAACTGAGTCTGAGTCTCACCGGGATAACGTACAAACACTAAGAAAGCCTGTGAAGTGCGTCTGTTATAAAGCCTGTGTAGCAGCATTCTTGCTCAGGTAGTTCAAGCCCTGAAGAGAAGGCACCATAGTAACCTAACTCACACCCTTCTAGGATCTAAATTCTAAAAATCTGTTAACTCCTTTCATGTTTCTAACTGTTTAAATGGTGTGACTACAACTGGCCAAGAACCAAGAACACTTGTAATAGTCATCAATATTGATTTCATCAATTCTCACACCTATTCTTATCAGTATTATACTGATATAACATATAATCAGATAATCAGCACCCAGCCTGCAGATATACTATTTGTTGTGTTATTTAGCTCACTGATAGGATTTCCGGCTTCATGTATGCGGCCTTTTGTAGCTAAAACTGAGCATAGTATTACTTCTATCAAGCTCAGCTGCAATTTCAACAGCTCAGTTGATATCAGCGTCATCAAAGAACTGCAGGGCAGCACGGTGGTGCAGTCACTGTCTGCAGGAAGGATCTGGGTTTAAATCTACTGACCAGTTTGAGCCTCTGTGTTTGCTGTGTGTGTTCTCTACAGGTACTTGAGCTTCTTCCCACAGTTCAAAAACATGCTAAATTGGTCTGGATGTGCAAGTACATGAATGTTTGTCTCACTATGTTGCTAAGCTGGGACAGGCCTCAGGCCCCTTCATGGCCACAAACTGGATAAGCCCTTAAGGAACTGGTTGGAAGGATATAGTAGTAGGATAGTCCTGACTAAATTATGACTGAGCCTCTGTTCAGCAAAAGACAAACTGGTTTGTTGTAACAACATTACATGAAGTGCTTTTTTACACAGGCTGTGAGGACAAAGCCTTCATACACCTTACCAGTGTATTCTCCCCGGTGGCACTATTCCATAGCCTCATACGGTCATCGGTTCCAGTAGTGAGCAGGTAGAGGCCATCACCAGTGAAGCACAGGCCATTCACTCTTCCGTTATGGGCGGTGTTTACTGGTTAAAGACAGATTAGATATGGTAGCAGTGTATTTGTCACCTAAAGACTTTAAGAAATATTTCTCTTATACAGTGACAATCCATCAATGATAAGTTTTTAGTGTCCATCAAAACCATATGTCTCCCAGAAAAACTGGTTTAATTGTAATCGGCTGTTCTCTGAACTTCTGACCCCCTTGTTTGAATGCAAAGGCACTTCAAACAGGAAAAACAGATACCATTTATGCAGAATGTTGACCTTTTCCCAAGTGAGCCAAACTCAGCACTACCCTGAATATCTTGGAAGTCATTAGACATGACAATTCAGAGGAAAACAAAGCTGTCGTGGTTCATATAAATTAGAAATGTATTTTTAATTTAAAGCATCAGCAATCGGATTGGTTCATGTTGATGCTCTGAGGTCTCCCATCCAAAAGTCTTCCGCTGAACTGTTTTGGTGACAGGACACACCTCAGCTCCCATTTATCTACTGCATGTAAACTGTATATACAGCACCACTGTACAATAAATACTACATTATGGGGCGAAAGATGGATAAATGGGGTATTGAGGTACTGAACTGGAACTGTTTCTCTGTCAATGACATAATAACACAACAAGATCTCCTTGAAGTCAGCTCCACTCAGGAAAAATGAGACAAAAAATTTAATGAAAAGAAAAATGCCAACAATACCTGCCTCAGAGGAGGCTTTCGACTTGTCTCCATTGTGTTGGTCCAGAGTGAAGAGACTACCTGAAGCACGGCGCACATCCCATACTTTCACCTTGCTGTCTGCACTTAAGAAGGAAAACCAGGGAAATGACTTGTTTACTTTCTATGCTCCCAAAAAATACAGGTACTTAACAAAAACATGATTTGTGTTTAAATATTCCATTAACAGGATACAAGCTGAGGCTGATGCACTACAGACGAGCTGGTTTGTGTACCCTAGTGTTTGTTTTTAAAGGTCAGTTTTCTGTAGGGAATTAAAACGCTGCTCCATATTAGAATATCATACACGTGTGTGTGTGTGTGTGTGTGTGTGTGTCTCTGTGCCAGTTGTTTTCAAAATCACTTACACTCTTTGGGGACAGAAGCACAGTGATCCCAGTGGGTTAATTAGCAGGTCTAATGTGGCATAAAACAGGTGGGGACAGTATCTACCATATGCTAAACTGGCAGGCCTGCTAGAGCGCCACGGTGCTATCTAGTAGTGTTCTGGTGCCATTATCTTTGATGCAGGGTTGCGATGTAGCCAGATGGCTGGGAAGTGAGATGACAAGAACTGCTGGGAAATTACATAGAGGGGATTGTCCTGTAGCTGGCGTTTCACTTTGATGTGGCTCTGAGGGCAAACTAGGGTAGCCAAGAATGGCGGCAAAGAGAGCTTACCTGGCAGTGGCTAAGATATGCTCGTATCTGGGTGACCACCGCACAGACAGGACCTCTGCTCTGTGACCTGCAATGGCAAATACGTTACTTTCTTTCTTCTGCGTGGGTGGATGAAAAGAACAGAAAGAACAGAGTAAAAGCACTGTGATCAACTAACCCTGAAGAATATGAATCCGTGAACCGGACTTGAGATCACACAGTTGGATTTTAGGATTTGTGGTGCCCACTGGAAACACAGAGACACAGACATAGTTCAAAGATTAGACTTACAAGGATGATGTAAATAGTGAATAGGGGCACTCCTTCTAAAATGTAAAATCCCCGATTATCGTTATCAATGTGTAAAAGGTGTGTTATCAGGGTAAAAACAGGTTCTAAGAGAACGCATATGATACTGTAAATATTGCTGTTTAGGAACAGATTCCCTTAAAACAGATTCCTTTGTGTTAGTGTCTTTCTAGAAAAAACAGAAGGTATTGGGGGAGGGGGAGGGGATTCACTCAAAACTAGTTTGACGAGAATCTGTAAAACTTCTAAGGAGGAAGGAATTGTTTAGGAACCAAAGAAAATAAAAGAGATTGACACTGTGATTGTCTCTGAACTAGAAACAGGTGTGTCAAGGGACTGGTTGTGTAAAGGACATAGAACACATTCTCCAGTAGGTATTAACAACTTGTTGGTCCAGCTCAGTGAAACAAGAACACTTCTGCTGACCGAATTATGCACCCCAACCCCACCCCTTCATACATGTAAAGCACTTAGCACCTTGCTTAGTATGACAAAGCAGTGACAGGATAACTATTGCGATTTTTGTTCAATGAGTTTGAAAACACAATGACAGAAATGCAAGCAGCTAGTGCAGCTTGTTTACTCTGTGTCACTGAGATCAGCAAAAACTCACTGGGATCATGCACGCACCTGCAATGAGACTGTGCTTCCTGGCGATTGGGGACAGGTGGTGACAGTAGACGTTGCCTTCAAACTGAAACACTTCAGCAGGCTGCATAATCAAAGAAGGAGACGGAGAGAAAGAAAAATGTTACTTATGGTAGAAATACAGCAATCTCCATATTTAGACCTGTGTGTATTTGCTTATGTTTGCCTCAGTGACAATCTATAGAAATATACAAGCACAGTTTTAACATTTAACAGTGTTAGAAAGTCACTCTGTGAAGGGAAAGAGCTCCCAGCTTTAAATAAAAATAAAAGGGCAATGCAGATCAGAGCTCAGAAGGCAGATCGCCTGAGCACCAGTGGCGGTTACAATGCAAATTCTTCAGCAAACATAAAAAGCCTCTCTGTGTAAGTGTGCGCCAGCACCCACGTGGACTTAACCACTGGCTGCACACACAGAGGAAGCTCTGTTTGCATAAAAATGCATCCACAATAATGCAAAACACACACTAATGGACAAACAGCCATGAGCAATTAGGAATTTAATAGATGCAACTGTGTGTGTGTGTTTGTGCGAGAGACAGAAACACACAGGTTAAACCGAGTGAAAGGTTGACAGGTTCTTTTCTGTCCCTTCCCTGACCTTTTAAAGCAACTGTGGTGCCAGTGTAACTCTAGCACAGTTCAGAGCCTGCCATATGGGACAATGTGGCATAGAAAGGTAGAAAGCATGAAGCAGAAAATAAGAAAGCGAGGGGAAGAGAAAATGAAAAGAACAAAAGGCGGGGGTGGGGGTGGAGAAGCCATAAATTAGAATTTGATAATGAAATGCAACACACTCTCTGTGAGCTCTACAATAAATCCCACCTTTGTGAAGTTTTAATACAACACTCAGTATTTATTGAGGCTGCACAGAGAGGTGTTGATTTAGCTCTGGTATTACTGAGTTTATGTTGGGTGGCACTGTAACGCTTCCAGTATCTCTATCTTTGTTCATGCCACTTCACACACATTTTACAGGTGTGCCTGACAAAACTAAGCTAGGTAATAAACTTGTTAGGCATTAAGCCTCTCTGCAACCCCTACTGGCTTTGCAGTGCCAGTACAAGAGCCTTTAGCTGGCAGATGTGTTTAACTGTTCGCTGTCCACAGCTGTTACCTTATGTATAAAAGCATGACTGATTTAGCTTAGGGAAGGCCACAACTCCTTGCAAGACCTCCTCTTGCTCATCTGGCTGACCTTAAACAATCATTTTTCTAACCTCTGCTGTCAGTCTCCATTTCACCTAGTGGCTTGATTACCAGATGATACAGTAGTTGATATGCCTTACCTTTAATGTCTCTGTGTCCCAGACTTTCATGGTCTTGTCAAAGGAACTGGACACAAACATTCCTGTGTCATAAGGATACCACTGGACTGTTTCTACGCTAAATTTATGGACATAGCGGCTAGACCTAAAAACAAGAACAAAAAATAAATAAATAAAACATGGGGTGAAAGCCATGTGTCATGTTTTTGATTTGGGATTGACAAAACCAGATAGCGCAGGATGTTTTCAGTAAGAAATGAGAAAAAACTCTCATGTACAGTTAGTTCTATAAATGTTTGGACGCTGATACAATTTTCACATTTTTGGCTCTTAACTCTGACAGCTGAAACTGAAATAAAATAATCAAGATGAACCTGAAATGCAGACTTTAAACCTTAAACTGAAGCGGATGAATAAAAATACTGAACTGAAGAATTAGAGACATTTTTATACACACAGCTAAACAAGTTGCTTAAAACCTGTATCATGGATGGCTGTAGGCTATGTCTTTATTTCCTAATCAGTTATGCAGGCAAAAGATGGGAAGTTGACTCCAAGGCTTTCTGTGAAGCCTCAATAGTTTTCAGTGAAAGTGAAGCCAGCCATGCTCATTATGCAAATGAGCATGGCCCTGAGTTTCATACTCATGACCAGAGCGTGAAACTCAGATTAACCTGTTCCAAAATGCAAGAAGAACGTTCTGTAGGTCCAGAATTTGAAGCGTAGAACAACTTCTGCAGTGTGATCCATGGGAATAGATGGTTTCCAATAGCACTGGGTATTGGTGTTTATTGAAGACAGAAGCAGATTGATAAAATTTTGAATGGTATTGCACAGATGTGATTTCTTTTCAGATTTAATCAAATGCAGCAACGCTAAGTCAATGATACTTCACGTTACAGATGCGCAGTTCCCAAAAAACTATTAAAACAAGCTGGAAGTTTATTTATAAGAGTGGTATTCTGTAGTAGCAACGTGAATCCCCTAATCTCAACACAATTAAAGATGCGTTTTATTTGATAAAGACAAAACAACTGTAGACAGCTGTTGTAAAAGCCTGGCAAAACTTCACAAAAGGAAACTATTCTCAAACCCATTCAACACTCATTCGTTTTAGTTAAGATTACGCTAATTTATCCAAATCCATTTGAGCTCGTAAAATTATGGGAAGGTATTAAACAACAGCTGTAATTTCTCAGTGGTTAATGGGTAAAGGTCTGCGTTTTGATTGCATCTTGATTATTTAATTTCAGATTTACTGTGGTAGATCTCTTCTAGTTTCTGTGTATATTTTATAACCAAAACAAAAAGCTGTAGGTAGCTGGGGACAGCACTGTGTGTACAGCCCGCAATAGAATGCTACTCTCTAGTGGATGGAATTAGTAAATGGGCAAACATTTACCTTCCTACTGTGCAGACTGCCTTGCAGGTGTACTGTAGTTTCCCACTGAAGTTCTCCAGGTCATAGATGACGATTACTCCGTCTGCACCTCCAGACAGCATGCTGAACAGCAGACAAAATGTCATCTGAAATACTTTTTTCTACTCTGTCTTACAAACCTTGTAAAATATACACACATAGATTCAATCATCAGGCTCACCCTCTGAAACCAGACTTCTGCCTTCATATTCACTATACTAACTAACAAAGATTGGGGTTACTTGTTAAAAATATGAATTTCCAGAGCAGTCAAGTCACAGTGCAGGAACATTTCAATATTATGAATAATTGTTCTTTCATCTAAGGGTTAAATGAGTGTTTAATGTGACGTAAATATACTTACATTGTCATTTTTACTTCTACTCGGGAATTTTATTGGGTTTTACTTTGTTGTCATTGCTTTTATATGTTAATCTGTCTTGCTGAAATAAATTGCCCCTTTGGGATCTTAAGACTTATATCCTATATTTTTACAGCTGCAAAGGTTTTAAACAGATTAAAAAAACATCAAGCACTTGGGTAATGTTTTTGTATTGTTTTTACTTGATTCTGGTCTGTATTTTGACCATCTTTTGTAATGCCTCTGTAAAGTACTATAGTTCTCGGATTGGTTCTTGTCTTAAAAAGCGCCAAAATAAATTCATTTTACTTACTTACATACTTATCATTGAACCACTGACAGTGATTCTGCAGCATTTTAAAACTATACAGTCGAGATGGACCGATCCGATATTACGTATCGGTCTGATACTGACCTAAATTACTGGATCGGATATCGGAGAGAAATAAAAAAAGGTTGATTATGTCGATTAAGCATCATGAGGTGGAGCGTGAGGGGTGGTTCCCTATTTTTTTTTTTTGTTGCTGGGAGTTGGAACCCTATTAGTTAGGTTGCTTAATATTTACGCTAAGTACTCTTTAAAATACCAGAATAGGGAGGATGGTGTAGGTTTACGTTTATTAGATTGATCAGTATTGTGAAACTATGAACTATTTTTTTTGCATACAGGTATAACAGAATAGCTTTATTGTTGTTGTTTTTTTTTTAAACTTGAGTATGAACTTATACAAAATGCAGCAAGATATAAAAAAAACCAGTATAACACTATAACGGATTCATATCAGTATCGGCAGATATCCAAATTTGCAAGGACTTAGTAACAAACCTCAATAGTTACCTACAACAATAATAATATGAATAATAATAATAACAAACTCTCAGACCTTTACAGAGAACCCAAGGTTGCTTTACACACAAAGTTTTAAGGTCAAAGCCTCAGTGAATAGTTGGCATTTCAACTATTTTATGAAAATGTCCAGAGACAGGTTATGGTAGATCTCAAGCGGGATCAGCAGCAGTGAAGGTTGTCTTCCGAAAGATCGCAATGTAGTGTGTGTAGAAATTAAATATTACAACTTTCACAGCCTATGGTTAAGATATTTATCTCTGTGTCAGGACAGCAAGTTATATAGTCAGATAAATTTTACTTTGCTGCATGATTTTTCCAATAGAGCTTATTTTTTGTTGTTTTTATGCAACATCCCAATCACTGCAATATTGCAAGAATTAACATTCCAAGGGGGGATATTAATGAATTATTTTATGAACCTGTATGGCACATGGGAATGGCACAGTCTGGGTTCGAATCCACTGGCCGAATGGGGGTCTTTCTGTCTGGAGTTTGTATGAAAGAACTGAATAAGTGATTAAGAAAATGGATAGATTAAGCTTTGTTTACTATGTTACTCAGACTTACTATCTTCCCTCAACTGCTTCAATGTCAATGGTATTAATGCCATTTCCATGGATTCGGTCCACATCTCTGTCGGGATTCAACTGCAGGCCGAGGACCCTTTGGAAAGAGAGAGATCGCTGGGTTTCTTAAGTGAGTCACACATATTATAATGTAAAAATGTATGTAGGCAAACTGAAACCTAAGTAGTTAACTCTAAAACGTTAGAGGTGAATTAACAAACACTGGCCCAGACTAAGGCGCTTAAATCTAGAGTTAGTGTTTCTTTCTTTTGTTAAAATAAATAACTTTTCAGTTTGTGGGAATTTCCAAAACATAATAAGTCTGGCACAGATTCCAGAGTCGTATGTAATACAGCAATGTTGCTAACAATAGTTAAGAACTATTTATAAACAAAACCTCATGTATGTGTATTAACTAAGATGCTTGTTATGTTACATAATGTTCATGTAGTACCGGTATAATTTCGATTTCATAGTTTTATTAGTCCAAAGCTTGCTGTGGACTTCTTCTTGCTAGTTATGTTTATAAGAGCTTCTCTCTCACCTTCTCGTTGATTCCGCTCGTCTCAGTCTCAGAGGGTCATCCAGACCAGCCCGCCTGGCTGTCAGAAAGCCCAACATAGCTTCAACATGAAGACAACTTCTTTCTGTTTTAACAGTTAGCCAGTATTTAAACCGCGTTACAGTTCAAAAGCTAACATGTTACCCACAATGTAGTGACGTTTTAATCCAAAGTAAGTCTCGGGACGTCCTGTAAAACATTACACGATATGAAATAGAAAAATACCCAACTTAAATACTTCCATCGTGATATTTTTACAATTCATTGCTTATAATTCAAAGAAATTTAATGTGGCCTCTCAAGAATTCAAAACAAGTCGCCGCCATGTTGGATTCTAAAGCATTCAACTACAGATGCGATGATTGGTGGGTCTGATACCGTCACCCAATCACAAAATAGTTTGTTCATTCTGTTCCCAACCCATGAACCCTTGCATAAACGATCAGCGTGAGAGGACAAACAGCGGATAGAGGTGCATTAAACTATATTTATATATACTTATTCACACACAGGGGCTTTGGTTGGCCCTATAAGATGAGCCGGATTGCTGCAATCCTACGGCGTGGCTTCGGAGTAGTACGCGAGCACGTCGGGACCGATCATTTGGGGAACAAATATTACTTAATCCCAGAGCAGAAGACATGGACAGGTAAACTAACATGTGTGCTAACATTAGCACCTACAGCTTTAACTACTGTTTAACTACTGCTTCTTCCACTTTTAAATAGTTTATTAATGCTAGTTCAGTGCCCATGCATGTGACATGTCTTCTTTCTCATATGCACGTTAGCCTTGTAGTGTCATAAGATTGCCACTAGATGGCGTATTAGTCTTAATAACAACATTGTCGTATTGGATGGAAGATTTTATGCATATAGTGAAGGAGGACTTGCACAAAGATGTGTTGACAGTGGAGGATAGTTACGGATTGGGTGAGATGCAGGCAGATGATTCGCTGTGATGACCCCTGAAGAGAGCAGCTGAAAGAAGCAGAAGAAAAAGAAGACGTCCATGCTGCAGTAACTGCATTTAAGGTTTTTTGGCAGTGAAGTTTTCTGTGATGAGGTTTAAATACCTGGATTAGTTTAAATACCTGCGGTCAACCATGCAAAGCAATGGACAGTGGACAAGACAGGTGAAGAAGGGAATGCAGGCAGGGTGGAGTGGGTGCAGGCACCTGTCAAGGGTTGATTTGTGATAGAAGGATAGCAGCAAGCATGAAAGGGAAGGTTTACAAGATGGTGTAGTGAGATCTCGTGTGAGGGGTGGTGTGACAGAGGAGATTACTAGGTAAAGAGTGAAATGGAGGTGACCCCTGAAGGGAGCGGCCGAAAGAAGACATAAAAGAAGACGAGGCAGACAGTGCAGTGAGATTTTTGGCTGTTCCACTGTTGCAGATGAAATTGTTACTCAACTCTGTGGTGAGGATTTATAAGGTCATATATCCCTTCTCAGACGTGGCAGTTCTACGGTATGTAATGCTCAAGCCAAGCAGTAGAACTGTGTCAGGCCTGTGGGATGCCAGTGGTGTCCTTCACACCCTCTCTGACTGACTTAAAAGGGCAACAACATGCCTTGCAGGTCACAGAGCAGGACCTTTGTCTCCCTTGGACTGATATTGCTTAGAAAACATCAGAGACATCTGGCTTATTGATTCCAAAGGATTTTTCCAGAATCACTGCATGTGAGCAGGATTTGCTCTCCTACACAAGCTTGTGTTTGTCTCCCTCTCTCGGTCCCACATTTTACAGGCTAGATAAAGTTTTTTCTTTCACTTGCAGCGGGTGAATAGTCATTACACACCGAGGTGCTGTAAAAACAAAACAAAAAAACCCGAACTGCTTGTTTGTCTGCGTTTTTTTGGTTTGCTGAAGAGGAGCGAATACCTGGCAGGTTGCAAGCCTGCTTTCTTTTTCGACTGAACTTGACTTTGTGCTTCACCTTTTCTCAGCAGTTTGCGGGGAAACCTGCACCCACCTTGTATTTATAATTCATTACAAGGCCGCTTCTCTACCCCTGGCTGTCAGACTATTCAAATGAGACATCACAGCAGCCCATTTTTTGGCACGCTACAGGAAAAAGTGTTCACTGTCCCATCACAATGACTGACAGAGTAGAGAGGCTAGTTGGCTTATAGGAAAACTGGTACCTAGCAGACACCATCATGACTGCCAGACAGGCACGTATACAGTCTCATATATACATTCATAATAAACATAAAGGAATATATGGCAGACACATTTGCTTCCTTTTATTTCTGGCACTCAGCCTGTCCAGCCTTGTGGAACTAAAGCAGATGCATTATTCAGTCCATATATCTCGCTAAAGCGAGCTCTTTTTGATCTTAAACTGATAGGCCAAGAAGGGGCTTTAGGTTCTTTGGGCATGGACCGCAGGGCTTTCCACTGCAGCACATGAGTAGCAGTCGATGCAGGTGAGGCGGTCATCCTCCGGCATTATCTTCACTTCATTTTGTTCACCCCTAGTGCTCCTTCCATCCACCTCTACCTTTATCCATGCTTTCCTGGTTCCATTTTCTACCTCTCTCTCAGTCTGTTATCTTTAGAAATCTGGGGCATAAGCAATCCTGACAGCCAGGGGTGGTTTACATAGTAGCACGGTAATGGTTTCTAAGACGGAGAAGAAAAAGGAAACAACGTCTTTTTTGTGTGCATCTGTCCTATCTGATTTCAACAACTTCTTCTTAGGTTGCCCTTCTTATTTGCGTTCACGTAGCCCTTCCTTCCCTCGCCCCTCCCTTTCATCGCTGCCACTGGATTTTTCCTCCTTTGAAGTATTTCCAGTGAAGATTTCTATTCAAAACACTGGAGTATTTCAGCAGTGAGGAGGGCTAGACCCAGCAGAGAGCTTTCTAACCCCTTCTCCTCAGATGCTGCTCTTCATCAAAATGAAAGAGCCTGGGTCTGAAGCACTTGCCTTGAGAGAGAAAGAGCGAGAGTCTCTGTCTTTATAAAAAAGGTCGGGCTATAAAGGCCTACCGTGTGCTGCTGCTTCATAGAAAGAAATGCGCTATAGGCTGTGGAGGCCCAGCGATTGTTGTCTGTGGCAGAGCTACTAGAGAGCTACTGGCAATCTGGCCATTGGTCTTAGAAGGTCTTTGCTTCGGTGTTGTCTCCACAGAGCTAAATAGAGAATCTATATTCTTTCTTTCTGTGTGCATCTCTCCCCCGGGCCCGGCTCTTCCTCACGCTGCATGGGGCTCCATGTCATGCTGCCCAGATGAAAGCAAAGCATTCTGTGGATGGGCTCATTTGTCTTCGGCAGTGGGCCTGCAGCTTTGACGCCTGCCTTCCCTCCCTTTATTTAGTAAGAGAGGCGCGCTGACATTATCGGCCGCTGCAGGCACATTTGAAAATAATTGCCTGTATGATTGCTATTTTTCTTACCTCTTTGAGGAGGTGTAGCCTTTGTCTTGGAATCAATGGCTGCTCAATACTGGACAGGGGAAAGGCAGTTTCCTTTCATGTCTCAGTGAAAAGGATGTATTTTTAGCGCTATTCATTTTCGCAGTGTGTGCCATGCAGTTTTAATCTATTGGTCCTCTACGCTGCACGGAGAATGGAAGAGATTCAGAGGTGCGCCACGCTGTTGCAGAGAAAAGATGCATTGACTTGTCGTCCTATCACTATCCCTCTTTCTTTGTCTATTATTTATTTGATTCCCCAGCTCTGTTCTATGAAGTGAAAAACTGAAAAGGCCTCAGTTCTGCTATTTCAGGATGGGCGACTCTGGGGACCGAGGGAGGAGGTGTGCGCTTTTTGCACTGGCGTACGCGTATTTGATTGTGTGTGGATGTCTTTAAGTGAAATGACAGCTACACACTTTGTGTACTATCAGCTTTGTATTTAAAAAAAAAAAAGGAAGAAGAAGAAGATCTGCCATTGTGTGTTTTCTCTCCACTTCATGCCCTAACACACTTAAGACAACAACAGATGGCTGTGTGTCATCAGAGCGTTGATTCAAGCCGCATATTTCCACAGAAAGGAGTCACAGCGGAGAGCGACGAGGGTCCAAATGGCTGTTTATTCTGCCACGACTCATCCCCAGAGTGTGATGAAGGAAGGTCTACCCTAGAGTAGGACACCAAGTCGGCGTTTGCCACGGTGCAGCTACGTCCAGAGACGCCACAGTAAATCACGCTAATTGATGAGCAGCTTTGCAATGCTCGCGGTTTAAATGAAGGTTGTTTAATCATTATAGGCTTTAGCTCATCTTGGTGTATACTGGCAGGGTCCTTCTAGGCATTTTAATGTCTCTAAAAATGGCTGCCAAGTGTGTATTTGTATGTGTATCTGGTTGTACATCATGGAGTGGCTTAACTACTTCATTAAAAAGGCATTTGAAAGGATAGAGGCTGAAAATGAGAGATGGGAACATTTATTTTCTATGGCGGAACATTTCAAGTGGGCCTCGATCCAATATTAGGGGTTTAAGTGGCATTTCGCAGGTCCATTAACCACTGCCTATCTGCAGTAGGACTGTATCTGTAATACATTAAGTCTGAATGTCAGTTGCATTGTTTTCACATCTTCCAAACGGACATCTTGCCAACAGAAGAAAGACAGCAAAACGGATTTAAAGAAATGTTGCCAGATGACCCAGATGTGATTCACATCCAGCACGGTCACAGCTCTGCGCGGTAAGATAGCCAGCGAGGTGTTTTGACACCTCGGGGGTCTTTGTCGGTCAGAAACTCAACCAGGAAGGCTGACAGACAGGCCAGCGCACAAGCAGCCTGCCACTGCTCATTCAATTCAGAATATTTTAATAAAGCAGACAGGCAGAGAGAAATAAGGTGAGGAGTATGGGAGAAAAGATAAGGGCGAGGGAGACTCGCGGAGGGTGGAGAAGAAGGTGGGTAACAGGAAAGTGAGTGACAAAGAACAAAGGGAAAGCTGACATATGGGGTGAAATTATAGAGTGTGGGGAGAATGGAGAGAGTAAAAGTGAAAGAAGGGTATCCTGACAGAAAGAGGGTGAAATGAGTGGGTGGAACAGGCGGGCAGATAGAGGGGGAGAGAGGGGAGGTGGGGATAGGTTAACGCGGAGAAACAGTGGGGGGACTCAAGGTGCAATGGAGGGAAAAGGAAGAGGGCTGGATGGGAGTGATGCGGGTGAATAGAAAGGGGTGGACAGCTTGGTGTATGGACATCACACAGATGGGCCTCTTAGGAGCCGCTGAGGTAGCAAAGGGCTCCATGCCGCTCCACAGCCTTACAAAGGACGCTGACTTCCTGGCTCACTACATTCCTTTTTTATAACCACTGGGCAGGAAGGAAACTTGAATTTGGGTGGTCTTGGGCAGACGGTGCCACGGTATCTCCACTAGCCTTAAGCTTTTAGTTAAAAGTAAAAACACAGGGGAAATCCAAGTATTCCTCTTAAAGCGCTACTACTTCGATATGAGTTGTTCTCCCCTGTTCCTGCAGTGAGGCGCTCCAAGCCTCAGCGGGATCGACGGCAACAGGGACAAACAGAACGAGGGCTGAATGGAACTGAAAGCAGCGGCAGGAAGCCTAATTTAGACCTAAGCTCCTCCTCCCAGCTGAACTGATGCAAAACAGCGACTGGCCTTTTCCCTCTAAACCGCATCCTGCATCACTTGGCTCTGGGCTAATGGGTAACCATGGTTACAGGCCTCACACATCCCCTCCATTTTTTTTTTTCCCAGGGAAAGAAATTGGAGTGAGGGAGTTGTGGGGGCTGTCCATATTGTTACCTGCTTGCCCTTGTATCCCTGAAGCTTATCGGATCACTCCATCTTCATAAAGCTGTCCATTACGATGCACGTACTGGTCCCCCATTCCTCTCCAGCAGCACAGAGAGGAATAAACGAAGCTCAAATACTGCTCGCTGCTTCAGGGTGGCTTTTTTTGTTTCTGCACTGAACCAGGCCTAAAAATCTCTGGTTCGCCTCCCACAAGCACAAGGAGTGGAAGGAGAAAAAACAAAAAAAACAAGCCTCTTTCTGCTGAGATGTTGTTGCAGTTTTTTTTAAAGTCTGCAGTTTTTTTAAAGTCTGCATTACAATTCAGACCCACAAAGCTGGGGTCCGATGCAGAGAGCTCATTCAGCTGCATCCTGTCTACGTTAAAGGACTCTCATTACCCGGATGTTGCAAATCGAAGTGCGTTCCCTTGACATCCGCGTCTGTAATGAAAAACGGAGTGCGGGAGAAAAGTGTGCAGTGGAGGCGACAGCGCAAGATGCCTGGAATGACATTGTGGAGGTGAAAAACCTCTCAGGTCGCCCTCAGCGGTACTCACCTGGGAGCTGATGTGTGAAGTTGGGTGTGTGCGTGTGTGTGTGTGTGTGTTGAAGCAGGTGATGGAGTTTAGCGGGGTGTGTTCGGGGTTCAAAGAGCAGCCCTCGGAGCGCATCATGTCTTATTTTAACGAGTGGGAAGGATTGAAGTGTGGCTGCCACAGCAACCCCCCTCTGTCACCTCCCTTCCTTCTTTCCTTCCTTCCTTTTCCTCTCCCATCCCTCCCCCACAGGTTCCACAGCTAGGCTCACAGATGAGTCGCGTTCAGACAGGTGAGATGGCTCATGAATATTTATGCAGTGGGATTTCATTCCTGTTGCCGGTGGCCCCTCCCCTTCTCCAACGCAGCACTGCGTTTGTCCTTCACGGTAAGAGGCAGCGTCCTCGCTCCTGTCCCTCAGGTTAATCTGCCTGCTCTCCAGCCAGTTGTGCGTACGCGCGCGCGTCCGTGGTTGTGCGCATTTGACTGGTAAGTAGGTTTCCCCTAGTGAGTGATGAGAAGGCAGACCTGTCACAAGGGGGCCCGCCGAGATGGAGAGCTCCCAACACCCTTCATACCTCACTTTCTCTCTCCCACCGCTCTCTTGCTCTCTCTAAAGGTGGGGGAGTAGGTGTGTGCAAGGCTGAAGTGCGAAGCAGAAAGATGGCTTACACCTGGTCTGATGACTGTATGTGTCAGGAATCCTAAAGTCTATAGACTCCAGTAAAGCTCACACTAACGATATATAACTGAGATATTTTAGGTACAAACACAGACGAATATGAATGATATGAAAAGAGATGATTTGTAAATATGGTCATTTTTATTGTTGTTGGCAGTTTGGTTATGATACATTAATTAAAAAGTAAGGCTGTATGCTCTAATTGTAGTTCTAATACTGCGTATTCTTATATCAGCTGTTGTAGAAGCAGTACGGCAGTATGACTATGGCCCGTGTCTCTGTGTTTGTGCATGTTTCATTTCATAGCCGTACAAGAACAGCGATTACCTACAGAGGGAGATTCACCATATCAGACTGACACACCTCCACCCAACACGTATGTGATGGGAGGATCGGTCGTGTTTCATAAATATATGTACATACTGTATTTGTTATTTAAATGCGGGGATAAAGGCTGTGGTGGAAGGGGTTTAGTCATGCTGCAAAAAGCAACAAGACAAGAGGACAGCCATGTTGGAGTGTGACGGAGAGTAAAGGGGGAGGATGCAACCCAGTGAAGAGCGATGGAGACAGAGAGAGACAAAGTGGGTGCCTCTCTTTATGCTTATTAGCCAGGCATTAGCTGCAGCTAAGCACATTGCTTGTGGGGACTGTAATATAATTGTACCATTTTTGTCTGCTGCCACCCACACCCCATGCAAATATGGATATGATCTGTTCATAATTAGCATACCTGTTAAATGCATTTGTTAGTATTGCCTGGAGAGCACAGCATTTTTGCTTGCTGGCAGTTGTTTTTGTTGTGCTATCGTGTGTGTGTGTGGGGGGGGGGGGGTTTCGAGGAAAGTATTTCTCAGAAGACATTTTAAGGCATGAATGTAAATAAGTGACAATGTTTTTTTGCACATTGCCCGGGTTTAAAGTATGCAGTGTTTTGTCAGACCTGGATACCACTAAAATAAAGCTGCAAAACTGGAGCCTGTGGGGCCCTATAGTGACAATCTAGTGGGAACCAAGGCAGAACCAACGCAATAGTAGCCTAATTAGATGACCTGATTACTATATAGGCTGGATAAAGTATGGAAAGGAATCATCCTCATAAGAAGTAATTACAGAAGGGAACATGGATGAAAAATGCTTTTGTCTTCCCCAAAACGAACTTGAGCGGGACAAATACATTTCAGTGACACAAGTGAAGCAAACACACAGTCGACACTTTCTTCTTCTTCTTCTTCTTCTTTTTTTTTTTTCCAGGATGTCATCATTTATCCATCCCAGTGCCATAGCTATCTGTTATGGCTGAAGTAAACATTAAGGCCATCAGTCTGCAGTGTGCATGGAGGTGGTTGCCTCCATTTGTCCATGTCCAGTCAGCTGCGGAGAAACTGTGATGGATTCCTGACAGATTGTCTGTGTTTTGGAGCGTGTTGTTTTCCTTGCCCATCCATTTCTCTCCTTCTAGCCATGTTTGCCATGCATCATCACTCTCCCTCCTTCCACCTCCTCTTTCTTTTGCCTCATCATTTCTCAGAGGGATGGAAGCGATAGGATAGACACCCGGCTACCTGTGAGGAGAAACTATGGAAACACAGCGCTTGTTATTAGTGAACACTGTGTGACGCTCTGTAGCACCACCCAAAGACATACACAACTGGGTCTTTTTTTTTTTTTTTTAAATTCTCTTGCTCTCTCTCTCTCTCTTATTCTGCCTATATCACTCTCCGTTGCTCCTGCCACCATCTCCGTGTCATTGTGTGCCAGCCCGACTTGTCTAATCAGCAGATTTGTCCAAAATAATTGGCGGTGGCCTTGCTGCTAGCGAGCGTTGTGCTGTATACAGATAGGGAAAGGAGCACTTAATATTCCACGCAGCTCGTGCCTCTCCTGTTCTCTGTCATATCTGACCTCTTTTGTCTCCCGCTCGGCTTGATGTTGATTTTGGAGGGCATTGTTAGCCGGAGAGCTGTGATTGGAAGAGGTTGTCAGTGAGGGGGGCTGTGGTTGGTTGGTTTAAAGGAAGGCTGATTTGCATAAAGGCTTAGCCCAGATTTAGAGCCACTCAGCAAGATCTGAGGAGAAGGGCCCGAGGGCCGCGAGGTAATCATCCATGGCCTGTCACGGTGCTGTCATCCCTCTGCGTATTTGTGTGTCTGTCTGTATCTGTGCGTCTGCGTGAGCAGGAGACTGAGAGCATTGTGTCTGCGCTTTGTGTTTGTCCTGTTTCGCGTTTTGTATGCATCGTTGTTGGGTGTCTCTATCTCACTCTTGTTTCCTCATGCTGTCTTTTTTTTTTTTTTTCTTTGCTTTTGTTTTTTTTTCCAGGAAGGATTGTCCGTGCCAAGCGGATAGTAGAAGCAGCCAATGCTAAAGAATATGAATATATGGAAGGCAGCATTCCGATGGAGTGGGACGGTAAGTCTGGGCAGTAGCATCACTGTTACATATTTTAACTATCACTAACATGGATAAATGGCAGTGTTTATAAAAGAGTTATCCGGGAGAGTTTATTTAAAAGGAAAAAAAAAGCGCTGCACAAATAAACTGGAGTGACATATTCATGGTTGCATCTTTTGGGGCCTCAGCTAATCCACTGATTTGTTTTTTTCTTTTCCCCCAAACTGGAAGATGGAGTTTGGGGGCGGGGTTGTGAAAAGGGTATTCATGAGTTTATCAAAGATGCCTTCTGCTGGTGTTATACAACCGTACCATAAAATAGTGTTTCAAATTTCTTACAACTGGATACAAACTGTTCCCTCTGTCTCAGACTGGCTTTATCCACCTTAAACCCCTCATCCTGCTTCGCCCCATCCCTCATGCATTTTCATCAGGATGCAAATAAGAAAGGGATAAAAGAGGCCCAGAATCCCCGTGCTAGCTGGAGGAAGAGTTACAAAATCTCTCTCGCTCTTTCTTGCTGGCTCCCTTTACCCTTCTGTGCTGTGCAGCCAGCTCAGCCAAAATAGAGCTTCTTAAAAAGAAGAAGTGTGTGGGGGGGGACAGACAGACACAGTTCTGCTCGGGAGGAAGAAGAAGGACAGAGGTATTGATGAAGAATGACAGAGTGTGTGCTTTCAAATTCAAAGATCAGAGCAGATCCCCTCTTTCCCCTCTGAGATGCAGAGCCCGATGGCCCTGTTCTGCCTACACTAAAGCAGTATTAGCGTTTTGAGTTTGCCATGTGTATAACTCTGGATGTTTTCCCTATAGTGTGCTAAGTAAAATGAAACAAAACAAACCAAAAAAAAAACCCGCATACAGTCCCCAAGCTAGTTTGGTTACCCGGTAGTTACGCTGAGCTACTGAAGTGCCCCTGAAACTCTGTGATGCTATAGTTGCAGCTTTTAAATATGACTGCAGGTTGTGTTTGTGCAGCATATGTTTGTGTGGGTGTTCTCACTCGTCTTATTTCTGCTCTCTCCTCCTCCTGCTTCTCCTCCAGCTTGGATCCGAGGCAGACGGAAGGAGCCCCCCTCCATCGAGGTACGTCTCCACCCAGCCTCCCCACTGTGCTGATGGTTGGACTCTGGGGGACTGGTTACAAGGGAGGGAAAGAAGCAAAGATGGGAAGGAGAAAGGCTTTGATTTGTTTTATCTTACAGTCTCGAACTGAATCCGGGAACTTTGGGGGACAGGTGTTAAAATAAACAGCAGCTGAAGTGCATTGATGGTGAGGCTGAGAGCAAAATCAGCCTCTGAACAAGGGGCTCACTGACACCATGTCCTAGTTTACTTTCTTTCTCCTTTTTTTTCCAGCAGAAGCCTGCATCTTGCCTTTTTTGTGTTTTATTTCTGGCAGCCTGTGAGATGGGAATGGTGAAGGAGTGCAGTTTTTTCCCCCTTGTGTACCTCTCACTGGGTTTATTGCTCTTTAAATGTGAGAATGCTGGAAATTATTTGGCCTGTGAAATGTAGGTCTATAGGAAATCCCTTGGAAGGCCAATACCCAGGCACTCTTTCTATCTCTCTGTCCACTCTGCCTGCCAGTAGCCAATGCCATCCCCTGCCTCTACTGCCAGAACATTCTCTTCCAATTTTCTGCCTCGCGTCTGCCCAATAGCTGCCATCGACAGCTGGACAGTGTTGATGTGGCCAAGGCTTCACTCCCCGCACATTACCCTACCCCTTGTCACGCTCCCTCTTTTCCCGGTCCAAGCCGACATAAATTGATTGGATTAAATCCTGTCATTAACAGGCTGGAAAAGCAGCTCAGTATGTTTGTCTCCCTCCCCAAAGCAGGGCTTTTTGGCCACAGCTCTCCCCTCTCTTTTCCAGTCCTTCATTTCAGCCAGCACACAACAGCATTATGCCCATTCCTCCCTTCCTTTCTGGCTCCTTGAGCTAGGGCGAGGCTAACATCACTGGACACTAACAGCGGCTCAAGTGGGTAACTATTCCACCAGTGGACTGTGACCAGTTTATAACTGTTTCCATGGAGTGGTTTATATTGCGAATGTCTCCTGTCATGTTAGCTTACCGATGTGTTCCAAGTACTACATTTTTAACCAGGTTTTATTGGACCAATCCAGGTTAACTGAACACGTTTGTTATTCTTCTGGTGAATGCCCTACTTCATACTGGACACGTGCACACATTTGTTCCTGGAAGCTTCCCAGTGCAGCTTAATTTCTCCTTTAACTTTGACTGGTGAGCAGCTGATGCTCTAAGACGAAACAGAGATAGTCGATTAAGGAGTGGAAATTATCACCGCTTGAGTTTTGCAGGAGAGTTTGGAGTTTCCAGCAAGTAGGACATACTCAGATTTTCCTATCTTCACGAAACTGCCAGCTCAAGATTTCCAACACCACAATCAGATAATGTCCAGCTGGGTGGGTGATGCAAATGGATAGAGTGTCAGAGATGTTGCGTGCCCTCGTGATCTCAGGAGCTCATTGTAACTTATTGTTAAGAGGTTCCAAAGAGTGCAGTGTTATACATTCACAAAGCAGAAGTGGTCTATTTTTAATCTTCTCTTTCTCTGTTGAGTTTCACTGAGCTGAAACCTGCAGAAAACACTGCTAGTCAGCTAGTCCTGAAAATGTTGACTGAAGTTAATCTATTTCCTTTGTTAAAGCCAGCTTTCTTCTGACTGGTTGCTGCTTGCAAACAAGTAAACGTTAAAAGTGTTTGGGGCTTCTGGGCTTAAAGACAGAGCTGTTTGCCTAAACTCACTGCATCCAGGATACCTGCTCTCGCTGACATCATAGAGAGCTGAGAATTAAAAAAAACTGTAAGAAACAGAGACATAAGTGCAGTCTGAAGTCTGAGCTTGACCCCCAGACTTCAGACTGCTTATCCATATACAAAACCTGGAGCCTCAGTCTCTCTAAAAGCATAATAGGGTAAATTATTATATAATAAATGAATAAGCTTATGACATTTATCTGAGTCCTGGTCAGGGGAATTATTGCTTCTAATTATTATTGTTATAGTCTATATCTAGAAACCACTGATACAAGTATTATTTGAATTATTATTATTAGTCAGAAATATCCTCATGGGATTTCCATTATTCTGTGACATTTAAAATGGTGTTCAGCTGCACTGTGTGCAGTATTGAAAATGTCTTAGAATTTGACGATGGCTGCAGAAACCCTGAGTATCCACGTATGTTTGTGCATTTTATAGGAGCTGCTGAAGAACGAGTCCAACAGGGAGCAGATAAAAACAAAAGCCAAGGAGGTGGAGGAGAAAGATCGGGCTCTGCTGGCTAAAGAGTACAAGGAGGGTCTGGTGGCGACTCCAGCGAGGACTGTGGCCAAGGGCCACGCAGCTGCCACCAGCTTCGACAAGCAAGAATTCAACGAGGAACCAACCAGCACTGCAAACACGTTCCAGCCTGGCTCCTGGATGCCCACTTCCAAGAAAGACTAATCCAATCAACAAAAAGGGGCCCTACAATAAAATTACTTGAGATTTAATATATATATATATACACACACATGAGAGTATCCATCACTTATCTTGAAGTTGAATTAAACTAAGTTCATGCTGGTGAAAGACTAAATGATAAAAAAACTAAACAAAATGAATAAATTGCACTGAGTACAACTACAAACATCTTTCAGGGAAAGTGAAATAAGTATAATTATTAAATGTGGTTACATTAAATGAACTGTTGTCTCTTTGTTAAAGAATATTGATTTGAAGATCACAAATAATAATAATAATTAATAATGTTGCAGTTTATGGATTTAAAGACATTCTTCTCTCACTTATGTTGACAGCATATGTTGGGCAGACACGGTTCTGCATAAAGTCTTGAGCTACTCCTGATTTCTTTATTTTGCTGGGAAACTGGGAAATAGATGCAGCAATTTATCTGAAATGTGCAAACCTATAAAAATACAGTAAACTAGGCAAAATAGTCGATATTTGGTATTCCTGCCTTTATTCTTCAGAACAGCCTGAACTCTTTTAGGCAGGTTTTCCTTGTAATCTCTACAGGAATACTTCTTGAAGGACATTTAAAGCTCTTCTTTGGATGTTGGCTGCTTTTTGCTCTGTTTTCTGTCCCGATGATCCCACCCTGCTTCAGTAATATTGAGGTTCGGGCTCTGGGGAGACCAATCCATGACTGATAGTGTTCCATTGTGTGTTTTTTTTCTATCCACGTATATTTTTTACTGCATTTGAAATGCATTTGGGATGATTTTCATGCTGAACAACGGTATTGCATGGAGGATCATAATCTGATGTTCGTAATTCCATCAGTTTTATCAAGATCTCCAACATCACTGGTTGAAACGCAGCTCCAAACCATGACAGAGCCTGTGCTGTGTTTTGCAGATGGCTGTAGATGTTCACTGTCGTATCTCTCTCCTGACCTCCTCTGTACAATGCTCATGACGATTTAACCCAAAAATGTCAAATTTGCATTCATCACTGAATTTTCAGTCTAGTTCTTGTAGAATAACTCAGCCTTTTCTTCCTGTTTCTCTTTAAGCATAGATTCCTCACAGCCACCCTTCCACTGAGACCATTTATGATGAGACTTTTGCATCTGTGTCAGATCTTTGCTGCATTTTTTCCCCCATTTCTTAAGGACATAACTTTCAGATACCGATCATCTTCGATAGATAGTTTTGTTTAAGGCTGTCACTTCTTCTTTTGTCCAGATTCTTTAAGGGCAAACTGCTCAGCATGCCAAAATATTCCTATTTGTCACCCTGTTGTTGCAAAAATACTATTTTACACCTCTCCAAACTGTGTTGTCTTTGGCAGTTTTCATAGATTCTACTACAGAAATGGTAATTATGTATTTTTGTGACAGGCTGCTAGTAATAAAGTGCCTAGAGGTACAATTTGAAATTGGGTTTTTTTTCTTTGTTATGTGTAGACACAACAGTGGTTCATCCCTAAAGTTATAGGAGTCTTTTAATGCTTGGATGATTCATTGTAAAGTTAGTGGCTTACCAAATTTTTTAAAAGTCCTCTGAAATGGTCAAAGATATACTTTTGCTCTTTTTATTGGATACTAAGTAGAGATGGACAGGAAATTGGGGAGAAAGAGAGGGGAAGACAAGATTTTTGCACTGTACTGTACTAGTTAAAAGAGCAGTAAGGTCTAATGTTAGCTTAAAACAGTCTTCCTTCTCATGTCTGTCATTCTAAACGCAGTCATGAGACATCAGTTCTCTGAACGCAGGGAAGTAAAACTAAGAAACAGAAAACAGTTACACTAAACTGCTTTGACTGCCTCTTTATAGGCTCACGAGTACTCAAAGCCAGTCGCCACCCATAAAAATACCAACCCCTGTGGACTTTTGAATGTTTTATTTTACAACACTGAATCAAAGCGAAGGTTCACTTTCTACTTATAAACAAAAATAAAAAATGTCTAATAAAATGAGCAACGGTCTGCATCAAAATTAAAAGCATACAGTGCATGAAGCACGAGTTGTTTAATATGTAATCCTGGTTTACTATTTTTAAATTGATATTTAATAAAGGCACACCTGTTAAATATTACTTTTCACCTTCCTGTACCGCAGATCATGCTGATTTGTTTGATGCTTTTATATTTTAGAACTCCATAATCAACAATAAGACCTTGCACATACAGGAGTATTACCCTTAAATGCACTTGCTGTCACCTTACTGAACATTGCGAGCCTACTTTTTTGAATTTGTGGTAGTGTATTTTATTACCAGCCCTCTGATTCAGTGTTTATGGGTAAATAAGTACACAGCATAATATTAAATCCAAAAAAAGGAAGCTTTCTTACCAACCATGAAAATTTTATTGATCATAAAGTAATCATTTGGATAGCTTGCAAGTTATCAAGCTTAAAAAGTTCCATTATTCTCATTATGTCATCATTTCAGCAAAACAGGGATGCCAACAATGGAATGCAAGGTGTTGCAACAGCTGCACGATATAACAGCAGGTCACTGTATAAAAACGTTATACAGATGACTACTGTGCTGTTGCTGACCAAAGTCCCACTGAGACAAGCTTCCTCAGGGCAGTACTGTCCATCAGCACTGTTAAGTCTGTGGGGCCAGCATCCCTCCTCCTACCCTGGACATGAGGGTTAGTGGCCCTGTGCTGAGAGTAGGTCTGGGAGAAGGAAGGGCACCGTGTCATTGTTTAGAAAAGGAGGCCTGCGAGCGTGATGGTTTGCTCGTCCTTTGCAACGCCCCTATCCTAGCCCTCGCCGGCTCAGTCTTTCTTGGTCCTCTTGGCTTTGGCTATGTTTTCCTGACGTTTCTGCTTCTTCTTCTGTTCGCGGTCACGTGCCTCGATCATCTTGGCCAGCTTCCAGGACAGCAGAGCGCTGGCAATGAAGAGAGGGGTGAGAGCCAGTATGATAGTTGTGAGAAAACCATAGGGGTCTTTGGCAGCCCACTCCACCACATACTCTGCCCATGCTTGCACGTCGATCATCCTGTTCAGGAACGATGAGGCTCAGACCTGAGAAAGATGGCCACGAGAGAAAGCTGTGAATATGTGCGATATGTCATACTCAAAACATATGTGTATATTCAAATATTACAAAAGGGGGAGTATGCTTTATGGACAACTTTCAGAATGCACTTAAAGAAAAGTTAAACATAAAGTTGTTTATAGGTTTTAGTCTTAGTTGCTCTTTTATATCATCATATATCTTTGGTTTGTAAACTGTTGGTTCCCCAAAGAGTAACTTGGCAGCATTACAATCAACTCTCAAATCAACACAGATATCATTTCATTTTTCTGAAAGGTAAGATTAACCAATTGTTGTATTAACTAGTAAATACACTGATCAAGGATACCATTATGACCACTAGCAGGTAAAGTGAATAAAACTGATTACATCTTCATCATGGCACGTGTTGTTGGTCGGGATATATTAGGGAATAAATGAACATCGTCTCCTCGTGGTCGATGTGTTAGTAGCAGGTAAAATGGGCGGGTGTTAGGATTTGAGCGAGTTCTTTTTCCAAGGGCCAAACTGTGACAGCTAGACGACCGGGTCAGTTCATCTCCAAAACTGCAGCTCTTGTGAGGAGTTCCTGGTCTGCATTGGTCAGTATCTATCAAAAGTGGTCCAAGGAAGGAACAGTGGTGAACCAGTGGTCGGGAATGTTCTGCTGGGAAACATTGGGTGGATGTTACTTTGGCACCTACCTAAGCATTGTTGCAGACCATGCACACTATTTCATGGTAATGTTATTCTATGACAGCTGTGGCCTCTTTCAGCAGGATAATGTGCAGTGCCACAAAGCAAAAATGCTGCTTGAAAAATGTAATGAGGAGCACACCAACGAGTTTGAGGTGTTGACTTGGCCTGTGGATTCTCCAGATCTCAGTCCAATCGACCATCTGTTGGATGTGCTGGACAAACAAGTCCAATCCATGCCCCACCTCGCAATTTACGGGACCTAAAAGATCTGTTGTTAACATCTTAATGCCAGATACCACAGCACAGGGGTCTCAACAGGTCAGGACTGTTTTGGCAACAAAAGGGTGCTCAACACAATATTAGGTGGTCATAATGTTATGTCTGATCAGTGTATATCACCTAACAATGTGAGGTACTTTTTAAAATTGTAGCAAGAAAAAAAATCTAGAACTGAATAAATGGAGAGAAACCTGGGAGGTGTTCAAGCAGCAACTGCATTATAACACAAAAACATGTCTCACTCTCCTGTCATATACCAAACACAACCTCCCAGCATCCACCTGCAGGCTCCCAGAGGATGTGTACACACCACACATATTTGCAGGGAGTGATAAGTCTTATCAGATACGACAGCAAGACATTAATGAGTTAAGTAAAGACATTTAAACAGAAATAAAGAGATCCAATGCTGGTGAGACAAATGCAAGTTCTAGAATTAAATATTTCTAACACACTGATAAGGAGGAAAGTCTAATTCTGTTACTTTAGCAATCCTAAGCTTGATATCAGATCAAACTGGAACCATACAGTCTCATGGACCATACAGTCGCTGATCCTCACAAGCATGTCCGATCTTGGTGGAAGAACGCCTCACTTACACATTTGTTTAATATAATATTGCCAAAACACCTGAAAGATCCATCTGGACACTGTTGAACTGCTGTCCTCAGATGTTTAAGTACATTTAAAACAAGAACAAACATGTAGAAAAAAGCTACAACAGCACTAAACACTGCTGAAACCGAACCTTGCAAGATAATTGTTTTGCATGTGTGATATGTGTGTTTTACCTTCTTTTTTATGATTACTTTTAGAAATTTCTGTGTGTATTTATAGACTTTTTTTTTATAAATAATTACAATGGGAATACTTTCAAGCCTTTTTTTTCCAGACCTTTGCACTGCACCCGATTTCGTTGTACATGTGCAATGACAACATTATTATTAGTTTAACTGCGGTCCTTTTACCCAAACACAGTCAGTAACTTTGTCAAAGTGCCATGAATAAGAGGACAACAGAGGCGCACTTCTTTCATTGCACACGGACCAGCTGGGCTGTAGTTAGCCCCAAAGGATCATTCAGAGCAAGAAAGTACAGCGAAGTCTTTTTTTTTTTTATGTTTGATTACAGTTACAAACGTCAAATGGACTTAGATGATCTGTTAGATAACTGAAGTTATCCCCAAAGACTTCAGTTCCCACAGTTTTCGTGTATCGTCCCTACGACAGTGAAAAGATTTAGGGCGCCATTCAACAGGAGTCATTTGTAAAGCGCTCCGACCAGCGGCACACAAGCAGCTAATGACCAACGACTAACTAACTAGCTAACCAACTAACCACAGTCTCTAGCTACAACCTTAAGACATCAAGTTATGCGAGCAATTTTAATGTGTATGCATATAGGAACAGATATGCATTTCTTAGACGCGGATGAAACATTTAGTTTGATTTCTACTGCCGCTAGCTAGCCCACCCGTGCATTAAGGCCTGACTTTTCGATACAAGAGCACTTACTCTCGGTTAAACAGTAAAACGACCGTCTAAATGAACGCAACAAACCGCCTAATTTATGTTTTCAAAACAGTTAGTCCTGATAAAACTCAGAGTGGCATAAAATACACCAACTTACCAAAATGAACGGAGATTTGTGTTTGTATCCGCGATAAACTACCCAGCTCCTCCTTGTTCCGGGAAGTGGAACTGGTGTGGCAATGTGGCATTCAGGTGATATCGGCAAAATGTAAAAACAAGAAAAAAACATTGGTTTTTGTTTGTCTTCGTGAATTATTCTAAATGTGTAACACTTTCACTAATATTAGATGCCAAATATAAATAAATATCTAAATATAGATAAGATAAATACCCTTCTGTGTTGCATTTGCAGACCGTCAATACCAAAAATGCACCGGTATAACTTATGTAGAACAAGCCAAATCGTTCAAATATAATTCAGAACGTAATTGTAATTCCAGCTTAATATGTTTTTTTTTTATCTTTACTTAAAAGGGTATGAAATTGTCTGAAATTTGTAATTTTTTCTGTTTCCCCGCTAGAAGTTTTCTAAATTACACTTAATCGGTATTATTTGAATGCACCATGAGTTCTCGCTTGTGGTTGGACATGACGAGATTCCTTGGTTATTGGGATATGTAGTCCTCTGTACCATCAAGCTATAGGAATGACTCTAAAATCTAAATATATTTAATACATTTATTTGCCAGTTGCTCTCAAGAAAATTAAGGAACATTTAGTTTAGATTACCTTATTTATACTCTAGTTGGAGGTTGCCTGTTATGTCCATCAGTATCAAATTGCTCAAAAGAAACACGGAAACGCAGCAGACTATGCAATAAAGACATATAGAACAATTTATAAACTATATATATATATATATATATATATATATATATATATATATATATATATATATATATATATATATATATATATATATATATATATAAAGCTGAAATGTCTGATTGTGTGTGGAGCTGTTCTATGTGGAGAATAAAGCAAATGATAACTGTGTTAAAATAAAATAAAAAGGCTTCATTGGCCCTCTGAGAAAGATGACTAACATAACAAAGGAGGACCTGCTGGCTTTGTGAACTTCCTGTGGGGAAGTATTGAAACCAAATCAGGTTAGGCCACATCTGCTCCGTCCATACGGCATGGATCACTTTCAGAGCAGTTCAAAGGCCAGCCTTTTAGACTTACTCACAGAGCAATGAGAGGGGCAGCTGGGAACACATGCGGCAGGCAGACACATTGCAAACACACATTCTGGTATACCAGTGTAGTTTTGAGCCAACTTTTATAGACAATTTAGAAAAACATACCCCAACCTGGCAGCTTTTCTTTGTTACTTGCTTATAACAATTAACTTCTGTAGTGGCTCATCATACAGGAAAAACCAGGGGGCAACAGCAGCCACACCCTAACCCCTGATGAGTATTCTACCCCTATAAAATTGGGGGGCCCCTTTCATGACACACAGACATGGAACTAGCATTATCAACAGACAGGGTGGGAGCCAGTAAAAATGAGTGTACCACAGTTTGTGGTTAACTGGCTACACTAATCCATGTGTCATAAGTGTTTCAAGAAAGAAACACACTAGGTCTGGCTCTCCTATGAGAATTTTCTAGCATTTCTTTTCCTTTTTTTTTTGTTTGGCAGAATGATAGACTGAAATACAGGAAAGAGTAAAAAGAAGATAACGTGATGGCTATGAGAACTTTAAAAAAACACACAAAAGCCTAAAAGTTATACCTATAGCTATCTAGAACTACAGTTGTGGCCGGTACTGTCTTAGTAATGTGAGGCTTTCAATGACTTCTTTGGACTGTACTTTTTTTCCCAGGGTGGAATAAAAAACAAGAACTGAGTGCATAAGTTTGAAATTATTTAGAATTGTTACTAATCCACACAGGGCCAAACCCCTTAATGGATTAATGCCATTAACATTTTGTGAAATGCCCCTCAACGCCTTCCACAGATGTTTCTGGTAGCTGTTAACAAGCTTCTGGTATAATCCTTTATGTATATCTCACAACTCTTCTTGGAAGAATTTGTAGAGGCCCTTCCAGAGTTTGATTTATCTACTCCAAAACCAGTTTTGATTTGTTTGGGATCATTGTCCTGTTGGAACACCCAATTCTATGCAAGTTTTAACTGTCCAGCTGGTGATTTGAGGTGAATTTCAAGAATTTGGAAGTAGCACTCCTTAATTACTCTACTCCACTTTGTGCAATGTACTAGTGTCACCTTCAGCATCCCCAGAACATGATGCTACCACCACCATGCTTGGGAGAGTGAATAGGTTTGAAAGTTTCACCTTTACTCTGCCAAACCTACCTTTTGTAATTGTGGCCTAATTGCTCAATCTTTATTTATTCTGACCATCAAACTTTTCTTCGGAAGGTATCTTGCTTTTTCATGTAGGCAGCTGCAAATTTCAGTCTATAGATTTTGGAACAGGGAGTTCTTTCTTTGTCAGTGCATTCGTGGTCCATGGTGATGTAAAACTGGCTTCACTTTGGGCAGTGATGCTGGTATTCCAGCAGTTTCCAGTTCATGGCAGGTTTGAGCCTCGGATGGTTCCTGGGTTGTTTCTGAACATCCTAACAAATTTCCTGCCATCTGAGGGTGGCGGTTTGGGTCTTTCCAGTCCTCGACAAAGTGTTGACATGTCTGAATAATTTGTGCTTATGTACAGTTGTTGGAATTGATGATCTTGGATCATCATTGGATCATCTGCAGTTGTTTAGAAATTCCCCTATGAGACCTTCCCAACTTGTTTAAATTAGATCTTCACTGAGGACCTTGGACTTTCCTATAGTTTTGAGTACTGCTGTGTCAAACAAATCCTTTTGATGCAGACAAAGAAAGTCAATAGGGCTTGGAATCATCAAGTTAAAAGACACTGTAGAACCTTCAGAACCACTTATTAAAATATTGATGTGAGTGTATGAATATATTTGAACCTGTATGTTTACTTTGACCCTGTGTGGATTAGAGAAAACCCAAAACAAACTGAAACTTGAGCAAACAATTTTTGTCGTTTTGAAGTCTTCAAAGATTCATGCAGTGCAATCATTCCACCCTGGAAAAAAGAAAAGTTCAAAGAAATTGTTAAAAGCCCCAAATTACCACTACATCGGTGCCCAGGATAAAACTTCTACTTCGAACTAGAACTCTAAAAAACACTACCTTGATAGCATCAATGACCCGTATACCTGGTAGTATCTTAAGTTACCGCAACCAAACTTTTGGACTTATTTTCTCAGACTTTATGTATCCAAGCAACAATTATACTGATCTCCAAGTAAAAAATCAATAGAGTCACCCCTTAAAATAAATAATATAGGCAAAAAGCTTGTCTTTCATGAGTGCATATGATTACTTGTCAATTGGCTGCACCATATAAGAGCTGATGTGACTACAGAGGACAGGCATGTCCACCTTCATATGTTCTTACCCTCTGCGGCCTGACAGCTGAAACCACTTTTGGACTAAAAAGCCGCAAAAACAACGATCAAGTTGTTATTGAAGAAGCTGGAGCCCGGGGTGGTAGCTGAGGCTCCAAAGGAAAAAAAAAAGTCAGTTTTCTTGCCCCCTTTTACCCCTGTGGGAAACTGCGAGGCCGCCCCTGGATTAAGTCCCCGCCTTTAAACTCAAATAAGAAGGAAACTTCAAAGGCCGTCGGCCGCCGGGGCTCCACCCTCGCGCTCCCGAAAAGCTTCACAAAGGATTTGCCGACGTTCGGGAATTCCGCCTCCAGTTCCTTTTATAGCGCCACTCGTGCGCTGGCAGCTCTCCAGAATCCCGCCCATCCGGTTACTTTGACAACACAAAGGACTTCACGGAACTCACAAGCTCCGCCCACTTTTCCAAATAAGGGCAGTCTCTCCATGTACGGCAAACAATCGGTGCGAGATTGCCCTTTTCTCTTCCTTATCCCGTTTATATGATCGGAGAGGAACTGCGCTTCAGGTTGGAAGCGGTGCGAACATGGCCGAGCGAGTCCAGCAGCCCCCAGCCAAGAGGCTCTGCTGCCGGCCCGGCTACAACCCGGCGTGCAGGCAGGGGCAGCGGGCTGGAGGTGTCCTGTGTGGCGGCGCGGGGTCCGCTCCGGGAGGGTCGGGAAATGGGAAAACGCACAACCCCGAGTCGTTGCTCGATATCGCGGCTCGCAGAGTCGCGGAGAAGTGGCCGTTCCAGAGGGTGGAGGAGCGGTTCGAAAGGATCCCGGAGCCCGTCCAGCGGAGGATCGTATATTGGTCTTTCCCGAGAAGCGAGAAGGAGATCTGTATGTATTCCTCTTTCAACGCTGGAGGAGAGGAAAGTGGAACTAGCGGGGACAATAATGACGAGACCCAGCTGCCTTTCCTACGGGGTGTCACTCTGTTGGAGGGTGGCTGGGTGGACAACGTATTGCAAGTCGGTGAGTGGACCATAGCGTTAGAGTAACGCAGGAAAACAGCATATAACCAACAAAACACCCAACTAGCACTGTTTGCCTTTTCCATTGGAGCCATGCCAGACTTTTAAAGGGCTCGTGTTTGCCTCCCTTAGTCTCGTCTATTATAAACAATGCAGGGTATTTCCACACCAGTCTACCCTATAGCTGTGTGTGAGAGCAGCCTATTTTCAGACAAGCCCGTAATAGTAGCCCACTTCTTCTTGTTTTTACCCACTGAGCTGCGCGCATTGAATGGCCCACAGCCATCCCAATTGGAAGCTTAGCACTTTGTTCCTATTTTTGTGTCTTTCTAGCTCTCCATGCCCCCACCGATGGGTACGCAGACAAAAGCCCCCTATATCTTTTCACCGCTGGCTAAATAGACGATATTTAGAAAGGGTGGGAGGGACGGTGATTTAAAGCCACAGTGCTTCTGTTTTGTTTGCCAAACACCTTTGTGAGACGGACTGAAGTCTTTCTTTCTGCCTTTCCAATATTCACTTAAAGCCCAAGCTATATGCACGGGGTAATGACAAATATGTTTTTCCCCCTTGGCGGCATTATTTTTGGTAAAGCTCGGGGTAATTAGAGGTGCTATAGGCTCAGCAACCCCCTGGCTGGCTGGCTGGCTGGCTGCCTTTGCCAGAGCCACAATATTTCACTGCAATCGTCAGTGCAATAGACTCAGCTGTCAATCCGACTCCCCACCCTTGGAAACGGTTCAGGATTCTAATCCCATTACCCTCCCCAGTTCATCTGAATCTTAATGCATTCTGCAAACAAGATTTTATGCATGATCTTCTTCCTCCTCCCTCCCTCCCTCTCCATCTCTCTCTCTTCCCCCTCCTTGTTCCCTCTTCCTCTCTCACTTCTTGGCTTACTATCCCTCCAAAGAATCTGTGTGGAGATGGCTTCAGCTCTTGTGGGCTCAGAGAATGTGCAGTGCACAATAGTAGCCATGGAGTAGGCAGACAGGAAGGCAGCTCTCCCTCCCTCTCTCTGGCCTGTTTACCAGATTCCCCAGCATTAGTCTCATTTATGGGCTCGGTCATTTGGGGCTTTAGGAAGCAAAGCACTCAGCTTAGGGTTAAATAAAAAGTGTGAGGCGTCAGCGAGGTATATGTAAGCAGTGTGTGTGTGTGTGTGTGCTTTGGGAAATAGTGACAGGCAGGGTAACGAGGTCATTTACTGTGGCCATGCATGTGCTTCTGTCTGCTTTAAAGAGATGGAAAAGTGTGTCAGAGTGTGTGTGTGGGCTTGATAAACACAGAGGGAAATTGTACATGCATCTCTCTCCCTCTGTGTGTGTGTGTGTCTGAGTCTGCATGGGCTGTCAGTCTCATCCCGCATGCTCACAGAGAGTGGAGAATGACAGGCGAGTACACAGCAGGAGGAGGGCATGTTATGCTGATTGCAATTTTCACCCCAGAATTTTTTATTTTTTTAAAGCTTGGGAAGATAAAGCCAGGAAGAGAAAATGATAAATAAAAGATGCAATCTACTCCAGGGGACAGGCAGCCACTGGAGGATGAGGGCTTAAAAGCAGGGCAGCGTGGGAGGGGGGAGGCTGTCAGCCACATCACACACCACATGTATTGGCCCATCAAACACATACAGTGGGTCTGGCCTGAAAAACAGTGCAGGGTGGCTGTTAGGGCGTGTATGTGTGCGCACACAAGCGTATATGCATGCATGACTTTGTGTGGCTTCTTGTGTGCAAATGTGTGTGCTGTCAGTGGGATGGGATTCAGTGTTGATGATGAAAGACAGTAGAGCAGTAGAATAGATGCAGAGGTTATTGTGTATGGGGGTTGGGGGGGGGGGGGGGGGCTAATATACTTGAATGGATCTGCTGTCGCTGTATTCCGCTCCTTCCCCTCCCATCCCGTCCTCTACCTCCCTCTCTCCCAAGTGAGCAGCTATAAAACTCTCCATATTTACTCCCCTAAGGCCAACTACCAGCCCCCAGTCTCCTGTGATTATTTATCTTTTTCTCAAAGACATTAATCACAAGCCTTTTTCCTTTTTTTTTGGGTCCCTCCATCTCTTTCCATACATCAGTGCTATGGAGAGAATGGATAGGGGGATGGCGCTTAAGGGGAAGAGCAATAGATCGGGTGATATCAAGAAAAAGAGGGGAAGCCTAGAGGGAAAATGTGGGTGGAAAATGCAAAAGAGGAAAGAAGCATTGAAATGGTGATTGCAAGAGAAGGGAGATGCATGAAAGTAAAGAATGAAGTGCGGAAAAAGGGGGAGAGAGTGAGATGGATGGCTCGCTCTCTCTCCCATGCGGGCTCATCTGTTCCAATGCCAGCCTCTGAGATAAATTTTCATATACGAAATTCAGGCGTTATCTTAGCGGTCCACTGCTCCTCGGTTATAGCAGCGTTATAACAACCCGGCTTCGGTATTTTTGCGCTCCTCACTGATGTTCAGGTCAGCCACAGAGCAGGTGTCGGACCACATACCTAACCTTAACCTCTAAAGGCTTCTGTGTGTAATAATACATGAAAAACTGCAAACGAACAGCATTAAATATGCATCTTGCTTTGGAAAGCAGTCCCCCTAACAGCAGCTGTCTGTCATAAAAAATTACATTGTCATGAGGTGATCACAGAAACATCAGTAAATCTCACCAGTGGTGCCAAATTTTGAATCTTTTTTTAGCTTGTCAATCACACTGTACCGTGTGGCAACTGAGCATCATTTACCGGTATAGAAAACTTCTAGACCAGCCTGTTCTGATCACAGCATCTGTTCTCTGGTCCCCTTGTGTAATTTAGACTCAGCGGCTCATCTTCCTGAAAAGGAAGGCTAGTGTTATTGTGCCCCATCCTCTAATTATAGAATTCTAATCCTATGGCTGTAACATGGCATGACAAAGCATGTTTGCACTTCATTACCCTCCTTCCTGTTTTAGTCCTCCAGCATGGGTCAAGTTCATCCCCGCTGCTGTCATTTATTCAAGACTTGTACCTTTCCCTTGAACTCTCATCCCTGTGTTTCTAAACCCTCCCACCCCCCCGTCTGCCTCCAGGGCTTTGTACTAAGAGTTAAAAAGGAAAAACCCCATAACTCACCACCGTACACACCACCACCTTCCTATCCTGTTACCGTAAGCCCCCATGTCCCCGAGGAGTGACATACTGATGCCTGGCATATGTCGCTCTCTGCGTCGTCATTAGCATAGTCTACGCGGGACAGCCTGTTTATCCAGCTCCGCTTGTTAGGCTAATTTTTTTTTTTCTTCCACATGAAGCTACATGTCATTTTTATCATCCTTACTGCCCCAAATCTGAGTGATGAGGCGGACACTTTGAGGGCGCTTTAAATTAAACTTGAATGAAAGTAGATACGCCATAACCTGTGGACCATTTTGCTGTGTTTTCCATGGTGGTGTTATCGGACTAAATGGCCTGTAATATTTTGCCTTGGCCCTGCCAAAAATATCACTGAGTGTCCATGGCAGTCATGCTGGTGTAAGTGTGAATGTCATCCTCCCCGACTCCACCTAATCCACAGATAAACTGTTAGGTGTGTGTGTGTGTGTCTGTGGGTATGTTTGCATATATGTGTGTCTTGTCTTTTGCTTCTGCATGCTCATAACTCAGGTTAATTTGTTCACGCTCTGGAGAATCTTAATTAGGTTTCTGCGTCATCTGCTCTCACCAACGCTCCGTTTTCTTCCTTCTTTTAGAAAAAAAATAAAAAATAAGTCATGATGTCAATGAAACAGTGAAATAACAACCAGGCGAACCACCCGCCTGGTTGTTATTTCACCTGTTTTTTGATTGTTTGTTTGTTTTTAAACCTCTTCCTATTTGTCACATGGAGAAAATCATAACACAGACTCTGCTTAAATTGTCTGTGTGGCTCCATTATTGTGCACCATGGGTGTGTTAGTGGAGATGCTGCACAAAAACTTTATTTAACATTCGGCCAATATGAGACGACAATACAACATACAGAGAACAGCATTTAAACAAAAGGCTTGGTAAAAACAATGAAGGTTTGCACACATTGTTAAGCTATTGCTGGTATGACAATGCCGAAGAGAAATATTTTACAAAGTTGAAGGAACACAAGCTTGTTTGTGCAAGAACAGACTCATGGATCCACATCTTTTTTTTCCCCTATGCACTTCTTTTGAGCTAAGGATTCACAAGGCTTTTTAAAAGAGCTTCTTCGGGGCCCACATCGACAAGCATTCAAACATTCTGTCCACAAAGGTGCAGAATTTAAGATGCGCAACGCAAATCTTGCAGGAGCATGTCGTCTGCGAGACGCTATCGGGCTGAGCGTTAAGGCTGTTTTTGTTGGGTGAGGGCTTATTCTTTTTGTTTGTGTGTGGGCTGTTTCTTTTCATGTGGGTGGATCTGGTTTTATTTTCCTGTTAGGTTAGAGAGTTCCTTTATCTTTTTTACAATGCCCGTCGAGAATGAGCCCACATGCCCACCGCTGAAGACAGGGAGAGCTAGAGAGAGAGAGAGAGACTGAGCATTATTCGAATATTCTGGGAGGCCATACTGCTGTAAAGAGGCAGAAATTGTGATGCCGGACTTAAAGAAATGCTGTCACAATAGAATTCAGAGGCTTTTCAAAATTATTCCCCATGAAGGTTTTGTGCTTTCCTATAAAGCAAAAGTTCTTTTAGAGGATTCTGTGAAAGTCAGGGTTATCAGATGTCTGTAGATCAAGCTTGAAGGTGATAGCGACGAGGGAGCAGTGATCCTGGATCCGGTGCATAGGTCTACCCCTAGGCATATGACTAACCCTGGGCTTGTATCGTCATGGAAACATGCCTGAGCCTAGAGCTAGTGTAAACATCTGGCTGTCCAAGAGGGAGCGAGAGGGGCAGCAACTGCGTCCATGTGAAGAGAAGTGGAGTCTTTAAAGAGAGCGCTCTCTCTCTCCGTCTGGCTTTGTGTATCTGAGCCTGGGAGAAGGAGATTCCAGGGCCTTGTCTCATTATGTTGGCCGAATGGAAAGAAGATAGGATACCTTTCAGCTGTCGTGTAATGGAAACACGTTAGCTTAGTACCTCCGCGTGTGTGTGTGCGCGAGTGTGTGCACATGCAAATGCGGCTTTGCAGTCGTTTGGTTAGAGACAACAGATTGTGTTTTGTGTTTATCTTTTGATCTCACTATTGTTTGTTTCATAATATTACTTGATGAGAGATAATGCCTAGATTGGCAAAGCATCCAGGAAAATTACTTTTTTTTTTGTATGTTTCCAGCTGAGCAGAATATTTTCCATCTAAAGCAAAAGTTGCGTAAGCGTCACAGTAAATCCAAAATGTGTTTGCATGATAATTACTTTAATTCTGCAATAATAAGTTTCAGCTCGATCTCAGTTTCCGCTTTCTATCGCTTGAAAGCAATGTGGGTGGCCTCCTTAAGGATATACCCTATAAAGAAACAATGCCATGCTGCAGCCGCTAAGTGATAGATGACCACTGGTTCCTCTGCTAGCTGTGCCTCGATCCCATCATGTCAGAATTTTCCAGAAGGTCCCTAATGCTTGTCACAGCCTTAGCTCCAAACTCTAACCAACCCCGTTCCCAGATGTGCCTTTAGATAGATTTTTCCCACCACAGACCATAACTTCCTGTAGCCAGCCATGTTCCATCTCCTAAACTTGGCTTTAACTGTCCCCTGCACCTCCCATTTCCAGTGCCTATACCTGTAGACAGTCCTGTCATTTCAAGCTCGGACTAATGTCTGTGTGCCCTGTTTCCAGTCTTTCTACCTGACTGGAGCCAGCCTCTGTCTCATTCTCAGTCCCAGACATAGCCGTTTCCTCCCTACCCCTCTTAAATCAACGTTCCCAGTTCCAACCATAGCTGCACTGTATCTGCCACACTGCCAGACCTATCGCAAGTAGCCCAAAGACCTCTTTTCAAAATGACCCTGCACACTAATAGAAGCATATATTCAGAGATGCTCAGCGTTTAAGATCAGCGTGTGTTGGTGCTTGTTAAAATAAACCAGCTAAAGTAATAAAGTTCCAGCATGAGCTCTGTAACGTCTGCCCCAGTCCCTGTTCCAGCTTGACTTGTCTCCTGTCCCAGACTGTGGCTGCTGGGTGTGCGTCAGCACAGCTCCTCGGCTGGCTGACTCTGTCTAGGAATCCAGTCCTTCCTCCACACAGCTCCTGCCCCTCTCTTCTCTGTCAGCAGAGGGAATGAAGCACAGGGAGCAGGCGATAGAAAGGGTACTAAATCCACAATGACAAGGCCCTATTAAAAGACGTTTTTTCTATTTCATTTAATGACTTTTATTACCAGCCACCCCTCTCGCTTCGATTTGGCAATAATAACAACAGGGGAATGCAGCACTCAGCGTTATCCTATCTGATTCTCCCTTTCACTTTTTTTTTCTTTTTAATGAATTCCACTTTGCACCAATGTGCTGCTGAAATAAGCACAAAAGCAGTCCAAGTCTGTGCCTACTGCAGTGGAGAGCTAAATGTGTATATATTTATTGTGGATGGATGCCTGTCTTTGTGCCTTGCATGCATGCTTGCATGTACATCTGTAGTAAAGACTTTGCACACGTCTTCACTGTTACCACAATCCAAAGCTTCTCCATGTGGTTTGGTCAACAGCTGTTGTCACCTCAGAAGCCAAACGTTTTGCGGTTTTGTGTGTGTCTGTGTGCGTACATAATCACTGTGTGCTTTGCTCAGAAAGTAGAAAGCTACCTGCCATGGTCCAATATTAAGAACAATTACTTTGGTCTATCCTAAACAAATACACAGCATAATGATAATAATAACACAACTTTCCCTTGTAGTGAGTGTATAATTCTTGTATCATGTTCGTCTATATCAAACGAACAGCCCAGGGCTTTCTAATAAGAAGGCAGTCAAGGCCATAAAGATTTGGACTTGGACTTTAACTCTGGTGGATCTGCCTTGTAAAGCTACTTCTGAGACACAGCTCGCCCAAATTCCTGCACAGCTTATAAGTTAAGGCAGGATTCTTTCAGTCTATTTAACTTTGTGTGAATAGGCGAATGTACGTGTGTGACTTTGTGTGTTAATGGCTCGCTGAGCGTGTTTATGGCTGTGTGTGTCAGGCTGAATAAAGGTGAGGCATGTTAATGATAAGAGGGTGGATGACATTCCCGTCTGTCATCATTCCCACCCTATCTCGTTTCCACTCTTGCATGTACACACACACACACACACACACACACACACACACACACACACACACACACACACACACACACACACACACACACACACACACACACACATTTACCTCACAGTGCCGGGGTGCCGGTGACTAGGCGCCTTTGAATAAACAACAGCAGAGGATGAGGGTTTACCTGCCACTGACCCCTGTTGCTCACACACATACATACTGATAGAGGTGTTCACTCATTGACTGGTCCCTCCCCCATCACTAAGCTGGCCCAGTGTTGACCTCTTCATCTGATCTCCAGGGATTTACCGAAGTCAAAGGTCAATCTGGTCAGACTGTCCCTCCAGTGGCTGACTGCCTTCCTTGAAAGACAGGCCCCTGCTCGCATTATTGTTTTCCAATAAATAGCACCTGACCAAAGGAAAAGGCTGCTTGCTTGATTGAATGTGTGCATGCGTCTTTACACGTCCCAATAAGCAATTTCTCACCCGAGAGAACGGTCCAGGAGGAGACAAAGAGTATGCCCACTTTTGTTGTCCCTTTTGTGGAACAATCGGGAATCTGAGCCAGATTGAGACGAGGGGGGTTATCCCCTTCTCTCTTCTTGCCTGGCAGGCTCAAGTGCCGTGTGAGCTATGTAGAGGAGGAGGTTTTGAGAGTGCAAGGTGCCTCTGGCTGTGCCTGGTCCAACGATGTCGTGGCGGTGTGGCATGTGAGACATGCATTCATTGCTTTGTGGCAGAGCAGGGCTGAATAGAGCTGGAAAGGCTCTCCAGGCATGAGAGACGGAGAGACAAAGAAAGAGAATGAGAGAGATTCAGAGGGAAGGAGTGGAAGGCTTTCAAATGACTATGGAATTTAGTTTGCCCTTCTAAAGAGGTTTCTTTCTTTCTTTCTTTTCTCTCACTTCTATGCTCTTTTTTTGTTTTTTGCTTGCTTAGTTTTTTTCATATTTCATTCCTGTTTTCCTTCTTCTTGCCAGCCTGTTTTCTTGGTCTTACCATACCTCCATACTTGCACTCCCTCTCTGTGCTTCTAAGCTCCCATTGTCTCTGTTTCTCTACTTCCTGATTTTCAAGTTTCAATTCCCAAGCCAGGCTAAAGACACCCATATTGTATTTTACACGGCTCCTGTCTAGATACAGCATGTTTCCATCAAGCTTCCTGTGTCTAAAGTCCCAAAAGAAGGCTAACAAGCTTTCTAATTCCTCCTCTCTGTGCTTTGCTAGAGCTACCAGTCTGTGTCCAGGTCTCAGGGGCAGTCGCTGTTTCTACATTCACAAGCTCTCTGTTTACTACAGGATTTATGAGAGAAACAAGACTTGGCCTACTTGCTGTGATGTGTATTTGTCTGAAGTTTTTAAATGATCCTCAATCTGATGTTGTTTTTTTAGGCATGGCAGATCATCCTGGAACCTTTTTAGGTCGACACTGATGAATGACACTTGTTTATTGCCCTGATCACAACACTTCTGCCAGGCCACAAACATCAACCTAACTAAAAATCCTGACTGATTGGCTGATCTGAATGCTAGCCCACAATAGCAGATAAACTTCTACACATCCAAATGGCAAATGTCATACACGGTGTGCTGTTTAAGATGCTTTACACAACCCACAGTGACTTCTGCAGGCATGTGCAAGCTGATTTGCAACCCGCCTCCACTGCAATTCCTCTTTTCACTGCTGTTCTCAATCAAATCTGCTGTGATGATGCCTGCTCTGTTCTCTGCTGGGGGTTTTGCTGCTTCTCTCCCCTCTTCCCACTTTCCATGTCTGAACATGAAATGGGATGCAGGTTCCCAAGCAGAGCGAAATGTGGAAATAATAATCTTATTTTGACTGAAACCGGTCTATGCCTGTCCCACGCTCTGCTCTTTGAATGGCACAGGTATAGTGTGGGTGAAGTATTGACGCTAGCATTATTGCCTGGCATTGTTGAGGATGATTGTATGCCATTGTGTGTCACTGCCAACCTGTCTGTCTGCATTCTAGCTGAGACTGGCTAGCTGCTAGCAGGCTAGCTGTCCCTCCTGGGTGGCTACATCACCTCATCCTATACCCTCCTCACAGCCAGTGACAGCCCAGCCCAGGGAGACATAGGTAATGGTCCTCTCTGATGTACACCCCGACTCAATTGAACTGGATGGCAGACACACGCCTAAAATAACAAAAGGAGGGGAGCGAAAGAGAGGGGGTGGAAAGGAGAGAAGGGGAGGGAAGGAGCGAAGCGATCGATAAAGCAGGGACACATTGCCTAATAAAGATTTATTCCTTTCCCCCCCCCCCCTCGCCATCCGCCTTGGCAGGGCAGACGAGGGGGGGGGGAGAGAATGTGATTAGTGGACTTCTTCTCCCAGGGTGCTTCTGATAGCATGTGTGTATGCGTGCATGGCGGTGCACTTGGCCCCATGCGTTGTGTGTATTTTTGCATCTCGGTGTGTTTATCGCATGTGTTTGTCTCTCTCCCAAGAGCAATAGGGGTTAAAAACGGTCTCTGTCATTTGTTCTGCCAGCAGCGGCACTAGCAGCTGCAGCTGTGTCCCTGCCTCTCTCTTCCTGTCAGCTAATATTTAGTTAATCTTTGGTCTGGGACCTACGGGACTGGCCGGAGCTCCTGGTGCCCCATCCATCTCGCACTGATCTATATTCCACGCTGGATCCCTGTGCCATTAACCACTACCAAGGGGAGGAGAGCAGGGGATGGAGCGGCACAGAGGTAGAACTAAGAGGAAAGGGCAGATGGGTGGAGGTAGAGCTGTAGAGAGACAAGAGAGTGATGGAGAGGAAGCGATAGAGGGAGGAGGAGGAGGGGTAGCTGTCTACCGTATCAGCGCTAAATAAGAGGGAAAAGGCAGGCAAGGAGGTGGGTCAGCTATTCCATACATGGCAGAAATTGCTCCTAATAATTTAGGGGAAAGTGCAGCAAAAGAAATATGCACAGATTTATTTATTTATTTATTTTGAACTCTGCAGCTCCATTTATTTCCTGCTTTATTGGATGCCGTCCCGATTTAAGTCTTTCATATAGAGGAGCAGGTGGAATTACTTCAATCCGACAATAAACAACAGAGAGGTAGAGTGTTTCCACAAGGAGGTGTGAAAGGTTGAGGAGGAAAAGGCCGACGTAGGTGGTGGAGGAGGATGGGCAAAAAAGAGAGAGGCAGAGGCGTGGGAGTGAGCGATCCATATGCAGTGAGTGGGCCACTTCATTGATATGCATTGTGTAGTTATGAGGGGGTCCACCTGTGAAGGCTCCAAGTGCTGAGTCACTCAGTAACGCACAGACTAAATGCTTTTATCCCAGACGCCTCGTCCATCTGAATGGAATATAATAGGCCGTAAAGTGCTTTGCTAGCAGCGGCTGCTTGCCCCATGGCAAACCCTTGCCCCTCGCTCTCACTCACCCTTCTCCAAATCTCATTTCGCCACTTTCATGGAAACAAAGTGTGCTTAGCTTTAATTACATTGTTGTTTTTTCTATATATTTTTGTTCTTCTTTCCATCTTTCCATGTTGTTCCTCCTGCAGTGCTTTTCTGGCAGTAACACTGAGCTTTCTCTCTCTCCCCGCTACAGCCCTTCTGTCCACACTCCCTGCATATCTTCCCCCTACAGTTAAGTGTGATCCCTCTGCTGCTGCCGCTGCCGCTGCTGTGTGTCTGCGTGTGTGTATTTTGTGTGTGGGGCACCTGTTTGGGATCTCGGTGTGTGTTCAGGGTCACGCCTGCAGGTCGTGCGTAATGAATAGCAGAGCTGTTGGCGAAGCACAACTGGTCGGGGAAGGAGGTGGCCAGAGAATAGCTCACCAGTGACGGAAGGAGAGGAGGAGGATGGACGGATAGATGGAGGGAGGGAGGAAAGAAAGAAAGAAAGAAAGAAAGGGATGATGGAGCGAGAGGACCAGTAAGGGAGGAAGGGAAGAGTGGTTGCGAAGCCAGTGAGCCTTAACCACCTTCTGTCAGTCTGTCTGGTCTTGGTGCTGTTTTCTCTCTCCTCGGAATCTAATGGCTTTTCCACTGTCCTCTTTCCAAACCTCCACACCTCCCCTCCTCACCCCCTTCTCTCTACTCTTACCCCTCTCTCTCTCTCTCTCTCTCTCTCTCTCTCTCTCTCTCTCTCTCTCTCTCTCTCTCTCTCTCTCTCTCTCTCTCTCTCTCTCTCTCTCTCTCTCTCTCTCTCCTCCCATTTTTTTCTTTCTAATTCCTCTCCATCTCTCACTTTCCCAGTTAAAATTCTCCAACGAAGTCCCTGTGCTTTCTTCCCTTGCTACCTCCCCTCCCTCACTCTCCCTGTGTACTTCCAGCTGCTGGCCAGGGGAACAGCTGACTAAATCTAAAGCTGGGGCCCCTGGCTCTGGCTCTGGCTCTGGCCCCAGCTCCAGCTCTGCCATAGCCTCCTCCTATTCTCAGCCCCCCTTTTCCCTTCCTCCAGCCCTCCCTCTTCTCTCTGGCCTCTAGCCCTGGCTCCTCTCTCAGCAGCCCTAGCTCAGCCCTGGCCCTGCCTCTGAACCTGGGCTCCAGTTTTGCCTGACTCTCAGTGGTTCCTTCCAACCATCCCCCTCCATCCCACTTTGGAGCTGAAAAGCCTCAAAACCCTTCGCTCTCTCTCTCTTTCTCTCTGTTTTGCCTATAAGCCTTCTGTTTTGCTTTCTCTTTTTCGTGTGGGTGTGTGTGTGTGTGTGTGTGTGTGTTGGCTTTTTTGTTTTGTTTTTTTTAATTGTGTATTTCTTGCTACTTCATTTGCTCACCCTCCTCCCTGCTCTGACAGGCTGTAGCTGGGCCCCTGGTACTGTCCCAACATATCTGGACTGAGGCCTCATCCAGGTTGGCTGCAGTTCAGTTCTCTGGCTCCTTTGCCCAGCATCCATTGCCAGGCATCTTCCTCTCTCTGGCTATAACGTTAGTCACTGTAACTCAATGTGGCTCGCTTTACTCCAAGCCACACTCGGCTTGTACATTCGGTTGTTTCTGGCTTAACACTTTCCGTGAAGCTCTCAGACTCGTCGCGTGTCTCCTCCGTCTCCTCGACTCCAGTTTCCGTGCGTGTCTTTAAGTTGTGTAGACGGGCTCTGGCTCAGGCAACGGCACAGACACACACGGCAGGCGCACGAAAGCATGCGTCGTGCGAGAGTGTGAAGCATATGACACATGATTGGCAGTAGGGGGAGGATGGGGAAAAGCAGCGAAAGGGGAAGTGGGCCTTGTCACAGTTCTAGACAAGCCGGGGGCTCAAGTTTGATCGCTGCCCAGGGAAAGGGAGCCTTTGTTCACTCCCCCCGCCCACCTCCTCCCTAACCTCTGAGGCTGTCAGAGCGAAGGGTGCAGGCTTGTGTGATTAGGTGCAGGCCCAGGTTCCATCATCACTCTTTTGAACAGACATTGCCCACAGAAGACACATGCCAATACGCTTCTTCCTTCTTGACACAGAGCAATTCTGAAAGGGCGACTGTAGGGACTGACAGGGTAAAGTTCAGAGAGCAGCCTGCAGCTACACTGGGATACACATTCCCTTTGAGTGGAAGTGGGCCAGTGAAGCCCAGGCAGGAAGAAAAATAGTCTCTCCTGTGGAAAAACTTGCCGTTCTTTGCTTAATATTCAACCCATTCTTGTCTGTCTAATGCCCACAGCAGTCTCCCCCCCCCTCCTCTCTTGTTGCATTTGTTGTCGGCTTTTGTTGTTATGTTTTAATTTTGTATGTATGCGTGGAGAGTGATTTGCTGGGTGGGGGTGGAGGGGTGGGAGAGCAGCAAAAGTTTCCTTTGGAGTCACGTTTTCTCTTGCTGACTGACAGACGCGGGATGATGAAAGCGAATCGCAAAGTGCCACAGACATCAAAGGTTCCTGTCTTCCCTCACTTATTGGCATCAGTGCACAACAACCCGGCGTGGATTCCTCAAAACGGGGAGGGAAGCAGGGGCGGGTGGGGCGTGGAAGGAGCTGCAAGACGTGGAGGCATATGACAAAAGAAACTACCGTCCAAACAGCTTGAGGGGGCAGAGTCAGGAGGTGGGGGCGCTAAATAATCAAACCTAAGCGCTGTAACTGAATCGGACTGCTTTTCAAGAGCATTTTCAATCAAAACGGGCTTTTGATGTGCACTGATTCTGATACCAGCGATGTTTGAATAGAGAAATAGTGACAGGCTTGAAGTTATGAAGAACTCTGCTTTGGGCCCTCACTTTGAGGCTGCTTTCTTTCTTTGGTGTGCATGTATTTTTTTTGTATGGACCAGTGCAACAGTAATTAACTGAGTGTTAAAGCTGAGATGAAGTAAGCCGCTTGGTTCTGCTCTCCTAACCTTATAGACCCCCGCCCCACCAACCCCTCTTCTGTGTCTGTCTCTCACTCCCTCCCTTTTATCCTTTCTCTTGTTCAGGATGGCACCCATTGACTGCCTCTGACCTAATTTGGGCAAATTTCACTGACCTACTTCATGGGTGAATGCTGACTTGCCCACGGGAGGTGATTCTCTCACACACATGCACACATAATCTTTTCTATCCTTACGGTTAACATGCAGGCCCCTCGATGTCCCGTACAGTGGATGTGGTGGCGGGCAAGTGACCCCCCCCCCCCCCCCCCTCAGCTCACCCCCTCGTTCCCCAATCAAACCCCCTTCTATCCTCTCCTCCTTCAGCAGTCTGGCATCCCAAATGAACATAATGAGGATATCAAAGTGCGAGCGCATAGTAAAATATAAACAAAGCAGTTGGCCTCTGTTTGATGTGGTCTCAGAGGTGACATAGCGCTTCACTTCACTAGTCTCTGAAGAGATGTAATCAGCATAATTGTGTAAGGATACGATTATTCTTCTGTCATTTATGAAAATGCTAATTTGAGGTAATTCAATCAAATAATCTGGAGGTACTTTGGGTGTACTGGCAATCACAGTAATTCATTTTTTAAAGTTTGAACGATACAGACTATGTGCATGTTGAGCAATCTGAGAATTAGTCTGTTAATGTGCTAAAAATGAATTCAAGCATCATTGCATTCCTCTGGCAGATTAATTCCCAGTCAACTGGACGAGGTCCTCTGGAGGGTTTTGGAAAGGGTGTTGTCATTCTTGGATTAGTTTCCCCCCCCCTTTTTTTTTCTTTTTTAATGTGAGGATGATTAGTAATAGACTTCTCTGCCTACAGGCCTTCACAAGGACATGATGGTTAGAATGAAGTCTAGCTTGAAACTGTGTTTCGGTCACGCTTGTGTTAGTATTCTTTGTAATATTTTGTGCAACCGGTGTTTTGTGTGTTTGACAAAGAAGCTACTTGTGTTCATATTTTTATTGTCTGCATATTTTGCACTCTGTGTGTGTGTGTGTGCTTGCCCCCTGAATGTACATGCATATAGACCCAACACCGGACAGACACACATCGTCATGGCAACGCACACGGATGTCAACAAAAGAGGCTCCAGGGTGAATATTGTCCCCCCTCTTGTCCAGCAGGGTGCAATTTATCTCAATGTAGCCATGAAAGGCAGCTATTTACATGAAACCAGAGCTGTTTCTGGGAAATAAGGGTCTCTCTGAAGGTTTTGATGTCAGCTGCCTGCTTTTAGTCCAAGAATGGAAACCTTAACCATCCAGAGAGAGAGCGAGCGAGCGAGAGAGGGGAGAGGAGTGAGTTGTAAACCTACCGAGAGAGATCTCAGTTCCCCCATGTGTTTCAGGTCCTCACCCTGAAAAGTCTCTCATCCTTTCCCCTTCGACTTGCTTTCTGAAGGCCGAGCGCAGCGTGTGATTTCAGATGCTTACAGTTTGCACAGAGTAAATCTGACTCTCTCCCACCCCCCCACCCCCCTTTGCTTTATAGCTTATCCTTAAGAGAGTGGTGCTAACATCAACGTCAATATTTACAGGAATAGCCCGCAGGCAAGCGAATCGACCACCTCGATTCAGCAGAGACATCAACCTTTCTCGTGCTCCCCCTCCTTCCTGCCCGTTCTCTTCTTTCCCTCACTTGTCTTCATCCCAGCTATTCCCGTTCTCTGCAACAGCCCGTCGATCAAGGCGCCAGGTGGCTGAGTTATTTGTCTTTGGGTTGCCTTTGTTTTGTGTGTGTGTGTGTATGTGTGTGTGTGTGTGTGTGTGTGTGTGTGTGTGTGTGTGTGTGTGTGTGTGTGTGTGTGTGTGTATGTGTGAGCACAAGGTGCGTCCTGTATGCGCAGGATCTTTGACAGGGCCACGGCTTTGACACAGGCTCAGCTACTGTTTGAGAGATGCTGGATGACGCGTGTCAAGCGATATTAAATGTGAGAGAACCTCCCCTCCTTTCTTCCTCCATCCCATCCCCCACACCCCGAACCCCCACTCTGCCCATCCTGCCACTGTGGACTGTGTCTGCTGTGGTTAGTGTGAGCTATGACACTTTCCACTGGGTCTTTTTTTTTTGTTTGTCTTTTTAGGGAGGGGGGTAGGCGGCACATCTGATGCATGAAGCCTCACATCACTTCGGGTATAGAGTGGAGAGAAGGTCAGCAGATACACAGAGGAATAGATGCAGTGCACAGACACCTTACCTGTGTCAGGTTTTTCCCTTTTTAATGGTCAAACTGGTTATTGTGCAAGCTACATATTTTTCAGTTATGGTGTTTGAAAACTGCTGCTGTAGCTGTTGCACAGTTTTGTCTTATCTGGGGTGCCGCTGATGAATCCAGGTCACTTTCCAATAGACTGCCCACCTGTTTAATTGTTCCATGTAGATTTGTTTATTTTCTTTGTGCAGGGAGACGATAAATAACTTTTTTGTACATTTCACTGTGGCACTAACACACATGTGCACCTGCTTCCATCTCTGCCAGGTAAGGCAGAAGCACGAGTAGCATGCCAGCAGGCCTGATGCTCTAACAGGACGCTCCGAGATGGGGGGGGGTGCCGGGCAGAGGCAGCTTTATGGCAGGATGTAGCACGCGCCGGCGAACAGAAAACAGCCAGTGTGACCTCAGTGACTCCAGGAAAGAAGGGGTTAAAAAAAAGCCAGCATGGCTACATTGGCTGCGTTACGCAAACTGGCGGCTGGCTGGAGCTGAAAGGGGAAGTGCTGAGCTCAGAGGAACACTGGCTCAGAGCCATCGCTCCCTCCTCCCTCCTCTGAAACCCCCCCCCCCCCCCCCCCCCCCTTTACCTCCCACCCCTACCCGCCATCCTCCCCCTCCTCCCCGCTACAGCTGAGTGCTCCCCATGCTTCCCACCGCCAGGCGTGGTGATGTGTGTTTGTGTGTCTGTGGGCCTGTGCTGGAATGCAGCTTCCCCCTCGGCTGGGGCCTGTGTGTGTGTGTGTGCGCACGTGTTCGTGTCTGTCTGGAATGATGCCTCTCCTTGTCTATAGTGTGACGTCAGTACACACACAGCAGGTCAGCTTAGGGCTAGGCAACATTCTGCATGTGTGTGTGTGTGTGTGTGTGTGTGAGTGTGCGTGTCATGGGAGGGGGAACAGGGGAGGAGTCAGTTATTGGAGAGAGAAAAAGGAAAGAGGAGGGGCTGTTTGTGAGCAGAAGGAGGTTGACTGCAGGGAGTCACTGAAGCCAGTATGCGTGCATGCATGAAGGAATCATGAGTGTGTGTCAAGGGGTGGGGTTTTGTGTGTGTGTGTGTGTGTGTGTGAGTGTGTCGGGTGACTTTCCAAATGAAATGGGAAGGGTAAAGAGAGTAAGGTTATTTCCTGGCGTGGAGAAGTGAACCTAAAAACACGCACATAACCCACGCATGTGCACTCGCAGTCATGCTGCAGTTTTCAGTCCAGTGCCATTAGTGCCCAGCTATTTTCATATGCAAATAAATTCTGTTCACTTTCAGCAGCATTAACTTTCACAGTGGCTTTTTGTCTGTGTGCCGTGCTGCATTTACAGAATTTTTTTTTTTTTTTTTTTTTTTTTTTTTTAAACCACACTTGCTCTTTTTTTTTTTTTTTCTATTATCGATTTTAATATTTGAGCTTTAGTGGCTCGACAAACTTCTAAAAGCTGCATTATCGCCAAAGGATTTCTGGGTCAAAGTTCAGACTAAGTGAACGAAACGCATCTACAATCTATTTTGCATGTCAGTCTGGGAGTTTCTGCATGCAGATTTTGCATAAAAGCTGGAAAACACACTTTTCAATAATCCCCATTTATTCCTTTTACTTTGTCTACTGAACAGACCAGCTCATTTTGAACAAGACTAGTGCTTTACTGTCTCAACTTACTCTATAGGTTTCCCACCAGAAAGATACTCAAGTGCTGTAGTAGCAGACAATGGCTTTTCAATGGATCCCTTTACCTTCATCTATAGCTTGCGTGGGTCTTCTGGGACAGACTTCTGCTAATTACACGCATTCATTTCCAGCCATCTGTAATTTCATTCACACTAATGAACCTTGCACATGGATTGGGATAATGTATAGTTAATGTACAGATGGGAGACAGAATTAGCTGGCTGCTAACTTATCAAGTGACAGAAATTTGTTGGATACCAACTAAAGGAACAGTTCACCCAATACCACACAGGTGAAATTACACCTAATAGTAATTTTAGACTCAAGCGTTAAATACTTAAATACGACTAACATGGCACGTTTTGTTAGACCCCAATTTTAGTTTCTCACAGTCACACAGGTCTGAAGGCCAGCCATGTTCACCGGGCAATTACTAGTTGTAAGGGAAAAAATGTAATTTACCTAACCAGTTGGTGAGTGATTGCAGGATGTTGATGGTAGTCACTATGAAACTGATTACTAAAATCCTAGTCACCCTGGCCTAGAGACTGGTCAGTGACCTCCTGGCAACCACAGGTCATTAGGGATAAATATGTATTTCCTGACCAGGTTGTTTGTAGTCAGAAGATGAAATTGGTTGCAAAGAAGTGTACAGTGTACAGTTATGATTGCTTTGATTATAAGCAGTTTGCTTCAGTTGCCCATTTTTGGAACGGGAGACACTAACTCGACTGCAAACACTCGCCATCGAGTCTTCATGCAGTAGTGAAACTGAGAAGTGCAACACAAACCGGAAATTGAAAATGCTTGCCTCAAAGGAAAATTTGTGGCTTTTGAAATGTGTTAGCTGCAACTTTTGTGCTCAGTACACACTGTAGATGATCTGCTCGTCAGCTATAGGTTTGCAGCTGACTGCTGGTCACTTGCCTCCATTCCAGGCTCTGGTCGCCTAAGCAGCCTTCTAATATATTTACTATCTGATCATATGTCAGTCGGTTGTATTCTTCTTATAAGTGATTATTTCAGTCGTTTGCATGGAATTTCAACAATGTTTATGCTGCTCATTTCCCATCACTTGAAGTCGTGGAATGTCATTCACTTTTTATGCTTTCTGGTCTGACTGAAGGCAAAGAACGCCTCAGGATGCCAACAGCTAGTGTTCTCCTAGTGGCCCATCATAAGCCCAGATAAACTGGAGGATTGTGTCGCATAAAATCTGTGCCAAATCGATATGTGGATCCATCCACTGTGGGAAGTAGCTGAAAGTATTTGCAGTCAAGCTGGCATCCCTCATGCAAAATACTGGTGACTTTTCAGGGAGTGAAGCAATTACAAGTTTTTGTGACCATCCTCTTCTAGCAACTGTCAGCAACCACTTATCAAAAAGTTGGGTTGCCAGGTTTTTCAATCTCAACTGGTGGTTCTCAGATGGCCAATCAGTCTCTAGGCCTGTGTGACTGAGGCCTAATAAACTTTTACAGACTTTTATGTATCTTTTTATATAGAGTCATGCTAGCTAGTTATCCCTGTTCCCCAACATTTTCTAATGAATATTCCTTAAACTGTTTTTTTTTTTTTTTCCTCTTGTCTCAAGCCCCTCCATGACGAAAGGCTTCACTGTCTTCCTATACTGGTCATTTTCTTGAACACCAACCTTTGGGATCCGTCAGCAGAGCAGTAACACCATCTCTGTCTGACAGGCCCAATCCAGCAAAATTAGAATCCATTTTGAAAGTGATAGTTAGAAAATTGCAAGTCATTCCTGATGTACCGCGTGGCAACGAAGTGGCAGCAGCCCAGTAGTCGACTGTCATTTCAACCGCCAGCTGATGACAACTCCAATCACCCACACATCCGTCAGCGTGCATGCACACTCGCACGTAGACACAAACACACAGACATACACGTATACTTTCCCTCCCGTCCCTATGATTAACATTCAGATTTTGCTGTCAGAATCTCAAACGGAAGTAAATGCATTGAAATTCATAGAATATCTCAGAACATTAATTTATGCTTATGTGTGTCTTGTCAGGATAAGCATTCGGACTGGGAGTGTGTGTGTGTGTGTGTGTGTTTGTGTACAAATATGCATGTGTAAATGTGTGGGTGATGAAAACACACCCGGGGAGGAAAAATACTTTTTTTTTTTTTTTTTTTTTTTTTTTTTTTTGGTGCACCAGTGGGTTTAAGGCATGAATATGGCTGCCCCTGGAGCTCAGTTGTGTTATTCAAGCCTGTCCCATACCTAGGACACACACACACACACACACACACACACACACACACACACACACACACACACACGCCTGGAGCAAGGTCTCCTGCAGAATAGCTCTGATGTCTGTTTATAGTCTCTGTATGGGTTCTTCCTTATAGGACCACACACGCATGCACTTATTGTTACTCACACAGACCTACCCTTTTAGATGCTGCATAGCCTTGTGTACGTCTTTGTAACCTTATTAATCGGGCCAGTTCAAGGAGCTGCGACGAAGGAAATGCTCCTTTAGCTGTGGGTGGGATGGAGTGTTAGAGAGTGGGGGTTGTTCATCAGTTTATGTCCCTTTTCTAGCCTTGTAGCAGTTCAGATCTCCTTTCAGCAGGGCCTCTCAGTTTAGTCCGACCAAATGGATTGGATTCCAGGCCAACAGCCTTTTCTCTGTTAGGTTTAAGCAGGCTATCTTTGGTCAACATAAAATAGGATCCCATGTTAAAGCTCACACTGCTGCAGGTGGTCCCCTCTGGATCAGAGAAGCTCTAGCAGGGCAGAGTCGGATTTAGGTGTTGCTCTCTCTCTGTCTACAGCCCAAGAGGTAATTTGATTAATGTGCAAGGCTAAAGTGAATCTGTGCAGGCGAATGGGCCTTAAATATTTGCTCTGGCTGTTTCTCCCTCTTTGCCTTTGTTAACTTGCTTTCATACCGGCCCATTTTGTTTAATCTTGGTTCTTTTTATTTTTTTTGGTTTTGTTTGTTGTCTTTTGTTTTTTCATTCAAATGCATCATTTTTTCAGAATAAATCACACACAAACAAACTCTCTCTCACACACACACACACACACACACACACACACACACACACACACACACACACACACACACACACACACACACACACACACACACACACACAGAAAGGATGAGTGCTGTCTGAACTGCAGGGTGCCATATTAGATTTAGGTGACAGTCACTCATGGACCAATTCAGCCAATAAACTTAATGACCTTCCCACTGCTGGGCCTGAATTTTCTCCATTGACTTGGAATCTTAATTTGATTGCGGAAATATATGTATGTTGCTCAATCTAATTTAGTTCACTGATTTTGGAACACTGGGCACTTTTGTGCTTAGCGAAGCAAACCCCCTCTCCCCACCAACTGCCTTCATGTGGGAAGCTAAATCCTGTTTCATAGGGAGCATATAAAGGTGGCATTCTTCCGTCACAGCAGACGTACATTGAAGGAGCTGCAGGTCTTAGCCCAGGTCTTTCCTCCCTGAAATAAGAGCACAAATCTGGCATTTCAGGGGGGCCCTTGTTTTTGGAATAAGCAGAAGTGGTCATAGCTAGTCAAGACGTCACATACTGGCTAATCTGCACTTACACAATTTGAGAATAAAAGATCGAAGTGCAATATGAAGGAATGCTTTGATGTGGGTCACCCAAAGAGTGTGGGTGGTCCACAGACATTTGTGGATATCTATCTGTCTGTCTGTCTAGCTGTCTAGCAAGCTAGCTAGCTTTACACACACACACACACACATTCTCACTCACTCTTTCACACACTGTCATTGCCTGCTTCCTCTGTGTTTTGGGCCAAGTGTGATTTCACCAGGGCGGTCAGAAGGGGTTTCTAGGGCAACCTCACAGAGGCCTTGTTCTAAAAATGGCCGCCATGGTTACTTTGAAAGCCAACACTGGCCTCTTGAACATGCACAGAAAAGAGCCCTGAGTACCACTTGGGGAGGAAAGCTGGGTGGACTGGGTGAGGGGGAAACCAGGCTCTTTAATAGCTAGCACATGAGACATTGAAGGTTTCATACCCACCCAACCAGGAGTCAGGGGAGGTGTGTTTGTGTGTGTGTGTGTGTGCTAGTGCGTGTATCTAAACAGTAATATCCCTGTACTCAGCGCTTGGCTAAATTAAAAGGGCATTTTTGGCGTGGGGGGCAGGTTTTGGTGCCCAGACGATTGGACGGGGAAAGGCGAAACTCATTACCTACCCATCTGTCAGAGAGTGAGAGAGAGAGAGCTGTGGGAATGTGGATGGATGAAAAGGGCTTGGAAGGGGAGAGAGTGAGAATGCCTATTAAAGCAAGGGAAACACGACAGAATTTAGCTTTTTAAATACGCAAGTCTTTTATCGCTGTTCAGTGTTTTATACTCCATGTGTTCTGAATCCAAAAAGTATCCCTGTTCATTTTCTCTATGAGAAAGAAAAATAGTTTTGGTTTTTAAAGTGCAGCTGGTTTTACAACCATCTGATAAGTGTGTGTGTGTGTGTGTGTGTGTGCGTGTGTGTGTGTGTGCACATTTGTGTGTAAGAGTGTGTGCAATTGTATCAAAGGTTCATTTTTTTTGGGCTCTCTAAGCCCCACATGTTTTTGATGTTCTCTCTTTCTCCCCCCTCTGTGGACCAGGGGCCACTCTCGAAACACAAGCTTGACATGCGCGTACACACGCACACGCACACACGCACGTACCGACAGACTAAATGTAGCAGCAAGAGTTACAAACCTTTGCTCATTTGTATGTTTTTTACAGCTTAATAAGCTAGCTTTCTGCTCTACAACCAGGTGCACCATGTCAGCGTTTTTGTCTAGTTTAAGATTGTCTCAGTGCTGGAGTCTCCCACAGCTGGAGACATATAGGCTTTGATCACTGCAGATGCGAGTGGCTGCCATATTTGATCCACACTCAATCTACTGTGGATATTGTTAACAAACATGTGTTTCCTCTGCCAGCTGGCTTTCAGAATGGAAACGCATATCTCCATGGCAGTGTTGTGCAGTGTTAGGTTTTTGCAGCCAGCATTTCTTAGTTTGCAGATAATGCTAAGCGAAAGGGTAAATATCATAATTCATTGCTCTTTCTGTTTTACAAACTCCAATTAGATTCATGCTGATAGAGCTTTTTGAATGTTGTATTAATAGATTTATATTAGGCATCCGTCTAATAAAACCGATAGCAACTATTCTCATCCAAAGGAACAAGCATTAAATGGACACAAGTGCTCAACTAATCCAAAAAGGGGGGGGGCGGGGGGGAATTCAAAGCAATTTAAGATTGGAGGGGCCTGAAGAGGCTTGAGAAGAAAAGTTAACTGCTAACTGAAGTTAATGGATGTGAAGCAGAAAACAGACAGTCAAAATAAATAGGAACACATAGTTTATTCACAGTTTAGATAAACACGTGAAGTGGTTATCTAAAGTTTACTCAAAGTAAAGCTAGAAGTAAAGTTTGTTAACTAAAAATATAGATAAAGAAATAAAATTGTTAGTTAAGCAAAATGTTTTTTTTTTTTCATATAAATGGTTAGCTAAAATTATAAATTTAGAGTTTGCTGTTAGCTAAAGGTATGGCTTGTAATTTAAATTGTTAGCTAACTGTTAAAATGATTCTTTTCACTACTTCAACTGTTAAACTATAACTAAACAGTTTAAAGTGGTTTAAAATGATTACCCAAATGCATGCCTTGTAAGTGAAATTGTTAGCTAACTGTTAAAACAAATAAAAGTCAAAGTATGCTATGCTAAGTATGCTATTCAATGCTAAATTAATAAAAAGTTTGAAATTAATAGTTTAAAAAATTGGTTGAAATTGAAATTGTTTCCTTAATGTATTAACAGCTTAAATATTGAGAAAAGTATCCACAGTTTGTTAGCTAATTGTTAACTAAAAATAATGAATAAACATTTAAATTAGCTCAGTAAAATTTTAAATGAAGACTCTGAAATGAGAAGCTAATGGTATGGCTTGCTACTGAAATATTTAGCCAGATGTATTGATTAACAGTTGAAATGGTGAGATAAAAGTGAAATAAACAGAGTTTTAAATGACTAGCTGAAAGCATACCATGTCATTAAAATAGTAACTATTGAAAGGATATAAATGTATAAATAAATGCTTGAAATTGTTGGCTAAAAAGAAGGAATAAACCAATGAAAGTGGTCACCAAGTATGAAGTTAGATGCAGGACTAACTAAAACTTGTTGGCAAATTATTAAAACTGTAAGACAACAGCTATTGACAACTAGTTGGGAGAGTTCACTAATCATAACTGAGCCTATATAAGCTGAATGCAATAGCTATGGCAAGTGGAAAGTAGTAAAAGTCTTGTGATATGCAAGATATTTAAATGAAGTTTCCAACTATGCTTTTCTAGAAGCTGCTTTAGGGACAATGCTGACATTTTACATTATCATTATTTTAGTCACCCGCTTTCTTATTCCACTCATTGAGGACAAAGAAAGAAGGGTGTCTATTTTGACCTCTGTTTAGCTTTCCTGAATAATCCTCCACTCATTTCCATCTATATCCTATAAAATATTCAACTCCTGCCCCTCCCTTCATACCAAATATAGAGCCCCAGAAAACACTTTGATATATGCGTTAATACATGCTTGATATCACATCGATGTATGCGCTCGGTCCTTTGATAAACATATTAAACATATGTATGTCTTTGCTTGGTCCACATGAATTTCAGAGTTCTCTCTTGAGCGCATAAATGCATTCATAAGCTACTCCTGGCCTCTGCTAACCACTCCCATTATTAATAAATGCATGATCGCATGCTGTGCCTCAATATGTATGTGTGTGCCCATATGTGTGTCTCTTTCATATGCTCATAAGTGTGTGTTTTAGGCCACTGCTGGGAACCCCCACCTGGTTCATTCATATGTATTCTCGAATAATGACTAGCCACGCCTCTGGATGGTGCAGTCAGGACAAGATCAAACATTATATTCAAATGAGAGCCTGTATAATTCATACTGGAAAAGTCAAGCACGCTGCTCACTTCCTTATCTCTTTCTCAATTCCTTTTGCCGTGGATCAGCAGTTTCCTGCATCTAGATTTCTGTCAGGCCCTTCTACTCTCACTCACAGTAATGGTAGTAGACTGCAACTGGTCCTGATCATACTGATAAGAGAACATGGGGCCTTTGGCAGGTGACTGCGGCCGAGTGAGTCTGTTTAACATAACTCCATCCTAAGTTTATTCATTCTTGTAGACAATGTGCGCAGTAGTGTCATTTAATAAAGAGCACACTTGGTGAACTAGCTGCTGTAGTACAAAACGTCTTGTTGCCTCTGTGTGTCTGTAGATCTGTAGACCAAGCAGCAACCTTCTTGACTAAAAACTCAATCCAAAGCAGAAGCTTCAAACGCTGTACTACCTCATGTGGCTACCTTAGACTAGCCCTTTTTACTCAAGTGAACCACAGTGAGAAGCATTATCCACAAATAGAGAAAACTTGGAATAGTGGTGAACCTATCCAAGAATGGCCATAATGAGCTCTAAGAGTGCATCGATGATTCATCGAGGAGGTCACAAAAGAACCCAGCGTATGATCTAAAGAACTGCAGGCCTTACTTGTCACAGTTAAGGTCAGCTTTCATGATTCAGCAATACTAACAGTTGTGGTCATTTGTATATTCTTAAATCTGGCTCAAAAGTAACACAGTATTTCATAAAAAGAACAACATACCAACAGTCAAACATGGTGGTGGTAGTGTCATAGTCTGGGACTACAGGACCTGGACCATCTCCAGCTGAGATCTATTAGCATCACTCTAAACAGACCTTTCATGCTTAAAAACCCTCCAAAGTAAACCAATTCTACAAAGAAGAGTGTAAGCACTATTAACTAGTGGCTGATGGTGGTTATGTCCCTCTATTATATAAGACGTTGCTTAGTTGTCTGCTGTTTCTGTAGCTTGACTTGTTGTTTTAGTTGCAAAGACAAATGGAAAACAATGAAGGATTTAACAAAAACGTTCCTAAAACAAAGCACGTTCTCTTTTGTTTCTAACATTTTCAGGCTTCCACCTGAGCGGCACAGTGACGGACCCCGCCACCCCCTCGTCACCGGAGCTCGTTTGCAGCGTCAGCGTGAGCTTTGATCGTTGCAAGATCACGGCGGTAACGTGCACTTGTGGAAACAAGGACATCTTCTATTGCGCCCATGTAGTGGCGCTGTCGCTTTACAGAGTACGGAAACCGGAACAGGTCAAGCTGCACCTGCCCATCTCGGAAACCCTCTTCCAGATGAGCAGAGACCAGCTGCAGAAGTTCGTCCAGTATCTGATATCAGTCCACCACACTGAGGTTCTGCCTACTGCGCAGAAACTGGCAGACGAGATTCTGTCACAGAACTCTGAGATCAATCAGGTCCACGGTGAGGAAACCTGTGTGTTAGTGTCTTTGTGAGGTAATGGGCATGTTTAAGATCGCACGTGGGTTTTAACGCCCTCTACGTGCGCACGTATTGACTGCGAGGGGAAGGTGAAGTGTGGTGGGATCAATGTTACTCATTAATAAGAGCCAGACAGCAAGCAGAGATTCTGTGGCTGCAATCAACACTATAGAGCTGTTCTTTACCTCTGAGAGAGAGAGAGATATAACAATGCAGAGATACAGATCAAGAGGTTACTAGACAGATTTGTTTATCGCTTGTTATCGATGCTGTACTTACTGCTTACCCAGAAGAAGTAAGCAGCAAGTACAAATAGAAGGGCAAACAACTCGGGAAGAGAAACCAAGGAAACCAAGAAGCACAAAAAGGCATAAAAGAGTCTGGATGCGGTTTTTTTTTTTTGTCTGTGTGTGTTGCTGCTTTGTAACTGGAGAAGTGATGAAGGAAGCAAAAAAGAAGTTATGGGGAGGTGTCCAAAAATAACGGGACACAGGAAACAGACTTGAGCAAAGGAAACTGAGAAGGAGGGCCAAAAAAAGAAGACTGAGAACAGAAGAGACAGTCTTTTGAGAATGAAGAGACCTGTCGATGAGCCATCGATAGCTCTAGAAATGTAAACTAACTCTTGTTAGCAGAGTTACTCCTGTTCAGGTTCTCAGTTTGAGCGTCTCCTCAGCGAGTCTTCGGAAAGACATCTTTAAAACTCAATTTGTTATTGCATGCTTTTAACAAAAATCTATCTCAGTGAAACCAGTTAATTTGCTTAATCGGTAATGCAGTTTAATTATTGAGGGCGGCACTGAAATAATGACGTTATGTTATATTAAAATTAGTTTTATTAAAATGCAATGGCGGCAATTTTGTCTATTGTTAAGATCAAATAGCTAAATGGCTTTGCTGATGTGTGCTTGGTAATGTTATAGAAACAAAACACCACATTGCTGCCTGCAGTACGAGTAGTGCACTTGCAGGTTGCTGTAGTCATAGGACATAAAGGTGTAGAAAGATGAGTTACATTGTCAGTCTTGGTTTTTTTTTAAATTTCCTGGCTATTTATGGAGACATTTTTGATCTTTTTCTTAAAAGGAAGGGCAAATGAACTTGGAAAGAGATGTTTTTTTTGTTTTTTTTGTAGACTTAGCTTTTAACTGTGTTTGCTAAGATCAAAGTGCACTGTTTTTGTGCTTTTCATGAACAAAATTAAACTGACTTTCATCTCATTCCCTGGAATATAAAATCTGCACGGGGTTTTATTTGACAAATATATATTCACAAATGTGCTATACCAATAATGCCATAGTATTAATTAGGATAAGAGATAATAAGGGAAAAATGTTATGGCCTTATGCACATTTAAGATTTGAAGTATGTGTGTGTGTGTAGGGGCCCCGGACCCCACAGCGGGAGCTAGTGTGGATGATGAGAACTGCTGGCACCTGGATGAGGAGCAGGTTCAGGAGCAGGTCAAGCTCTTCCTGTCCCAGGGAGGATACCACGGCTCGGGCAAGCAGCTCAACCTGCTCTTCAGCAAGGTCAAGACCCAGGAACACTGCCACATACATGTACAAAACGCACCAGCTCTCATACAGTACATACCAGCCCTGCCAGTCACGGACACGTTCACGTTGCTCCCTTTTGTCTTTCTCACAAGAACAAACAGCTACTTTGAATAAATATTTTCTCCATATTGTTAGCGCACTTTTATAAGAAGCAGGAGTAAAAACAATCAATCAATCAATCCATCAATCTTTATTTATAAAGCACTTTTCATACAAAAAAAAAAATGTAGCACAAAGTGCTTTACATAGTTAAAAGCAGCCCACCCCACCCTCCAACTCACTCCCCACACTGAAAAACAACATAATACAGAGAGCACATACACTGAACGTCATGCTGGAGCTAATTGCAGGAGGGACGGACACTGTGAGATAAAGAAAGAGAGAGGTATCGGAAGGCGAAAGCTCGCGCTGTATGCTCCTTTGTACCCGTGATTAAATGATTACATGAGAGACGTGCCGTTCGCTCCGTTACCTGGTATTACAGTGGCAGAGCTAGACCAGCATTAATGCGCTGTGTGCTATGTAAAGACTGCAAGCCAAGGCCATTATCATCCAGCCCGCCTGGCTTTTAGAATATCTCTCGGCTTCATGCTCTTTGTTGCCTGTTATATTCATTTCAGTGCACGCGCACGCCCACTAACAGCCGCATATATGCTTACACAGACGTGCACGCCCACATCGAGAGTCATGTACGCACTTGCGCTTACGCAGAGCTGCCCTTAAATCTAAAACACACATCCACTGCATTTGAACTTGTGAATCTACTGCAAGTGTCCATGCCGTGTGTGTGCGTGAGTGTTGTGTCCGCACATGTTGCAAAGTTGAAATTTACTGTTTTCTGTTTTTCTGGTGTTTCACTGAAAAATCCCCTCCCCTGTCTTTAAAGAAGTAGCAAATCAGATTAATATTTGATATTCCTGCACACCCAAGAGTGTTAATGCCTCCTAGAAGAAGTTGCTGACCACCATAGTTTACAATAAACCAGTCCCTCTTGTGATTAGCGCTTCTCACAAAAAGTGAAGTAGAGAAGAGAAAACTATCGCTGCTGTTTATGCACAAAGAAAAATGTTTACTTTTTTCTTCTAGTAACTGGATTTTATTGAAGTTGGATTCTCATTCTTTCTAATTTTTTTTAATGATGCCATATTGTATGTTATGTAATGAATGGATTTTCTTTGTGACATCTAGTTTTGCAGAATATTAAAACCCCTAAGTGAAATCAGAGAACCATTTAGAAAACATAAATGATTATTCCGTTTCTGTGTCAAGAACTGGATTTAAAAAGCACAGTAAGTATTTAAAACAGCGTTTTAAGGAAACAAAACACGACGAGAATGAGAGGAATTTTGTCATGCGACCATTAAACCTGATTTGACCGTTGACAAGATTAAAATATAAACGTTTGCTGCCACTGTATTTACCTCTACCACCAAGATCAACAGATTACACACAGTAGATATGAAAACATGCCCGGCCATCTTTAAATGTGCTACATGTGTTTTGCGCCATCCCGAGGCATAAAAGTTGTGTTCTTCATTGATTTAAGCCTGCGTACGTGCCATGAATATTTCAGCGCGCACACGATGTTAGAACAACGTGCCGCTCGTGTTATCGCTGCTCTTTGTTCCTCAGCTGCTGTAAACTACATGTGTGCGCGGGCCTGTCCCTCTTGTGTCCTCCTCTAGGTGAGGGAGATGCTGAAGATGCGTGACTCCAACGGAGCGAGGATGTTAACACTGATCACAGAACAGTTCATGGCAGACCCTCGGCTGGCGCTGTGGAGACAGCAGGGCACCACCATGACCGACAAGTACAGACAGCTCTGGGATGAGCTGGGTGAGAGCGAGAAACACACTGCACACGCACATACTGTCCTATAAATGTGCACACACCTCTTTGCCTAGACGGATTTAGCAAAAATCGACACAAAGGTGTTGTTTTTTTTTTTTTTGTCCCGCACACACTTGTCACTGACAGCCCAGTCACTTTCTCACTGTGACTGGTGGTGTATAAAAGTGTCTTTGTGAATTACAAGCTATTTAATGCATCGTGCTGAAACCCTAAATGTTATAACCTCTGCAGTGTTTTCAGACTCATCTCATTACATATTAAGCTGATGTGACAGAGTGCCGCTCGCCGTGCTCTCGCTCGGCTTGATACATCCTGTAGTTCTCCTGACAGACGTGCTGTACCTACAGCAAAGCACATCCTCACAAGCCGCAAAACCAGCGGGCTCATCACCAGGACAGCAGCCGTGTTGTCTCCGCATCTTTGTTGTTCTTTCTCTAATGCCTTGGTTGCTGCTGTTGTTGTTGTTTTTGTTGTTGATGATGATGTTCGTTTTCTCCCTTTGGTCTTGTTCTGCACTTTGCGAGGACAGCGCAGTGATCTCATCTGTTTCAATCCCACGTATTTTTGGAAGTGTGTGTGTGTGCACGGTCTCTTTGAAGTCCACACTTCAAAACCTTCTTCCCAAGTCCTTATCACTCCCCCTGATGTGTGGTAAATGCTGCCTCTTGGCGCCGCTCTCTTTTTCCCTCTCTCTCTCTCGCTCTCTCTCCCCCTCGCTCCCTCTTTTGTCTTGCTCCTCTTTGAGTTGCAGCTACTCCTCTCCTCCAGACACAAAGCCTTGCCTCATTCACTTGTCCTCACCCGTGTCTTCTCGTCCACATCATCCGCGCCCCCATTTCATTTTCTCCCCTCACCCCCTCCTTTTTACACTTTCTCTCTGTTCTCCGCTGTGTTTTCTTCTCCCTTCTTATTCTGTCTATGTCCTTGCCTTCGTCCTTCCTCCCAAACTCTGTCTGCACACATATGCATCTGTAGAATACACACACACACACACACACACACACACACACACACACACACACACACACACACACACACACACACACACACACACACAATGTGAGTGTATACATATCTCTTGGAGTCTGGAGAGTAAAATCCCCGATTGTGCTTGTATCCCCAGAGACATAGCCACTTTTCATATTCTGTTTGTTCCAATTTACTCTAAAATGATGTGTGTGCAGTCAGCGTTGCCTCGGGACTAGTCAAGTTCTCTGTTTTCACAGAGTTTTGTATTCCAGTGCAAGATGGCGGCAGCACGTAAAATGTGCTCCTAAAAGAACAAGAAACAGTGTTAGGGTGTAAAAACAGCCCCGAGCTTTCAATCTCACATGATATCTGTATTAAAGGTATTTTAAATCTCAAAAGACACACTTTATGGCTTTTGTATGACTCATTGCTTACATCACTGTTACAAACTGAGAAGTAGGGCAGGTAACTGAAGTGTGTGTTTGTGTGTGTGTCCAGGTGCCCTGTGGATGTGCATCGTACTGAACCCCCACTGTAAACCGGAGCAGAAGTCATCATGGCTGCGCCAGCTGCGCAGATGGAACAGTGTGGACGTTTGCCCCTGGGAGGACGGTAACCACGGCAACGAGCTGCCCAACCTCACCCACTCACTGCCTCAGGGTGCCCATGGCAACCAAGGTAAGACATCGACAGGTTTTGTATGTCTGTCAATAACGTATTTATTGGTCGTGACACGTGTCTGGCAGTTGTAGCAGGTGAGAGGTGAGTCTCGTCACAGCTGTGGCACCTCCAAGATCTGTTGTGCAGGAATGAATAGCGAGCAACCAAAGAACTGTTTTGGCAAATTTCTTTCCCATAGATTTAGTCCATTCACGGTGGTGCTGTTAGCAACATCACCTGGTCCAAGGTTTGAGTCCAACCTTTGTGTGTTCTCTCCGTGTCTATGTGGCCTCTCTCTGTTCCCATAGTTCAGAAACATGGGGATGGGGCTAGGTTGCTGATTGCTGATTGGCCATAGGTGTGAATATGAGTGCGACTGGATGTCTACCTCTGTGTGTTTGCCCGGCGGCCAGCTAATTAATTTTGTTGACCAATAATTACCTTCATTTTTTGTGTATTTCAGACAATAATTACATAGAAATCAAAGCACAAGGACAGAAGATATTCTGAAACGCATTGACGAGATCCAATAAGAACTAATTAATTTGTTCAGAAAGGCAGGAATGTGATCTGTGGTGCAGTGAGGTTAGGTGCACACAATTGATCTGTCCATGAGAAACGGTTCTGTTTTTCATGAAAAGACAAAATGTCAAAACTTGGAAGGAAGAGAAAAGTAGGCATATGGACATATTCCACATTAGATGTTAAGGCAAATAAGACGCTTTGTTAAATCGTGTGGAGCAACTCTCACCGGTAAAACCACGACAAAAGTCTACACTTTATTTTTTTTACTGAATCATCTCAAGTTTGCTGTCAAAATGAACACGGCCTTGCCTCTCGCCCCTCCGTGACCCTGATTCGGACAAGGAGAAGAAGATGCTTTCTTTTAACGATCGATTCAAAAATGAACAAGGGAAAAAAAAATTATTATTTTTTTTGTTTGTTTTTTTTAAATCATGATGTCAGCAGAGAAATTCAATTTCATATTGGTGTGACTCATATTTGGTTTATTTAAAATGAATTAAAAATTGTAAATCAAAGAATTGTTGCCTCACTGTGAAAGGGCTCAGGAGCTTTGGCTACAGGGTGGGCGTATGTGTGTGTTCTCTTATCAGTCTGTCTCTATCCAGTGTTTGTCCTAAAAGATAATTTTACACAGGCAGCAATTCCAAGCTAAAAGAGCCACGCATGTGCTGGAGATGAATCAACAGATTTCCATTCTTTTTTTCTTTTTTTTTTTCCTGTTTGTTTTCATACACATTTTATTTTCTTACAAGATGGACAAAACAAAAGAAACAGAGAAAAACCACGTCGACGATAAATCTCAACACAACAACGAGAAGTACAATTCCATACATTAACCCAACAACTGCAAAAACACAATAATTTTCCTGCCCCACATAATTGCTGTGTGAATCCGGTCTGCTGGAGTCGAGAAGAGGCCGCTTAGATTGCTGTTTGCTTTCCGGCTTTAAAACACCACAGCAGATTTTCTGTGGTACACAAGCCAGATCAAGCTGCCAATCTTCCGAGTGATGTGTTTTTTTGGGGCGGAGCAATTATGCTTATGTCAAAAAATTAAGCTATTGAAATGCTAGGGCTGTCTTTTAAGACAAAAAGAAGTCCACAAATTATCGAGCGTTTGGCTGTTATCCATCTTTTTCTCACCTCACCTTTCCTTCTCCTTCAGAGATGCGCCCCCACAGGACTGTGTTCACACGGGCCATCGAGGCCTGCGACCTGCACTGGCAGGACCGACACCTCCAGCACATCATCGCCAGTGACCTCTACGCCAACTACTGTTACCATGACAACCAGGAGGGTTCTCTCTTCGACTCACGTGGTTGGCCCTTATGGCACGGTGAGTCTGTCTGTGTGTGTGTGTGGAGGTGTGAGTGAGCACATGCCAGAAAAGTTATTTATACACAGTGAGCCGAACTGAGATTGTCCAGGAGGTGAGAGAAGAACGCTGGTTTTAAAACTTCTGTCTTTCCCTCAGAGCATGTCCCAACAGCCTGCGCCAGGGTGGACGCCCTGCGTTCCCACGGTTACCCGAGAGAAGCCCTCCGTCTGGCCATCGCCGTGGTCAATACGTTACGAAGGCAGCAGCAGAGGCAACTGGAGCACTTTCGTCGGCACAAGAAAGGTGAAACTAAATTGTATTTTGTATTCAATTTGTTATTTGTTTTTTATTCTCAGAATCCAATTTGGCAGCAAACCATTCTTGGAAAGTCACTAATTACCTACAAACAACACCAGCTCACTGTGATATCATATATAATGCCTAATAATCTCAAAGGGAAAATTTAAAAAGAAACAAGCCAGAAATGCTTTCAGTTGCTGTGAATCCTTTTGCCTCCGTAAAGTGTAACTTCTAAACATCTAATTACTCTTGCCAAACTTCAGAGTAGATGAGCTCTTCATGCAAGGTACTGAAAAATAACAAATACTCATGCCATTGCTGAGATATGGTCTGTATTGATTTTTGGTAGTTTATGGGGCCTATCGCTGCTGTTTCTTAATCAGGTATGGATGACAGCTCTGTGCATATTAGTTTTCATACCCTTGCGCATTTCAGTGGCGGAGGGGGGTCGACTTTAAGGGGTGGAAGAATTAAGATGAGGTCTTGCTGGGACAGACAGTGGTTATTTGTGTGTATATGTGTTAATACGCTGTTCAGCTTGCAGAGGCTAATGATGTGCATTATTACTTTAAGATGTTGTCAGTTTTTGCACTGAGACGTGTCCCCGTTTGTCCTTTTCTAGAGTTGCTCCATAAAGGCCACACTTCCATAACCAACATGGAGGGCTGGGTGGGGCATCCCCTGGATCCCATTGGCACCCTGTTCAGCACCCTAACAGAGTCAGGACGAGTGGGCGAGGAGGGCTCTAACACATGCTTAGACCTCTCAGGTACTGCTGGTTTATGGAAACTGGCCTCTTAAATAGCTACAAAAAACCCCATACACACATCAAAATGCGACTTTATCGTATTCTTTATTCACCCCACACCCTTTTACAAAGTGATTCATGTGTCTGTCTTTATGTATCTACATGGAAAAATCAGCTACTACACACAAACAAGTCATGAAAATACAGATGTTTTTGTGTAATTTAGCACAGATGTTTGTTCTAATTCTATGGGACTGATTTTTAACATGAGATAGGAAATTTATACTCTCCATGTATATTTCTATCTCATCAATTATAGTAGATTAATTTTTAGTCTATACAAAGCATAGTTTAAGTGTAGCTTCACCTTCACTCTCTTTGTCTTATTCTTCACCATGTTTTTCAAATTCTCCTCGCCTACTCTCTGCGATTGCTCCGTCCCTCGATGTGTCTCCTGCTTACAGAAATAGCCCACTCCTCTGAGGAAGAGCAGCGAACAGAGGAATGCTCCTAAGGGGTCGATCTTTATTTTGGGTGGTCACTGGATTAAGACCTGCACTGTGTGACAAACACAGTGTGTTTTTCACAGGAGACGGATTCCTCTATTGTCCAGCACGTCAGAGAACTACACAGACGTTCCCAGCCAGTTTATGCTGACTCATTTCTTCTCATCTGCCTCTTTGTCTTCTCCTTTTCCCTCTTCATAGATTGCTCCAGCGTCGTAAGCCGAGCGGACCTCCAGCGGATGCCCGTGCAACGATTGCTGGGGGACGGCGAATCGTACGTGGCGCTGGCCGTGGAGACCGCTCTGATCGGCCTAGGCCAGCAGCGGGTGATGCCCGATGGGCTGTATGCTCAAGAAAAGGTGTGTCGCAATGAAGAGCAGCTCTTGGCCAAGCTGCAGGAAGTGGAACTGGACGACTCCCTGGTCAAAATCTTCCGTAAACAGGCCGTCTTCTTGCTGGAGGGTAAGAGAGATAACAGAATATATTCCAACTATACTTTTGTTTTGGTTTGGTTTTTTTAAATTTACATTTAAATGGTTGCTCCCAACGTGGTCGAGTGGGTGTGTGCTCCTCCTGTCCACATGATAAAGTGTGCTGGGGCAGCACTGAACTCCAGCATGCTGTATGGGTGAATGAGAGATAAAGTCTAAAGCTCTTTTCATAAGTGTAACCTGTTTACAATTTACTTTTTTTCACCATATTTCCCTATAGCTCTCTTTCTCTCTCTCTATATATAATATCTATATATTTAAATCTATCTATATATAGGCAAACCTCCTCCCTGTTCTTCCTCTACCTCCCACACACCAAGAGCCTACACATTCCTGCTAAAACAGGAAAAACACTTTTGACTCTGTCTCGCTATTTATTATCCTTTCATTTTGTGGTGCAAATAGAGGCTGAGCTGCCCTGGGCCAGACCAAAATGAGCTCTTTACACAGTAACACCAGGGGTATTGTGTCAGCACACATATATGCGTGCACGCACACCAGTGTGTACATTTACAGGAGTGGAGCTAGGGCAGAATGGGGTTTGGTTATGGGAAAACGAGAAGGAGGAAGAGGAGGAGGAGGAGGAGGAGGGGTGCGGTGGTGGCTCATCCCTGAGGGCCCAGCCCAGTCAAACTCTACTCCAATCCCCACCCAAACCCCAACCCTGCCTCATCCCTGGCGCGACCACCCACCTCTGGCTCCGTTACTAATAGAGCACCGGGCTCCGAGGCCTCTGTGGGTCCCTGGAGACTGCAGCCGCGCCACTGTGTGATGTGGTCTGTGGCTTAGAAGCCTGTTGGGGTTTAAAATAACCCACCAGAGATGAGGGGGGAAGCACAGGAAGAGGGGGAGGGAAGGAAGAGTGTGAGGCCAAGGCTGCACACACGGCCATATGGTTTTTGACGTCAAAGTTTGTTTTAATGCCGCGTGGCTTCGGTGCTTCCTGGCTACGAGGGACAGACCAGATAAATCACTCGTCAGTGTACAACAGGAAAATAATGACTTAATGTGCAGCAATACCAGAATGTGTTAATTGTATGGTGTATATATTATAAAATATAATAACTTGAGGACACACTTCTTCCTCCTGTGTGTTCCATAGCTAAAAAGGACCCACTTTTCTCGGTGTGTTTATATTGTTTTCATGTGCTTTTTGTCACAGCTGGTCCGTACTCTGGCCTCGGAGAGATCGTCCACAGAGAAAGTGTCCCCATGCACACCTTCGCCCGCTATCTCTTCACCTCTCTCCTACCTCACGACGCTGAACTGGCGTACAAAATTGCACTGAGAGCCATGCGGTAGGTCTCCTGTGTTTGTGTGGGCTTGTTTCCGTAATCATGTCAAAACCTTGTAAATCAGATTTTTACCAGCTGTGACAGCAGGTCTCGCTTTGTTTTCACTTTGTGCGTCTGCGTGCGCGCGTGCATGTGTGTGTGTGTGTGTGTGTGTGTCTCCGTCTGTGCCATGTCATCATGGCAGAATGTGATCCTGGGCACCTTCTTTAACTATTACCAAAAGCTTGGCAGGTGTTTATATGTCTGTCTGTGGATGGGTTTTGTCAACATGATGCTGTCATAAGCATGCAAGAGACAGCTATGAAACTTTACAGGTGTAGTTAAGGTGACTATTGAGGAGAAGGCTCTAGATGTAGAGAGGCCCTGTTTGGACTCTCAAATAAAACTTTTTTGAGCTTTGGAGATTTCCTATGAAGTAATGAGTAAAACAATTAGAGATAGAGCAGTGCCCCACGCTCTAATAGGAGCTGTTGTGGGAGAGAAAAACTGGTGATCGTGAAGCAGTAGCATCCATGTTAGCATCCATGGCCACAAAGTTTTAAGTTACCACTCAGTGATGATCCTGAGTGTGTTTTACAGATTTCTGAAAAACAAATGAGCTTACCTGTGCAGCACACTAATATGTGAACAGCTGAATATTGGTATGCACGCCCCAACCCACTATATGATATATCCTCGCATCCTGTATAACCATAAAATATTTACGTGCGGCTTATAAATGGTAAAATGGACTGATGCTTATGTAACACTTTTCTACTCTGCGGACTCAAAGCACTTTTTACTACAAGCCACACTTATCCATTCACACACACACCCATACAGCGCTCTATTCTAAGCACTGTCTGACGATCACACACACTGGTGGGGAAATTACGGTTCAGCTGTAGTAGTGCATTGGCGTTGGCTGCCCGTCTACCTGCAGAGAGCATCTGTTGTCAGATGGGGGCAGTGTCAAAAATATGTGGCGTAACTGCTCTGTGGGATACTCTTATTTGTGCTGTTGTTGGTCTGTCAGTCTGAAGCTGTAACGTGCGATTTGGTGTTCACTAACCTCCCCGAGGATATGACGATGCAAACTGCATGAGCCAGCGATTCACCAACCTTCTGATTCGTAGACGACCTAGTCACCCTCGCTTAAAATCTGAGTGAGGATTTAAGCGATTTGAGAAAAAAAAAAAAATCTCCTCAAGTTTAAGATCCCTCCTATTTGTTCAAGCTTGTCTTCAAGCTATAATGTCTGCAGCTCAGTGTGCGTCTGTGTTTTGAAGGGAATTCCACGCTGTTTGCTGGCCTGTGCGTTGTCCGTGTGATCTCTCTATATTAAGCTCCTGTGTGTATTCATCTGTGGACAATGTGGACATGTGTATGTACGTTAATCAGTCTGCGCTGCTGTGTTTTGATGTTGTGACTAGTGGGAGCTGGATCAGTGAATATTAATTACATTAATGAGAGTATAATTAGTGTGGCTGTAATGAGGAGGATTCACACACGCACACACTTATGCACACACACGCACATGCACACACAAACACATGCATATGCCGAGCCAACGGGGAGAGGACACAGAGGAGGAAGATGTTTGTTATGTTTCTACAAACCTAAGCCTTGCGAAGTCCATCACTGTAAAACTAGCAAATGATTTGTGAACGACTAAAAATGAAGCGATTCTTGTTCTTCTTTTTAACTTTTTCGGGTTCTCGTGATGTGTCACAGTTGGCCGAACGGAGAACTAAAAGACAAGAAGCGCATCCCTTGCACCTTCCTACACTTAACCATTTAGGAGGCGTCAGGATGTAAATAACACACTTACAAAACCAAAACGAGATGGTTTGGATTTCTCAGTGTGGTTTCAAGGTTGCAAATCCAGCTGGTGTGTCCCTTCCATTCCCTCTAAACCCAAGTCCCAAGCCTGTTTTCCCTGAGTCAGCCACTCCCTTCCCTCCCTTGCTACTTCCCGTCACCTTTTTTTTTTTTTTTTTTTGTTTCCTTCCCCTCTGCTCCTCCATCCTCACTCCTTTGGCGTGAATGCGTCGATTTAGAATAATACGGCCACTTATGGGTGCTCCTGGGAGCCAGGGGTGTCTACTCAGCACATAATGAATGTGTGTAATGTAGCGTAGTGTAATGTGATAGCATATACCTCCCCGCTCCCACGGGACGGTGGACAGTTAAATATAGAGGAGGAGGTAAAGTAACCAGGGCTATTTTAATGGACCTATTATAACACTATCATTGATACAAGGAGAGAGAAAGAAAGTCTCTCTCTCTCTCGCTCTCTTGTACACACACACTCTCTCTCACACACTTTTTTCTTTCTACTTGCATTCTCGATTTTTCTCCTCTGTCACAGTTGCTCTTAAAACGGCTTTTTTGCAAATGAGAGGAAGTCAGACTGCCTCCATGTGTGCATGCATATCCATGAGAGTATTTTAAAGTGCCTGGGAGTTTATGTGTCTTGGATGAGGTTAATTAAAGTGTGTAAGAGCAGCATATGCCGTGCAATGGCTCGACGTTAGCGGCCAACACAAAAACAGAGAAGCTGCCTACTAGTTCAGGGGCTGCCCAGAATTTGACTGCAGCCACAGAAGAAGAAGAAGAGGAAGAAGAAGGAGAAGAAGAAGCTCACTGCCTCTCCAGAGACGGTGCTTATCTCAACTCTTTTGGAAGCCAAAGAAACAAATCCCAGTCGCCTGTTATCATATGTGATTTCCATATGAGATATGAGCCTTCCAATGCTAATGACTCTGGATCTTCGCTGTAATCCACAACCTTTGATCCTCTGCATAATCCATAATCTTTGAATATAAAGTACTCTATATCACGATTGCCGTCTGAGGATAAGATGAGACTGATACATCACCAGTGCACACAGGTAGCAGCCATCATTTCAGTCGGGACCACTTTATTCCAAAGACGATTATCATTTCCAGACGGGGGGGAAGGAGAAAGACCTGTGGTGCACAACACAGCAGGCATTGGTGATATGACATCGTCAGACGCGGCATGTTAAGGACGAGCTGGGATCAAGGCGGGCTGCAAAGCGGCTTGCATGAGCAACAGTTGACAGAACGTTAAAGCAGTTTAAATTGTATACCCTATATGAGATTCTGTTAGCGCTGTGTGGTAATGCAAATTTTGGTATAGAGCTGATAACAAGTGAATACATGGCCAGTATTACCGATACCAATGCCGATACTATTACCGATACTTTAAACCTATAAAGCACTGATCATGACTGTGACCTGGAATGTAAATGTGCCTGTCTCTAAAACACTTTGGCTCAGCTTCTGCTTCTGACAGTCAGCGCAAAAAGGTTGGATGGGATGGGTATTTTTTTAAATGACACAATTCAAACTGAACTTAGAGGATAGACACAAAGTATTAATCCTATGGCTGGTATTGATCTGATACCATACTATGGATATTTGGTTAGATCCGCCTACCTCTAGATGTTTCAGTAGGACACACAGAAGCGTATCAGCTGATGTCGTGTGACATTGAGATCTACTGTTAAGAGCTAATGTGCCTTACCCAATGCTTTGGTGGCTTTTTTTCTTTAGTCTGCATAGTAAAACCCTTATCTAGTCTCTCATTTTTTTTTTTTTTTTTTTACATGACTTTCAGATTAAGATGCTGGGAATCATTGATGTGGGACATGTAAACAGCGCAATACTATCGTGCTGGTCCCAGTGAAAGAAATAGACGTAAACCACACTGCCAAAAGAAATACTAGTAATGTAATGGGTTGATTTCCCTTTGAAATATAATGTTTTATACAATACAATTTTACTATCAGTCAGTGAAATCTTTGAGTCTGTCCCTTGTTGCCTTCTACCTCTGCATATAATATTTTACTGTCTGTCCACACAAAGCTATAAAGAATCACCACTACAAAAACTCTCACACACGTACAGGCAGTGTATTTGCAATCACTTTGCTCATGCACATGTGTTTATTGTATTATATGAAATTTATTGAACAATATAAAGAAACATGCTCATCTGTGAGTTGCAGAAAATCCAAGTGCACGGAAATAAACAAACCTCTCGAGAATGATATTTTAAACACAGATTTTCACGTGACTGCGACAATGATGACTTTAATGTAGAACATGTTCCTCAAAAAGCATCACTCAAAGCAAATGTCGTTTTTAGCATCCTAGGCTCCTGACGGCTAAAATATCTGCTCATCTCGTTCATGTATGACTTCATCCCTGCTGCCAGGTGTTCTGCAGGTTTTATCCCACAGGAGTTTGTGTATGGTCTTCCACCGGATGTGTCACTTAGCTGATAGATGTGCGCTTGATAAATTCTGGAAGTGAAGGGTGTTTACAGTCAAAGGGGGAACAGAGAAAGAGGTAAAGAGGTCAGTAGTCATGGTGATGCAGACCAGAAACCCAAAGGGCCTCAGGATTTAGGTAAAACCTGCTCGCACTGCTTTTTATCATTGTATCCTTGCAGCTTTTCTGCAAAGCGTTACACATTTCATTCTTCTTACATGGGCACGTGAATGTGTGACCCTAAACGCTGGTTTACCCATCACTGCCTCGTCACAGGCTCCTCTTCTGTAATCTGTTGCCAGCTGCCTCCACGTTGACTGTATTGCATCTTTCTGCCCCTTTCAGATGTGACAGCGTGCTACAGTGCCGCAGGAGACATTTGACACCAGAGCGACAAACCCTTCTCACTGACCCTCACAGGAATTGATTGCCTCTTACCGATCACTCTGTTTCTTTTTAGATAATATATTTATACGCAATTACTTCGAACCATGGCAAACCTGTAAAGAACCGTTTGTTACAGTTTTTTTTATTATACTGTAAGCACACAGTAAATTGGTGTTGGATTTAGATGTGCAGCATTTTGCAGTAATTATATTAGCTGGCTGGGATTAAACTGTACTTGTGGTTGGATTGAATACTTTGGAGAAGTTCATGAGGGTTCATTTACCTCTCCTACATTGAGGTATTCTTCAGCAAATCCAGGTCCTTAAGCACCCATCCGATGCAAGTACTCGGCTCTCTGGTGAACACCAAACAAAAGCAGGAATGTTGATGAGGCCTCCATCTTTATCCAAGGCATTTTTTTTTTTTTTTTTTTTGCTTTGCTTTGCTGAACCCCAGGAATCTTCCAGAAGGTCCCAGTGTGGCAAAAGCTTTTAGCAGCTCTTAAGCTTTGTGTGGAATGAATCCGGCTGTTGCTAGGGCTTCCAAACATCTCCATTTTGCACCAAGTGTCAGCGTTCACACTTGCACGCATCTCAACTGGGTTTTTGACACCTTCTGTCTCCGAGAAACGAGCTCCGCCGGTGCCCTCTTGGGCGAAACGGAGCGAAGACGAGGCTGTTTTTGTACATGCCTTTACTCGGGTGGCAGCGGTATCACATGCACCTTGCTCTGAAATTGAAACTGGCATTTAGCATTACATTGCTTTTACTGGGCTGCTTTGATGTGTTTTCAAAAGGGCAGGTGTGTGTGTGTGTGTGTGTGTGTGTGTGTATCTGATCTTGTGTGTGCGCGCGTGCGTGTGTATGCTCTGGGTTTTTTCATTGATGTGTGTTGGTATTTGTTTGATGTGTGTCCAGCCTTACGGGGCTAGAAGGTGAATTCCTTAATTTCCCCATGGACTCAATTAGCTTTGTGATTGGCTGAGAGAAGGCCAGGTTGCGCTGTCTTCTGAAGGAAAGAAGACCTTTGAAACTGAGGTGGGAGCGGAGGGAAGAGAAGTGAAGCAGAATAGGAGATGAGCCGGCCACAGTGGTAACTGTGTTGTGCTCGTGGCTCTTGTGAAGACTTGGCCCTGTCAGTATTATTATAATGAGAGACAGAAACTAGTGAAGCTCCTCCATCCACTAGCAGGTGTTGCACGGCTCTGACTTCATTATGACCAATTAGAGTGAAGAAAATACTAATTATACCATGGTTTCTAGGTGATTAAATACTAGGTTGAAAGTAAATTGCTGGGAGAGGCTAACTGTAATCCCCCTGTGTCGACTGAAGTCATTTTGATTTTGAAGTGACTTTCAGGCATTCATAATGAAGCCTTTTTTTCTCTCTCAGTACAGTATTCTGTTTGCTTGTTACAGTATGGAGGAAAAAAGGGGTTTCATTGATGATGATTCACGGACCTTTGTTGTCTAATTTCTCTTCACTCTTCTATTTCTTTAATTTAGTGTTTTTGAGTTTAATATTCTTAATTAACTGAAATACACTTAGTTCTCCAGACTTCTTGAAGGATATTCAAAGCTCCTCTTTGGATGTTGGCTGTCTTTTGGTCCGTTTTCTGTCAAGATGATCCTACACTGTTTCAGTAAAGGTCCAGACTCTGGGGAGGTCAGTCCATGACTGATAGTTTCCCATTGTTTGTTTTTCATTCCATGCCTGCTGTTATTGCATTGGCAGTGTGTTTGGGATCATCGTCATGCTGAAAAGTAAAGCTGTTGTCAGTTACAGGCTTTCCAGATGGTATTGCATGGAGGATTAAAACCTGATGGTACTTTTCTGTGTTCATAATTTCACCATTTTCGATAAGATCCCCAGCACCACTGGCTGAAATGCAGCCCCAAATCATGACAGAGCCTCCTACATGTTTTACGGATGGCTGTAGACACTGTTGTCCTCCATATATGCCATTAATGATTTGAAACTCATCGCTCTATAAAACCTGTTGCCACTGATTTTTCAGTCCACTTCTTCTTCCACTTCTTCTCCCTGTTTCCTTTCCTTAAGACTTGCTTCTTGACAGGGTGACTGCCAAAAACCCACCTCTGGGTCTCGTGTCAGTGATGATAGTGTTCATCTACTGCTTCTTCCATTGTTCTCCACTTGTCTGGTTTCCTCATCATTTTTAAAGGCATACTGTACTCCTTTGACACTTTTTTTTGCAAATTGTTTTGTTGCTACAAAAATACTGCTCTTTGCTTAGTTTCCTCTAAATATATTCAGGTATAAGGATGGACTAAATCTGAATGAAAAAGCAGCCAGTGTCCAAAGAAAAACTTGGAGACCTGGAGAAATATTGCTCAAGACCACTTTAGAAAAGTCTGGCTTCTTGAAAGCAAAATATAAAGAAATAAGAGGTGGCTCAAGACTCAAGACTCTACTTTATATTTATGTATTTAATTGAAGTACATAATTCTCCACAGAATATCTTTAATAATTGTGCTGTGGGTCTGTTTCTCCGTCAGGTTGCCGGTGTTGGAGTCGACGGCATCATCCGGTGACCTGTCGCGACCTCACCACATCGTGTCCGTAGTGCCCAACCGCTACCCGCGCTGGTTCACCCTGAGCCACATAGAGTCCCAGCAGTGTGAGCTGGCCTCTACCATGCTCACTGCTGCCAAAGGTGCACAGATATTTGCACAATTACAGATCCCGCCATTAACTTTCCTAATGTTGACGTACTATTAGTAACACATGCGTTTGCATGTATACAGGTAGGGGTAGCAGTAATTTCTACGCAATTCTAAACCATTTCTGTGTTTGTACCACAGGCGACAGTCGCAGGCTGGAGACGGTCCTGGAGTCCATCCAGAAAAACATTCACTCCTCGTCTCACATCTTCAAACTGGCGCAGGACGCGTTTAAGATTGCCACGCTCATGGACAGCCTGCCTGATATAACACTTCTCAAAGTCTCTCTGGAGTTAGGACTGCAGGTATGCATTTTTTTTAAAAGTGTACTTCTGTGAATTTATTTTCACCTTTTAGTGGAAGTCAGGTTGTAAATTTCCATGGCACACCTTTGTTTAAAAAAAAAAAAAAAGCCTAATAATACATCCACATGTGTATGTGAAGGTAATATTCTACTTATACCAAGCCGCTGTTCACTTGTATCTTTGAGTAGAGATATATTGGATCAGTTTCTTACAAGAAAAGCTTATAGCTCTGGAGGATGACATTAACCCTGTACATCACAAGGGTTTAGTTATCTTGGGTCAGTAAAAGGATTTTACCCTGATGTTCATGAAACAGAATTTTACATTATTGTCTTGGAATACAGGAAGATTACCTGGAAACGGCATTTACACTATAGGGTGCTCTTAATCCTGTAAAATAGCTCCATTATATGACGAGTGCAGAGGAATCAGAAAAGATATTGTAACAGATCTGTATCTGTGGATCCTTTGGTTTCCTGAATATTTAATTCTAGATGGAACAGCACTGCAGTGCTATTTTCTAAGGGGCCTTTATTTTGTGCACCTCAGGGAGGAGAATGAGCTTTTGAGAGGTGATGCTTGGTAAATGTCACAATATTGTTCATTATGTTTTTTTCACCTTATTCGCCTTTGCAGACTTTAATAAATTATTTATAGATTTACCTTGGATTATATATTTGTAAAGGTATTCACTTTGATGGTTTTCCTGTGGGCCTTTCCCCCCAAGGCTGTTGCAAAATGTACCACAGTCTTTTCCGCCACAGTTCTAGTGCGTCGTTGAAGTTACAGTTGAACTGGTTACAGGAATATTTATAATACTCTTCAGCGGTAATGGTAGATATAGCTCATCTTCCCTGTGCATTTTAATGCTTTACATGTCTGATCAGTAACTCACCTTTCATTCCCTCCTGCTCCATCATTTTTCACCTTCCTCAGGTGATGAGAATAACTCTGTCCACATTAAACTGGAGGAGGAGAGAGATGGTTCGCTGGTTAGTCACATGTGCCACTGAAGTTGGTAAGCCACGCCGTCCGCTTAATTGGTGTTTTTCAGCTGTTTTAAGGATTATTATTAGCTTCTGCTCTATATCTCTCTTCACATCTATTCATGCCTCTATGTGTGCCCCAGGTGTGTACGCACTGGATAGCATCATGCAGAGCTGGTTCACCCTCTTCACCCCCACGGAAGCCACCAGTATCGTGGCCACCACTGTCATGTCCAACAGCACTATCGTCCGCCTGCACCTGGACTGCCACCAGCAGGAGAACCTGGCTTCATCTGCTCGCACCCTCGCCCTACAGTGTGCCATGAAGGACCCCCAGAACTGCGCCCTCTCCGCTCTCACGCTCTGCGAAAAGGACCACATTGCCTTTGAGACAGCCTACCAGATTGTACTGGACGCGGCGGCGACAGGAATGAGCTACACGCAGCTGTTCACTATTGCGCGCTACATGGAACACCGTGGGTATCCAATGAGAGCGTACAAGCTGGCGACGTTAGCGATGGCCCACCTGAACCTCAGTTACAACCAGGACACGCACCCGGCCATCAACGACGTGCTGTGGGCCTGCGCGCTCAGCCACTCGCTGGGGAAGAACGAGCTAGCGGCCGTAATCCCCCTGGTGGTCAAGAGCGTCAAGTGCGCCACCGTGCTGTCTGACATTTTGCGGCGGTGCACGCTGACCACGCCGGGCATGGTGTCGGCGCTGCACAGCCGCAGGAATTCTGGGAAGCTGATGTCGCTGGACAAAGCGCCGCTCAGGCAGCTGCTGGACGCAACCATTGGGGCCTACATCAACACCACGCACTCACGGCTCACGCACATCAGCCCGCGCCACTATAGCGAGTTCATAGAGTTCCTGGGGAAGGCCCGGGAGACTTTCATGATGGCTCACGACGGACACATTCAGTTCACCCAATTCATAGACAACCTGAAACAGATCTACAAGGGCAAAAAGAAACTAATGATGCTAGTGAGGGAGAGGTTCGGCTGAGGGCGAGGCCGAAGGGGAGGTGGTGAAAAAGCCCACCCCTCCCCGCCCTCCTCCCACTCTAGTACTTTTCTATTAACTTGAGTCTGCCTTTTGAACTTCTTTTTGGACTGATTAAAAATAGACAAGTAAAAAAAAAAGAGGGATGCGACTTGTAGAATGAAGCAAAAAAGAGAAAGGAAAAGATGACAAAAAAATCAACAGAGCCACACGCGGTATTATTGTTCTTGCTGTTGTTATTGTCATAAACATTATTACTATTATTATTATTAATAATAATATTATTACTACTATGTGTACAGAAGTGTTTTTATTTTTCAGAAGAGAGGAAATTTGTCACATTGTGAATGTTGTGTGTATTTCTCTACATGTGTGCGAGACGAAAACGAAAGCGAAACGGCTTTTTTTTTTTTCTTTCCGTTCCTTTTCGTTCCTCTAATGATTTAAAGCATCCCCCCCCCTCCCGTTTCAGTGTATATTGAGTTACATGTTGTCAAGTGGCTGAAGCCCTTCTACAATGGCGCTCATGTTAAAAAAGAAAAAAAAAAAAGAGGAAAAAAACACAACAAAAAAAAAAGAAAACTTGGTATCCTCAAAGAGAAACTAAGGCTTTAAAAAAAACACACTCAAAACACACAGAGCACCTCCCTCTGTCCACGCCCTCACCGGCGGGCGCTGGCCAGCACTGCACAGCTTAGCTCGGCTCGGCACAGCTTGGGTTAGCACTGAAAGAAAAGCCGCCATCAGCATTTTCTCCAGACACAGCAGCAGTAGCAGCAGAAGCAGCAGCACTGGAGCAGCCATTAGTTTTCTCTGGGTTCCAGGCATTAGCTTCATTATACACAACAATGCTCTCAGCTAACTCGTGTTGTTGATATTGTTATAATCTCACCCACCTCCATAATGAGTACCTGTTCCAGACAGAAGACAGTAATGCAGGCGCTATAGACAAAGATAATGAGTATTCTTGTTATAGCTTCAGCTACTTCAAGCTGAAGCAGAACCCCAGAGGCAGACGACTACCTCATGATACGGTATTGAACTGCTCCCAGATATATATTTTTTTTCTTCTTTTTTTTATTTGCTATCGTGATTGTTATCGTCTATGATAGCTGACAGTGTTAATTAAACAGGGGGATTCATCAGTGAGACCGAGGTTATGAGGAAGCTTCAGATTCCCGCTAAGTGTTTCTGCCCTTGGCTCTGCTGTACGTCACTGCCCTGGCATCGGTACTTGCACCCCCCTCTCCAAAAAGCTTCAACACACACACGCACACACACAACATGTGTCAGTATATCAGTCCACTCGCATCTATATACAGCCGCCATCATCGTGGTGTTTTCCGACTCGGCCAGTGTCACCTCCCTCTGTGCATGTGAATCATAGAAATTAGACTTTCTACTGTTATAGTTGATTGTGTGGAACCTTCAGTAATTGTCAGCCAGAACGTTCTCAGGGATTTCTCTACACAGGAAGAAACAACAACAAAAAAAGGCGGAACATACGAACAACTGAACTTCGAGGAGAAAAAGAAAGAAAGGAAAAAAAAAAAAAGACAAAAACACGACACAACATGAGCGAGCATTTATTGTACTCTGTATATATGCCATAGTATATGTCTGAATATGGAGGATCTGAAAGTATATGTTAACTAATTTATACAGAGTATTCTATGTAATGTGAAATACTTGAAGCCGCTGTAGTTTGCTCTCTCTCCCTCTCTCGCTCTTCATCTCTTTCTCCCTTTTTGCCCTTTTTTTCCTTTTTTTTTTTTTTCTTCTTTTTTTGGGGGGTGTGGGCTTTCCTCCCTCCCCTCCACTCTTTTGTAAAAAAACAACAACAACAAAACAGAACATATCAGAAGGACTCTACTGACCTTGTTGACAGCTTTTTGGACTCGCATGTGTTCACGCACGAGACGCTGGATCCTGTCAGAAATGTTGTTCCGCTGAGTGACGTGTAGAATGGGAAGAGAGGTAGACTACTCCACGCCAGTGGTGGATAAATGTTTAAAAACACGATACGTGATTTCATACTTAGTTATGCATGTAAGCTGTTGTAGTAGCCTAGATTTCCATGGGATCCTATTGGAAAAATACTATAATGTGCTTTATACAGGAGCTAATTGGCGAACAGAGCGTGTATTATGTGTCCAGCCTTACAGTCGTACATTTAAAAGGACATATTTTGCTGAGAACCTGCCTCATGTTCCAGTAATATATAATAACCGCGCGAGTAACTTATTAGTCATCAAACTCGACAATTCTGCACATGGACAAATGAGTGTCCTCAGCTCTCTCCTTCATTCCCTGCAGATTTTCCAGTGTCTCCACTGCAAAGTTCAAGCTGTCCCATCATTACCTGCCTTTTTACCTTCTCTCTCTCTCTCCTTCTTCTTCTCTTTTTTTTTTTTTTAATATCTCATTTTCTCTGCGTCTTTTTTCTATCTTGTGTTGATTAAAGATAAAAGCAGCCTTTTCTCTTGCCTTGTCTTAACGCTTTAAAGTAACCAAACAGAAGATCTATCTAACAACCAAACGCGTTCTAAGAGGGGAGAGACAACCAACCTTGGTCCCAGCTTTAGTGTCCTTAATTAGTAAGTGAATGGCTGTGTAACTGATGCTTTAACAAAGCAATTCCTCACGTGTGTTTGGTGGAAAAGTTGTCCAGTGTCTCTTGTTCTCTTCAGAAACAATTTCCTCTGAGTCTTTCTAGCTGTTTGTTTTATTTTATTTTAATTTTCTTGTTTTGTTTTGTTTTTTTTGTTGTTGTTTTTGTTCGTGTAGGAATGTTCTGCTCTCCCATTTTATTTATTACAATGACCCATGTATACATGCTTATGAAATTAAGATTTGATACACCGATATCAATTTATTTATGTAACTAAATCACTGTTTTATAATCTTGTTAATGAGTCAATAATTGATTCTTTTGTTTTTTGTTTTTTTTGTTTTAATAAAAGTTAGTTTTTTGAAATGTATATTTATTTCCTCTCAAAGTTGATTTTTTCTTTTCTTTTATACTTACACCCTGCCATAAACGGGAAGCATTTCTTTTATCTATTCATTTAATTTTTTATATATGTTTTACAGCTGCACTTTTGTCTGAGAAGGTCTGTCGTAGATCATTATGTGACGCGGTCCCTGAGCATGACGGCGCGCGCTGCTCGGCGTATCGGCGAGAGACGATCAGTCAGGACGGTTCAGATCTCCATCAAACGGCGATGTCAGAAAAAGGCAGAGAGGGATCAGTCTCGCTGGCAGCAGCTTTCACGCTGTCATCCCGGGCGAGCTGACGAAGAATGTGAAATGTATCAATTGATATTCCCATGGTCTTTGTAGCTTCTGTCAGGCAGCCAGGCTCAGCCAACCACAATAACCTGTTTACATGTATCCAACACTGACAGTGGTGCCACAGAATGACTAAATCAGTGTATGCAGTTTGTCAAGTGTGTGCGTTTGTGCAGGCATGTTTTGGTGTGTGCTGCTCCTTGTTTGCATGCCTCTGCGTGCCTGCATGTATTTTAATGTGCATGTGTGTGCACGCGTGTGTGTGTGTGTGTGTGTGTGTGTGTGTTAAGGTCTTTAGGGAGCGGATGGGAACAGGTGGTAGCTCCAGACTACAGGAGCTCCTGACAGCAGTAAGGTCCCCAGACTCCCAGCCCCTCATTAAACATTGACACAAAAACACTGCAACTGTCTGTGTGTGAACAGTAATGAAGCGCAGACGGCTACACTGGTATACACACGGCAACTTAGCACAGCACGAGCTTGCAGTCCGCATCTGTGTGTGTGTTTGTGTGTGTTGTCCATCTGTGTGCGCTCATTAATGAGGTGCATTTGTCTGTAGAGGTGTCCACTTAGATATTGAGGAATTCGTCAGGTTCGCCAACAAAAGCACCGGTCTGCTGTCAGAGGCCAGACAGCGCTGTCCATTTGTTATCTTATGGATGCCATCCTGTGAGGAAATGGTGTGTGCGCTGAAGGAAAAACGCACTCATGCAAGTGTGTACACATGCGAGGAAGAATACACTTGCTTGCATGCGTTTGTAGGAGATACACGCTTCCTGTGTGCCTGACCTGTGCTCGGGTCCCTGCTCAGTTTCAGCTGGTAATGACGTCCCTTGGGTGTAGCACGTTACAGCAGCCTCCTCCAGTCTGTCTCACTGTATACTTCTAATGACATCATGATCACACGCTGGCCCCTTTTATGCCAAAAGCCCTCTTCCTCACCATCACCATCAAAAATCCCATCTAGGGTATTAATTCTGTCTTTCTCCCCCTCTCTCTCTCACACACACGCTGCACCACGACTTCACAACACATCAAGACTTTGACAAGGCCGTGGCTTTTTTTTTGTCAGACGGTAAATTCAATATGCTTTATATTTTCACCTATAGAAAGTCAAACCTCAACTGTTTCTGAGTTTTAAATGTGCTGTGCAAGACAGCTTATAGTTGCGGGCGATCGCTGCCAAGCAAAAAATTGTACACTTTATATTAAAGTCGTAACCTGCAGACAAGGATGCTTCTGTACAGCTTCCCAGTAGAGAACACTGACAGCAGCATGTTACACCATGAGTTGCTCATAAATCATCCTGGTCTTGTAGGAAAAATGGACAGTTTCTTACCTGTTGTCCAGCAGACAAGTGACAAAATAAAGGGAAAACCTGGAACAACCTCCAGTTATTCCTTTAGATGAGGGGTGGGCAATTCATTTTTCCAACAGGCCACATAAAAACCTGGGCTGCACCAATAAGACATACATTCATATTTAATACAACTGGCTCTATTCCACAGTGTGTCTCTTGCCCTGTCTTCCTCCCCTCACCCCCAACAGTCATTGTAGATGTTCAATTGTTGTTTTATTACTGTAGCACCTGGTCTTACAATATAAACCATGTTGAGGTGACTGCTGTTTGGTGCTATATAAATACAGCTGAATTAAAGTAAATTGAATTAGGTTCAGTGTATTGGTGCACACTCCACACAACGGTCACAGTTTCTCATGTACTTTGGGAAAATGAATTACTCCCTCCTGCTTTAGAGGTAACAGTCACTGCAAATTATTGCAAAGTTTTTCTGGGCTATCACATTTTTCCTATGATTAATTATTTGCGTTCTGATCTGAGTACATCTATCCAAAAAGCACCAAAGTTTCAATGCTTGTATGGTTTCCGTTTTAATGAGTTTGATAACAGTTTTATAGGCTTTTCAGTTGTATCGCAACCCAACTGAGCACCTATGGGAAGATTTTAGAACCAGCTGTTTAAACAGCTTTTTCAACCACTGTCTGTTTTCTTAGTTCTTATCCAATTCATGCTCACAGGTCGCTCCAGTTGTCATAGACCTGGACAGGTTACCCTTTAACCTAGCACCCATGGCTTTGGACCTTGGGAGTAAGCCAAAACACATAAAGGCCCTAGCCTGGATTTGAATCCAGGAGCTTCTTGTTGTGAGACACCAATGCTAGCCACTGTAGCACTGTGCCACCTTACGAAAAGACTAGAGAATCACTTCAAAAGTACACTAAAGCATCTCTAATGGCACGTCTTGGACAGCTCCAAACAAAGTTATTTTCCTTTGATTCGGGGTTACTGTAATCTGTCTATATCTTTATGTCTATATGTTGAAAAGATGCTGTGATATTATTAGGTTTACCAGGCATTGCTTTGTTTTTTTTCCATTGGCCTCACATTTTATCCTTGCAGGCACATAGTTGACTTTTGTGGGTCACAGAAATGTTTTATCGTTTACAATTGCAGATGGCTCTGAACACTGTAAGACCCTTGAGCTTGTAGCACCACTACAATGGAGAAGAAACAAGTGTGAACAGGAGTTGCAGCAGCTTCAAAAACCTTCATTGCTCTGGCAACAAAACCCACAATTCAACTCACAGAACTCTTCCAGGATCTAAAAGTGACCCGCAAAAGCAATGGCTGGATGTTTCTTACTGAAATGTTTTTTGATTTTTGATTTTTCTTACATTTTATGGGCTTTTCAATGCTTATTAGCATTATTGGAAAACTGAGCTTCACACCCATCCAGCCCTTGAAAGACTGCAAGTCACCTAAAATTATGCAAAAAAAAAAAGTCTTTATTATCTTTATTTTCTTGTATATCTGTGACTTAAAGCACATTCATGCAGAAGAATATATGAAAATGCTTTTAGACCCCCAGAATTTGATCCTTGTATCTTTAATATCTCTGCAAATAGCACGCTTTTCGTGATCTTTTCAGCACCTCCAGTATCTGTCTAGGAAAAGCTCACAGGCTGAGCATTTACAGTATATGAGAGTGCATTCTGTATTCCTACTCACTACGTTATTCTGCACAGGGTCTGGGGCCTTTGTGGTGCACTGAGCTTGCCATCATTACAGGAGTACAAAAAGAGGATCACAGACATGTGTTCTTCAGCACAGCCTTCAGCATCGGCCGCGCTACCACAGGGACTGACTTCCTTTCCTCCTCTTCTTACAGAAGGCCGTTGGATTTTGATCTCCTCTCTCCCCCTCCATCGGCCCCGAGGCATCTGATTAAATGCTAATTAAAGCCGTTAGCGGTGCTATCACCGCTGCTAACTCCTCTCTCTCTGTCACAGAGATTAATGTCCCTCGTTCATCATCCCACCTCTCCCAGCCTGAGTACCTGCCCGGCTCGCAAAACCTGATCAAGTCATCAGCCACCACCTCCCCCCCCAAAACCCCCTCTCATCCACCACCCCTCTCCCATCGCGCAAAGATGGACGAGGGGTTTAAATTTTAATTTGAAAATTGCCCTCAATTACTTCTGCGCCGACCACTTGCCGGAGCTTCTCATGTGGTTGAGTGGGAAGGGGTTACAGCAGCGGGTCAGCGGCCATGATGAGCGATAAGGGGACATTAATAAGAAAGGCAGAGGTTCATTTAAAAGCAGAAAGGACAGTGGGAGCAGCTTTCTCATTATTTAACTCCCCCAGCTTTATTTAAAGGACTTTATTTAAGGATACCAAGTTAATGTGTCCTCCAGGACAGACGGTTAAAGCGCCTGACAGAGTGAGAAAGTTACAGCCATAACTTACACCCTGAGCACACACTGCGGTGCCATCTTTTTTACCTCTTTTGACATTCCCGCCGTTTTCAGGCAGAACGGAACGAGCCTCTGAGGGACATAAAATGTTAGAACAAAGTTACACACATCATTTAATTTTATTCTTTCACAATTTCTGGCCCACAAATGTTTTATTGGTTCCAATATCGGTAATCATTATAAGCTATTGGAATATATTGAGCTATGTATAACAAGTCAGCCAAATGTCATTTGAACTACCACCAGATTGGGGGAAGCTGTGCCCTGGAATATGCAACTGCTCTGCAGGGCCTCATCTGGTGTTTGTTTTATCCTTATGATTTTTACTGAATTGCACTTCATGACTCACGAATGATAAACTTTCCCAGCACCTAAGAGCAAACATGTTGCTGTTAAGGTAGCTTTTTGGGAAGACGTCAGGATGTTGAAACAAAATGTCACACTGATAACAAAAAACAACAATGTTCCTACCTGGCAGCCAAAGCAACACAAATAAGCCAAAAGTGCTGTCATCCAGCGATTTCCAAAGACAATTAACAAATATACAGAGATTTATGCACCTGTGCCCCAGCTGTTAGCACACCAGGAATACTTTTCCTTAATTTCTCACAGTTTTTTCCAACGCTCTGCCGGATGCCTGTCCAAAAGGCTCTAAATCTCCGTGAAAGTGTTTATAACATCACAGCGATTGCCGGGAAATGGGGGGAAACCCACTTGACTTCTCTTTTCCTCTTCATATATATTTCACTGACATAAGACACACATGTAAGAGGACACCATGCTCACAAAGCATGTGAATTGGATATTCCGTGGTACCACAATGGGGGGAAAAAATGTGCAGACTTTGATAAAGATGCCAAGGGGAAAGAATCTGAGCCACATTCTTTTGGGCTTGCAGGAAAAAAAATCCTCAGAGCCAAAGAGAGTTTCAGCTTCTAGGTAATGTGACATTTAATAGGATGTGCAACACGCTCGGAGGATCTGGGGTTGCGTGCTGAGAGAGTGAACAACTCCACATAAAGGTGAGGCAGGCTTTACAGGAAGAGATAGCTTTAACATTTCACTGGTGCTTGATTAAAAGCCTAAATGAGTAACAGCATAATGTTCCCACTCCTTCCATCATCCGTTCATTGCTGCTTCTTCTTCTTCATTTCCCCCCCCCCCCTATCCGGCAGCGGCAGGCACCATGTGTCCGGCGAATGGGAACAAAGAAAGGGGAAGAGAGACAGAGAAAAAGAAGGATGGAGCGACAGGAAGAGGAGAGAATTAGAGCATATATCAAGGCCGTTTTCTCTGACATTTGTGCTCTCGGTGTGGAGAGGCACTATGAATATCAATATGAACCCATGGAGAGGAAACACTTTTTTTTTTTTTTTTTAACTTCTCACTGGGCCATTCATGCACACAAGAAATCTATTCAAGTCAGTGTAATGGCCAGTCTCTGAGCCTGTGCACAGTTGTGTGAACAGCGCTGCCTCGCCTCTACATTTTTCCCTCTCATGAGTGTGGCCGGGCTTGTATTACTGAAAAACACTTTACGTCAAGTGCAACTGTGGTGAACACTACAGTATGTAAATCAGATTGGATTAAACGCTTGCATGAGTTGAGCCTGACAACACCAATCAGCAACACCTACCTACCAACAGCTTTCTCTGTATAGTTTTTTGTGTGTGTGTGTGTGTTTTCACACAGCCTCTCTTCTCCTCTCGGTTCTTAGAGATATAGAGTCAAAGGGATGCAAATCTACCCACTTCCTTCCTCCCCTCCCCCACCTGCAAACATAGATAGCCCCAGGCCAGTCCCAGACCTTTCTATATGCAGAACCAGTGACAGGAGTTACACACTATTCTCCCCCCTGTAAGTTCCCTCAGTAACAAGCTGCGAGCCATGCTCTCTCTCTCTCTGGGCTGCATGTATGAAGCTGTGTGATTGGTTTGGTATGGTAACAATATGGGAATAGTGCGATGCCCACGCCCCCACCTTCTGCCTTTTTTGCATGTGAAGCCTTTCCCTGCTCGCAGTCGTGCATGCATGAGTGTGTGTGTGCATATGTGTGTGTGTGTGAATGTGGACTGCTGGATCCAAGCTTATTACTTTAAGTTGTCTCCAGCCCCAGCGCTAATCCCTGTCTACTTCAGGGAGGGATAACAATAATACAACAAGATCCAGAGGTACTAATGAAATCCTATCAGGTTCCTGAATGTCAGAGAGGGGGCGGGGGGGACTGAGAGTGTATGAGGTATTGATTGAATAGAGACCAAAGCAAGAGAAAGATAAAGGGGGAAGTGAAGAGGAAGATAAAGGCAAGGAAGCGTAGTTGGTGAAAAGTAAGTGAATAAACAGAGGAGTTCAAAAATAAAATAAATTAGAGGCAGACTGAAAGGAAGATGAGGGGAGAGGAAAGCAAAGATTTTTAGAGTAGATGCAAAAGTTGGGTGCAGTTGTCGACAGAATGTTTTCTCCTCGGTGACTGAGCAGGCAGCAGCTAAAGTGCATCAGCCCTGACTTGAATAGGTTTCAGACCTAGACCAATTCTCCCTCTGCGTCCCCGCCAGACCCACCATTCGCCCCTGGGATTGAATTAGGCCTGCCCCATTATACAGTTGCCATGGGGACCCTGACACCTCCGCTGACGAAGTGAGAGCCACGCAAGGCTGAGTTGCTGATCAGAAAGTGTGTGTGTATGTACGTGTGTGTCATTTGTGACCGTACAAATGTCTTTATGTTTGTTACTGATATGTGTACCTATTCTCTCCTACGTGTTTGTCGCTATAGAAGTAGCTGAAATAACTGAGGGCTTTTCTATACATCCAAAAGAGGGAGAATTGATTATGCCTCTAAACATCAGCACAATGGATTTAAAAGAAATTATTTTACATGTGATTAAAACTTTTAGCTTAAATATTGCAATAATGTTTTTAGGAGGCGCAGCCTGTTTTCTCTTTCAAAGCAAAAGAAGTGATGAAATTATATCTAGTAGCTGTCAATGGGAACTTTCAATATGTGTTCAAAGGAGTTGTTAATGAACGGAGAAGATGTCCGTGATCACAAAGCTGAAAACACACCGGATAATACAATCTGGTGTATTACTATAATACACTGGCACTCTGACACGATCAGGAGTTCCACATTAAAACGTAGACAAAACCTACATCCTGAAGGTTTGTGCCTATATCAGATACTATGACCTTATCAGGATGCCTAGCAGCCAGCAACCTGAATTAAAAATATTCTAGAGATAGTACATAAAAATCATTGTGTGGTTAAAACATACATAAAAAATAAATAATAAAATTGCATGGAAAATTCTCTCTTTCTTTATACTTTATTTTTAAACAGTACATTGTACTGTGTTTTACTGACTTTTTCATTTTACAGCGTTGCTCTTCACCTACACCACTTTATAAACAAACAGTCTAACTAAGCTAATAATACACAGACAGATGTACCAAACCCACTTAGTAAGCAATCACAGCGTGGGTTGGAAAACGTTGGAAACGTTGGAAAACGTCAATGAACTTTTGAACAGAGAAAACCCATTGGGGCTTACCCAGATGGCTTGTATAGAATTATTTCAAAGTTGACATGCTAATGTCGAGAAGTTACTTTAAATGCTAAAGAGGCACCAGGTTTGAGTAACATTTGATACGTTTAAGGCCCAAATAACCCTGGAAAAGATATTGTATAGCTATCCGCATAAAGCACTTTCATCACAACCATCAATGCCATGTTAAATCCAGACTAATCACAATGCTATTTAATTTTAATGAGGAAATCAGGTCTTACACCAGCAATTTAAGCCTGGCTAAAAGATTAGGCTTGACTTTTTTTTTTTCATTCAGCTGTATAACATTTAGCTATTGTCATAATTTACACTTAAAAATGTCAGCTACTCAGTAGAATAGAATCTAGACGTACTCAATTATTTTTTAACGAGCACTCAATCTGAGTCAGCACGTGCATATAAAAAGTAGGTACTTACATAGTACTTCCAGTGTCATTTTTCCTTATTTCTGATATACCCTGTAGGTGCCCATTATATTTAGAATATTAGAACATGTTATTTTTCATTTCCACTGAAATATAATGTTGTTCTGCTGTCCTGTCAATTATTTATAAACTCATTTGATGTCAAACATAGTCTAGAAGTTCAGATAAATTTGATGAATTAGTAAAATGCAAGATTAATGACAAGCCCAGTTATGGGCTGAGCAACACAGGACTCTAATCATCTTAACAGAGACATTGTACAGTCTGAGCCTGGATTTTAGAGCACTGTGGTTCTTTTTACATCTAATAATAATAATAATAATAATAATAATAATAATAATAATATAATAATAATAAGATATAATTCAATTTGCAACTGAATCCACAAAGTAAATTTAGCTGTATGAACTCTCACCTTTACCTATTAGTAGATTGCAGAGTGCAGTGAACTTTATTCTGTTTTCTTATCCTGGCAATGGTGGCTGGCTGCTGTAGGACAAACAACTCTTGCTTCTATTCGTCTGGAGTGAGGAGTCCAGTACGATTTGATGAGTCATTAGGGTTAATTTCTGACCAGTGAAAACGATACTGAGGAGAATTATTCAGGATAACCTGAACGTTTTGCTTTTGTTATTTGCTATTGTCAGTTGGTGTTAGCCTCTGTTAGCTATTGTTAGTCTGTTAGCCAGCACTAGTGAAACTTTCCTTGAAATGGGTCAGACATTGTTGGACTTGGACATTTCACAAATAAACTCTCATACAATACAGTATGAGAAGGCCATTGGACTGTTTATCAGACTGTAGGACACTCAAGGTTAACATTAGATGGCATAAGTTAGCTTATAACCAGCTGTTGATGTTTAGCTAGCTCGTTGTCAGCAGTTTGAAGACTGGAGGGTTGCATGTCTAATCTGTTGATAATAAGTAACTGCAATGAGTACCATTAATAAATAAGCATGTTTATGCACATTGTCACATATCACAGCTGTGACTTCAGCTCAGGAGATGAGGTGTGAGGTGAGGAGGAAGAGGATGGTATTTCTTTGGTGACGGGGATCCCTTCTGAGATCATAAAACACAGGTACGATCCTTTTTATCTGGAATCTGAAAAGTAAAGGTGCAAGTAAAACAACTCTTTTCTAATGTTTTTAATGATTTTAAATGTCTGAAATAAAGATGAATTAATTAAAATATTCACTGAAAGCATACCACTTGAATTTTCAGGGAAAGATTGGATTTTGGTTGCAGAACCTTAGACTAATAATGTCTTTTTGTTGCCTGACCTTAACAACAGACTGCAGGGGAGATGTATATCTGCCATTCACCACCATATTCCTGCAAATCATTAAGAGCAGCAAGTGATTCAGAATGTAGTTATGCCCCATTTTAACAAAACAATAAATTGAACAATGATTAAAAAAACATGAAAAAAACATCAGAACTGAAGGGATGGGAAACACAGATTTGAATGAATACTGACTCAATGTTTATTGCTGTGAGTGACCTCTACCACTTTTTGTGATCTTTTTGTACTTTTTTTGGATCTATTTTTCATATTAAATGATTGATTTCCACAGCTTTACAAATCAGATCTTTGCTTGCTGTTTATATTTGCGAGAGAAATGTTGCAAGTCTTTATGAGAATGCAGATATTCCTGTGACAAAAAGGGTCAGTGAAAGATTAATGCGTTTTTTGTTTAGTTGCAGTAAATAAAGAGGTGAGACATAACAAATTAATGGGCATATATTTATATTTCCAGCTTTTTCTAAGTCCCTGTGGCTTGCAGTCTTTAGTTTTCTTTTAGGAACATTTTGTAGGTTAGCTAGGAACTGATCATAAATTTCAGCATAGTTTCACTGTATCTAAATATATTCCTGAATTTATTCATTTCTCTAATTTAACTTGTCTCCCCTGAGAGAGCCGGCGTTCAAGAGATCTCAGTTATCCACTTATTGCAACCTCACTGCACAAACACCAAAACAAACAGTTGGATGGGTACTGAAAGCGGATACCTTGTCTGTCTCCTCACATTGGAATTTTGTCACCAACACAGTTCTAATGGATGGCCAGAGAAAGGATGCCACCCACAGCACCATCTGGCTAATGCCCCGTCCTCGGCTTATGAATTACGCTAAATTGTGCCCAAGAGACAGAAGCCACATGTTCATTATGAAAGCTGCAGGGGTATTAGAGATCCCCTGAGTCGCGCCAAACGAGCTGCATGTCACAGGATGGTGTGACACACAACATGGTGCCATGAAGGGGGGGGGAAAAAAAGACACAACCTTCTCTGGATTTAATAGGATGCATTCATCAGGCAACCTTGACTGGACTCTGACAGGGTTCGTTTTCTTTTGTTTCAACAATGATTCACTGTTCAGTCACAGCTGAATACATACAGTATGGCCAGGTTGTTTGGGAAGTACACTGATGGATACGACTACCAGCACCTGGGAACACCTGCGCCTGATGTGACAAGCTAGTATCATGAAATGGCGAATGAATAACAAGCCAGTTTTTCCACGTTATTGGTAGCATTTTGGGTTTTGACATGTCATTTGTAGTCCCAGCTGACTGTATTCATTCAGCTCTGTGCAAAGAAAACAACAAATACTATCACATATGGATACTATCACTCAAATTAACCAATCATTTAACCTTAATGTTTCCATGATTTGTAGTCATTCTAAAGATATTAAAAGATGCTCACAAGCCCACAATGCAAAAGTCTGCTTGGGCTACTTTAAGTACAGCTAATGGACCAGCCAATGAAAAGTGTCCCAGCCCTCTACTAGAAATATAGCACAGATATTTTTCCTATCTCTGTTTGGCTATATTTGGCATAGAAAGAGGTTGAGTGCAGGTGAGGATCAGGGTTTGGGACTTTGTTGTCATTGTTAGGACAACTAACATGCAATAAGGCCACGGTCAAAGTAACGTGGACTATCAGCTTGAAAAGGAAATGAACATTGGCTATTGATGTGAAGGTCCTGTGTTTTATCCACTCACCCATCCACACCACGGTCTTCCATGTAGACCATATGGTTTTACAATACCATTCTTTTTAATCATAAGTACTATGGCTACTTTAGGGCAGCGGTCCCCAACCCCCGGGCCTCGGACCGGTACCGGTCGGTGAGTCGTTTGGTACCGGGCCGCGAGAGTTGAGGCTCAGGTGTGAAATGTATGGTTTTTCAGGGTTTTTAACGGTTTTCAGCGTTATTTTGTTATCGTTTTTATCGTTAATTCGGTTTTCCTGGGTCTTTTCACGTGTGTTATGAATAAATCTTCTTTTTTTCGGTACCGGTACTACTTTTATTTTGTTGTATTTATCCGTGACACCTTAAAGGCCGGTCCGTGAAAATATTGTTGGGCATAAACCGGTCCGTGGCGCAAAAAAGGTTGGGGACCGCTGCTTTAGGGCACTGTTACAGTGAAGTGTAGCCTTACCACTGGTTGTAATGAGAGGCTTGATCAAAAAACCATTTGGTTAGTTTTTTGTTTTGTTTTTTTATGAAATAAAGGTCTCTATTTGAAACATGGTAGCCATTTTGAAGGAAAATGCCTGCACCAGCAGCTACTATTAGGTGTCTTTATCTGTGTCTAGACCATCATGAGACCAGGCTTACAGCATCTGTCAGTCCCTGCAAAAACTCCCTGGGTACCATAAAAGACTGGGCCCCTTCGCTAAAAGAACTGAGGCTAGAGAACCCAGTGGGGACCCATCGGACGGTATGGAGAGAAATAAAATTATCTGCTGTGGGGTTTTTTTCTCCTTCTTTCATTCCGCCACGGTGTATGCCATGCATTGCCATGAAGGCAGATGGGGGAGGTGGAGGTGGAAATAAAACATGCATGAGTCGCCTGCAGCCCAGGAAAATAATTACTGTCATTTAGCAGACATGTAGAGGAGAGCAGCGCAGCCCAGTCTGCCCACAATATACCACCACACTCCCTGCATACCGATGAACTGGAGGCAAAACAGAGAGGGGTAGGGATGCACTGGCTGGGAGAGGGTTAGGAGACTGTAATAGATGCTATGGCTTACTTTTGGGGATGTTTTCATAAGTCGTTCATAGACGACAGAATCCTCACAAACTGTTGCAATCAATCGAAAATTAAAAAGAAAGAGACTTTCTTTTTTCTTTCTCTGCACTCACTGGAGCTCCAACATTGCTCGACACATTATTGAGCACTGTTCTGTCTCCAGTAGTCCCAAATGACACAAGAAGTACAATATATTTCTCTAAAGATCAGAGGAAAAGATTTGACCTCCGTGTCTTGGCTGAGGCTAAATCAAGCAGTCCTTCTCTCTCATTTAGCCTGTCACTCATCTCTTTTCTCCCCCCCTCCTCTATTTTCTCCACATCTGTCTATCTCCTTCCTGTCTTTTCCTCCTTCCCTTCCACTTGCCTGGAGTCAGACCACAGCACAAATTTATAGGAGGTGGAGGGATGCCAGTGGAGGTCAAATGCGTGAGCAGCTTCCCGTCTGCCTCCCCTATCATTCTTTATGGCTGATCTATCGTGGCGGAGCCTTCATTACCCTGAATTATACGCTACGATTATTACCTCTCCCCCCGGCCTATGCAGGACGGCCCTGGCCTTATCATCTTCTTGGCTTACCCAGGAGGAACGTAATATAGGGAACCCTGGATATATAGCGCAACATCTGCCTCCAACATGACTCCACTGCGAATCTTTGAACTTTAGATCTCTACATTCACAGTATGTGATCTATGTGGTGTGCGACTGGGCTCACTGGTTTATTTGTGGGGAGCTATAATGGGCTGCAGAGACACATCGCCTGCTGCGGGTGTGGGATGCCATGCTGTATATATTCTGTAGGTTTAATTACTGATCACCACATAACTTTAAATAAGAGGATATTCCTTCTGATGCTAAAGTGGAAACCCACCTCCTGTTGTTCCGAGTCCTTTGACTGACTTAGACCGCATGCTCTTCAAAAGATACACAGCACCTCAATTGTAACTATCTGCAATGTAGTATTTGGGTGTGCAGCCTGCATTTTGTAGAGCATTTTCCCAAGAAGCAGCAGCTTCCACATACTTATTTTCCTTCCATCTGGTTCTGATGTTTAGGGGAAAATGCAGCAATGACCCAACTGCAAAGAAATCATGTTACTAAACTAAATGCTCACTCTCATTGAGTTTGCAAATGACAAAATCCTGGAATTTCGCACTGTATAAAACACTTAGTTTGGACTCCTGTTGATATTGTTCCTCTCCTCACCAACAGTGTCACTGCAGATGTTTAGTACCACAACTTAGTTGCCAGTGTGAAGCTCGATAATCTGAGAAATCAGCAGGGTGTTCAGATAGCAGCAGTCTTGATATACTCTACTTTTTCACAAGTCATTTTCGAGTGGGCGCGCTGAGAGAACCTGTGCTGAATCTTGGTGTAAATATCAGTGCAGGCACAGAGGGGGGTAACAGACAAGGACTGGATGACACATACACTGCAGCACACTTCATCATCTAGGCTCCAAATCAGAAGTATTTCTCAGGGGTTTTGCAAAAGTTTTGCCTTACAGATATCTTTCTGTAATATCAGAGACAGAGAAACAAATTCTTCTGCTCTAGTGAAACCTCTGTGGATGCAAATGCACACCAGGCGGAGCCAGAAGTAGAGTTACAAGCCCAATTCTGAAAATGTTGAGATGCTGGGTAAAATATAGATAAAAATAGAATGCAGTGATTTGCAAATGTCATAAACTCTTATTTAGAACACTGAAAACATCAAGTGTTTAAACTGGCAGATTTTCATGAAAAATATTAGCTCATTTTAAGTGTGGGGCGATCGTGGCTCAAGAGTTAGGAGTTCGTATTGTAATCGGAAGGTTGCCGGTTCGAGCCCCGGCTTGGACAGTCTCGGTCGTTGTGTCCTTGGGCAAGACACTTCACCCGTTGCCTACTGGTGGTGGCGCCAGTGTCCGGCAGCCTCGCCTCTGTCAGTGCACCCCAGGGTGGCTGTGGCTACAATGTAGCTTGCCATCACCAGTGTGTGAGTGGATGACTGGATGTGTAAAGCGCTTTGAGGTCCTTAGGGACTAGTAAAGCGCTATATAAATACAGGCCATTTACCATTTACCATGGCAGCAACTCATTATAGGAAAGTTAGGACCAGACTGGAAAAGTAAGTTGTACTAAAATTAAGCAGGTATAATAAGAGCAAGAGTTTCTCAGAAGTAAAGATGGTTCAGAGGTTCACCAATCAGCAAAAAATGGTGTAACACCTTCTACAAATTGCAAAGAGTTTGAATATCTCATCATCTACAGTAAATAAAAGATTCAGAGAATCCGGAGAAATCTCTGTGTGCCCTCGGCCTTGCATATTTTAGCAAGACAAAGCTGTAATATTAATGCTGCATCTAGTTTAATAGAATGGCTTTTTGGTAGAAGAATCCAGGTGTTGAACTAGAGTGCCTACAGACCAGAACTAACCAAGAAATCGCAGAAATCGCAGGACTATATTAGACAAACATGAGGCATTGCAGCTGCCTCCTCAGTTCCCAGATGTTTACAGACTATTGTTAAAAATTGAGGAAATGCCAAACAGTGGTACAGTGGGGCAAAAAAGTATTTAGTCAGCCACCGATTGTGCAAGTTCCCCCACCTAAAATGATGACAGAGGTCAGTAATTTGCACCAGAGGTACACTTCAACTGTGAGAGACAGAATGTGAAAAAAAATAAAAAATCCATGAATCCACATGGTAGGATTTGTAAAGAATTTATTCGTAAATCAGGGTGGAAAATAAGTATTTGGTCAATAACAAAAATACAACTCAATACTTTGTAACATAACCTTTGTTGGCAATAACAGAGGTCAAACGTTTACTATAGGTCTTTACCAGGTTTGCACACACAGTAGCTGGTATTTTGGCCCATTCCTCCATGCAGATCTTCTTGAGAGCAGTGATGTTTTGGGGCTGTCGCCGAGCAACACGGACTTTCAACTCCCGCCACAGATTTTCTATGGGGTTGAGGTCTGGAGACTGGCTAGGCCACTCCAGGACTTTCAAATGCTTCTTACGGAGCCACTCCTTTGTTGCCCGGGCGGTGTGTTATGGATCATAGTCATGTTGGAAGACCCAGCATCGTTTCATCTTCAAAGTTCTCACTGATGGAAGGAGGTTTTGGCTCAAAATCTCACGATACATGGCCCCATTCATTCTGTCCTTAACACGGATCAGTCGTCCTGTCCCCTTGGCAGGAAAACAGCCCCATAGCATGATGTTTCCACCCCCATGCTTCACAGTAGGTATGGTGTTCTTGGAATGCAACTCAGTATTCTTCTTCCTCCAAACACGACGAGTTGAGTTTATACCAAAAAGTTCTACTTTGGTTTCATCTGACCACATGACATTCTCCCAATCCTCTGCTGTATCATCCATGTGCTCTCTGGCAAACTTCAGACGGGCCTGGACATGCACTGGCTTCAGCAGCGGAACACGTCTGGCACTGCGGGATTTGATTCCCTGCCGTTGTAGTGTGTTACTGATGGTGACCTTTGTTACTTTGGTCCCAGCTCTCTGCAGGTCATTCACCAGGTCCCCCCATGTGGTTCTGGGATCTTTGCTCACCGTTCTCATGATCATTTTGACCCCACGGGATGAGATCTTGCGTGGAGCCCCAGATCGAGGGAGATTATCAGTGGTCTTGTATGTCTTCCATTTTCTGATGATTGCTCCCACAGTCGATTTTTTCACACCAAGCTGCTTGCCTATTGTAGATTCACTCTTCCCAGTCTGGTGCAGGTCTACAATACTTTTCCTGGTGTCCTTCGAAAGCTCTTTGGTCTTGGCCATGGCGGAGTTTGGAGTCTGACTGTTTGAGGCTGTGGACAGGTGTCTTTTATACAGATGATGAGTTCAAACAGGTGCCATTCATACAGGTAACGAGTGGGGGACAGAAAAGCTTCTTACAGAAGACGTTACAGGTCTGTGAGAGCCAGAGATTTTCCTTGTTTGAGGTGACCAAATACTTATTTTCCACCCTAATTTACGAATAAATTCTTTACAAATCCTACCATGTGAATTCATGGATTTTTTTTTCACATTCTGTCTCTCACAGTTGAAGTGTACCTCTGGTGCAAATTACTGACCTCTGTCATCATTTTAGGTGGGGGAACTTGCACAATCGGTGGCTGACTAAATACTTTTTTGCCCCACTGTAAACATGGCCCTCTATTCAGATTTTACACAGCATCCCAACTTTTTCTAAATTGTGTTATCCAGCTGGAAATGTGTCATTTGGCTTGAAGCTGCAGACATAATCAGATCTGTAACAGCATTACACATCAAAGTCACAAACAATCTTGTGTTTCAACCATTAGGTTCTTTCCATTTATGAGAATAAATTTATATTAGTGCAGTTCAAGAGAACTGCAAGAGAAAGCCCCCAAATGGCCATAAATTTGAATGAATAATATTGTATTGCTTCAGCTGATCCAGGTTTCTAATTTTGCCAGATGTTGTGGGTCGAGTTTATAAAGTTAATGTATGTCATATAAATATCCATCATATTACACTCTGAAAGGCAGCAAACTATAAAAAGAGTAAAAAAAATCCTAAAAAAACAACAAAAAACAGGAGGATGAAAATATTTGCTTTTTCTTCAAACTTAACTGTGTATCTAAAGTGTACTTTCTCTGTACCAGAAACATCCAAGACCTATTAAAAGCAAACTGATTCACTCACCATGGAGCTGGACAGATTGGTTTGGTGGATCTTTGTACTGGTAGTCTAATAAATCAAAGACCAGCACTGGTTGTGGTCCTCTGCTGCTGTAGCTCATCTGCTTCAAGGTTTGATGAGTTTTACATTCAGAGATGCTCTTCTGCATACTTTGGTTTTAACGAGTAGTTATTTGAGTTACTGTTGCCTTCTTGTCAGTTGTCAGATTTTTCTCGATAAACCTTAGAGATGGCTGTGTAGGAAAATCCAACTCACTTGGATCACCTCTCTTCCTCTACCATCCTCAGGTCGTCTTGACTGTGTCTGCATGGCTAACTTGCTGCCCTGTGACTGGCTATTTTTCTTAATCAGCAGCTGTACAGGTCTACCTAATAAAGTGTCAGCTAATTGCATGTGAAAATGTATTATTTGCTCATCTTGAAAAACAAAATCTTAAAACTAAAGGATATTTTTTTTGTAAGAGATTACTGAACCAGTGTTAAAGATTTTAATAGGAACCGCAGGGATCAGTTGAACGGAGGAGTCGGAGAAGCCAGAAAGTACAGAGAGTTGGACATTGCTGGTTTCAGTCTTTTCGGAAAACTTGTTGACAGCAAGAAATAATAACACCAGACCTGATCTTTGAAGGGGTCCTCCAGCAATACTGCTATAAAGTTTTGTAATCTCACCAGAGACAGATAATAAAACAGAATGGTCAAAATCAATACGGCAGAGATGAAGATCTCCAAACTTTTAGTCAGTAGTATGAGTCATGCTTCAAAACAGCTGGCCCAGCAATTCCCATCGTGCAACTCAGTAACATGTTTCATCAGGCCCTTCCTGTCTACAGTGTATATCTTTGAGCCTCCACACCTCAAGCTTCTAAAGCATACATCAAGACATAATCTTTCAGACCTCAGAAACTCTTTACCGAGCAGCTGTTTTCTGTGGCTGAGAAGCACCACCCAAACCAAGTGAACTGACAAACATGTATGAAATCCAAGCATGCTGCCAAATAAGAGCGTCTTTATTGGACTCATCTGCAAGACTGGATTACATTCAGGGACCAAATGTTTTTGCCAGTAACAGAGACGTAAATGTACACATTTTGAAATTTATGTGAAAGGATTTGGTTACAGCAAAAAAGAAATACTAATTAAAGGCCTGCAATCTGATGCACACAGTCTCATGGATAAAGGTCTTGACATTCACATCACATTTTTTGTTTTATAAATAGGATACATTGCAATAATATAATCTTTAGGAGACTGTACTGGGATTGGAAAAGTGGCCCATAAAATAAAATACAGATACCTGAAAACTGATATAGTTACACTACAAACGTAGAGTTTTTTGTTTTTGTGTGAATGGCATTTATTGTATTGCACTACTTTCTCGTAGCTTACAAGGCAGAAAGCCAGCACGTACAAAGCCATCAGCTCCACCGATGGGCACAATTACAGAACTTGTTGTGTTATATCATGTCCTAAGTGTAAGTACAGACTCAACAGGGGGTGGTAGACAAGATCTGGATGCCACACACACACACACACACACATATACAGAAACACACACTTCTCACCTCCCAGCATGCTGCTATATCGGGCAGTCAGGCAGGGAGTCAGGGAGCAGTAACAGGGCTATTAGGACTCTCAGGGACCCTATCGATCTCCTCATTGATCCCCTCCTGCCTTGGCTGGTTCAGACTACTGTGCGGGTTTATACAGTTACTCCAGGAAAGAGCAGTGAAACACTACAGGTTAAGAGCACAGTGTAACAGCTGAGGACCGACATTAAAAGAGAAGCAAAAGAGTCACTTAAAAAGCTTCAAACCTTCCTCTCCTCCCTTCCTACCTTTTTTACTTCCCCCTTTTCTCCCACTTTTTGTCCTATTTTCTTAAGAAAAAGCTTTTAGCTCACTTTTTCCTTTCGTGCATCTTCTACAGGATAAAATTACATCATCCCTAAAGAGTGAAGTGCATGGTTTCACAGTGTAAAGATGTTAACTTTGCGCTGAGATTTATAATCTGTGACAAAATAGCAAAGAAACTTAGCCACAATCCCCAGTGTGATAGAGCATCAACACGGTTATTGAAACCAGGCAGGCTGGAGCCTTCATCCTGCTTCAAGCTGGGTCATATTAAAGTTACATATGTGACTAAAGGAATAAGACATACATTTGCTCCACATGATGAACCCATCAGATTTGTTTTTGTAGATGAAAGGGATTTTTTTATGTATTTATTTCAAACCTTTCTTCATCCTGAGATTACCAAGCAGAGCTGCGGGGCTTTCATTCTGTAGCCACAGGCTCTGGTAATAGAGAATAATACAGCAGTGCCCCCAGTGGGCTTGTTGTGGTACTGGTCTACAACAAACTGTCAATCTCGTACACACCTTTTTTTGTGTATGCATAAACTACCCTCTTGTATTTCAAGAGGGTCATCAAAACAGTCTTATTATTGATAATAACATTATTGATTGAGCGAATAACTGTATAAAAAGCGCAGTTGTGTACTGCTGAGTGTGCAGCGTGACCCTGATTAATGACAGGGGATGGCAGGTCCTCATCAGAGTCCATCTGATTAATAACCGGCCCTTCAGTCCTTCCCTCACAACTAATGGCTCTCTGTCTCGCTGTCTATTATTATCACTCAATAATGAGATCTAAAAGAAGGTGTGTGTGCTTGTGTGTGTGTGTGTGTCTGTGTGTGTATGAGAGAGGTTTATCAGATATTTGCATATCTAAAATCTCTTGATGTGATGAAATGTAACTATATTTATTTACTCTGTATTTGACAAACTTTACTACTCAGTTCAGTTCTTCGTTATACCACCACTCTGCTAAAATGAGAAACATGCAGTACATTTAACTGCATCAGAGTGCAGAAAAAGAGAAAAGAGAGCACTGAAGGAAAATATCAACAGTGGGAATTCTAGTATGTGACCAAAAAGGTGAGGAGGGAAGAAACAACAAAAACAGAGGCTTCAGTATAGGGTTGTAAAGGATCACTAAATTTCCTGATAAGTATGAAAATGATATAACTTAGTTCCTTTGACCTTTGAAGTCATCCGATCAAATAATATCACATCAGTGTCCGTCCTCTCCACCTATACTCCTGCTGCATCAAAAAGATTATCTTTTTGAGGAATTTTGTTGCAGCTCCACAAATGACTACTAAAGGTCTTCTGAATAAATTTTGTCTTAGGATTAACCTTCATTCAATTACTGATCTGAAAGTATATTATAAATGATAAGTACTGTAGGCTTTCTTTAAATGTGGGTGAACTGAATGTTTACAGTCATGTGAGAGAGATAGCTGCGTATACGACTGTAAGTTAATGGTACAGGGATCAATGATAACTGAATGTGTGAAAAGCTACTGCAGTTACCATGGAACCGCCATAATATGACAACAGATAATATCAGCTAATCAGTTAATGATAGGGGCCCTCGCAACAAAACAGCTGTTACGCTGTGTTGGTGTTATTGTGCTGTGAAAAAGCATTTGCCCCCTGCCTGATTTTTTAGTTTTAAATAAATACAAAATGCAGCTTTTAAATGGTGATCTATTTTATTAAGGGGAAGACTTTAAGAAAAACGTATTGTGGACTGACGAGACAAAAGCTTAACTTTTTGGAAGGTTTGAGTCCCGTTACATCTAACGTTAAACTAACACAGCGTTTCATGAAAACAACATCATGCCAACAGTAGAAAACATGGTGGGGGTAGTGTGACGGACTGAGCCTGCTTTGCTGCTTTAGGATGACTTTCTATAGTTGATGGAACCATGAATTCTGCTCCCTACCAGAAAATCCCGAAAGACCAATGGACAATGATCTGAAACCCAGATCGGACATTCGTGCTTGAAAACCCTCCAATGTGGCTGAATTAAAACAATTCTGCAAAGAAGAGTGGGCCAAAAAATCCTCCACAGTGACCTGAAAGACTCATTGCCAGTTATCACAAACACTTGATTGCAGTTCTTGCTGTCATGGTTAGCATGATCAGTTTTCCCATGGTGGTGAGCATTGTTTTTTCCATAATAAATGAAATCATCATTTAAAAACTGTGTAATGTATTTACTCGGGTTATTTTTTCTAAATGTGAGGAATAGGGAAAAAAAACCAACTAGGAAATCAGAAAGAGAGCAAATACCTTTTCATGTCACTGTACACACACAGAAGAAGAAAGTTGGAGGTACACTGAGATATTATTTCTCACCTACAGTCAAGCTGTTGTAATGGCACAGACACTGAAATCCCCATGGGCAATGGTGCATTCCCAGATGAAAATTACACACAGCAGCACTTGTTCCTGATTATTTCCTGGCTGTCTGCTATGTACAGGCGGCAAATTGCGTGTCATTTATTTCTTGCAGGTCAGCCTATTCATACTATCAGTCATGCCAATTTGCAACAATAGTGTTAGAGGTAAACACTCATTATTTTTTTTAGTCGTCATCTCCAAATTCAGCCAAAGTGGTCAGAGTAAAGTTTCTGTGCTGCTAAAAATACCTCAGTTTGAAATCTCACAGGGCGCCGGGCCCTGTGTCAGGATTCTGAATTCCTGTTACTGATTCATAGGAGTCACTGTGCATGTTAATCACTTTCTAATTCCAGCATACTAACAAGCTGATACATGACACGATCGTCACATACAAACAAGTTGTTACAAAAACATGGCTGTGGTGCAAGCTCTAGATCAGGGGTGGGCAATCTCAGTCCACGAGGGCCGGTGTCCCTGCAGGTTTTAGATCTCACCTTGGGTCAACACACCTGAATCACATGATTAGTTCGTTACGAGGCCTCTGGAGAACTTCAGGACATGTTGAGGAGCTAATTTAGCCATTTAAATCAGCTTTGTTGGTTCGAGGACACATCTAAAACCTGCAGGGACACTGGCCCTCGTGGACTGAGATTGCCCACCCCTGCTCTAGATTCACATCAAACTGAGGGAGTTAACGCCACACTGATAAGACGCTCTGATAAGGTCCATAAAACCATTACACTCTGAAAGTGTAAATAAGAAATCTGATGACTGCTGCATTCATAAGAATTAGAAGGGGGGTGGACAGCTCTCATTCATAATATCATTCAAGAGTAGCTCATATGCCTTTTATAAATAGGTGACTTATGATGATGATGACAAATAAACAAGGGCAAAGTGCAATGCTAAGGGACAAACAGAAAGGAGAGGCAGCCATGAATGTCACATAACAAAACATTAAACTCTCTTTACCTCTTACCTCTGAAATTTTTGCACATTTAAAACATGCAAAGCTGCTGTGGATGTAAGCATTTGCACAAATTTGAACAGATTTTTGTTTTCAGAGAAAGAAGCCTTTGCGTCTGTAGAAACTGTAAAGATAGACAGAGTTTGTTATTCCTCTTTATGTGACAGAATGTGAATTAATACTTTCATTTTCTTATAATAGGCTTAAACATTATAGGATGTTGTCAGCAACAAGGCCAAAGTACACACAGAGAATTCAAGGATACGATCTATCCAGTAGCAGATTTAAGAGGAACGAGAGGAAAAACATAAAAGATGAATACGTATAGAGTGACATGAAACACGCACGGACACATGAGTGACGAATATTCAGTATGTGAATCAGTTCTCCAGTTAAGCAAAACAGGTCTGGAGGTTTATTGGAAAATTACCTTTTTTATTTTTATGTGTGTGTAAAACAAATCAGTTTCGCGAAATGGAGTCGGTTTTATAACCACCTTTATTTTTATTAAAAGACAGCTTTTTTTTCTTCAGTTTCATTCCACTGTTACAATTGTTCAAAACAGTAAAACAAAAAAGAACACTTAAACTACTGGCCTGTATCCAGTATTTTTTGGCTCCAATATTGAGCAGGTTAAATAGTAATTTTTTAAAAACAAAAAACTATATTTACTAAGCCAAAACATTTAAAGTTAAGCAGTATTTGTGTTTCAGGCATTTTAAATAATGTCCTTGATACTATGCATGCGGGGTATAAACTTAAGAATGGTACTTAAAACTGCCACTGCACTTAGAAAGGCAGAATATATGAAGGAGTACTGTAGTTTTTTGTGTGTATTTTTACTTGTACACTATGTAAAGGGATCAGGAAATAACTGCTGTATCCACTACCTCTTAGTTAGTCAATAATTATGTGATAATTATGAAGAATTAACTTGTATTTATATATCATATTTTATAGAACGTCTGCTAAGTGTGCACATGCATTATGTTCTAGTGAAAATCATTGTTTTAAACCTTCTTAAGCTTATAAAGCCTTAAAATGTTTCAGAAATAGGGTTGTTGTTGTCTTTGCCTTCCTTTTATTTTGTGATATTTTGCTGGGACTATTTTATCAGGTGTTTCAGAAGAACAAAAGTAGCTTTTCATTTTCTTTTTTGTTTATACCATTACACATCTTGGTAACTCAGATTTTCACATAATAGGTAACCACTGAGTCTTCATCTTCTCCAATCAAGCCTGTCTGCATGCGCTGCTGATACCTGTCTAATAAGCTTCGGTTATTGTCTTTTCAGAGCTCAGCTAAAAGACGATCCTCTGGCTGTGTGTCTGCCTTGCAGTATCACTCTAATTCTTCTGACCTTAGAATAATACTGTGTTAATATACAATCGAGAGGAGGGCAGGCCCTTCCCCGTATGTCTGAAGAGGCAGGGCAGCTTTAGCAGGCTGACAGTCTCTGCTACAGTTCAGTACTCAAACGTAGTCAGGATTTTTCTACTACTGGCAAGGCTACACTCATGTCATCCTGAAAGGTACCGAAGAGATACTTCATTGCTACTTGTGAAAAAGCGTCTTTCAATCACAGGACAGAATAGACAAAGAGGACTGCAGTAAAATGCAACAAGTGACCATGAATGTGAAGAAGCAGTTGTTGTCCTTATTTTGTTTTCTTCTGCCTTCTGTGGGACTTGTGTTGATGTGTACCGGGATCTACCTGGTGTCCCAGGAGAACGTGCATGAGAACGCTCTGAGGGTCATTTTTGTGTATATCATGATTGGCTGTGGCCTCCTGGCTATGGTCATTGGGGTCTGCTGGGGCCTCTGCTCAGGCATAAAGACCGAGAGAATTGGACGCGAGCGACACATCCAGGTCTTCACTATTGAAAGGTAAATCTGTGTTTTCGTAAGAGGTGTGCATTCAATGCAAAAAACAAATGCAGAAAAAAATGTTTGTGTACCATAAAAATTCTTTGAGTAGAAATTGTACATATGATTGTACATATAACATTAGCCCCTATATTAAATATATTAAATATCTCAATTCTTAGTTTGTATATATGAAACAATACACCAAATATCTATCTATCTATTTTCCCTTACAGACTGAGCTCTTTTCCTCCTTCATATGAAGATTCCCAAGAAAGTCAAGTCTGCCCTGATGCGTCTCCTGAGTTTATGGTCATAGTCGATAGCACAGACATGCTGATGAGCCTGGCTCCTCCGTTGTACAGCCAGGACAGCCCAGAGGCCCCAGACTGCAGGTTTAGCTGGGAGCAACCTCCACCATACAGTGAAGTTGAAAGTATTCAGCAGGGACATATGGATGCAGAGGAGCTGAGGGAGCGCTTGTCTGGACACTGAGGGAAGAACAGTTTTTGCCTGACTGGTTGAGAGAAAAAAAGGAATGCAGATTGCAGAAGTGGATGACTTCCACACCAAGCTGAGTGAGAAAGTTCCAGAACAACTGGAAATGTTTTTATGTCACTGGATCGCTCAAGTGCCAAAAGATGGACAGCAGAGATGTGCTGACATCATCTTTCTGCCATGAATCTACAACCTAGTGTCTGTCATCCGTCGTCTAACAGGCCTGAGGGTCTTTACACGGGTACGGCCAGAATGAGCCTCAGTTTTAAGCTGCAAAAATTATTTGGTGTGACCGATAAGCATGGTTGTATTACTCCAGGTGGACGAGGTTTCATTTAACAAGGAGAACTTACTTTTATCTGCACTTCATTCAACAACTGCTGTGTTGGATGATTTATGCATTAGAAAATGCATAAACTAGTTTTTAAAGGTTAATCTTTGAAGCCTGATATATTGTCAGAGTTGAATCAGCTTTACTCTGCATAGCAAACAGGTAAGCTCACTGTCTTTATCGTCTGTTTGTTCATGGAAATAAAATGTCTTTATTACATTTCTAACAATATTTACACTACAGTGAGTAACAAATGCCCTGCCTATTGCAAACAGAATAACATTCAGTTATCAATTACCTCTGAATCTCAGTCCACCATAATTTATATGAATATTTGCTGTTTGTTAATCAGAAGTTCTTATTTAACCTTTATTCAGCTGGGCTATTCACAGAAATTCTGAAAACCTCTTTTCAGTTAACAGTGTTGGAACGTGTAGATGAAACACTGAACAACTTGGCTACTTTTACACTTTTTACACTACAAAATTTTTGCATTTCATATGAATTTCTTATAAGACGCATTAATTTAAAGTCTTTACAAAGTCTTTCATCCACTTTTTGCTGTCTTTTTTTAAAAAAAATGGATGAAGTGATCTAATCTGCTGATTGCAAGATCATCTTGCAGAGATGGACAGATAATGGAGAGTGCATTGATGAGTGGTTTTTAATTTGCAGTCTTTAACAAATTTACTATGCCATCACCCAATGTAAGGTTTATGCCACAGCTTCCTTAATGAATAGTGTTCGTAATTACCCAGACCATTTTTTATGTTTCTGCAAGTTAATCTACCAGTGTGTGCACGCACTTTAATCAAAGTTGTATTTTTAATTTTGAAATTAATTTTTGCTGTTATCCATAAATTGTAAAATTTGCTCTTTTACAAAAATTTAATATTAAAGAACTTTTTTTTTTTTAAATTAAGATGCCAAATTACAGTTCTTTTTCTTGTATTTCTGAATAAAAAAAATATTTTGGACTTCTCAGAGAAGTCCAGCGTGCCAGCTCAAAGTTGGAGACCTGCCTAATAAATAAAACTATCATTTTTAGTTTTAAACAAGTTTTTTGAAATATTTTTGTTTATATGACAGATGACCTAACAAATTATTATTTAGCACTGTAAATTATTGTCTGATCTTTTGAGTACATTAATGTGACTTGGAACTATGTAACTAGTGTGACCTAACAATATACTGTGACTGAAAATACTGTCTGACTGTTACATGTTTTCTGCCTTTGCTGAATGTGCACATGCTTTCTGTGTATGACACTATAAGATGTCCTAATAAAGTATTTCAACACATGAAGACTACACCTGACGGCGCACTTCATCCCAATAAAAAGGCCGGTCGAGCACAAACAGCAGCATTGCAGCTAACCCATTTTTATACACAATATAAAGAGGAAAAGAGTGGTTGCTGCCATTTTTTAAATTACACTATTGGTGGTATTTTTTGATGGTATTTTTTTTCCTAATCATGCTTTTGGCTATAATATGCTAAAGCTTAAACAATTTTAATTAAATTGTGTTTTTAGCAACTTGTCTAAAGTTGATAAAGTGCCCCTTATCCCCGTCCAACTTAAGAAATAACACCTGATGCTATAAAACTGTTGTATGGGGCAATAACCTGCTATGGCTGGCTGGTAATGTCTGGCTGGCTGAGTGAACACATCCTTACGGATATCCACTGGCATATCCTCAACTGATAAAGACAGCAATCAGGCTGTTTATGAGTTCTGCGTGTCTCATTCAGGCCATATAAAGATCAGCCTTCTTCATTTTTTTGTCTCAACACAACAACTTCAACACACTTTATGCTTAAAAGCACGCTCTTTCCTCGAATAACGAAAGGGCATTCATACACCTCCTGATATATGGTGTCAGCGCAACAAAACACCTAAGGGGAACATATTTCACTAAGTCTGTTTTTTTCTTTTTGTCCTTAAAGCCATCTGACTAAATGAAAAGGACAAGAATTACACACAAATATTTTATTTGGATTAAAAAAAAAAAAGAAATAATGAATTCAAACATGATCATACAACATTTTCAAATTCTAAATTAAAGAATAAAAGCTAAAACTCTGTTGAGAGCACATTTTTCTTTTTAACTTATGTAGGTTTGAAATATGATTGTGGTTACTTATCAAGTATTCATAGAAGAAATATGTTTTAATTTTATGGCTTTAATAAACTTAACACATATTTATACCACAGTATACGATTATACTGTATGTATTATGGTGCAGTACTAGCCTCGGTTTAGGCAAATATGATGCAAATTTCAACTCATACATGCAAATTAATATTTAATTTTGTTTTAAAGTTTAAACAGAAGGTTAACTAAAGTGTTCAGATTTTTAAAAGGTCAAATAGTTGAAAACATGCTGTGATAGGTTCGAGCAATCTGAAATGTGAGTTTGCACGCTCATAATCTGTTCGCTGTCGACCTTTTTTTCATTATTTATCCACAACAATAATTACGCCTGCCACGTTTATCCACTAAATGGTAGTCGTCAATAAAGAACAGAGAACACTGTGTGCGACTTTAACTTTATTTTTGAGAGACAAATGTCAGCGGTAAGCATCTGAGTCAAAAGAGAAATGAAAAATGAGGCTGAAACTACAGAGATATTTTAAAGATGAAACCAAGAAAGTAACAGGAAAGGGTGCTTTGAGGATATTTTTCATGTGTTTGCATACGAGTGTGAGAGTGTTTTTTGGTTGGTTTGTTTTTTCACTTGCTCATGTGATTACATTTGGGCCACGGCGTCCTGTCCTCTCGTGAATGTTAGAGATCTTCAGGGCAATGGCAATGAGAGGACCCAGCACCACCTGAAGACAAAGCAAAGAGAGCTGAAGGCAGAGCTTCGAAACTCAATCAGACCTTTAAATCTTTCACATTCACACTAAGTTACTGTCGAGTTCTTGAGAATTTCGTGAGCTTTTTGGTCAGTTTTTCTGTGCGAGGTTGGCACATTATATTTATAGACATCACGTGTTAACAGATTCCAGAGCAGATAACCGAGTTAGACTTACGTAAGTCTAGACCTTTAAAACTGTTTCAACATCCGCATTAAGGGGATTTTATAGGAGCTTTAACTTGGTTATTCAACTGGTTCTTTTTTATTTTTACATTCAGAAAATGCATACAAAGTGAGCATGAGACAACAAATAATGACAACATCCCACAAACTTGACATTATGACTAACAGGTTTGCTGTTGGGTCAGTGTTAATTTGAACCCTTTACTGCACAACATTGTGTGATGGAAAACAGCAGACATGTACAGGGCCGTGCAAAAGTCTTGAGACAGCCCTCATTTCTTTATATTTTGGTTGAAAGAGGCCAAACCTTGTCTTTACAAAAATCCAGCAAGGACCTGAGAGATGCATCTGAGCCTTCGGCTGATCCATCTACTGCTCACTGAACCCTCATCAGAAATGGTCTCAGTGGAAGAGTGGCTGTCAAGAAGCCATTGTTAAGGAAGGGAAACAGGGAGAAAGGGCTGAGGTATGCCAAATTACACACTGAATTTCAGCCAGATCTTGTCAAAATGCATGGAATTATAAATGCAGGAAAGTACAGAAAGATTTTAGTCTATCACATAGTACCATGTGGAAAGCAACTGATAGACAACAAATGCATTTTTCAGCATGACATTGATCTGACATATACTCCCAGTCCGGTAAAAACATATGTGGATAGATAAACACACAATAAAACACAATCAGTCATGGACTGGCCTCCCCTTCCCCTGAACTTCAATATTATTGACAAAGAACAAAAGAAAAACCAGCCAACATCCAAAAGAGAGCTTAAAGTGTCCTTCAAGATGCCTGGAGAACTATTCCTGAAGAAATTATAAGTAAATCACTAAATCTATTTACCATTTTCTGGTGATCTCAAGACTTTTCCACAACACTCTACATTGTATGATATTCTCATCCCAAAACTGCTACATGCAAAAAAACATGTATTACACTGAAAGCACAGATTTTACTACGGCTGCACACAAACATGTGGCTTTTTTTTTTTTTAGCTTGGCTGAGAATCTTGTAGATAAAATCTGTCCCTCTAATCTAGCTGAGTAAGCATGGCGTGCAATCATGTATGTCGTCTCTGACAATTCATGCGCGCTGGGTAAGGGCCAGAATGATTAGATGCTGAATTTATGATCTAATGATGGATAATCCGAGGGTTCAGTGTAATGCCACAAATAACACATTTTTATTGGCTGAATAAACACAGCAGCTAAATCACAGTTCAGGTACGCTTATCGTAACAGCAGTTTAGCGAGGAGGATTTTCTATTTTCATGAATAAAAAGGGGGATGTAACATTGGGACATAACTTCATGCTGCCCTATACGTTTTGAATTACCGCACCTGCATTTTAATAATAAAAGACTAAAAAGTAATTCTCAAATACAAACTTTGTTGCTTTTCTTTGCTTTTTTTATGTGGCAAAGTCAGAATTGAAATGTCGTTAATCTGAACACACACACACACACACACACACACACACACACACACACAACTCTAAATTGCGAAGGCATCTTTATAACTCCCGGGAGTGTTTAAAGTACACTACCTATCCCAAACATCCATAGCCACACAACAAGCTTTCATTGTTAAACACTCCAAAGTCTACAGGCCAGTCATCTAACAGTTTGAATGAAAGTTATAATACATAATCACAATACAACCACAGTACATGCTGTATCCTCTTTTTTTTTTTTTTTTAACTGCTCAGCCTGACATAAACCTCGGATCAAAATTTAACCATACTTCATCAATTATTGCCTGAAGACGTGAGCTCAAGACAACAAGTGATGAAACCCTTAGACATTGTATCACTACAGAGTATTTACTCTGCTAATATGTAGTGAATTACAGTATGTCAGAAGTAACATGTAAACAATTAGTAAATAAACTGCAGCAGGAGTGTTTTCCCCTGTTCCCTGCTGAACAGCCGTCGAACCGTCTTCTGGCCTTTAGACTCAATTAAAAGTCGCGGCCCTGAATACTCAAAAACAAAACTGCCTAGGAGCAGGCGCTTGTAATCAGGCTGACTGATCAATGGCACACACTGTGCTAGGTTTAAGATATTAAATAGAGTCTGTTTCTCAACTTCCAGATAACATATTCCAACATTATTCCTCTTGCAATCTGAGCCATATGTTTTATTTCTGCTATAAACGTCACAAGTTTTGGAACGACTGCTTCATAATTATGTTAAAGGTTTTAAGGGACCCAGATAAATATAGACTCTTTTCATTCCTGTTTTTGGGGTTCCACTTGTTCCTCTCTGCAGCACAAATATTTTTCCTTTACATCCCTGTTAAATTTCCTCCTCCTCCTCCTGGAAGTCATCTAATTCCCGCATCCAAGTCTAAGATGAATTTCACAGCCTCTATGTTTTATATACATATCATGCATTTAATATGTTGAAAAAGCTCATTATGAAGCATCATTTCTGCTGCTGTGTGGCAAACGAATGGCCACACCATAGTTCAAGATAAGGATAGTACTTCTATATAGTCCTCTATTTTCTTTGGGTCGTGATTTGGGTGGAGCCCATCCTGGCTGTCATGGGGAAAGAGGTGGGTACACCCTGGGATAGTCACAGTCTATCTCAGGGGAAAACACAGAGAGACAAGCACACATTCTCTCATCCATGTCTTCGGACAATTAACCTCACATGCACCTTTATTGAACCCAGAGGGAAACTAAAACACAGAAAGGCCCCAGAGCCAGACAAAGAGGTTCAAACGTTCAACCTTGGCTAGATGCCATTCCTGAAGGGATTTAGGATAGGATTTTTCCACTGAAAGGTGAGAAGTAATTGATATAAGCACAAATGTCACAAAAAGAAGGTACATAAACACCATCAAACCCATCTGCGTACCTGTGTCTCTCTGTTGTGTCTCTCCGGGTCTCTCTCAAAGCTCTCAGCATAAATGCGGATGGTGGACCCCATCCCTCCGCCGCTCCCACTCATTCGAAACACCAGGCGGGACGCATCATTAAAGATGATCCTCAAACCCTGGAAACAAAAAAAAAAATTTTTTTCTTAATTTTTATCAATTGACTTTTGTCTACTTTTTCAATAACTTACTATTCTCTTATCTCTTTTAAATATTAAAAATTATATAAACATATTTTTTTAAACACAAGTAAATGGCTAAAAGTAAAAGACAAATAAATGGTCATGTATTTGAGTGGATAGGATAAAAAATCAAAAATCATTTGAATGCACAAATTCGGTGTGACTTTACAGCACACAAAAGTACAAATCTTGTATCGTCAGACCTGTGTTAAAACATTCAATCCTGTAATTAGTGATGCAGTAAAGGCAAACATCCGCTAGATGTCACTGTTACTGTGTGTTTTGTTGGCGCATGATTCAAACTGTACTCTTGATGCATGCAGCGCACTCACATTCCTAATGATGTTGGCTATAAAGTTGCATAAGGTTATAACTACAGCTGCACTTTCCAAGAATCTCCTGACTCTTACAGCAGATAACATTCTCGCTAAGGTTCATAACTGAACTCTGTGTGTGACTCTTCAAACTTAATCCCAGGATATCACTGCATTGGGACCAATCAAATATATCTCCTGCTGACTGACGTAAGGAAGAAACTTTTCGACTAATGCATCTGTAACAGCACTTATCTGTCCTGAATTCCACAGTCTCTCCTTCATTATTCGATTAGAGTACGAGTTCAAGGGAGGTGACAGCAACATGTTATGAGAAAAAACAGAACTCCAAACTGTATTGTCAAAGTATCCCCACCTCAGGCGTTAAGCTGTACTAGATGTCTCGATACTGACAAATGTTATTGCAACTATAGTAAACAAAAGTTTTGCATAGTAGTAAAAGTCAAGTGGATGCACTGTCCCAGTTCCAAAGCAGCCAGTCTCAGACAAATGGCTGTGAGCCTATTAGTTAACTGTGGCTCAGCATTATTGTTTACAGAACGCAGTACCAAATGGAAATATCTGAACCACTCTGGGAATGAAGGATAAAATGCCAGAGTCCAGGTGAAGAGAGACGGCGATAATCAGAGACGTCCGTCCAGCTGTCTGTCTCTCCATCTGTGAGTCTGTCAACTCACTAACAATAGAGTGGCAGTTATCAGAAGGCTGACTAATGCTTGTTAAAAACACTTGCCAATGCAGAGCTCAGAGGCCCCGAGTGGAGCACATACCAGCCATAACTCATGTGTGTCGTGCATGTGTGTTCATCTTTATTCATCTATCAATCCATTTATTCATCTACCAGCCTAAAGGTGCTTAGAGATTTTGGAGAGGTCTTTGTCTGAGCCTCCCTCCCACCTTCCAGCATCCATGCCAACTGCTGTTCCTCTGCAACTGTGTGGAATTATTCATGGACTAGTGTTGGTGTGGAAATGTGGGGAAAGAAAGCACAGAGCAATAAAGTCCCACTAACACAAGAGGGGAAACAAGTCATGGCTCTTCATTTGCATTTTGATTTCACACATGAAATGAGCTGCAGCAGAGAATATCTACACGAGTCAGCACTGACCATCGTAATCAACTGCTTCTTATAAACACATTAGGATTTTTTAAATTTACCTTCGCCTCATATGTCTATTGTAGTTATTGAAACAGTTCAGTGAAGTTAGGATGTCCTGTTTTCAGTTCCTATGCGATAAATCAGCATACATTAGCACATTGCCACAAGCTGTTGCTAAACTGATGCCTTCTTCCTGGCATTACACGGTAGATCAGAATCTTATAGTACTTTTGTGTATTCATAATCCCATCAGTTTTGACAAGATCCTCAACACCACTCACTGAATTACAGCCTGAAACCATGACAGAGCGTCCACCATGTTTTACAGGTGGGTATAGACACTCACTGTTTACCTCTTACCTCTCTGACCTCCACTGACAACAATGTGAACCAAAAATTTGTATCCATCACTCTATAAGACCTGTTGCCACTAATTTTCAATCAAATTCTCATGTAATTTATCTCAGTCTTTTCTCCCTGCTTCCTTTCTTTAAAGATGGCTTCTTCCCAGCCATCCTTCCACTGAGACCATTTCTGATGAGGCTTCAGTGAACAGCAGATGCATCAGCTTAAGGATCGAATGACCCTCTAAGGTCCTTTGTCAGCATTTCTGCCTATTTCTTAAGGATGTGATCTTCAGATACTGTTTATCTGCTGTAGATCATTTTTCACGCCTGGCAGTTCTTCTTTGTTCCTCCATTTATCTAGTTTCCTCAGATTTTTTTTTAAGAACACGGTCTGGCTTTTTAAGGATGAAATATGTCAAGTTTGTAATAGTCCTTTTAGAATCACCTTGTAAGTGCAAAATTATGATTTCATGCCTATGAAACTGTGGCATTTCTTAATAGATTCGACTAAGCAAATGGGGAAAAAAATCATCTGTTTTTCAAGACAAAGCATGAAAATAATAAAGATCTATTGCACAAAACCACTTTTTAAAAAGATAAAAAAAAAAAAAAAGATAAAAAAGATAAAAAACAAAAAAAAGATAAAATAATAAAACAAAGATAATGCCTTTACACAGAACTGTAGATCAGACTTGATCTTAAAAAGTCTGTCTATCTACACTCTCCCGAGTGTAAGTGCTTGAAATGTGTGCCTAACAGCGGACATCTTAGAACAAAAACATTTGTGTTACTACAGCCCTGCTTTCCACACTCTGAGGCACTTACAGTCAAAAAGCCATCAAGACACTGCTAATTCTACAGCTATCTTAAGAGATACAGCCACAGCCAGCCTTAGCTAAAGATACAATCAAATTCATTCTTTTAATGAGCTGTCATCTTTATCATTTAGTCATTAGCTATTAGGTAAAGCAACATTTGATCAAATTCAGTCATAGATTAAAAAAAATTACCACAAACATAAAGAAGACAAGTTTCTTACTCGTTTAATAGAAACCTTCGCTTCTTTTTGTTGGTAGATATTTTTTACTAAACAAATTTCCCATAATACCAAATTATCCAAAAGGCAGTATCTACATTTAGCGCACAAGTTGTTCCATCATCTGATATGCAGACGACGTGGAATGAATTCAGTAGCCAGCTACAAAAGGCCGCGATGCCACTGCTGTGTAAATCCCCCAAGCTTTGTCTTGTGTATTTGTGTATCGTGTTTGAGTGTGTTTGCGTCTCTCGTGTGCCAGCTCTTCCCCCTTCAAACACACTTGCAATGGAGAGACTGCAAAGTGAGACGACAGCTGATATAATTCTGTCCTGGGAGGAATGTGTGTTGTAATAACATTCACTGGGGCGACTGGGATGCTGAGGATTTATCAGTATTTTGGGGTGACTGACTAAAAAGCTGTTGGCCTGCTGTATCCATGGTGACACAGTGGAATAGTCACAGCAGGATAACAAAAGACTCCTTCACGGCGTTAAGATATACAAGGTGAAGCCGGTGGTCAGAGTGGAAAACACAAGTGCGAACAAGGATCGGGAGTGGAAGGGTACGCATGTGCTCACGCTTACGCTCATGGACAACTGGACGGATGTACACACCAAAATGCACAATGTGTGTGTGTTTGTGAGGTGGGGCGGAAGCTAAGAAGTGTTGACAAATTTCCACAAATTTCTGGGCAGGAAAGAGAAGTCAGCTGGGTGAAAGTCACAGACACAAAGAGGAAGAAAGAAGGGAAGGAAGGAAGGAAGGTTGCATTAACCTAGCGAGTTATCGGTGTTTGTAGTGATACATGATGTATGTTATGTGCGTGTATGCATATGTTTATAATTTCAAAAGGAAGATAGACTGTCATGTCCAAACATGGAGCCTTGCTGATCAGACAGCACTGAAGCTTAGTGGGTGGTCTGGCTTACACCAGGCTGAGTACATGTATGTGAACAAAGGGAAGAGAGAGTGTGTGACCTGATGTGAAGAAGCTTTTCAGTCACTTTTCTAATGCAATGCAATTCGATGTTGGGTTGAACAAACAGGTTTGCGGCTTTTGGTTGGTCAACTTATTGTCAATCTCAGTTTAAGGTAACCAGTCTGGAGAATGGAACCAATAAATGACTTCAAAGTTGTTCTGGTTGTTTTTAATCTAATTGAGACCATGACAGAAACTACTATATTCTGCTGCATTCTACACAACTTCTGCTCTTTGCAAGCATCTGCACGCACAGCATGCTGACACCAAGCCAGTGAAGAATCCAACACTTAAGTGATGTAAACAGTAGTGTCATGAAGCACTTTCTCTAGCGAGTAATTAAGTAATGCGCTGTGCTACGAGTGATGTGTAGTACTTTACTAAAACAATTACAACTCAACAGAAACAGCAGGTTCAAGAGATAAGTAAAGCAAACAGGACACTAATAGCACCCAGCTTCTAAGAGTAACTCTAGCCTAAGTGGCAACTATTTAAAACAATCTTTTTTGCACTTTTTTGCACAAAAGGATCTACTGATCTGTCTTGTTACAGCTTAAGGTCCTTCTATGCTAAATTAATGTGTCGGTTCATGCTATACTGATTGGTTTACAGGTGAGTTGGGACAGGGAAGGGGTGTGACTTATGTTTCCTGGTTTCGTTTTCTCCCGCTCTTTACTTTTTCTGTATTTCTAATTTAAGTTGTATTGTTTGTTATGTGGTCCCTTTTAGGTCCTTGTCTCTGTGTCCTTCCCTCAGAATCTCCCAGTTAAGTCAGTCTTGTCCTCATGTTTGTTTGCCTGTCAGTCTCCTAGTTTAGTTGCCCGTTTTCCCAGTCGTTTCTCTGTGTCTCTCTCTCGTCCCTCGCTCTCTCGTCTTTCATGTAGTAGTCAGTCTGAGTCTTATTGTGTGCTTCTTGTGCTTCCTGTTTTATTTTGACAGTCTCTTGTCCTGTGTCTGTCGTGAACTCCTCCTTGCTGTGTGTCCTGAGCGTTGTGATAATTCTCTGTATGTCGGTTTAGTGTCTGCCCTTAGCCTTCTCAGTTTTGTTATGCATCTATAAATTCAGCAATAAAGATTTCGTTAAGTTCAGTCTTGCCTGTGAGTCTGCACTTTGGGTCCAGTCCTGCCTGCCTCACACAGCGTCACCTGACATGTTCTTCTCCGTTGTTGCAGCGGGTCCTGAGATTAGCTGAGTGGGATTTGTCACAATGTAAAACACCTAGCCAGTCAGCCAGGGCTTTTTAAACTCTGCCCTCCTGTTGACCTGTGCTCCCTTCACCTGTAGTGATGCCTGTGTCGTCACCATGTTCAGTTTTGCACTACATGCATTTCACATTTGTCAGAACATCCAGCACTGGCTGCTTTGGTGGGCCACAATAAGATAAGAAACACTTTATTTATCCCATATTTGGGAAATTCTTGAAGAATTTTTTTTCCCTTGTGTGCAATTTATAAATTGGTCTTGGGATTCCCTCCTAGTGTGTAATTAACCTTATATGGTATGGTGGTGGCACTGTGGGAGCTGAACGGAAGCTGACGTTTAATTTGTTGTAAATAATTTTTCCTTTTTCAGGGTGCTTATGCTGGCAGCTGGCCTTTGTTCTGCAGCTGGACGATCGAAGTCAAGAGCTGCACCACAGTACACACCGTATCTACTGGAGTGTTTCCCATGGTGGGCTGTATATTCCAATTTGGGCTTCTTTGGGTCAGAGCTGTAGTGTGAATGGCCAAATAATAACGTGTCATGCAACATCCTGCTGTTACAGCCTTCCTTACACTGACCTGGTTTCGAGCCACTGTTCCATCCACAGGGTCAATGTACTCGAAGTTGTCAGCCTTCTCCACGCTGTACATGTGGTCCCCTACAGCAAACTTCTGGCTGGTGAATGCTTTGTCTGAGATTACTGCCTCCAGATCTCTCATTAGGTAAAAGGCTGCACGTGGGTCCAGACCTTCATAGTCAAACCTGACAATCATAAGATGCACACAAGATTTATGAACACACGTAAGACTCAATGAGGTCATGAAAGCAGAAAAGGGAGAGTTTGCTTATGTTAGGTACGTTCAGTTTTCTTGCCGCATCATCTTACTTATGTTACCGAAAAGGGCTCTAAATTGCAAGAGATGTACCACAGAGATTCTGGGGACACGTCTTGTATAACCTGTCCATCTACTTTATGTGTTGTGGGAAACAAGCATCAGTTTAGAGAAGCTCTCTGTGGGAACATAAAAACTACTGCAGCTATCAGTGGGAAGACTGACTGTGGCAGCTATCTGTGCCTCTCACAGGGGAGAAGTTAAAATAAGAACGAGTGAGAAGGACTGGAGGGAGGGGGGTGGATTAAGGTGAAAGCCAGCGAGGCATATGCGGGGTTGGTAGGGACTAAGACGAGGTGAAGAGAAGCTATTACTGAAGTTAGTCAGCATGTATTCACACAATCATGATGAAGGCTCTGACGAAAACTAGTAAACAAGTGAGAAAAGATTTGAGGTAACCACACGGCATTAGCTTGTAGGCTATTTTGGATGTGTGACAATCACAGTGACGTTGTAGGATCAAGTGAATAAGGTTTCAGTCACTCCAGCTTAGAGGCCAGTCCGTTATCATCTATCAACCACTCATCGTGGGCTGTCCGTAGTCTGAATGGAAGTTACAGGCTTGCCTACAAACACCATCCAGCTACTTTTTGAGCTGCTGTGAAACTGTAAAAATGCAACACAAACTGGAAACAGGAACCATTAACTTTCAAAGTAAAAGATTCTTGAACAACTTTTGCTTTGAAGGCAAATCGTCTCTATTTCTGTGTCACACTTTGTCAAGTTTTACTACGGCTTGGCTAGAAGTTTACGAGTATTGAAAACCAAACATGAAAATGCTTGTGGCTACCAGTGCGGCCCCCTAGCCTTCTAATAGATGCACATGTGTTATCAATTTCAAAATCCTAGGTGACTCGTTCTGAGAAATTGCATTCATAAGATTTTCAGAAAAACTGACCTCTGACCTCTTAAGGTTGAGGTGACTGAGATTCAAACTGACCCCTGAGTTTTAGTACATGCACCTGTTTGCATGGTATAATTTTGAAAATGATATATCGTCTCATTTTGAAGTTATCGCATTGACAACAATACCACATCACCCTCCAGGAGCCACTATCAACTACTTGGGAATAAGCCTTTTTTAATAGCAACGTGTGGTTGCATCGCACCATAATATAGCGGACGAATCTCGAGCAATGTGCACATGACGTCACATGAGAAACCTCAATAGATACACAATGTTTTGATTACTTAGCTGTTTACCTGCAGAAGTAGTTACGCCCAAACCTGGCCCAGTGTTCTCTGACAATCTGCTCAACACCTTGTTTCTTGGCTGCCATAATGGACAACCACACCAACACGGACCACAAACCGTCCTTCTCACGAATGTGGTCAGAACCTGGAAGAGAAGGAAAACGTGCAAAATTCAACATCTCTGTGTAAACTTCTCTTAGTTATTGGGGCTAAACTTCCATAAAAATCTGCAGTGGAGCTAAATGTGGCCTCATGCAAGACATTGAAGATTATTTTAATTTCGGAAATTATGATTAGCCCTTTAGCTCAGTGTAACACAAACATTAGAAACAAGGATAAGCAGTTAGCATGGGTCTGTATAAGAAGTTGTTTATACTTTCTGCACTGTTGCTTACATGGTAGCGCAGGTGGTCTACCAAGCTGAAGTTTGGCAGATTTGTCACCAGCTCCTCCAGTATACGTTTCAAATTATCTTTGGACAAGATGCTGAATCTCAGTCTCAAGGTATAGATAAAAATGCTATATGAATAGGTTTCTATGATTAGGTGAATGAGCTTTGCAGTAGAATGTAAGGCTCAAATTCAGTAGAAAAGCCCTACATAATTGCCATTACCTAGCACAGGACTTCCACTAAATCCAGATATACGGTACCAAGGTAGGAAAAACATGTTAGTTTGGAGTTAAGCTAGCTATTTTATCTAGCTTCTCATTTTTTATACCACCTCAGCTAACCATCTCCTAGTAATAGCTGCATGTTCGACTTGATTTTACTATCTGAATCTTGTTACAGTAACAATGAATTAAAATTATGAACTGTTACTTTATCAAAGAAAGGGAACAATACTTTCACCTGCAGTTTAACTAAAGGGAATGTTTATTGTATTGACCAATTATTAATGTAACTGTATAATGGTGGGTTAATTTTAATCTACAACATTCAACTGAATTCATTCACAGATCCAATTCGCAACAGTTGCCTCGGGCTCTTGGAAACGTACAAAAAGTTGCAACACAAACAATCTTTCCTGCCAGCCCAGAGCAAACATAAACTCAAACAGAGGAGCGCATCACACCCACAGTCTCCTTCACTGGGGAGCTTTCGCTCTGTTCTCAGAGACAGCTGCACTGTAAAGGTATGTGTTGAGGTTAAGCATGTGTTAGAAACATTCCCCTGCTTGAGCTTTAAATGGAAAGTGAGCTGTTATTTTAAGCTGGATTTATATATATTTTATAAATCGGAAAGAAAATAAAAACTAAAAAGCAGTACTGTGTCTGTTTTACTATTCCTCTCAACATCTACACTAAAAATAAGAACCTAAAGCTTTTTGTCAGGCACATTAGGAAACTGGCAGTTGTTATTGTTAAGTCCCTGCCTCATTCTCTGTGTCTTTGTCATTCATCTTAACAGAAAAGGTGGCGGAGATTGACACCTAATAAAAGACATCTAATATCTATGTCAACAAAGCTTAACCTGATGTGCCTTTGTTTTCAAAGTGACACCAATAAAACCCGCAAAGTTTGACATAGCTCTCTAAATTAGCACTGTTCTTGCTGCGTGTCTCAGAGAGAGCAAGAGTGGTGTGCAGCTCTGATGATTTACTATCCAGGGCTCCCTCTGAGCTTTTTTGCCTTACATGGATAGATAACGAGTAAGCTCCCATAGTCCTCTCTGAGTCTCAGCTCCTTCCCTTTCTCTCCTCCTTCTCGATACTTCTCATATTTGGATTTGCTCGCCATCTTCTCCTCCGTTTGCAACAATCATGGGTCTTTTCTCTTCTGTTCACACCCACTGGCGTGTTTCTTTTTACTTCGAGTTATAAAATGTTAAATGTGTCCTCTCTAGTGAATACAAAGGGTTGAGTAGTTGAAAGAAAAAGAAGCAGAGGAAGTCACAAGGAATTAGAGAACAACGACTAAACTTTGGGTGAGGTTCGGACTGTAGCAAGAGGGACACGCATCTAAAATGCAAGCCTATACATGTCTGTATTTTTATGAATTGTTTATACTTTCCGGCGTGAGTGCGTGTCTTGCATTAGTATTCACAAAACGCTACCACTGGAGGAGTGTTGGTTTGTTGCCGTGATTCAGGGAGCCCCTGTCTCCTTTTATAGCAGAAGAATGGGGATTATTTACACATGCAGTCAGGGTCACAGCCCTCTCATCTATTAGTTGACTCTGAATGGAGCTATGAGCAGGCAGGATGCACTGCTTATAAACGTAGACCTCGAACAGACTGGAAGAGAACGGAATAGGGAAATTTTCACCTTTAAAGGAAAATGATGATTTGATAAATAGTTGAATGTTCTTTTTTTGTTTGTTTCCTTTTAAGCAATCTCATCACTCATCAATATTATTACACACAGCACGCTAGTTACTAAAGATCTGGAAGGAATGAACCAAGCAGGAATGATGCCAACACAGTGGCAGAAACTGCAGTTCCTGTAATGTCCACTTGAGTGCTTCAATCCCACAGACGCCCATGTTTAGATCAGAATCAGAATCAGAATACTTTATTAACCCCTAAGGAAATGATGTGGTCACGGTTGCTCCATGACAATAGGAACAATAAAAAGTGAAAAGATAAGAAATAAACATGTTTATAACCAGCAAAAAATAAAAATAAAATTACAGTTGTGACAACTGGAGTCACATTATAAATCACGTTTTTTTACCCAGGGTTATTAGATGATATCATTCCAGCTCTCATACAAATAGATCACCTATTCTTAGAGGTGACAGGTTGGTAGTGTTTTGTCTTTTGGTTGCATCCCAGCAAGCAAAGTAGTTCCAAAATAAAAGCTTAACCATGGTCGCCGAGGTTACCACGACATCAGTTGGAGGTATCACTCAAACGTCGTCAGGATGTCCTCGTTAGACTTCCTATCAAGAGAACTTTTGCAGTTTGAGTCCACCTGCAGTCACACTGAGGATTTGATTTTACATTAGAATGAAAACATTCCTGAGTTTTTAATAGGGACACTGTGAACAAAGAGGGGACGACTGTAAGAGTCCGATTTGTTAAAGTTACCAAGCGACAAATTAACTTGAATTTAAAAGGGCAAAACCATAAATAGCTTAAAAGTGTTACAGTAGTAACTAATATACAGGAATACTTGATAAACCGTTTGCAAGCCATATTAGTTGTCCTTTTTAAAAAAAAAACAAAAAAAACAAAGACAAATCTATTTAATTTCTTCTTTACAATAATCTGATCTATGTTTCTAACTTTGTAACATGCGTCCATCTGTGGTTCAGTTTTTGACGTCGTACCCCGACCAGTTTTGACCAGGGAGATTCTCTCTGGTCTTCAACCATGTTTGCTGGGACGCTAAGGAATGAGCTGCTGAGCTGATGGGGTTGTTATGGCTTAGGAGGGGAAGTTGGTCGTCTACCAGTCAGAAGGTTAGTAGATCGGCTACATCAGTCTGCATGTTGAATTATCCTTGAGCAAGCTACTGAACCATGAATCCCGCGATGCATCAGTCGGATTGGCCAAAATGCCAAAAAATAAAAAAATATCGTCTTTAAAAATAACACTTACAAACAAAAAAATAGAGCAAGAAATATTACGAACCAGATGACCATAAAGCTTTTAAACAAACCCTAACATTATAAAAATATTAACTGACTTGACTTACTTAAAAATGTAAATGTGCAAAGTAATAACGTGTCACGTGTCTTACCCTGTTAGGCTGGATTTTGTTGACTTCTTACAGCTCAGCTTTTTTGGCAAACTTAGACTATAATAGCAGCCGATTGGCAGACAAAAGTAGCAAAAAAAGACCAAAATCGTAGGGAAAAATGTAAAGGTTTTTTTTTGTGGTGGTGGTGGTGACTGTTTCAGCAAGTTCTTGCTGCACATTTAGCAGCAGCAGCTGCTGGCCACTGCAGTCCTCTAGTGACAGCTTTGTTTGCAGGCACCAGTTGTTGCTGAGGGGAAAGGATGCACATACTCCCACTCACATTTTCAAAGATAGTCTGGGGATTTGAATGAGCGATCCTCTTTTCACAATCTAACCAGCTGATCCTGCCTTGCATTTGCATTCAGTAGAGATCTGTACTCATAATATTCAGCAATTTCAAATCTCTCTTTATAAAGGCAGTGCTTTTTTCTGTTTGGATAGTAAGTGAATGTGCTAGGTCATACCTGTCCCAAAGCTTTCCTCCCCACAGACGGAACAACGCCCAGAATCCATCAGGTTCCCGAAGTATCTCCAGCCTGTGGGAGTCTCATACAAGGCCAGTTTCATTGCTTTGGCAACCCTACAAACACGCAGAGGAGAAAAGTCAGAAAAACTGCCTGTACACGCGATGTATTTGCTCACATACACACAATATATTCATCTAATATCTAATAAAATCTAACATCTAACATCCCAGGTCTGATATAGAAACTAGCTTACACACAAAAACTCTGACCTTTGAAATAAAACAAACCAAATGCTGTATGACAAGCGCAATCTGCCAGCAGCTCATCCAATAACTTAATAAGGCAAAGGGAGCAGGAACAAAGTGAGTTAACCTTTTAGTTCATGTTTACTTAGAACCTCAGCCGTGTGCTAGCATAGCGAGAGGAGAAGATGGAGTGCGTGTGTGCGTGAGTGTGTCTGTGTGTGTGAATACATGTGTATGTTGGGGTCACGTGGAGGGGAAAAAAAGATGCCAACAGTTCAATATGTGGGAGGAAAGGGAGTGCAAAGAGCCAAAGTGGAAAAGAGCAAAGAGAAAGTCTAATAAAACTTCCCAGTTGCAGATTACAAAATAGAGAGTAACTAATTGATTTACTGGAACTGCAGTGATGCGATAAGAAGAAAAATGCACACTTTATGGTAAATGGATCAGTACTTATACACTGCTTTTCTACTCAGTTTGAGCACCCAAAGCACTTTCTGCTAGACATTCATACAGCACTTTAAACTCATGGTTCAGCATCTTACCAGAGGATGCTTTACCACTAAGACTGGGGGGAGGGCGGGGATCGACACACTGACACTGACTTTTGATTGGTACTTGAGCCTTGAGCTTTCATTCGACCATTTCAGCAACTTTTGGTTTTACGGCCAACAAATGTTTTTGTTTGTTAGCAGGATTAAGACAATTTAATATTTGCGTTCTTGCTTACAGCTTGATATAACTATCGCTTGAAGAAAAGGTTCGGTCTTTGATCCTATATTAGAAAAGTTACCAGCTCAAACCTGCTTAGTTTAGTTTTAGTTTTAATGTTTAGTTTGCAACAAACATCTCCACAGCAATCATTGCATAATATATAAACAATTTACAGGAGAAGTCTAAAAACTGCAGAACCAAATATTTCAACCAACAAAACAGATTTTGCAGCCAAGGGAACAAATACATGGATACCAGCATCTCAAATGCTCGTACTGTGGGATGTGGTGAGAGTTCATGGTGCAATACTATAAATGTGAATATGGGTGAGTTTCAAAATTTTTTAAGTGGTTTTATACATATACACATGCATAAAACCCCCAGTGCCCTCCGCAGCTGTTTACAAGAGGATGGGATAAATGACCAAATAAGAGTAAACCAGCTTTATTCCCCCACCCTGGGGAAGAAAGTGCTGGAATGGAAAGCCTGGCATTCCTAAAAGAAAACAGGAACTCTGAACTTCTGACGAGCATTTGATGTTTTGAACGGCACGTCCACGGCCAACATAAGCACTGACACTGACTGTATCAGTGCTCTGCTTTCATGCAACATTGCAAAAATGTAGCGCCCGAACAATGTGAGAATAAAGAAAATCGTGCTTTCTCAAGTTTGATGATTGCACCAACAGAGCTTTGCACACACACCCATGCATGGCATTCACATCCATACATCCTCAGGGATAAAGCACAAACAAGAACAGGTTTTAAGATCAAATTTCCAGTTCCACTAAAAGAAAACTTCTTGAACACACAGTGCTAGAATGACTGTACAAGTGCATTTAAACAGATATAATAAAATGTCTCAGGATAACCGGGATGTTGGATTCTTTTGACGAGATTAAAAAAAAACAAAAAACAAAAAAACAAAAAAAACCTGGCAGATTAATACGTCTGGAGACACAAGGAATGAAATTGGAAGGCCTATTTAGAGCTGCAATCCCCTCGTGTGTAGGTGTGAGCCGTAAACTGTAATGCTCTCCAGTCAAAGTTCATTTTCTCACACTAGTGTTGACAATTTACAGGCAAGGAATCTAAAGTCGGTCACATAATATACAGTATTTTTAAATGGTTAGTATCAATCAATTATTAGCTATATTATCCTTCCCTGTGAATACCTTCTTTAGGTTATTAAGGAAGTTCTATTTTTGGATGTTGATTATTTTGATGTTTACCGTCTGTCTTTTACTTACATTTAATCTTCTAATATACATGAAGTGATGAGCAAGTCCAGCCTTGCATGTATGAACAAAGCTAAATAACTTCATTCTAGGATGTGACAACACTGAGCTGCAGTTGAGGAAAGTTAGAGCAGGTCTGTCTTGAATGGTTTGGAAGCTCTGCTCCGACAAGATTAGAGCTGGAAAGAAATTTCATAACTGAGCAGGTAGGAGGTATGTCCACTTTCCTTCATCTCAACTCTCTGGAACCTCTGTTGCACACACGCTTACAATATGACCCACACTAAGTAACCTTTATCTTGCACCTCAGTAAATCCCAGCGGAGGGGGAAGGTACAATGAGTGAAGATGTTTCTCTACATCCGTGAAGTAAAATAAGGCCAGCTTTTGGCTTTGGCTTGACATTTTACCAAACATAGCCTTCAGCACCCTCACGCCTCAGTTTGGATTTAGGGCTCAGGCTAAAAGAGCAGCAATGCCGGAGCATTACTTGAGCTTGACCCGAACCAATAACCCTTAGTAGTCAAAGCAGAAATGCAATGTTAATTGCTGATAATGCTGCCACGGAATTCAACGCTGAACTTCTTTTTCTTCTTCTTTACGCTGCTCTCTTCAGGGGGCACCACAGCAGATCATTTGCTTCCATATCCCTATCCTTAGCAATCACACATTCTTCTCTGTGATCTTATTCTTCTCCTCCTGTCGACATCCTTTGCCCAATGCATTTACTGTCCATCTTCTGAGATCTTCAAACCATCTCAACTTTGGCTCTGTTACTTTGTCTCCAAATCGCTTAATCTGAGCTGTCTTTCTGATCTACTCATTTCTAATCCTATCCATTCATCCTGGTCACTCCCAACAAAAATCTAAGAATCTTCAGCTCTGCCACCTCCAGCTCTGCCTCCTGTTTTTGGCAGCACTACCATCTCCACACCATATATCATATATCATATATATATTTACAACCATCTTGTAAACCTCCCCTTTCACTCTTACTACTACTACTACTATCAGTCATAAATCCCCCCTGACACTCAGTACATACTGTATATTCACCTTTCCATCCTCCTCTGTCTCAGTTGTACACAGATTCTGTTGCTTTCATTCCTCCACCTCCACCCCTCATCCACCTTCACCCTACTCTCACTGCAAGTCACAATGTTATCTGTGAACATCATAGTCCACGGGAATCCTTCTCTGTCAACCTGTCCATAATCACTGGAAACAAGACGGGATCTTGAGTCACTCCCTGATGTAATCCCACCCCGACCCTGAAGCCATCTGTCTCTCCCTACCTTCCTCTCTTGGCATTTTATTCCATGATTTTTCTATTAGTTCTCTACAAGTCAGAGCTGAACATACTTTAAAATTAATTTTAGCATAATTATTGGAAGTGGTCATAGCTATTTTGGAGTGCCAATCTCAACATACCTTTGTGACATAATGTCAAAACAGTTTTCTAGGATTTTGCAAAGCTGTGTCAAGAATATATTTGCTATCGATCATAGTAAATCAGGCGATAAATGTGCTTGTTAGAGCAATGTTTATCTTTGCCTGCCTAGTTCTGTGTTCTTGATGCTGCTCTCCCTGCCTGACCTGATTTAAGTGGCCTTGTATGGCGTTACCCGGCACAGCGTTGAGGTCAATCGCTCCTAATGTTCTCTGTCAAAGTAAATATAAAAGGTACTGTGTAAAGGTTTTAATCACTTTAGATTCTTATTCATCATGAAATACCACTAGAGAGAATTAGTAGCTTGGTTTAATTACTAATTCTTTCCTCAGCATGAAAACAATCCCGATGACCACAACGCCAACGGTCATTAACAGCTTTCTGTAACTGTTTAGCTACAGCACAACATCAAATATTTGACCTTTCTACTTTGCCGTGCTAATCAGTAAAAGAGCTCACATTTCATGATCGTAACACGCACACCAGTGGCTCAATCCTACATCCTTCCATCCCTGGAACTGTGAAAAGAGAGGCAGATGTTTCCTTTACCAACATTTCCCACCCACTTTCCCTTCCTCCCTCACCGCGTCTTGCATAGCATGTGCACAAAGACATAAAATCACCCACGCACACACTCCAACCAAAGTAATAGATTTAAATCCAGCCTCCTGTCCACCTGAATCCAGTCAGTTTCCTTTGCTTATCTGAAAACAGTTGCATTCACTTTCTCTCTGTCTTTTCTGTTAACACACACTAACATACACATCAGCGCACAGAGTATATACACCATCGCATTTATCAAAGCTTTTATAACACAGTTTGCTTGACTTTAAACACATAGCAGGGAGGGAACCTCAGTCTAAACACTCAGAACACAGATACACACGGTCTCCTAAAACAGCCCACACTTGGACAGACTCCAGGGTCCGACTTCACACTACTAAGCACTTCAACACTTTCTCGAGTTTATCAGGTTCATGCCGTTATATACATAACATGAGTGTGACATGACGAACTCGTGTCACGCTCATACGAGCGGCAGTTGTGAAACTAAGAGTGGAACAAAGTGACACTGGTCAGCAACAGTGTCATTAATTACCAGTTAAGTGATCACAGATTTGCAGATGTAGTCAGACTAATCAAGTGAAATCATGTTAAACGTGAAAAAATCAAAAGCCTGTGTTATGCAGTTTATTATGCATGATATTATCAGTGGGTTAAGTATTATCTATAAGGTTGCTTCTACTTCCCAACTAAATTAAAGTTTCCAGTAGATAAATGCATACTATCATCAATACAAAAGGGCAAGTGCTCAGAAAGTAGACAACGAGAGATAAAGATAATATTAGAAGAAGAACTGAAAAGCGTGTGTTGGAGGCATTGCTTCGCGCTTCAGGGTTGCAGTGGGACATGTGACATTTGTGTCTTGGGTATCAGCCTGTGTGTGTGTGTGCGTGTGTGTGTGTGTGTGTGTGTGTGTGTGTGTGTGTGTGTGTGTGTGCGCATGTGTGTGATGAGGCCAAGCTGACTGGGGAGCCAGTGTACGCAAACCTTTCAAGCAACTCATTCAGTGTGATTATTAGGGCTCAACATCATAAGACATGACCTTAGGCAAGGAGTAGTGCAATATCAAGGGATGCAGTCTGTGTGTTTGTCTGCTTTAGTGTGCAACAGCACCATGTAAATAAAGATAACCAGCAATTCTGTGATGTAAAATTCCAATTCGCATACAATGGGGAAATAATTATTTGATCCCCTGCTGAATTTGTAAGTTTGCTCGCAAAAAAGTTATCCTTCTCTAATTTTTATTGTAGTTTCATTTTAATGGAGAGGGACAGAATATCAACCAAAGATCCAGAAAAGAACGCAGTACATAACAGTTATAAATTGATTTAAATGTCATTGAGTGAAAAAAGTGTTATCCAAAAGTAAAAATGACTTAGTACTCAGTGAAGAAACCTTTGATCACCAGATTTATTTGCTGCTGCTTGGCAACTCACAAGTTTAGCTCCCTCCACTCATTTTCTATAATGTTGAGGTCTGGGGACTAGCATCTAAGCCCCTCCATGACCTTAATGTGCTTTTTCTTTAGCCACTCATTTGCTGCTACGGCGTTATGTTTTGGGTTACTGTCATATTGGAAGACAGATTCATGACCCATCTTCGGTATTCTGGATGAGGAAAGGATCAGATAATTTCTTTGTAAATTAGCAAACTTACACATTCAGGAGGGGGAATCACAAAATTGTTTCTCTTACTGCCTCTAAGCATCTCTCACAACTGTGAAACCCAGATGGATCAGGGTTGGTAATAGCATCACTTCATGTGACTTTCAGCAGTTACACACAGTAAAGGATTAGTTCTTTCACACACATAAAGACACACATGGATAAATGAAATAAATTTCACGGATGCTGTTTAGATTTTAAATCACACATGGTGGTTTAAGAAGACAGTGTGACACATCACTGCCCACCACAGGCCTCTCTTCATCAAGTACCCTTTTAGGAAGGCGTCTTTTGAGCTAAGAGTAACTTCATCGGGATAATGTAAAATATTGAAAATAGTGATTTACTTTCTTAATCTCGTCCAAATGCTTTTGGAAGTCCATTACCTCACTTTAGTGCATCTTTAATGTGTCTAGTTCATGGACACAAAATAAATATGTACCTATACGCTTCTTCTGGTAGAGGGTCAGATTAAATAAATATAGGCAGGGGTCAAAAGGAGGTTGTGTTGAAAGTTACTAAAAGGGAGGATGAAATCTTTGCACTTCTATAAGGTCTATTATTTATAAAATATTAAATCAGGATGTTAAATGTTTTAATGTAGTTAGGTAGCACATTTTAAACAGCTAAACTTCATGACTGCCATCCATATACATAGTCTTTAGCAACTATAGTAGATTCATCATTCATCAAACGGCTCCCTTGAGCAGCATTCTGCAGAAGCGTCAGCGGGGTGCTGTGCCGGGATCTCTCCTGCTGGAACAATGTTAATGGAGATGACTTTGGCGGTGATCACGTCCTCTCACTCAGCACCCTCTGCTTAGCTTTGCTCTTACATAACACACAGTATTTATAGGGGGGTGAGTAAGTGTGTGTGTGTGTGTTTGGTGTGTGTGTGTGTGTGTGTGTGTGTGTGTGTGTGTGTGTGTGTGTGTGTGTGTGTGTTGGGGGGGGTGATCTCACAGCTTTATTCATGGTGGGTGTCGTCCCTCTCCAGAGACTGGGCTGATGCAGGAGTTTGTAGGAAGAGTGTGGGTGGTGTTATAGAACTTCTTACATCTACTGAGTGTGTGTGTGTGTGTGTGTGTGTGTGTGTGTGTGTGTGTGTGTGTGTGTGTGTGTGTGTGTGTGTGTGTGTGTGGTACCTATCAAGGGCAGCACTGGTGGCCATACTTCGAGCAAATCCTTTGACGCCGTACTGTCTGAAGTAGGGGATGGTGGAGAGGTTAGCACCCATGATGGCCACTGAGTCCGATGGGTTCACAAAGAAGCCATTTTCTCCAAGGATCATGTATCGGTCCTGAGAACACGACAAAACCATAAAGTGCTTTGTGAGTCCTGTGTAGTTAGTTAGCCTAACTGCATTAATTAACCCTTTTTATAGTACATGTATTGCCAACAACCCCCACAAAAAGACCAAAACAAATTGCTTAATTCTCCTCAGGCCACCATTGTTGTATGTCCCTTCATTACAATGAATATAGCAACTCTAGTTTATTTTGAGTCCGTCCCCAGCACTCCATCCTGCTGCCGTAAATACTTTTGAACTCGCCAAATAATGACTTAAATAGTAATGAGCTGAATTCTGCTGAAGGGATAGGAAAACTGTCACATTTAAGACACTGATTAGAACATTGTTGGTCTTTTTATGAGCGTTACTGATAATGAAGAAACATATGAAACAACATCCTTTAAGGACAAAGTGTGTTTGTATCACAAACATTCACATTACTATAAATTATCTTTAGTAGACGGTTACAAAACATAGAACAGTACAAGTAACAAATTCTCAGTACTATCCCCCCACCCCCCAGGATTCATTATTACTGTGGGGAGCGTAGAAGATATCGGTTACTATATATCCCCAAAAAAGAAACATCCACCCAGTATGATAATAACCACCGGTGCTAATCACAGTGGAGATACCGATCCTTGGGGGAGAAACAGAGCAGATGTGATGTAATTCTCCTGATGTTACACTACTAAGCAAACAGTGTGTGCCTGTGTCTGTTTATACAGAATAAATGTCTATTGGATGACATTGTGGAAAAAGTGAGACGTCCGTTGGATTATTGTGCATGCACTGCAACTTCGCACCCATTGCCTTCACTCCTGAAATCAACGTGCAATTATAAACAAATAAAAAATAAATAAGGATTTCTCTGCTGCCTCTGGCTGGAGTCAATATCTTGGATTTAGCTTTTATAGCAATAAAAGTCAGCTAGGCTTAAAGAAATGAATGAATAGATTGTGGAGCAACATGGCATGTAAATACCACAAAAAGGATCTATTTAATTATTTAATATTATGGATTATTAGAGATGTTATGTATGTATGAGAACTAAAACAGCCACAGCCACTTAAATATGTTCTTAAATATGATCCCAGCGCACACTCAGGTCAGTATTTTCTGTTTCTTTTTAAAAATATATTTTTAAATGACTTATTAAACCAAATTTTGAAGGATATATATCACCATCATTTGCAGGAATCCAAGTTACTAAAGATCTCTTAATGCATTTTCCAATCCCTGTATTTTAATTTCCTTTTAAGCCAAATCCAGTTGAAGCAATACTGGACAATTCACAGGGGGCAGCTCATAATGTTCTTTAGGAACATCCTCCTGTGCAGTACAGATTAATAAGACCTCAGAAACATCCCTAAAATGTACAGTAAGTGATTTCGAGTATTACCTATTAATTTTTGCATTTACTTTTTTGTGCACTTCTTCCTTTGTCCTGCTTAATAAGAGTGTTTGCAGTACAACACAGATCAAAATAGGTTTTAGTGGAAAATTGCCGGTCATCCTATTGCATGTTATTTTATCCAGTTTTTGAATAACTTGGGGGTCTGTGTAAACGTTTCAAATGTCGCCTTAAATCTGTTGTTGTTTTTTAAGGCAAACAGTACTGAAGCAGCTTTCCCCTCAAGACAGCCCTGAAGACATCCTACATGACTTTTGTCATTGTGCAGAAAATAATTATCTTTATGTAAGAAATTGGTTCTACGGTTATGTAACTTTCTCCCTGCTCCCTTTTTTCCGGTGTAAATTAGTAGCCAGTTGTCAAAGGATGAATGTCCTGGGCAGAGGTAAGCTTAAGATTACAATTTTTCTTTAATAAAACTTTGAGTTTGAGTTCTTTAGGTCTTGCGCATGTTTCACAATATAAGCAGTGAAGCCTTTCTGTTTCCTGAAATAATAGAGGGCTTTTAATTTGAAACTTAAACAGGAAATCTTGTTTGTATAAAGCATTTACTGCGGTAACCAAACATTAACAGAGGTACGTGACACACTCTGTGATTACTGAATTACATTAAAAGCCACTTCTGGCTGTTCCCTTGTCACAGTGGATTGCCACAGTAGGTAGCACTGTTGTTTTGTTTGACTTGGCAGTTTTATGCATGATGCCTTTCCTGACAAAACCCCCAAAGTGGATTTGTGTCTTCAGGTAGAATTGTACCAGCAACCTTTCATTTGTGAAGCAAATGTGTAAACCACTATTATATGGTACACTTGAAAGTATCAGAGCATGGGTGTAGTGCTTTTCAGCACCACTACACCCATGTAGTCTTGAATAAATGATTGCACATTCTGGAGTAGGACTTCTACCAAATGGCTTACCCCATCTGCATCAAATGCCGCCCCAAAGCCAAAGTCGCCTCCTTTCATGGACTCTACCAGAGAGGTGGCATAAGTCAGGTTGGGCTCAGGAGGTCGGCCACCAAAGTCCTCCAGAGGTACACAGTTTACAGCAGAGTTAGCAGGGGCTCCCAACTCATCACACAGAATCCTACGTACATAGGGGCCCATCACTGTAACAAAGCAAAAGGTGAGTAGAAGTTAGCAGAATAATATGAATAACAGTAACTGCAGTGCAGGGCTTACAGGACGTATGCTGATGAACTGACCTCCGTTCATGGCATCTATGTGTATTTTAGGCTGATCTGGTCCTGTGAGGAGACTTTTAATGGCAGTGAAGTCAAAGATGTTTCGTAGCATTTGTAGATACACTTCAACCGAGTCTACAATCTCCACTGGATAGAGACAGAAGAACCTGTTAGTACTGGATGAGAGTATGTTTTTTTTCTGTGCATTTTGAGTGACAGAAAGAGGGGTTCTACTAGCATCACACAACAGGAAAGTTTGTAGCAATGTGGGGGAAAATCCACGCTTGTGGATAACACTGAAGAATTCAGAATGATGCAGAGAAGCTTTTTAACTAAACATGCACGAATGTTGTACCTCTGAAAGGTTTGAATTTGTTCTCGAGGTCAAACTCCTGTCTTCCGAGCCTAGAGAGATCAATGCGGAGATCGGGGCATATGGCGTACTCCTCGAGTGTCCGGCTCACCTGGTAGATCCTCTCCATCACTGTGTCTGGAGAGGGCCCTGCCAGACAGAGAAACAAAGACAATGAAAAATGCATCCATCACTGGTGTTACAACTCCTGGCAGTGCAAGAGTCTTTGGATACATGCATGAGTTTACTTAACTGCCCATCCACGAGAAGGTGTGGCACAAAGGCATGCTTAGAGAAACTTGTAATGTTATTAAAGTTTTATTTGGTGCCCTAGGTTTTTTACAAATCTAGGGCACCAATCTTTAACAAATCTTTAACAAATCACCTGTATTTGTCAATTCTGATATCACACTCCATTTTATATCATGGCCTAGGAGCCAAGTTGTAACATTAGCATTAATTTTTGCTGTAAAATTATTATATTTTTTTTAAATCAAATTGATTCAAACTTCTATTTTTGACTCTAAAATTTCTAAATAAGAGTCAGATGGAAAAGCAAATGTATTTTCTAAATCCTCACCTCCATTTGCCACATTGAACTTGATTCCAAAGTCTCCTCCAGGGCCTCCAGGATTGTGACTTGCCGTGAGGATAATCCCTCCAATGGCCTTGATCTTCCTGATGATGCAGGAAACCGCAGGGGTGGACAAGAGCCCACTGTGGCCAATTACCAGACGACCAATCTGTGCATCACCAATATTAGTGAGAAGCAATAATGGTTTCATATCATTGCAGATATCACCTGGTCTAAAATCATAATATAATATAATATCTTTGTGTTTCAAAAAGAGTCATAATGCTTTATAAAAACAGAATGCAACATATTTGTAAAAAATGTTAAAAATGTTTGTTCCATTTTCAATCAAACATATGCTTTGATTTTTTTTTTAATCCAATCCATTTGTTTCTCTCTTGATCTCAAATCTCAAAAAGTTAAAAATCACTTCCTGTCCCAAAGAATCTTGTCATTCTGCAGGCGACTAATTGGCTGCTTGCTTTAAAAGGCAAATGATCTCCCTCTAGAAGGATGCCTAAATAACAGAACTACGCCTCTATTTATACTAAAGTGGTAATACCACCAACATAATTCTCCTGCATACCAGCTTCTCTAAATAAAATTGTCCTCACTGGAGAGGAATTTGCTCTCCTGGCATCCTCTAAACATCCGGGATGTTGCATGTGTATATAAAGGACAGATCAGAAAGTGAGGGAAAGCCCTAACAAATGGAATCTTCTCAGTAACCAGTGTTGAGAAGGATAGCACATGCACTGGGTGGGTAGTTGGCAAGTGTTTCTATTATCCTACTGGTTCTTTTCCTTGCAGTATGACAGGGAATCCCCAGCATGTAGACTTAGCCCTTGATAGATTGAACACCGAGGTGTGGGCAGTGTGTTGGCGGTGGTGGGGGGCAGACGTAGGCAGGAAAATAGAGCAGGATGGATGGAAGTGCTGATAAGGCTGACACCAGAAGACATTTGGCTGGACCAGCAGAAAGAATTTTTTTTAAAAACGCACTGATCCCCAAAACAAATTATATTCCTTTCCAATTTTCCTTTGGAACTTTTCCAAGCCAACTGCAAAGATCTCACAGCCTAAGAGCTGCAGGGACTTTCCTCCTCAGTGCCTCACTTTGTCTTCTTATTTTAACCTATTTGCAGCTGACTTGTTAAATTCAATTCAGCAGATTTGTATGTATCAGTATCAACAATCACTGCAAATGTGAAACAACTATAAGCAACTGCACAATTCTGATTTAATATAAAACTCCCAAAGTCCCACCAGAAGTAGCAGAATAACATCTGATGACCCTAAATTTCCCAGCCCAGTGAATTGTTCCATCTCTGTGTTAATGATTTAAACATATGTGCAGGTCAAAAGAAGCCATAGGCTACATTAACATCCTGAGTTTGTTGGTGAAGTTGAATAATTATTCCGCTGGTCTTCCATTCCAACAAGAAGTGTTTTTTTCTAAAAGCGTTTAAGCCTGCTTGTAGTAACTCACACCAACGCAGAGCAGAACAGTAACATTACTGCTGGTTACAAGTGACTCCTGCATGCTGACAGAGAGGAACAAATGCATGACACTGGTGGTCGCCCTATTCTTACCCCGTTGGCAGCTGCCATTTGCACTATCACCTCGATGGCAGCTCGGCTGAAGTAGCGGCCGTCGCTGCCCACCACCATGGTGCAACCCTGTCGGTCCCGCAGGTCGATGGAGGACAGCACGCTCTGGATGTAGTTCTGCAAGTAGTTTTTCTTCCCCTCGAACACCGCAGTCTTCCTCCGCAGTCCATTGGTACCGGGCCGCTGGTCCTCGAAGGGGGCGGTTTGGACCGTCACCACCGGGATCGGGCTCGTCTCCATCCTCTTTAACCAATCAAGCAAGTTTGGTGGAGTTTTTTGTTTGTTTGTTTTGTTTTGTTTTGTTTTGTAGGATTTTACAGCACTGAGTACAAAAATAAGTTCGATAGAAACAGCTCAAAGATGCAACTTGTCAGTCTAGAGTGAAGTAAAGGTTGTTTCCCCACCGTCGAGGGAAAAAAAGCGGTGACAGCAGTCCCACACAGGGACGAAATGGCTATAGTGACAAGAAACAGCCAATCAAAAATGTTTTCACCTCGACCCAAGCCAGGAGTCGCATCCTATAGTACTGGCTGAGCTAAGCAGCCACCAGCACTCTCCTCCTCTGCTGGCGGACAACTCCCTCTTCTAATAAGCCTGAACAACTGACTATGAAGAAAAAAATAAGGGAGGGGTGGACTCGTCAAGACTCACAATCAGCTGAGCCTCCGGCCAAAAATAGACATCTGACTGATGGCAAAAGGGAATTGTGTCGGCACCGGTCTGCAACCGGACACGCCTGTATGTGTGTGTGTGCTTTTCACTCTAACCCACAGGCCATTACTATAGTCACAGAAATCTAGAAGTATCAGAGTGTACCGTTTTTATTTATTTGTTATTATTTTCTGAATTGAAAATGTTTTGATAGATCTTGAATTCTGTGTGTTCTGTAAATTCTTAAGTAGCCCATCCCATAACACGGACCAACTTCGGTGCGCTAACATCTGCTCCAATATTTTGGAAACAGTGCGACCTTGAGGCAGAATGGAAAAAGTGACTTTTAATTATCATTATTATTATTTTGTATACTTGATGAAACACGTAAACGTGAGAGTACCAATTAGGGATACAGAGTTTCATTTCTAAAAACTGCTGATTAACTTTCATTTGAGTGAGTTTCATTATTTAATCAGCAATGACCAGTGCGAGTTTAAGGCCTGCGTTTGTATAGCTTTTATTCATTTCCTGGTTGGAAATGTGTTTTTATAATTTGACATTGACTTACTTTAATAAAACCTGATTTTTGTCATCATTCTTGTAGCCTGCAGACTACAAGTGAGTTCAGTTGATCAAGAGGAAGCAGGCCAACACAATGTTGAACCCTTACGGTAAATACTGTCAGTTAAATTATAGTAAGTCATTTTTGCTGTAGCTAAAATAAAAGTTTGGCATCACCTGTACTTCAGGTACAAATATCAATAAAGACTACAGAAATATAGAAAATCTAAGTGTTTTTCAAACTTACACACAAACAATAATTTCTGCTCTGAGTAAATCCACCTACAGCTCTTACGAGCACTGTGCACTGACTCAGATTATAACAAAACTTGCAATCGTTTCCCACATATTCATTTTATTTTGCCGCGTTACTTAATAAAAAAAAACACATTCACATTGACGAAGTTTTCCCCTGAAGCAACCTTGACAAATATATTACAACACATCTTATTTACAGACATAATGCACATAAATATCATGCAATAAAAAAAAACATTTCTTTAAGAAATGAGCTACGCCAAACATACAGACACTGTAAAGTGTTTTCAAAGGGTTCAGCAACGAGGGTACGACAGTCTGAGGTGCTCGTTTATAAAAGGAGCAGTGCTCAGGATGGGAGGAGGGCAAAACTGATTCCTTGAAGGCTGCAGGAGGGTCGGAACCAAACAGGCAGCAGGGCCAGGCATGAGTTGACCGTAACCGAGAGCACCGTGCGGGCCTTGCTGTGGATTTGAGTTGTGCTGACTGATAGAAGAGGGTCTGCTCATGATGCTGTCGATGCTGAAGGAGCACTTTGCCTGTGGGCCGGACTTCGGCTCAGCTGGTTCTGCTGCGCAAAGCTGTGCTCTTAAGTCTTTAGGCCCAACGCACTTTCCGTGGCTGTTCAGGGGTTGTGGTAGGAGGTGGTAGGATGAGGAAGGCATCACGATGCTTTCCTGCAGGGGCATGTAACGAACAGAAGAGGCAGCCGTGTGGCTTACCTGGCCAGTTATGCTATATGGGTGTCCGTACGGCCGGCAGCAGTTAAAGCTGGAATAAAACATCAGTCCGTCTTTGCCGAACTCGGGCTGGTTTCTCTTGAACCGTTTCCTCCGGCGAAGGAAACTGCCGTTGTCGAACATGTCCTCCGAAGCAGGGTCCAGAGACCAGTAGTTGCCCTTTCCCGGGTTTCCGGGCTCCCTCGGAATCTTGATGAAACAGTCGTTAAGGGAGAGGTTGTGCCTGATCGAATTCTGCCAAGCGGGAAACTTGTCTCTGTAGTAGGGAAACTTGTTGCTAATGAAGTCACATATGCCACTAAGCGTTAGCTTCTTCAGCGGGCTCTGCAGGATAGCCATGGTGATGAGAGCAATGTAGGAGTACGGGGGCTTTACCGAGCTGCTCTGGGCTTTCCTTGACGCCGGTGCGTCTGCGCAGAAACTGTTCTCGCTTTCCCCCGACGATTCTGGTTCTGAAGAGTCAAATTCCGCACCAGATTCTGCTGAGGAACCCGTAGAGCACTCATTTCGATAGTGGACATCCTCGCCTACTATGTCAATCGCATCCTCTTGTATAGGCAATCCGGCATGTTGTGAAGCTTCAAATTCACTTGAGAGAGTCATGGTCACACCTAAGATTTCTCACAAACGCGTAAAAACTAAACTGTGCCAAAGAGGCCTTAATGGTTTGCCGTGCGTAAAAACCAACAGGCCCCTCGACTGTGCGTAAAAGCGCATCTATTGATACTTCTTGTGCTATCGTGATGAGAGCTGTGGCTTTATATCCTAGTAAGCTGCTGCCCTGCAGGCCAGTCCCATTAACCCTCTGGACCTATCAGAGTAGCCTTACACCGCGGGGAGCCCCGGCAAGCAAACAAATAAGGAAGGGGGGATTGCGTGGTCCTGATGTGCGTAAGGCCCATTCACACAATACATAGAAACACCACGGTGCCAGTATGTTATTATTGTGTTTATTACGCGTTTTATTTCAGTTATACAAATCCTGGAAGCGGAGACAAGTCAAATTATTGACTTGCACGCACACACACACTCTTCTACAAAAAACATTGCATCCGATTTACTAGTTGTTGGGTTTGGGGTTTTTTTTTTTCGCTTTATGGTTTCCGGTATCGAAATCTTTGATTCTTCACCGACCTGTAACTGTCTTGTTCTAAGAAACAAATAACAAGTTAAAACTGACATTTTATATTACAAATCGCACAGCAGCAGAGTGGCGTGTGTGTGTGTGGGGGGGTGTCTTGAGAATTTTAACACCAGGCCTAGCACGTGATAAGAAATCAAGGCTTTCTCACTCGGAACCCCCTGTGGGTTCGTTTAGTTTGCCACCTCTGGATGCCCGTGGGTGGTTTGACCATGAAAATGGCCATGGTAGGGCTTCCCGCAGCCAGTTAAGAAAAGCTGCAGCAGTCGCCTTAACGAGGCCATCAGCATCAGAATCGCAGTCGGAAACGGCACAGCTGCACGGTGCGCTTTGTGTTTGCGCGCACCTCGGTTTTACAATCGCGACAAATGTCATGCAAAGCCGTTCTTAAAGCAAACCTGACCGACATCAGACATGTGCTAAAACAGCGCTGCTGTAGCATCTCCATTGCAAATGACTAAGTTGGGGAAACTCCACCCATTTCCTCACCTGACAGGACCTACTGTGCGCGCAAGAGATGGTTCTCACATACCTATATCAGTGAAGGCTTAAGTAACAAATACCAAAAATAAAAAATAAAAATAGAGTAGCTGTATTTGTCAAGTAGCTGTATTTGTCAAGGGCGAATTTGTCAAGTGTTACAATCATCAACTAAAGCTGCAAGCGCTATTATTTGACAATACTGTGAGGTGCGCCCCTCACAGTATTGTCAAATAACTGCATTATTCAAAAGAAAATAAATGACACAGAGTGCATTTTTTGAAAAGGAAATTAATTTAAAGAAAACAGTGCTACTTACATTTATCTATTCAGAACAATATTTACAAGCAGTGATGCTATTTTACCAGGAAACTGATGAAAAACAATTGTTTTGAGTAGGTTTATCAGGAAATCAGTAGAATACATACTTCAGAAGAAAAACAAACGTTTATTTTGAATAATTTAAAATCCACATATTCAAAGTGGGAAACATAGGTAGGACCACTTCAAGTACCATCCATTCCCCAGCATGTGCATTGCTGGGTTGGCTCCTAACTTTGTAAATATGTTTATTTTATTAATCCCACTTTCTAAAAATGCAATGGATTAATTAAATCACTGGACTTGTTTTGGGTAAATTTTCAGGGTCAGAATCTACAACTCCTTCTAAACGTAGCTTTTAAAGCAGGCTGTGATGGACACTAGTGCCTAAACACTTTATCGCCGTCTGATCTACCAAATCTTCATATAGAAAAGGAGTCTGAATGACAATCGCAGGACGGCCAGTGCCAACGCTTTTGCTCCAGAGTCAAAATCTGAAGTGAAGAAGAGGAAAAAAGGGCTTGAAGCTAATTTTTCTCTGAGCCGAGTAGCACTGTAGAAACAAACTTTTCCTGCAGAATGTCCTTGTCCAGGTTCCTTCCTGCAAAACAAAGTGGAGACCAAAGTGCATTTTAATAAAGTTTGGCCACACACAGATATGAAAAGTGTAGGATTTTTTTCCCCTGCAGATAAAATGCCTCCATTTACAGTAACGTCCTTTGGTTACTATTGACCAATAAGTAAGCTAGACAGAAAACTAGGATGCAAAGAAAATTTATGATTTTTTTTTTTTATAACCAGAAAAACAATTTTACAATGGTGAATAAACGTTAGTAAACTATCTCCATGTAGTCAATACTGGCACAGAGAATGATTTAAAAATCTATAACAAAAGACCATTTTAATCGTTTTTATGCTGAATTTTAAGAAGTAAGAAAGCAAAAATTGTGTTTTTCACTGATATGCAGTCAAAGTGATTTACAATAAAATAGAGATAAATAAATCAAAAGTAGGAGGAATCACAGTAAATTAAAGTGCTGTTAATACAAAATCAAGTTACAACACAGAATAAAGTAAACCGGTAGAGTAAAAATAGTTTCTATGAGCAAAAGTCTCAACATCAACAAAGTTGTTTTTACAGCTTTTCAAAGCAACCCACAGAGTCAGCTAAACACAGCTGGAGTGTGATACTGTTCCAGAGTGGTATGAGGTGCATAAACACAAAAAAGTGTGTGTGCGTCTTCACCTATAAAGACAAGCCGGTTTATTCGCGGGTTCTCCTCCCAGAGCTGTTGCGTCTCATTCAGCTCGTACAGCTCGTGAACCCCCTGCAGCATCACTTGGTGGCCTTTATCCGCAAACGACACTATGCCCTGTAAAAAACACACCGGTGACACATTAACCACACATTTGGAACTGATTACAGTAGTTAATAAGGCTGACATTATTGATCACTGTCGCCACCGGGGTGTCTATTGTGTTGTGCTGTACCTTTAAGCGGATGACGCTCATCGGCTGCCCGTCTTTGTTACAGAAAATCTTTTCCCACAGCAGATCCTGAAACGGAGGAAAATAAATTCAAAGGACGTTGCCGTTTTGCATATAATTAGCAATAACAGCAGAGATATGAATGATGAAGAGCGTGTTCACCTGGATGAAGGCGTTCAAGGCGTCCTCAGACAAATCCCCAGCAATTTCAAAGGTCACAGTTAAAATACTCTGAGGATGCAACATACAATATCAAAATCAAACATATAATTAGAAAAATATTATTACTTTTAAAATTAAAAGTATATACTTCAAACATGCTTGGTTTCTATACGTTTGTGCCCTGAGCAGAACTGATGGGATTTACTTCAAACACAAATTCACATAAATTTTCAGTTTACTGAAACTAGCAAAGTCGTAATGAAAGCTAAACAAAAGAAGTGTTTTTCTAGCACCCAAACTGATGACTTTGTAAATGAACGTGAGAAACAACACGACCCCACGTGGCACCTGAAACCCAGCTCCACAGTCCTTTTTTTATCATCCCCCCCCCCTCTCTTTTTCCTCTCTCTCTCACACAGAAACACAGTCCCTCCCCTCCATACTTCCTTACAGCATTTAAAGGGCACTTTGCAGATATTTGAGGGGTTTTGTGTCAAAGTGTTAAAGTTATATACTTCCTTGTCTTTTAGTATAACAACAGAATAAGAGCATTCTCATTTACATGAAAAGAGCAACATGGGGGGAGAAGAGGTGGAGGGGATTGAGAGTGTGTCTGTTGAGCTTCATGCGGGAAAGGAAACCTGAGAGAAAAAGACAACAATGCTGTGATTTACCCACACAAATAACCCTAATCTCTCCTCATCCTGTGATAAAAGTTCATGGGTATAAAGCACAAGTGACAACAGAAAGAGACCTAATTGCTTAAAGGAAGCATACGATCTATTAACTGATGAGCATATCCATGTGAAACTAACCCTGGAAGAAACAAAGTTTTGCCAAATATTATTTAATATGAAAAGAAATCAGCTCAAGAGACAATTTGTGATTACAGTTACACTTTATATTTTGTATTCATATCCAACATCCTGGATTCATAAATGGATTCTGTTTAAACAACTATAACGCCACAAAACGCAGAGAAGATTCTTGCCAGTGTCGTGATCATCTAGTCAACACACAATATTGCGTAAAATTCTTGAGCGACCCTCAAGTTCTCTATATATTTAGTTCTTCAGGCTTTCTGAAAGGGTTGCAAACGGCTGTTGTGTGCCAAATAGAAAGAACTGGGCTGAAAAACAAGTGGCAACAGGTCTGATGGCGTGATGAAGCTTTGGTACAAATTCTCATCAGTGTATAAGGCAGAGGTCAGCAGAGAGATACAGCAGTGAGTGTTTACACGATGGAGGCTCTCTCATGGTTTGGAGCTACTTTCCAGCCAGTGGTGTTTGTTGGGCATCATGTCAAAATTGATGGAATTACAAATGAAGGAAGGTACAGTGTGATTTTGATCCACCATGCAATACCATCTGGAAAGTATCTGATCGGCAACAGCTTCATTTTTTCAGCATGACAATGATCCCAAACACACTGGCAGTCAAGTAAAAGCATACATGGATAGAAAAGCACACACTAGAACACCATTAGTCTTGGACTGGCCTCCCCAGAGCCCGGACCTCAATATTACTGAAGTAATGTGGAAACATTGTATTTACGTGCACGATTCAATAAATCACTGCACCTATTCCACATTTTCCTACCAAAATATAAAGAAACAAAGACCGACTTTCAACTTTTGCTCAGTACTGCAAGTCTGTCAGCTGTGAATGTTAAGTTGTGTATGACTCAGTCAGGGTTTGTTTAAAATGTCATAAAAAACATCAAAAGCCTCAAGTTGATCTAATCACAAAAAGCATTGCGGGGAGGGATTTTTCACTACAGTGAGACAGCCCAGGGGAATGCAGGGCAGAGTTTTAGCCTGAGGACAATGAAGCCCTCTTTCTTCCGTAGGAAATGATGTGTTGAAATAAATTAGCAAACAAAACAAGAAAAACTCCCAGTGGTGTACAAAGCTCAAGAACAGGAAATAAATCAACTGAAAGAGACAATACCTTGTCAAGATGTGCTCTTGTAGGTTTGACAAGTTGGAGTTTCTCTGCAAGACTTCGAGATAAGAGAAATTATGGTTTTACATAGATTTTTTTGTGACACTCAGATAAAAACAGATAAAAACAGATAAAGTAAATCAACCTCATTTTTAAAATATTACAGTAGAGTATTTGCAGTTTTGCCTCTGTACGCCACCCCATTGGATTTTAAATGAAATGGTTGAAGTGCAGACTTTCAGCGTTTATTCAAAGGGTGTAACAAAACTACATCATGAACTATTTAGGAATTACAGACATTTTCTTTTCTTTTTTTCTTTTTTTACACAGCCTCCTGTTTTTCAGAGGCTTAAACATAATAGGACTGTCAAGTAGTTTCACAGCCAGGTGAGACCCGTTTTCTTATTATTTCATGACAGATTAAGCAGCTAAAAGATCTGAAGATGATTCTAAGTGATGAACTTTGATATTTGGTAACTGTACACTGGAAACTCTATATATGAGGTCCACAGTGCATGTCAGTAACCTGGTTTCAACCTAACAGAGCATCCAGAGCTGCTGAAGGCAGAAAAATCCACAAATGAGCAGCAACTGAAGGCAGCTGCAGTAAAAGCTTAGCAGAGCACGGGGAGAAACAGTGTTGGGAGTTATTGACCAAAAAAAAAAGTGTTTTTTAAATAAAAATTTAAAAAGTAATTACTTAAAAAAATGATTTCTTTGTCCAATTACATTTGAGCCTCTGAAAATGGGAGATTGTGGATAATATCTGTAATTCCTAAACAGTTAATGCAATAGTTTAACCCCATTGTTTTGACTTAAAGCCCACTGCAGTGGTGTACAGAAGCAAAATTAAAAAAAAATCTAATTTAATCTAATTATATATATATACTCTTTGCATATTATGTTATGTTAGACCACCAATTACATTTTGTGCCTTTGGAGCTGCCTCTACTATTTTTGTACTGTGTGTCCTCTTCTCTGATAGCTGACGTCGCGGGACATTTAAGAACCTGTTTGTGTTGATCTCACACTGTTATTATTTTAATTTGGTAACAGTTATTCTAAGGGGTTTATTGCTTATTGCAGTGCTTCCTACTGCGGACAGTGGGATCCCCTCAATGGACTTTAAGATGAAGCACAAGTTATGAAGTTTGCTGCTATACCTGGAATTATTTCATTTCATTAAAAAAAAAAAAAAAAAAAAAAAAAAAAAAACAACAAGCAGAAAAAAAGAATTCACTTTTTCCTCCAGAGTTGGTCAGGAGTGATCAATAACAATCAAACACTGATGCTGAGCTCATAAGAAGCCACTGCTTTGTTTTTGAGGTTAACCAGCCAGACAGGTTTAAGCTTCTATCTAAAAATGGCATCTGGAAAAATGCTTGGAACCATCTCCGTTGTCTCGAAAGCTGCAAAGTTTAATTCTGATTTTGTGGTATGTTTACTTTTATGTATTACTGCCTATTGCAAAAAACATTATCATTATGGCCTTCATTATTAAATAAAGGTTAACCAACTGCAAATATACTTGACCCTACTGATGACTTTTATCTGTTTCCTCCTAATCTTCTACAGAAAAGAAGTGGACTTTAGAGATTTCTTCTTTGCGTTTGATCTCAAAGTATAATGCAATGTATGCTGTGCTTAATTACAGCTCTAAACAGACTTGCAAAGGCTTTAGAAATGCCAATTAAATCCTACAGAACACCCACCAACACTTCCAAACAAACTACAGCCCTTGTGCCCCCACTTCTCCCTGACCTCACAAGGAGGCTAAATGTTGTGTCCAGCTGCTTGAGCCCTGCGTGCTGTTAGTGCCACACAGGCTGAGCGGCGGGGGGCCGCTTCAAACAGCCAGCATGGGATTGAAGGGAGGCGGGGCCCGTGATCTCAAAGGCAGGGGGAAAGGAGCTATCTTTTGGGACAAGGGAAACTCCTCAGGGAGCCAATGGACACACACAGCACTAATCCTCTGCAGCTGGCCCAGAGACAGTGACTCGGGGCATGTAAGAGAGCTTTAACACATTCACATGAAGGGATGAACACTGATTCTTTTCATTATAATGGAATTCTACAGGGGATACAATGTGATGATCATCCTGTGGTGTAACAGAGGGATGCTCAATAAAAGAGTCTGTTAATTAGGGAGAAACATGGTCACCACGGTATCAGGACTGCTGGGTAGACAGTTCAAAGTAGCAGCAGAGGCCATCAGTGGCATCAAAATTATTATGTTTTTATCTTTGGACTGCAAGTTTTTGAGATGAGGACAACAGATATAAGTAGTGAGCAGTACATAAACTGGACAATGCATTAATAAAGTGCCAAAGAAAGATTTCAGCTCTGAAATGCTTTTATGTCAATATATTTTCTTGAATTTCTTTAGGGTTTCACGTCAGTTCTTATTCTCAGTAACATACCTTAAACACCTCAACATAAATATTTGTATCATCTTTAGTTTAAGCTTTATTTTGAAAATCTGTTTCTTCATATGAGGATGTCAATAATCATGCAGCACTTACATGTGTACCAGTTATCTACACTGATGTTATGTTTGGCTTTCAATAATAACTTGAGTTACATTAAACTGACTCACTTTGCTCCGTCCTTACTGTCGAAGGAATGCAGATCCAACACTTCAGAGAGATCAACCCTGCAGACAAAGATCACAAGTTATTTTATTTTATTTTTTAGTTTAATTTAAATTCCACACCAAGTTGAGTAATAAATCAATAAATCAAGCCAGACATTTAAACTTTTCTAAAACAAAGTAACCAAGTCAGCTGAATTAGGCACAAAACCCCCAAAAGTTTTGACAATGTTTTTTCGGTTAACCCCTCGCTGCATGGCGTCTTTCATCTGCTCACCCAGTTCTGAACTCTGAAGGAGTTATGCTTGTGTTAACCAGATGCTACCTGGGTTCAATAACGCACAGCAGGGTGCGTGCGCACACATATTTGGATGCATGCGCATTCGCACATATGCAGACCTGGGGTCAGAGAGCAAAGCCTTGTGGGAAACTGGACACCACGCAGGGGTTTGGTGTTTACTCAGGTCACAGCAGTTTGTGTTTGTACATGTGCAAGTCACGTCTGAACAGCTTTATCTTTGACACAAAGATCTGAGCAGGAGTCACACCAAACACAGCAGGGGACCAGGCCACAGAGAAGCCACTTAACCCTTTCTCACAACATGATTCCCTATACCTTACCACTCACCTTGATCTTTGGGTTTCTATGATCTTGACGAGCCCATTTACAGACCTGAAGTCAGAGAACCATAAACTTTACACATATCCACTCTACAGACACCTAAATAGGGAGATGACAAGCAGGACAAAATATTGGATGCTGACCTGACAGTGTCTTTGACTTCCTTTAGTTCCTCCTCCGTCACCAAGTCTGTTTTGTTGATAATGGTCAAGTCAGCAACAGCAATCTGTCTGAAAGGATAATAAAGACAACGCTGAGTTCATGTGACAAGTGAACACAGTTGTTAAGACCAGTTCTTATTGGTTATCTCAAATTGCCAAAGTAAAATCTCAACTTCCTCCAACTTATCATTGCATCATCACCTCTGGATTAAACTACTGTAACTCTCTGTAATTTGATTGTGCACACATTAATCTCTCCTTTGCTTCCAGTTAGTCCTAAATATTGCTGCACATCTCTTTAACATGATCACATAACTCCAGTCTTAGCAGGTTTACACAGGGCCCTGCCCATTTTCGAATTGATTTTAGGATTCTTTTACTCACTTTTGGTGCTACTTCTTAACCAAGCTGCTCGACTTATATAATCCTAAAACTGCATTTAGAACATCTAGTCGAGATATCGGGCTTTCATCCACAGCCTCTGTACTCTGGAACAGCCACTTGATACTCATATTGTCTACATAAAAATCTTTTAAATCCCATCTTAAAATGAATGTTTTTACCTTGGCATTTTTTCAAGCTCATTTTCCCATCAGGTGTTTTACGCTGTGGCGTTTGTTTGGTTTTTTCCAACTTGTTTTTAGTCAGTTTGACTGGTTTTGTTTCATTGATATGTGGTTTTATCTTGTTTGTTTGAAATTAACTTGTAAAGCACTTTGAACAACCTTGTTGCTTTCAAGTGTGCAACAGAAATAAAGCCGACACTGACAACCACAAAAGTTAAGTTATACATGACTGGCAACCATCTACCGCACCTCTTTTCATTGTGATTAAGTGTGTCAATTTTCCAGCGAAAAAAAGAGGCTAAATAATACAGTAGCATGGGCATGTATTAGTAAGTCTTAATGTGTAGCAACGTGAAATGCACAGCAAACTCAAGTGAGACTTGAGCACTGTTTAGTTTAGAGGTGAATACACAAAGACAAAGGATGCAAAAGGTCACGCAACTGCTCTTTTGTCATCAGCATATTTGTTCAACGACAACAGCACACAGCTGCTGTAAGACACAAGCTGGGAGACAAACACAGAGCCGCGACGAGAGCAGAGTCCACATTGAGTCATAAAAGCTTGATGATGGCGATACTGTGCGGTTGGTTCTGTCGGTAATTTTGGGAAATCCACCCTATTCATGTCTGCACAGTAATTAGAAAGTTTGTTAGCATAGCTTTGCCAAGACAATAAATGGCTCCTGCTTCCAAAGAAATTATTTAAAAAAAAAATACAGCCAACTTACCTGGCTGCTTCATTGACAAGTCCATCTGCTTTTTCCTCTGCTAGTTGCTAACAAAAAGTGGAGATAAGTTACAAATGCAACGTCAAAATGACAAATAATAATAAGAATTTAAAGGGGCTGCATTGCTCATGCTTTATGCGTTCTTTCAAGAATCAGAATAGCTAATATGTACAAAAATGTGACACTGAGATAGATAAGAAAGGCCTATGTTTAATATCTGCAAATTAAGTGATTTTCTTAACACGTGGAACCACGGGAGATCACTTTCCATTTTCTTTTATCTCCTCTTCTTGCTGGATGGGACACAAAAGACTGCACTGGGGGTGCTGCATTTTCCAAAACAGCTTAATATGTAATAACAGGGAGAGCAGGAGGTGTTAATCTGGGTCCTGACCCTTAGTGCCAGTCTGACGTTAATCTGTCATCAGCTGAATCACCACAGCTTTGTCTCTAGAGGACTGAATGACAAAAAATGCATTAAATAAAACCTAATAGAATGACCAATTGCTGCTTTTATCTGACATCCTCTCTCCTGGGACTGAAAAGTCAGGGGCAGATAGATTTAGATATATTTTTGGACAGACAGATATTTGATGAGATAGATGAAAGGAGAGACAGGTGAGTGGATGTGACATTCCTATTACATGGTCACATCTCTGATATCCATTACTCTTTCACTAAGATTTAAATCCCCTGTCTTTCTGTCAGGAGTTTCTTCACGTTGCCTTTGAGGAGAGGACAGCGCCTAGGCCATGAAATGTGTCACCTCAGTGAGTATGACACCTTCAAATTAGAGCCCATTATCTAGATGTCACTTGCCCCACTCCTTTTAAGTAGCACAAAGGGGGCAGGATGTGACTGCGTATCTATTGCTGTTTACTGCAGGTTAACAAACAACTGCACAAGTTTAGCACCAAAAAGTCACTAAATGAGTTTAGCTACTGCTCAGAATTTGCACTGAAGCTGACTGACATGGTCAAGACTACAACTAACAGTTATTTTCTTCCTATTATTAATTATTCAGTGTGAAAGATCAATCAGAATGTCCCCACAATGCAAAGTGAACTTATTAAACAGTTCAAAATCTCCCAAATTATTAAACTCAAATTCTCATTGCAGACCGTTTCTTGAACATCTTGTCTGTCTTGAGTAATTATTTTAGTACTAAATGTCTCAAAGCTACTCAAAAGTACACAACACAAACCTGCAGTCCATACTTGGCATCAATGACAGTGACGATGCCTAGGAGAGACAAAAACACCACATATTGAGGATTAGTGAATTAAAGGCGAAACCACAACTTGTGCTTGTCCTCTCTGTGCAGCAGCTGCCTGTTGGTGTTTGGTTTTGTCTGTCTGAGCTACTTTGTCTGAATTATTTCGAGAACACTTTTGGTTTTGTAGCCTGTAACAACAGAGTAGACAGCTGAGTATTGAGCGTGAGAACCAAGGTACCATTTAAAGTAGACACAATTTGGCCAAGTCAGATACACTACATGGACAAAAGTACAGCTCCACCCAAATATAACACCTACAGGAACTGCTCACCCGTGAAAACCCATGCCGTGAAGCTCCCGGTGCACAGGTTTCATGCTGATGTTAATGTCAGTTATTGAGGCTGCATCCACCTCAGCACTCGCTGACCTGCTGCCAGTTGGTTGTTAAGCAGTTCCACTTTGCAATAACACCACATATGAATGAATGAATTCAGTGCGCTCTTTAGAACGACCCATTCTTTCACTAATGTTTGTAAAGGCAGACCGCATGGTGAGGTGCTCTGTTTTATATTCATGTACTTTTGAAAATAGGACTGAGAAGACTAGAATTCAAGGATTAAAAGGTGTGGCCCAATACTTTTGTTGAATGTATGTCATCGCTATAAAAAACAAAAAAAACATGCAGAATTTAAGCCAGTGTGATCATGTTTTTTAAAATCACATTTATTCTGCAATTTGAGCTTCACAGGCCCAAAACAGAAAACCTAAATTTTAGCCTTTAAGAATATTTTAATTCTGTTCAAATTTTGTTTTTAATGGTACAAAACAGTAGTAGTTGTAGTTATACACATAAGGGACCAGAGAAGCTTAAGTAAACACACCAGAGTTTACATTAGGATCTTTATACTGACAACACTATTATCATGTTATTTGTACAGAATAACAAGATCTGTGCTGGGATTTTCAAATTAATCAACTCTGCAGTGAAAAAGTTGCGATTAATCAAATTCAGAACAATTTTTAACTAAAGAAAGTGTTTAGTGTAGTTAAAGGCTGTTTGCATGAGCACCAAAACAGATAGAAATCCAGCCACAAATGTCAGCTGTTTGCAGTTCTCTGCTCCGTGTGTGTGTGTGTGTGTGCGACACAGTGTGACATAGCAGAAACACGTGCAGCAGTACATTAACAGTGAAAGCAACTGCTAAAGAGTGTTAAGAGTGGAGGCTTTCACATTTACTTTACATGACGCAAGTGTGCATACTCCTGATGAAAAATACGTTTCTTAAACTATTTGGTTTTTAAACTGTTGCTTTATACTTTTAATTCTCCGTCTTTACAAACACAATAAAGGCAAACACATTCAAATGGAAAGACTTACAATATGTGCACGCAACCAGAGAAGGATGCAATAAAACGTAAACATTTGAAATGTGATTTCACGCCTCACCAAAGACGCCATTATCTCTGTTTATCTCTACATAGGAAGTAGATGTGTGATGGGCTTTACAGCTGCAAAGTCAAAAAGCCTGACAGACACAGCAAAAGCGCCAAAGTACAACCTTACATCATTACATATCTCTTACCGTCCAGATAGATGTCACTGCCAAGCTCTGCATCAACCCAGAACATGGAGGCCACAGCTCCTGTCGGAGGAAATGCAAAGTGTCTGATACCAAGACAATTTTCTTTCTGATTTATTTGAAAATGCTTTAGCTATCACAATTTCCCCAGATCCAAGACATCTTAATAGTACGTCTTTTATTTGAACAAAAGAACCAGCAAATATGTAGTAAACACTTTAATTATTCTCACAAACCTTTCATGCATTTTTTAAACAAAACCAATATCTGAAGCCTTCAGTTGTTCCTGTCCTTCTCGTACATTTGACTTGTTTCTATTTTCCTGAGGACGTGGTTATTACAAGACCCTCTGTTACCATGCCAGCCACCGCTTGTTCACATAGCTCCCTTTGTCTAAGTGCCAAGCCAGAATAAGAAAGCATTGTAAATATTTGATGCACGTGTAATGAAAACACTGTTTTTGAGTGGCATGTTTCACATAACTCATCCAGCCTCTTCTTGAAAGAAATGAGATAATCCCCTTGGGAGTCTTTATGACTGACAGCACTGCCAGAGCCAATGACAGACCTGTCCTCGTCCGTAACAAGCCAATGACGTGGCAGAGACGCGAGCACTAGACCCACTCTGAGCGTGCTCAGTTGGTTCTGTCTTTTGTGTAAGCCATTAGCGCCTGACACCTGTCATTTAGTGGCACATCCCAAATGTTATAGCACTCGCCTTGTTATAGCCCAACACTGATTTTGTGATTCAAGCCTAAGCAATGAATGGATAGCAATACTATCACAGCAGTTAGTTATAAAATGGTAAACTTGAGATGAATATCCCTAGTAAACGTCTTAGTGCAGTGGTTAATACATTTGCTCGGCAAGAAGAAGCTGGTTCAACTGGGGTTGCATCAGGAAGGGGATGTGGTGTAGCAAGGCAGAGAGAGACACTGTTACCATAACGATACAGAAACCTAAATAAAGAATTATGGTTCACGTTATGTTTACTATCTAAGTGCCAGATAGTTAGTGGCCCTGGTTAATTTTATATGAGATAAACAATTACATCAAGTCCACGGTGGAAATACGATAAATTTTTAACAGTATGTCAATAAGGTTGTCCACATTTTAACCCTCTCAGGCTCAAATTAAGCTTTTTGTTGCTAATGCACAACCAAGTCCTGCAGCGGTACTTCTGAATAAAAAAAATCTCATAAAATATGTATGTGGGGTAATCAGGTTGTTAGTTTTTAACTGTTGCAAATCTGCAACGCCTGCCTTGAGAGGGTTAAAACTTCTAGGCAAGAATTTTATCTCACTAAAACAGATCGTTTAGCCTGTCAAAACAGTACTGGAAGTAGACTGACATTAATTTAGCACTACTCTAGCCTTACTGACCAAAGCCATATTTAACCATACATGCAAACAGTGCATTCAAACACAGAATAAATCTGTGCAAGCCAGAGGAAACCCACGCAAGCACAGGAAGAACAAAAACCGCAGAGATAGGCCCGAGCTGGCCAAGACACTAGAATCAACCATCATCCCTTGTTGGTTCTAGTTTACACCAATCTTTACCTTTACATGACTTGAAAAACTTTAACTGGTGTGTTCAACTTTCTCTAGCATTCAGGATATAAAACGTAGCAGCTGAAATTGTGAATTTAAGATTTATGATAAAAATCAATCAATAACCGACTGGCAGACACAGAGACTGCGAAAAAATAAGATCTGACGTTTATGACATGTCATCTGTGTGTGTGTGTGGGGGGGGGGGGCTGTAAAAACCAAGTCACCTCACTGCTTCCAGCCCACACACACCACCTGGTGGAACAGCTGGTGACTGAGGTTTCACAGAACCAGCAAATAACTGAATGTTTGCTGCCTGTGCTGCAGATTAAAATCAGCTACAAAACAAACACACATATATGCTCAACATATTCTAACTTCTCCAAAAAAATAAAAAAGTATGTTACCTGGATCAGCAAGTCCAGTGGTTTCTAACAAGATGTAGTCAAACTTTCCTTTCTTCTCCATCAGGTTTTCAATGGCTTTGAGACCATTGTCCCTTAAAAAAAACCAAACAAAAAAACCCAATGACCAATAACTAAAGACAGCTTATATTTAACTTGCCAACTTACATCCTATCGTCTTATCCAAGAAAACACAATACAAACTCTTATTTGACAAAACAGCCAAAATCAAGGACTGAATACCCGCTCATTTATGTTTATATTTTTATATATATTTTCAATCGTCTCTATTACAGAGCAGTGGAGGCCACATGAGAAACTGGGTTTTGCTGTGGAGGGCCACACCAAAAATGGGGAACTCAGTTCTGCTCAATAGTCATTTTATCTTTTTATAAACTGCCACTGATAAGATGCTCTGATCAGGCCCCAACGGAGGCCAACTGGGAAAATTCACTGGACACCCCTGTTATAGAACAATACTATATACAAAGAATTATGAATGTAGGATATAAGGTAAGTTCACATATAAAATATATGAAACATATATCACTTCTTCTTCTTCTTTAGGTTTTTCCCTTTAGGGGTCTCCACAGCAGATCGTCTGCCTACATCTCACCCAACCCTACCATCCTCCTCTGTCACACCAGCCCTATATATGTCCTCCTTCACTACATCCATGAATCTTCTCAGTGATCTTCCTCTTTTCCTCCTGCCTGGCAGCTACAAATGCAATATCCTTAATCCAACATATCTACTATCCCTCCTCTGCACATTTCCAAACCATGTCAGCGTCACCTCTCTAACTTTAACACTAAAACCCATTCCTAATCCTGTCCATGTTGGTCACTCTCAATAAATACTTTTGCAAAAAGTAACAATAAATATATAAAATAATTCAAACTGGTCAAGTGATACAGCACTTAATCTTCCTGTTGGTCAAATAAGCCTTACAGACACAACAGATGTATTTTAGTTTATTTAAAAAAAAACTATGCTCACAAATTATACCCTCACTGTACGCACAAATCAGTCCCACATCCTCCTTCACGCTTTGTGGTCGGAAACGCACACTTTGTGACTCACAAAGAAACCACAACTGAAGGTAATTCAACAAACCAAAGTCCAGGTTTCCACAGGTCTAATGTCCCAGTTTCTTTGCGACAGTTTGATGATGAAGACATGATTCACAGAGTATCCTCTCGCAAGTTTATGTTAAGGTGACGCTGACCGGACGTTGCAGGCATTGGTGTGGGCTCTGATCTAAGACTGCAATAACTGGGGACTAATGAAGCTGGAAACTTGAAAAGGGCTGTTTCTGTAAACCCACACAACATGCTGATGGTCTAAAGAACATTATGATCGCAAGAAATCACACTAAAAAAAACTACATATAGCACATATCTAGTAATTATTTCCTATGAATATCTTATGTAGCTGGTTAAGATGCTGATGTAATGTAAAAGGCGACACCTTCAGAAATTCAAAATTTGTAACATATTTTTTCTTCGCAGACACTTTTATTCATGATTCTCTTTGTATTATTTCATATTTCAATATCTTCAGTATTCCTCTATATTTGACAAAATGTGAATGAGAGGATAATTTATTTATTTATTTTTTGATCGTGGGACCCATAGTGCCAGAAATTATACATGTGTTTAAAAATCATTGCACCTGATCATAATAATATCCCTGAAAAATCAGAGTGAAACTATGAGTTTTATCGGAGATGGCTGTCACACTGAAAAGAAATCTCATGCTTTTCCAATCTCACATAAAAATGCACCAATTATTACCACAGTAGTAGTATTATAATGTCTTATTAGAAATAGGAATGAGTCAAAATGTATATTCTTAATGCTAACTCAACACTAAATGGGCTTTAGCTACTCTACATACTTGACAGAGCAGCAGAGGCAGCCGTTCCTCAGTTCTAGCCACTCCTCGTATAGCTCTCCTGCCTGACTCACTGCAAGGGACTTCTCAAGGGCACTGCCTGCAAGAAGAGGAAAGATGAGCGATTCACACCTAGAAATTTATACCAATACATTCAACATTTACAAGATCTATAAAGATGTCAAATAAATGAGGTTTTCACACCAATCAAACTAATAAAAACACAAATGTAAATAGGCTAAACTACAAAACTGTCCACTGCTTGACTGAACATAAATGAAGGCAACAATGCCATACTTCAAATGCAGTTCCTAACTTTAAAAAATCTAGATGAAAAACTTTGGCTTTTTGTATATTAGTGTAAGTTTGTTACTGTGCTGCCCTCTAGTGGAAATCAGTGGAAATAACAACAACAATCATTCACCTGTCACCAAGAAAACAGAACAAAACAGGCAAAAATAACGCCTGCTTTTGATTTCTCTGAGGCATATTAAAGGTTTACCTTCTCCAAATTCATTTAGTATGACAGCAATCCGCTTGTTGTGTTGTTCTGTAAGGATATAGTTCAGGAGTGTAGTTTTTCCAGCACCTATGAATAAATAAATACAGAAACATATAAGGAGTGATATTAGTACCATACTTATGATGTAACACAGGCTGAGTAAACAATACCCTGCAGCTTAGTCTCAGATTATAACTCTTTTATAAGCTCATTAAAGCAGCTCGTAATACAGATCTCGCTCACCAAGATAGCCTGTGATGATAGTGACCGGTATTTGCCCTACGGGAGGACCAAGCTGTGTGTCGATGGGCACCAACTCCGGGCAATCATCATCCTCATCCAACATCATGCCAGAAATTATGTTTTAGGTGCACAAGGTTTATCTGACCTGACCAATAAGCACAAAACACATATTGCTGAAGATATGCACAGTAAATAATAATAATAATAATTACTTAGTACATCTGGAGAAAAAGGTTAATGACATTAGTTAAACAATATGCCGAAGAAATCCATGAATAAAAACATAAATCAGGCACATTTTCTTCAGTTGTGTCATAACACATGACTGAACAGGCCTATGAGAATTTTTTAGAAAGGGACTTACTGTATAATAGAGAAATGTTTACAAGTCTAAACAAACCAGCAGATGTAATGTTCTCCACAGTTTTACCAGAACAGCAAAAGTGACATTCACTGAATTATACAGTTGTGATCAAAAGTTTACATACACTCGTCATGATTGTTCAACATACATCACCAACTACTTTAAAACACAAGAAGTAGGTGCACAAGTTTGAGTTCATTTAGGAATTTCTCAAATCCACACAGGGAAAAAATTATACATACAGATTTAAATATAGACGTGTACCCAAACTAATATTTTTAAATACCCCTTAGCAAGTTGCACTTGACCAGATTCTTTTGTTAGCCATCAACAAAGTTCTGCCACAGTTCCTATATTTGACTACTCTTCTTGGCAGAATTGGCAGTTTATTTAAATTTGCTGGTTTCCTGACACTTCTACCACTTATAATGAGCCATGATTACTGATGGGAAGTTAGCAGGCATTGGTCTGAACTGGTTAAGACATTTTAGAGCCTTCAGCGCAACTTACTAACAGACTGAAGTCAGTGTATGTAAATATTTGTGTGGATCAGAGAAAATCCAGAATAAAGCCATACTTGTGCAACCAATTCTTCTTTGTTAAAGTTACTAAAAACGTATGCTGCATAATCATTCAACCTTAAAAAAATTAATAAGAAATAAATTTAAATAAAAAATCCTTTCAAGAAATCATCAAAAATCTAAAATTACTGCTACATTCATGCCCACGATGAGTGGATCTGTCCACAATCGTACGAGCCACCAGAATCGCCTGTATAACATAATGAAGAATAACGAGGAGGAACCGTTGTCTCTCCTACCTGCTGAATCACAATGACAACAGAAACAACCGGACTTCCTTCGAGTTGCTATGAATTAATTAAAAGGCTGTTCTTCATAAAATTGCAAACACTTGAAGTTTCATCAAAAAGCACTCGTCTCCACTGCTGTTGCTTAGACAGCGTGTTACACCGTCTACACTCCGCTCAAATCCTGAAGCAAGGACAACAGTTCCGCTTTCGCTACCAGCGATGAACTCAACAGGCAGAGTAAACGCTAAAGGTGGAAATTACAAAGAATAAATTACAAAGAAATTCTTTTAAACATTTAAAACTTTTTTTTTCATTAAAATAAATACGCTAACGTGTGGTTTCTCTCGGCTCTAGAGACAGTTTCTCTGCACGGACCTGGTCCTGATTGATGGTGGCAAACAACCACACGGTGGGGACAAAAAACAGTTCATGACAAAGCGTGTCACATGGGCAGATTTTTATAAAGGAAACTTTTAGATATAACATATAATAGTAGCATTAATACAGTGCAACACATTTATGATTCTGTATATTGGATTAATACTGTTTTAGTATTCCATAAAAGGCCGCTGTATAAGGAATATGGAGTCAGCTGCAACAGCTTCCCACGTTTATTTTTCGTTTATCAACTGTCTTCAAAAGTTTGAGTTTGTGAAATTTATAGAGAGGCTAAATATCAGACATCACCCAGGATCACAATGTGATCCCCTGTGTTACAGATATATGACAGAAAACAGATATTACAACTAAAAATTTAAAGCCACAATTTACTTTAACTTCTCCAGATCGATAAACCTTCAAACATTACTGATAGGACACTTGTCAATAGGAAACATTTTTATATTAGGCTCAGTTATACTTAAATATTGCATTTAGTCTTTTATTTACTTTCTTCTTATGCAAAATTTACCTGTTGTTTGAAGACAGTAAGCAATAGTTACAGACAATTTTAATCCTAAAGACTTAATTTTAAGGCTTGTTTATTCCCGAGCCTTAACTATGATTCCTTGTTTGGACTGAGTTTTGTTTATTTCTATGATTCTTCTCGCATTCTGAGTTTGGTTTTTGATTCTGTTTGGGAGTCATCCTTGGTTTTGTGTAGTCTCACTGTGTTATCTCCTTGTATTGTCAAGTGTCTGTGTGAGACACTTGAAAAGTGATGTCTTTCAGATTAGTATGTTTTATTTTGATTTGCCTCTCCTGTCTTCTATTTACTTTTACTTCCTGTAGCTTCTTATCCTTGATTAGCAACAGCTGTTTTTGGTTACCCAAGTCTTTCCCCTCTTCTTTGATTTTCATTGCTTCTGTATGCATAATTAAAGCCTCTTTTTGTACTTACACTGCTACCTGTCCATCTGCTTCTCTGTGTGTATCCCTGTCCTTGTTTGGAGTATGTTTCTTGGCAATTGTGGACCATACTTTGTTTCCATTTTGGAATGTATGTTATTATGGGCTTTGTAACAGTCTAAAATAAACAGCTCATCATTTGTTCTTGTACTCTGCTGCTGAGCTCTGCTACACTCCAAAACAAGACAGTTATGTTCTGTTTAGATTTTCTTTTCTTTTCTTTGTGTGTGTGTGTGCATCCCCTTGATGTGTTTTCCAGTGTTTGCGAGGCTTAGACCAAGCAAAACGGCACCATAGCATAGACTCCCATAGGAACTTATAACTTCTGGATTGCGTAATTTCTTGTTTTTGTGGCTAAACACTGCATGAAACATGGAGAATAGTGAAAAATATCTTCCCCCCCAAAAAATGTGTTGTTAAAAAACTTTACACTTTTTAGAGGTTACATACTCAAGAACACTTGAGATATACAACAAGACTTCAGCAAGAAGTGGGAGAGAAAAGGTTGGAAAAATAGCACTGTTATCAGATTTAAGCTAATACCGTGAGGTGGAAGAAGTGTGTGTGTGTGTGTGTGTGGGGGGGGGGTTATGTACAATTTTGGTTTATTTTGAATGTCATCCCTATTGTCCTATTTTTTTGCTGTTTTGTATGTGAGTGTATGATGTGTGTGTTGTTGTTGTTTGGGTTTTTTTGCTTTTTGAACATTAGGTGCTTTGCACTGGTTACACTGAAGCAGTATAGTTAATGGAACCCTTTCTGTCACAATAAACATACCGTTAGTTCTCTTAGTGAGAGACTATCTCTCCACATGCTACAGAACAACTTATTCTTTAACTTACTAAGGTTTCGTTAAGATGGCTCTTTACTTAGTTTTAAACATTGTCTGCAGACTTTTTAACATTTTGAAAATTTTACAATTAATGAATGATCAAACAGTTTGCTCCCACCTGTTTAATTAGCTCCCAAACTCCTGATGCTTACATTTGTTTTTTGTTAGTTTGTCAATGTCTAATATCTTTGTTCATTTTTGGTAAATAGGCTGTAATCAACTGAAGCAATGGAGTTATACATAATATAAAGACATGGCCTGTTTTTCCTGTATCCTTATGAGTCTACATTATTGCACCTACTCAGTAATCTTCATTAAAACCAATATAGCTTTTTTTTTTTTTTTGAGCAAGTTACAGGCCAGCAAGGCATTTATAACAGTTTATATACCAGCAATCTTTTTTTTTAGCAGATGATTTGATTTGTGCACCATCATACTGGTGGCACGATGCATAGCAGAGATAATCTACACCTATGTTTGGTTCAGGGTTCCACAGCCAGGGTTTGGGTTAAAGCACCTTCATGTGGTTACGGTTGTGGTTAAAAGTGAATCTGACGTTTTTGGATTTGGACAGAGCCAACCTATCAAACAAGTGTATTTATTTGGTTTCCCTCTCAGTCTGAGTGTGACGCCGAAAGTGGTCAGCGCTTTTCTCACACACACACACACACTGAAGGAAAGCGCTTGTTAAAGCTCACCACGGCAGCGAGGGAGCGCGCGCGCCTCATCCAGCCTGTCCCATCACATCCCCTCCCACTCTCGCGCCGTCGATGTCTACCTCCCTCTCTCTCCCCCTCTGTCTCCACGGGATGGCTCTCATTAAATGCGGAAGTTTACACCCAGTTAAGCTGCTGCCGCCGCAACCAAGATGAGCGTTGGTGTGACAGTTGAGCTGTAGCGAAGCTGGAGGAGCGGTGCGTCGGAGAGAGCGACGGTGCCAAACCGCGAGAAAACACCAAAGCCACCAGCGACACCGTCGCCGGACTGGACTTCAGACTCGCGTATGGCTTCTCTGGGCAGCGCAGATCGGCGGGCTTTCGCTCTGAAAATCAACAGGTAAATGTAAAGAAATTATAATATAGTATTGGGGGCACTGGTTTGGTTTGGTTTGGTTTGGTTTGATTTGGTTTGGTTTAGGAGTGAATGTGAAGTCTTACTTCCCCTTCAGGGAAGTCCAGAGTGAAGCAGGCAGCCACATGTTGTGAATGTCAATGCTGCAGGTTGATTCACTGTGTCCCGGGAAAAAAAGAGAAAAGAAGGCAGCCTGGAGGATTATAAACAGCCAACTTTACTGCAACTTTAAATGCTCAGAGAATTTATGGCAGGTTATGATTAACTTGTGTTAAGCTTACAGTGCCAGCCATGTGCTCAGTCGGTCATGCATGAATTTGTTTATTTCTTGCTCTTTATTACAAGAGAGCATGTAATAAAGACATGTCAGATTTGAGCAGCATGCTGAGCTTTTATCACCAAGCTAAACGATTTGCACATTATTTATGTCACTTCCTCCTCGTGAGGATGCTGATTATATATATCTACTGTTACTAATGTGACCATTTCCTGTATTTTTGGAGGGCTGACTAGCTCATGGAGCTTGTATAAATGACTAGGGATGTGGTCATAGTTCCTGCTGTGACACTTGAGCAGGTGTGGAGGAAGTATGTACATGGAAGTCTATTGTGTACCATGCCTCCTGTGCAGTAGGGTCATTTAACAAAAATACACTATTTATCTACTGTGATGGAATATATTTATAAGGTTCTGTAGGGCCTCCTTTGAAATGGTAGAGGAGGTCAGTTTGTGTGGATCAGTTTAACCCTGAAAAGGGTTTGTTTTTTTTTTGTTGTTGTTTTTTTGGTCATATACAGCTTTTAGAAGTTTTCATATGTGTAACGCTTAAAGAGCCATATAGTAGTAGCCATATTTTGTGGAAGATGAGCACACTGGTTACACCAAATGTTTGATACTGTCGATTGACAAATCACTTAGTCAGGAAAATCCATGTTCTTGTTTTTAATAGCCTGGAGGAATCATGACGACTTGCTGTGATGTGATGTGCTGAGCAGAGCTGAGCTCAGCTGCTAAGGGATGTGAGAGATCTTGGGTCACAGCCTGAATCTACTGATGAGCCAGCAGAGAGGCACTGATTAGTGGCTGCTGTACTGTAGCACCTTTTCATAGTAAAAGAGCAACGATGGAATAGATTAACACTCACTGTGATTAGATTTTGGATATTCTGCTGCTATTCAATGTGACATGAGAACCACATTGATTTATAACCCATATTATACTTAAGGGTTGTATCCTCCTGAAAGAATCTTATTGTTGTCGAGACTGAAGGCACTGATGCAGATACTTTAAATATCTGTTGTTATGTTTGCTTTCAAGTGCTTGTAGTTAGGGGGGGGGGGGGGGGCTGGGATTGAGTTTGTGCTGATGTCAGTATAAAGACTAAACAGGTGCTCGATGCAAGTGAAAAAGAGAACAGCAAAGTCGATCATGGAAATTGATAATGGTGGAAAATGCATAGTGAGGGGAAAATGCTTTTGAGTGGATGGCAAGTAAATGCTGAAAACACTGATGAAGATTTAACACAAATCTATGAGTTACACTGGCTGCTAACTGAGTTGGTTTTGAAATCTGATAATGAGTACAAACTACTGCACTCATTGTGGCTACCATGATACTTAAAGTTGTTTGGACAATTGTTGGAGAAATTAAAGTTCAAATGCACTTGTTTGAAAAAGTGCAAGCTAAAGTCAGATGTGAAAGGGGGAAAAACCTAGAGAGCCATGCAAGGCAACATAGTCCATACATAAGCAGCTCACATGAACAAAGAGGAACAGTTGTCACAAGATGAACCTGATCTATGCTGTCTGTGCACTAGTAAGCTGTAAGACCTGTTATTTTCCATGTCAACAAACCAAATCCATATTTACTGAGTTCTTCTTGTATGTTACTTGTATTTTATATATTAATTATGAAGACTTCCTTCCTTGGCACCTCTTATCAGGATGGAGTGCGAAGGAAATCCTGCGACCTGGGACACTAAGTCACTCACTGGTTTTACTTCACTTTTTGCTAATGGCAGTTTAAAATCAGGAAATGCGTGTTTCTTCATAAGCATATAAAAAAAAAAAGAGGAATGGAAAACTGCAGTGAAAATATGTCAGTCAAAAATATAACATGAGCTGAGTGTCCAGTTTTTTTGCGTAGACTCTAGGTAGCTGCCGGACATTTAATATTCCGAGATTGAATGTGATTGGACTGAAGAGCATATGGTAACAGGTGTGAGGACAGCTGTAGATGCTGGGCCTCTGTCTTTCAATACGCTTCAGCGAAGAGGGGGGATCTAGATTGAATTTCATCTGATTTCCTCTGGGTTTTTTAGCTAATGACATCTGTGAACCTGCCTGTCTGTTGGTGGGCCACTGAGTTATGAGGCAGTGGAGTGTCAAAAAAAAGCAGTTTCCTACAAACTTTGGCTAAATGTGTGCAGATAAAGCAGTCGGACTAAGCTGGAAATTATAATTCCTTACAGCCAGTTTTTCATGCTTTGAGCCTGCCTGTGACCTGAGCCTTGCTAAATGACTGCTGTGTTTGTGCGTGCCTCCCTTTGACAGGAAGCTGAGTCGTGATTGTGCTGATAGCACTAAGGCCCATTAAGTCTGGAGACATATGATAGTATGAGATGCACACTGGGGGCATCCCTTTGGTCTGCTTTCCTGCTCTTGTCATTTATACCACACTTCTGTCTGTTTTCCTGTGTTTCCTCCCCTGCTCAGATTAAGGAAAAACACTGATAGGAGGGAAAGGGTTTTAAAGGTTCAAGGATCTACCTATGTCTTGCTAATATAGATAATTTTATGCTTGGTGGGAGTAATCAAATTTGCCATCTCTGGGGCTTATTGATCAGAGATGTTGCTGTGAGGAGGGGGGTAGAAGCAGACTCTGTCTGAGAAACACTTGGGTATTGATTTCTAAAAAGCTGGAAGGAATACACCATATGCACACATGGCAAGTGGAGACCTGCAATGTATGACATAACAAAAAGGGGCCTACTTCTTTGGGGTAAAGGGTTCTTGCTCTACAAGTAGGTGTGGTGTGGGGATTAACAGGATTTCCTCACAGCAAGAAGGTCCTGGGTTTCCACCACCTGTCCTGTGTGGAGTTTGAATGTTCTCCCTATGCTTGTGAGGGTTCCCTTCAGAGACTGGACCTCAGAACTGCACAAGAATTACACAACTGTTGTGCCCACAGATAAGGAAATTCTCCCCCAGCATGATCTAATATAACTATACAAAAGTCTTGAGCCAAGCCTCATTTTGCTAGGAAAATTGGGACAGTAATTTGTTTAAGCTTAAGCTTAACAAGTCAATATTTAGTATGTCCACCTTTATTCTTCAACACAGCCTGAACTTACTTTAGCAAGCTTTCTTGCCATTTTGTTTAGCAGTCTTCGGGAAAAGTTCTTCAGGCTTCTTGAAGGACATTCGAAGCTCTTCTTTGGATGTTGTCTTTTATTCTGTTCTTTGTCAAGATAATAACACACTGCTTCAATAATGCTGAGGTCTAGGCTCTGGGGAGGCCAATCCGTGATTCAGAGTTTTCTATTTGTTTGGTATTATTGTCAAAGCTGATAAATTAAGCTGTCACCAATCAGATGCTTCCTAGATGGTACTGCATGGTGAATCAAAATCTGATGGTGCTTTTCTGTGTTCATAATTCCATCCATTTTGACTAGATCTCTAACACCGGCTGAAATTCGGCGCCAAATCATGACAGAGCCTCCACCATGTTTTACAGGCACTGTTGTACATATTGCGCACGTTGACCATTTGAACCACAACTTTAAAACTTAGAGTCATCACTTGGCCTTTTCTCCTTGTTTCCCTTGCTTAAGAATGACTTCTTGACTGCTGAATTTTATTTCCTATTACTCAAGGACTTAAACAGTATTTGAAAGTCATTATCTGCTGTAAATAGTTTTAAAAGCTTCTTCTGTTGTGCTTTTGAGAGATTCAACTAAAGAACTGGGAAAGATTTGGTGTTTTTCTGACAGGCTGTGAGTAATAAAGTGCCCAAAAGATACAATTTAAAATTGAGTCTTTCCTAAGTTGTCTATTATGTGTAGGCACAACTTAAGGTCTCTTGAGTTAGGTACGTATGTTCGAATGATTCATACATCAGTGTTAAGTGGGTCAACAAATAAAACTTTCTGCTAAAAATGTTCAGATAAAAGAAATAGATTGAAAACTGTTGAAAAAGCAGATAATGTCCAAAGAAAAGGTTTAAAAGACCTTCAGAAAGCCTAGAGAGCTATTTTTCAAGACCATTTAAAAAAACTGCAAGAAAGTCTGGTTCCTTGGAAGCTAAATATAAGGAAAACAGGGGCAGCCCGAGACTTTTTACAGTACTCTATAATTCCCCTGTGTCATCTGATAAAAGTAACCCATTGTTTACTGACCAATGAGGGGCGTACCTGACATCTTGTGTATATATTTAACCCACAAAGCAGCTTCAACAAAAATTATTTATGTCTGATAAATGATAAGATATTTAGCCTTGCTGTCCAGTCTCAGTGTCTTTAAAAAGGAGAATCTTATTTTTTCTTAAGAACAATGTCATTGTCATAGTATGACAGTGAAAATAATGCTGACAATATCGTAACAGCTGATCCATCAAGGAAGTCTATCTCAGTGTCTTACAGACTGTAAATGTCTAATTATTCAAGCATGTTATCATTCACCAATTTTTTTTGTCTAATAAGGTATGAAGTAATCAACTGTGTTTATAATTGAAAAATATCAAAGCTGATTAATGATGCTAAGCTAGGGTTTTATTGTAATTGCAGCATTTTGTCTGCACAGTATGACTTGTGAGGCATTTTAAGCCCTTTTACTAACAAATAACATGATTATAGTGTGAGGCTTGCTGTGTCTTAGCACTGAGCCTGATCTCTCATCAGCAGTTCAACAGTGGCTTCATACTGACTCCCGGGGAGCAGCTGTTTTGATAGTGCCGTCCTCATCAGTGTTGATTAAATTTTCTAAAATTATCACTTGGGGAGGAAAAAAAGGCAAAGAAAACTACTTTTAATGATTGTCTTCAGGCTTTGTGTTCAGCTAGGAAAATGTTTTCTTAATAGTGATTCAAATGTCATGTCCCCAAAAGGAGAATTTATGAGAAGTTTTAATTGAGGTTTAGCGTGATCTAAAAAGCCTATAAGCATGTTTTATGTGTCCGTCAGTAACACTACAAACACACACAATAAGGTTACTCAAAGATATTAAGTTACATAGAAACTCAAACAATGTTTTCATATGCACTGTGGTAACCTGGTTACTGTAAAACTGAATATATATATATACAGTAATTCAGGCAATATAATGGTGAAATCATAAGTTACTTTTAGATTTTTATTTTATTTTTTTAAAATATTTTAGATTTTTTTTTTAAGTTGCCACCTTGCTTTTTTGCTGCTTTTTGTACTGCATTGCACCTCAAATGCTTTCTATTTCATTTCTGCTTATAATTACACAATGAAATGTAGAATAAAGGAGGTTTATGACCCCAGAGTTGCCAAAAATTATGCCAAATGATGACAAAATTAGCAGTCATGAAAAAGTATTAGCCCCCTTTCTCATTTCTTAGTGTTTTGCATATTTGTTATACTTGCATGTTTCAGATCATCTGTGGAACCATGCAGCTTCCACTTTGGATTTGGGACACAGACACCGTCTCTACTTTTAAGATTAGGCTTATCAAAAAAAACTCTCTCCTTTTTGATACAGGGAGTGCAGAATTATTAGGCAAATGAGTATTTTGTCCACATCATCCTCTTCATGCATGTTGTCTTACTCCAAGCTGTATAGGCTCGAAAGCCTACTACCAATTAAGCATATTAGGTGATGTGCATCTCTGTAATGAGAAGGGGTGTGGTCTAATGACATCAACACCCTATATCAGGTGTGCATAATTATTAGGCAACGCCCTTTCCTTTGGCAAAATGGGTCAAAAGAAGGACTTGACAGGCTCAGAAAAGTCAAAAATAGTGAGATATCTTGCAGAGGGATGCAGCAGTCTCAAAATTGCAAAGCTTCTGAAGCGTGATCATCGAACAATCAAGTGTTTCATTCAAAATAGTCAACAGGGTCGCAAGAAGCGTGTGGAAAAACCAAGGTGCCAAATAACTGCCCATGAACTGAGAAAAGTCAAGCGTGCAGCTGCCAAGATGCCACTTGCCACCAGTTTGGCCATATTTCAGAGCTACAACATCACTGGAGTGCCCAAAAGCACAAGGTGTGCAATACTCAGAGACATGGCCAAGGTAAGAAAGGCTGAAAGACGACCACCACTGAACAAGACACACAAGCTGAAACGTCAAGACTGGGCCAAGAAATATCTCAAGACTGGTTTTTCTAAGGTTTTATGGACTGATGAAATGAGAGTGAGTCTTGATGGGCCAGATGGATGGGCCCGTGGCTGGATTGGTAAAGGGCAGAGAGCTCCAGTCCGACTCAGACGCCAGCAAGGTGGAGGTGGAGTACTGGTTTGGGCTGGTATCATCAAAGATGAGCTTGTGGAGCCTTTTCGGGTTGAGGATGGAGTCAAGCTCAACTCCCAGTCCTACTGCCAGTTTCTGGAAGACACCTTCTTCAAGCAGTGGTACAGGAAGAAGTCTGCATCCTTCAAGAAAAACAAGATTTTCATGCAGGACAATGCTCCATCACACGCGTCCAAGTACTCCACAGCGTGGCTGGCAAGAAAGGGTATAAAAGAAGAAAAACTAATGACATGGCCACCTTGTTCACCTGATCTGAACCCCATTGAGAACCTGTGGTCCATCATCAAATGTGAGATTTACAAGGAGGGAAAACAGTACACCTCTCTGAACAGTGTCTGGGAGGCTGTGGTTGCTGCTGCACGCAACGTTGATGGTGAACAGATCAAAACACTGACAGAATCAATGGATGGCAGGCTTTTGAGTGTCCTTGCAAAGAAAGGTGGCTATATTGGTCGCTGATTTGTTTTTGTTTTGTTTTTGAATGTCAGAAATGTATATTTGTGAATGTGGAGATGTTATATTGGTTTCACTGGTGAAAATAAATCATTGAAATGGGTATATATTTGATTTTTGTTAAGTTGCCTAATAATTATGCACAGTAATAGTCACCTGCACACACAGATATCCCCCTAAAATAGCTAAAACTAAAAACAAACTAAAAACTACTTCCAAAAACATTCAGCTTTGATATTAATGAGTTTTTTGGGTTCATTGAGAACATGGTTGTTGTTCAATAATAAAATTATTCCTCAAAAATACAACTTGCCTAATAATTCTGCACTCCCTGTAAAGCATATAGCTGGGGCTGGATCCTCCCTTAGTTATGCTGCAATAGGCGTAGGCTCCTGGGGAATTCCCATGATGCATTGAGTGTTTCTTCTTCATAATAATAATGGATTGGATTTATATAGCGCTTTTCAAGGCACCCAAAGCGCTTTACAATGCCACTATTCATTCACTCTCGCATTCACACACTGGTGGAGGCAAGCTACGGTTGTAGCCACAGCTGCCCTGGGGCAGACTGACAGAAGCGAGGCTGCCATATCGCGCCATCGGCCCCTCTGGCCAACACCAGTAGGCGGTAGGGTAAAGTGTCTTGCCCAAGGACACAACGACCAGGACAGAGAGCCCGGGGATCGAACCGGCGACCTTCCGGTTACAGATACGCTTCCCAACCCCCTGAGCCACAGTTCTTCAGTCACCTTTCTCACTCACTATGTAAATACTGTAAATATAATTGAATTGAACTGAAATTGAGTTGAAAAAAGTTTAAATATTAGATAGCCAGAGTAAGTACAAAATGTAGTTTTTAAATGATGATTTAATTAAGGGAGAAAAGTTAACCAAACCTACCTGGTCTTGTGTGAAAAAGTAACTGCTTCTCTTGTTAAATCATGAATTTGATTAACCAAATTTTTGTAAGGCTGAGTTTACCTAAACACACTCGGGCCTGATTACTGGCGGACCTGCTGAATCAAGAAATCGCTTAAAGAGAACCTGTCTGATAAAGTGAAACAGGCTAAAAGATCTTGAAAAGCAACACATCATGCCACGATCTGAAGAAAGACCTGAGAAACAAAGTCACTCTCTATCAGTCTGGAAAGGGTTACAAATCAGTTTCTAAAACTTTGAGACTCAATTGAACCAAAGTGAGAGCCATTATACACAAATGGAGAAAACTTGGAAGAGTGGTGAAGCTTTTTCCAGGAGTGACCGGCCTACCAAAATTACTCCAAGACCACGACGACTCATCCAGGAGGTTGCAAAAGAACCCAGAACGACATTAAAGAACCGCAGGCGTCACATGTCTCAGTTAAGGTCAGAGTTCATAGTTCCACGATTTTAAAAAAAAAAAAAAAAAAAAGAGAGGGACTATGGAAATGGCATCCATGGCAGAGTTCCAAGACGCAAAACATTGCTGAGCAAAAAGAACACAAAGGCTTGTTTCACATTTGACAAAAAAAAGAACTTTTTGGAAGGTTTGAGGAAAGGAACATCATACCAAAAGTAAACTATGGTGCTGGTAGTGTGATGGTCTCGGGCTGTGTTGCTGCGTCAGTACCTGGAAGACTTGCTGAATTCTGCTGTCTACCAAAACATCCTGAAGGAGAATGTCTGGCCATGTGTTTGTGAACTCAAGCTGAAGCGCACTTGGGTTCTGCAGCAGGACAATGATCCAAAACAAACCACCAAGTCCACCTCTGAACAGCTTAAAAAAAACAAAGACTTTAGAGTGGCCTAGGTCAGTTCTGACCTGAATCTGATTGAGATGCTGTGGCATGACCTTAAAAAGGCAGTCCATGCTCGAAAACCTTCCAGTGTGGCTGAATTACAACAATTCTGCAAAGATGAGTGGGCTAAATTTCCTCCACAGCTCTGTAAAAGACTCATTGCCAGTTATTGAAAATGCTTGATTGCAGTTGTTGTTGTTGTTGTTGTTGTTGTTGTTGTTGTTAAGGGTGGCCCAACCAGCTATTAGGTTTAGGGGGCAATCACTTTTTTTCACACAGGCCCATGTATTGTTTGATGATCTGAAACATTTAAGTGTGACAAACATACAAAAAAGAGGAAATCAGGAAGGGGGCAAACACTTTTTCACACCATTGTAGGTGCGTGATGTCTCCAAGAGTGGATTAAATAGGAAATGGTGAATGCTTAAACATTGGAGTCTTTTGGATGCTTTTGATTCCTGGCATCCACAAATTCACCCCAGTAGGAGCCAGGCACCTTACATGATGGTGGTGGCTGAGAGTTTGTGTGAGTAGGTGAATGAAAATGTATTGTAAGGATCTAGCTAAGGTTAAAAGTAGGTATATACAGTAATGTGGAAAGGTCTTGAATCAGCCTTTAGTTCTTTAAACTTTACTAGGGAAATGGGTGCAGAGGTTTATTGAAACATCTGCAAATAAACATATTGTACAATTCTAAGAACTTGGAAAGTCAATATTTGGTATGAACATCTTTGCTGCCTGTTGTTCCGCTCTCATTCATCATCGCTGCTTCAGTAATGTTGAGGTTTGGGCTCTGATCGATTTCCCTATGGGGAAATTGGCTTGCAGTGGAAGTCAGACATTTGTACACACCACATGAAAACAATCACATCAACATAAAACACAAGCACACAATATGCAGACATTTTCGCTCTTCCACACTAATTTGGCAACCTACATTGGTATCATAATTAAGCTGTTGCCACTCAGATGCTTCCCTGTTGGTATTGCACGGTGGATCAAATCTGATGGTGCTTTTCTTAGTTCATAATTCCAATAATTTTGACAAGATCTCACACCATTAGCTGAAATGCACAAACCATGACAGAGTCTGCACTGTTTTACAGATGGCTGTAGACACTTAGAATCTACTTGTTTCCTCACCTTCTCTGTACATACTGACAATGACTCTAACCAAAACTCATTATTATGCATTCAAAACTTTATAAAAACCTGTCATCACTGATTGTCAGCTACTTTTCCACTGAGACTATTTCTGATGGCGCATCGGCTTCATCAGATATAGTCTGAGTCCTATTAAAGACATGACTTTTAGATACTGTTCATCTGTTGCAGTTTTATGTCTGCCACAGTTGTCCTCCAATTGTCTGGTTTCCTCAATTCTTTTTAAGAGTACAGTGCACACCATATTGATATAGGCTGCTAGTAACAAAGTGTCTAAAGATGATCTAGTGTCTGGTTACTTTTTTAGGGCAAGACATAAGAGCACAGTGGAAGTTGGCAGCACCACTGTTGGTATTCTCAGAGATCTCAGGCTAGCAGTTCTGTATGAGAAGCTGGTTTAAACCAAAGCTATTTCAGTACTTTTCTTTACTCAGCAGGATCTGATAGATTTGATGAAAGGTCCTACAGTGAACATTTTTTTGCTCTTAGAGTCTTGACTTTTATTCAACCCTGTTCATGAACTTTGCAGTGCTTCCAGTAGTGGCAAGTATTGCTTAAAATCAAATATTTGTCCCTTTTATAAAGTTTTGTCTCTGGGTTGATCCACAAGAAGCCATTCCTTTTTCCAGGAATTGTGTCTTTATGACTTCTTACTAAAACCACAATCAGATACCAGTTTTTGCTAGATCAGTGATGCAAGCTGTTTTTGGTGTTATTTTGCTTAAATGACCAAAGCTCTGTTTTTATCTTTCCTAACAAAAGCAGCTTTGGTTTTATGTAGCAAAGGATGCCAAGACCCATCACCACTGAAGAGAGACACAGATGCTGTCTGCTGTGTCAAGCTGTTTGTGTAGTGGTAAAAAAAAAAAGCCTGCTTGGATCTGAATACTGTTTTACTTGCCTTGTCTTTTTATAGACGGGCACTTAATCTGTATCAGTGAATGCGTAGTAGCACATGGACCCATGTGCATATATTAGCTATACTTTATGTACAGTATGTGTTATTAGGTTGTATGAGCTAGAAAGTACCAATGGAAGATATGTAGAAATGGCACAAGTTAGAGTGGTTAAGGGCATGTCTTTATAAAGTCTCATGTAATGAGAAGGGTTATTACAGAGTTTATATCGTCTTGGGTATAAACTCAATACACCCACCAGACAATCTGCTTTTGGACAAAAAAGCCTCAGCCTTATTGGATTTTTTTTATTAGTTTTGTCATGAAAATCTCAACAGTGGCTTATTCTGATTTCAAAGAGACAACATGACAGAAGAAGAGGCATTTGAGGTGGGTGATTTCTTTTTGTGTGTGTGTCACTTAGGTCTCCACAAATAGATTTATTTTTTTTTTTAAAGCTTATTATGCTGCAGCCCCTTTTAAACCTCATCTGTGTATGCAGTTCTGACATATTACATACTAAAACTGTAACCTGGCACATTCCCTTTAAGGAGAGCGAACAGAGATTAGTTTATTGATATGGAGGTACAGGGTAAAGGTGTGTATGCGAGAGTCCTCCACAACCAGTGTCCACCGTGTTATCTTGCGAGGGACAAACATACTGCTCTACACTTGTTCACTAGATACCGCCATATGATTGTGTGCGTATACTGAGCAGACATGAGGTGTGAGCGTTTTTGTGATATGTGTGTGTAACTTTGTAGACTATAATCAGGCCGCAGCTGTATTTTGACTTGCATAGTGGTTAAAATATATTTTAAACCATGAATGCAAAGCTTTTTTTTGCATTGCATTGGTGTTGCTGTTGCTAATCTGGTCAATTGATCAGCTGTACCTGTTCGTGTGGGTGTGTGTCCTCTAATCTGGCTCGTGTGATTATTTTACAAGCATATTGCTGCAATATGTGTTTGTTTTTTAATGTACACAATTAATTCTTTTTACTTATTGTGCAGCACCACTTTCTTAAAACTCTGTTTTAATGGCCGTGAGCAGCTAGCTATGGCTTTAAATGAAAATGCTGCTGCAGTGCTGGACTTTGGCCTTTGTGTAAATTTGTATACTGTTTTCCCACCCATGCCATGACCTTTTCTGGCATTCAGTTATTTTATTGACTCAGCATATTATGTGCTTTAGAGGGGGAGGAGAACGTGTTATAAACAGCATGACTGAAACGGGCTGAAACACATTCATAATAATAGTATGTCATGTTGTTAGCTCAGTACAGTGCAAAAGTCTTAATCCGCCCCTTATTTCCAAGCAGCCAGACTTTCTTGTAACTTTTAAAGTGATCTTGAGCAATAGTTTTCCAGGCTGTCCAAGTTTTTTGCTTGTTTTTTTTTTTGTTGGACATTGTCTGGTTTTGCAGTAATTTTTAGTCTAGTTCTTCTACCTGATGATTTTCAGAGGGATGGTGATGGGGGAAAGGGGATGAACCAGTGAACCACATGAATCACAAATTAATTTGGTTTGGCGTTGCTTGGCATATTGTGCATCGCCTCCTTAAAATATTTGAGGAAACTGGACAAGTGGAGGACAAAAGAAGAAGTGGCAGGCCTAGGGGACAATAGCTGCAGCAGATGAACAGTATCTGAAAGTCATTCCTTTAGGAAATGGTAATAGTAAAGATCTCAAAGAGGGCCTGAGAGATGCCTCTGTCATGGTTTAGAGTTGCTTTTCAGCCATGGTGTTGGGGGTGGAATTATGAACACAGAAAAGTACCATCAGATTTTGATCCATCATGTAATGCCATCTTGAAAGTATATGATTGGCAACAACTTCATTTTTGATTACAATGAAACACATTGCCAGTATAGTAAAAGCATACATGGATAGAAAAATACACAATAGAACATCATCAGTCATGGATCGTCCTCCCCAGTGCCAGGACATCAACATTATTGAATAAAGGTTTTCATGCCATGTATTGATTTTTAAGCTTATTAGAACTGTGCAAGCTCTGATTTTGCCTGATGTACTGTATTTACATGCATGTTTATGTGTTTCAGTACATCCCTGCACCCATTTCACATTTTCTGAGGAAATATAAAGAAATGGGGCTTGGCTCAAGCCTTGCACAATACTGTGTGTCATGTTGTTAGTATTCATATTATGCCAGTTTGTTTTTAAGCTTTGAAAATTGTACTTGTTTTGTAATTCTTTTTCGAAATTTCCATGAAAGTGCTCATCAGATTGTGCATGCTCCATGATTCTGTAGCTTCAGTGGTTTTGACATACTGGCATTCCTTTACAGCATTTGCTATTAGTTTGCGGTGATAATTAGTAACAGCGATGTTGTAACAATGGCCAAGGGGACTTACTGAACCCGTGAGACTGACCACAGGCGAAGCAGTCGGGAATGTGACCCATTTGCTCAAGTCTTTGCCCTCTAACGCTTCCCTGTGCGTCAGCGTTACAATAAACTCTTTCTGACGCTTGCATATGCAACAATACACAGAAAATGGAGTAAATTTAACAGAAGACACACACGAGAATACTCAAAATGACATATACTTACACATACATACACAGACTGGGGTTTTGTTACTGAGCTGCTGTTGCGCAGATTTGGGTGGGGCTCCACCCAAATTAGAAATAAGTAACTAGTGTATTAGTGGCCGTATCATGGAGATGGAATGTGTGCAGAAAATCAGGGCACTGTTCTCCCTTCTTATTGGTAAAAGCTACAGGCAAACACAAACACCATCTACCCAACATATTTGAATAGTACTCCATTCTTGTGTCATGTTGATTTCCTGCTTGCTCTGACCCTTACAGCGGGACACCATATCATTCAACGCAAGCATGACAAAGCCTCTACACAGCCAGCAGCGGTGGGCTTCTGTAGAGAGTGAACAATAGTTGAATAGGAACACCATGGCTGGCCGATTCGACTAAGAACAATTGCGGAATTGGTGCTGTTGCATCTGTCATTAAGATACACTATGTGTGCATGTGGTTGGAATTATACACAAAAGATGAGGTTGTAGAGTTTTTAATGCTTGTTTTAAAGCAAACATTCCCTTTAAAACAGCACACAAATATGATACTCTGGCTCATGAACACAAAACCTTATAAATCTGTGTTTTCTAACATTTTGTTTCAGGCACTCTTCTGCAGAGATCAGGAAACACTTTGGTGGGAACCATGGCTTGCATCACAGCCGAACCAACTCTAACGCTTCGGCCACAGTGTGGCTTACTGTGGTGAGTTTCCTTCTGTTAAAAGAATTCTTTTGCTTTTGGAGTTTAGTCTTTTGTTTTATTCACAGGAAATTGTCATATCATCCAGATTTGAACTGCAGGCAGGTCTCAGGAAAGGAATGTAAGCAATATGAACATTTTTTTTAAAGTATTTTTTTCCCAGTTATGCTTATATTTCCTTATTCAAATGCGTAACATGTTAAGTGTGCTGTAATATTACATCTATATATTATTACTTCCCTTGTACCAGAGCAGTAGTGATGAAATCCTAGTTGAAGTGGGGAAAAAATCATGCTGTGACTAAAACATCAGTGGAGTGGCTTCCTCTTATGCTGCTTTAGTGATTCTGCTTATACCACTGGAGAGTTATAAGTGTATCATTTTCACATCCTGCCTTTGCTGTCATTAGCTCTGGGAATGTCTGACTCGGTGTGGTGTCTCACCTTGAAGATTATGCTTTGAATCCTGAAACAGTTCTTCTACAGCATGAGCTGCTGCTTTTGCAAAGAGAGCTGCCTGCATAGCCGTTTACACCGGCCTGACGCTGCTCTTTGGCTTAACATGCGTTGAAAAACGTAGCACATACTGAAAAGACTTGAAAGTCATTATGGCAGGTTGTTTTCTACTCTCCTCATTTGAAGCGTGACAGAGAACGATCCCTGCCCTCCAATGCCTACAGACAGAATGATGCACAGTAATCCTTTGCAGGGATTTGCTCCCGCTGCACTCTCTGTAGTACCCTCTGAACCTCTGTCTCTGCCTCCCAGCTTTATATGTTCTGCTCTCAGTCTTCTCGCTTTTCTTCTATTTCTGTCTTTTCCTCGCATCTTTTCTTCTGTGTCGCCCTACATTTCTCTCACGTAAAGTTCTCTAAAGCTTGCAGTTGTTAAGTCTTGTGACATATATTTGTGTTTGAGTGACAGAGCTTAAACCCTTAAATAATGGTTTTTTTTTTTTTTTGGGCTGTTTTTTTTTTTATTTTTTATTTTAGTAATGATTCTTGAGCTTTCTGGCTGACAGGTCTTGAGGAGAAGTACTTGAGCCAGCTGTCCCGACCCGGCTTGTAGCATGCAGCATGGTTAATCTGTAACCTGCTTGAGAAATGGGTCAGTGCCTTGGATACTGACAGGCACTGGATGGGCGCTGCCTACCTTGCAGCTTACCCAGGCAAATCTTCAATATGTCCGGATTTGGGATGCGGGAGAGGATTTTTAATACCATAATCTCTGGGATGATAGTTTTACATTATTCAGCAGTCCCGTCTAGCACAGGGATGAGGGAGGGGTGCTTGTTGCTGCAGTTGTTATGCGGATCACTACGTTAATATTGACTGAACCTGAGTTGAAACTGTTGCCTGGTCAGAGACATTAACAAATTTAAAAGCTTGCAGTCTGTGTGTGTGTGTGTGTGTGTGTGTGTGTGTGTGTGTGTGTGAGAGAGAGCAGCATGCACATGTATGTATCTCTAGTTTCTGTTCCTGTCTGTTGAAACACCAGTTGATGGAGGGACGCCTTGCTGATGTCACTTCCTTCAGTGTTTTGTGGTTTTGTCCCTTTCAGCTGAGAACTGTAATGTCTAAAACTGATGTCTAAACGTTTTGTGGGTCTCTAAACAGTCAGGCTCCAATTAAAGCATTGACTCTGTGGCTTCTGATTTATTTTTGCTAATGCTGATGGTTTTCTTTAAGCTTCTAGGTCTATGAAGTCCACTTTAAAGGGGTTCTGTGCATTGCACTGTGGCTTAGTTTCACTCAAAAGTACTGAGCGCCAGTAGGTACACAGTGTAGGTTCCCCATATCCGGAGTGCGCCATTTTGTACACTTCCTTTTTATGGTGTTCAGTTTTCAGCAGGGTAAGTTTGCGATGTCGGCTTGAGCTCAGTCTTTTTGTGAAACTAGAGTGAGATTTTGCTCACATATCTTCTGTCATGTTTACTGTAGCTTTATTTTCTCTTGGGTTCTTTACATCTGTTTCTTTTTTCTGTGTTCCTCCTGTATATCGACAGCAGTAATGTGCTTCTAAAAATGGTCATTTTTACATGAAAATGCTTTATTTGTTTTTTTGTTTTTAAAAAAAGCTTGTCTTATTTAATCATTTATGCACATTCTTCACTGAGTTTTGTCACATCTTCCAGCCGTTCATGGTTTTCACTGCAATTATTGCACCTGTGAGCAAGTTTGTCAAAAACGTCTGGTGGCTGTTGGCTTTGCAAGGAAAGCTGGATTCTTGCTGGCACCTCTGATGACTCCACAGAGCAGCAGGCACTGATCAGAGGCATGCATAGATTTGCATTCATTTGTTTTTGTTAGCCTCCATACCAAACAAGAAAAAGAGGCCATGTTACAATGATTCTTTGAACTTTGAGGCATGCAGCCAGAGAAATGCACATGGAGTCAGATGAAGTTTGCTACTATAATGGTACTACTGAGGTTGTCCTCTGTAGAGAGGAGGAGTTAGTTTTGTTTTTTTTTTATACCGGAGCCCTCTCATTTAAAACAATAATGATATAGTTCTTCCTTCTGGCTGTCTGTGTATTCTTTTGTCATGTGTTGCATGCTAAGCATTAATAATCGGCCGTGTGCAACAACATGCTCGTCGTTGCTTAGTGGAGGAAAAATATCCCTTAGGGTGGGTTGATGTGCAAAAACATGTCTGAAGGCAAATGGAATTTGCTCAGCTTTTAAAAGTTAAGCACAGCAGTGACTCATGTTTTTCTGCAGGTATTTCCACCTCTTATGTGTATACATGTTATCTTTTACTGTCTATAGCAGTGGCTGGTTTGGCCCCCTGTTTCCTGTCTGCCTGAAGACACACTTTCTCTCACAGTTTTTGACAGGCTATCTGTATTTTACCTGTATGGGACAGTCCACATGACTGAAAGCTGAAATATTCTTCTAAAAAATGTCTGACTGTTCTTGTTCAAATCCATGCTCTTAGAATGGCTTCCTTTTATTGTTCATCAGTTTTGGTTTTTTTTTCTTTTTAGTAATTTTTCATTATGACATTTAGCCCATTTCCATGGCTCAGATTAAGCACAGTCACTAAAAATATTTCCATCAACAACAAAAACAAAACAAAAAAACTAAAAAAAAAAAAAAAAGCTTTCCGTCTGGGACTAGGCTTAAAATTGGTCTGGAAAATGTAGCCATTATAGGATATGGTTCTAAACCTTTGTCCTACCTCAGCTAACCCCTGATGATTATCAGATTGGAGGTCTGCCCAGTTTGCTGCAGTGACACCTGCTCCATGCAGGTTCCTTTTTTCTTTTTTGTTTTTTTTTTGTTTATTTTTTTAACGACCACAGTCAGCAATGCACGACAAAAAAGGATGTGTGGTGCGCTATCTCATCAGTTGTGCTCTTTTTTTTCTTCTTTCTTTTTTCTTCCCCCCCTTTTGGTACACTTTCTAATGATTATAAAAGCTCATCTGTGTCAGAGTACGGATTTGTTAAAAGGCTTAAATATGAAACTTTCAACCCATTTATATTGTACTTTGAAACCACTACAGCTTTGCTTTTGTGATGATCTGATGTAGTAGAGATGGAGTTACAGTTTCTGTCTAAAAATAGGATTTAAAAAAAAAAACACACACACACAAACAGCCTGAATGCCAGCTTGTTCCGGTTTCCGCTTATGTAAGTCCCTGTGTCTTTTGTTCTCAGACAGGTATGAGGTATTAGAAAATATTCATGATTCAACATGTTTGGTTATGCTTCCCTTTTTCTTCTCTGTAGTGTGTCTGAATTTGACAAATGGCTGTATAAACTGTAAAATGAAAAGTGTTTGGTTTTCCATTTTGCTTCTTGTAAAAGCTTATAGTTAGGGCTGGATCAGGTAACCGTGAACCAGTGTTTAGATACACTGCAGTATTCCTGCAATAGGACTCTCTATAAGTTTACACATCACTCTCATTAGTTAATCATTAGTTATTATTCATTTGTTGCTCTCTTCCATAGTGTCCTCTTTGTCTTGTAGGGTAGCACTGGTGGTTGCCAGTATTTTCTAGATATTTAATTTTAATGTTTTGGTTTTTTTTTCTGATATGTATTCTCACTTTTTTTTTCCCATCTTCCCAATCCCAATATTTTCTCCATCATTCTTCGATTCTCCAGCCTCAAACGTATGATGCAGTGGAGCCCTTGGACCTGGAGGAATTCTTCATGTCACAGTTAAAAAGTGGAGACTCTGCCCTGATGCAGGAATTTGGAGACTTTCCTGATGATGACCTGAAGGTGGAGCAGGTGGAAAAGGAGTGTCGCACTATTCGACACTCTGTCCCAGAGGATGGGTATGTTACAGGCCAATGATTGTTAAATAAGAGGATAATTTATGAGTCAATTTACATGGTTTTCTAGAGCTCACAAAAAGCCAAAAAGGATGGCGTTTTTTTACTGACAGGTTTCTCTGAATGTCTTAAAATATTGATTAAACTGATGTTCAGAGGTGGGTAACAAGCCTTTATTCATCTTCCAAAGAAGTTCAGCAGATTGTTTTGTAATAGAATAAATATTTAGACTGTCTCCCCAAATTCATTGTAAAACAACTTTCTGCACGTTATCTTTGCTTATTCAGAGTATTCACAACGTGACCATGAAGTCCAAATTAAGACAGGAGAAGAATTCAAAGTTTTCAGCTGCTTGCATGTGTCTGCATATCTCATTGTCGTCATCCTTATCTCTTAACAGAGTGGAACTAGATCCGCATGTAAGAGACTGCATAAAGAGTTACACCCAGCCGTGGCTCGTCGTCTCCAGAAGGTAAAAGACTGCGTGTCCTATCTGATACATTCTTATGTTTACATGTTTCCTACAAAGACTCTCATATTCACTGCACACATGCACTGCATAATGCTTCAGTGTTGTTATCCAGACGGGTTCAGAGGTCTTTTAGTTAACCATGAATGCCCTTTTTTGTGTTTTTGTGTCTTTTCTGTCTTATGTGTATGCATGAAGATGCCAGGGGGATGGCTGGAGTGTGTATTCAGAGCGAACTGGCCTACACAAACTTCTTCGGAAACAGACCTTTGAGTCGGATTTTCAGCCAGAAAATCAAGAAAAAACGGTAAGAAACCCAAACACACAGTCATGTGCTAAAGTTTTAGTTTAGAGGTTCGGATAAATAACCCAATAAATATTGAGTGTAAGTACCCTTTTACTTAGCCTGTGTCTTAACCAGCACCCTGTTACTCAATGAAGGAGCCTTCCTCCTGTTCAGTGTTGCGTGCAGCATACTATGAAGAAACAAGTCCTCACTGATTTCCTTCTTCAGCCTCTTGTGTGCAGCGTGATGCTTCAGACATGCATTGTTGCTGTAGTCTCAGTTTACAGTTAGGTTGTCACATCTGATTTTGCTTGTTATTGTAGAAACAGGTTTTTGACTAGATGGTGTTGTTTTGGTTTGTTGGTTATTACCACTTTAGAGGGTCAGAACAACTGTGTAATTTGTCTATCTGCAGTTGTGATGTAACTATTATTTGCTGAACAACAGCCAGCAGTGAGAGATGGTTTAGTTTAGTGTGTTTTTTGTTTTTTTGTCTAGCTAAGCTAGAATATGAGAAAGTTAATGACTTTCCAATCTAAATACTGACAAGAAATGGAGTAAGTGGATTTCCCCAACAGCTTAATGCTATTTTTAAGCAGAACTACAAGAAAAGTTACTTGCCACAACTTGTCCTTGAATGACAGTGGGTTGGAACTCTGATAAAGTGACTTCTGTGTGGCAAAGACATTGTAGTGAGAGCAGTATGGTAGTCCATACTGATCAAGGCTTGAGAGACAATTGTTGGTGTGAAATGTGAGGCTGGGGGGAGACTGGGTTGGGAGACTGAGCGGGGAGTGGGTGGGGGTTGCTTTAATAGAGAACACAACAGTGTGTTGTTATTCACATCACTCTTTTTTTACCCTACACAGTGGCTCTTTTAAGTTTAGTGCACCACAGCCCTGTTGTGTGTAACCTGTACGATATTCAGCATTTTTCAGATCAGTAGCTGCCATCCAAGTGTTTGGATCTTTCATTATGGATCCTTGCCTCAGTCCTTCACTGAGCCAAGTTCACATCCTCTCTGTGCCCTCTCAGTCGCTTATTTGTCTTATAGTGGCCAAATCCCAGCTCCCAGAATCACACAGTCGCGGCCAATCCAAGTCCCAGCCAGTGCCACTCCCAGTTCCTGGCCCAGCCATCCCTTAGCCCCAGCCAGTCTCTTGTTGCTTCATCCTGCCAATTCTGACTAATTACCCAAACCAAAAGGCCCTCATTACTGCTGTAGGCTTCCCATGATCTATATGCCAGAATGAGAGTGACAGAGAGGGGAAGAACAGCTCTATTGTCCTTCAGCACTTAATAGTTCTCTTCTATGGACCAGTCTGCTTTAACAATCATGGCGTGATGGACTCTTGGAGCCTCAACATTGTGAAGCTTAACCAGACTGGAAACTCAGTCAGTCCTAGCCTGTGGTGTGAGAGCTGGGATATGAATTTGATGGATGATAGGAGTGAAAGAGACAAGGAGAACGGGTGGCAAGAGGGACTGCTCAGATCAGGATGCAGCTTGGGAGCAGTGAGGTTATGACCTGCAATCTGGCTAAAAGGTCATATGACAATTTTTGGGGTTAGAATCTTGAACTCGTGTCGTTATAATTACGGTTGTGCATACGTGCTTGCCTGGATACAAAGGCTATCGCTTCAACTCAAGATGAAAAGCTCAATTCGCAAATCTCGACACAGGAAATGGTTCAGGGCTGAATGAAACCCAGGCCCCTTGCAGCCTTTTGGCATATGGGTTGACTGCTCAACTGAGTTAGCTACAGCGGTGCCCCACCATCCTGTTTTTTGGGGTTTTTTTGTAAATATTCCAACTACAGGCAGTGATTCATATCCCGGGCACTCTAATGCTACTTTTAGGAAATTTGATTTCTTTGCAGATATTTACTTGGCGACAGGGGTTTTTATTGTTTGTTTTTGTTTGTTTCAGTTTTGCTTTTTGTTTTTTTAAATGAAATCATTGATCCATTTGAAGAGGTTATACACCAAATTAAGTTACTTTTGTAGGTGGACTTCCTTATTGTGCAATGCCTTTCTGAGAGACCTCCCACTTATGATTTCTTACTTGAACCATAACAGCAGATCAAAAAACATGATTTCAATGGGGGAAAAAATCTGATCATGTGATCTCCTTGTGCAGTCAGGCTGGTTTTGGTGTTTTTTGTGGGGGGGGGGGTTTTTCTGATTCTGGTTTAGTTGGAGGCATTGATGCCTAAAGAGTTTTTAACATGTAAGAATCTTTTATATGCCAATTAAAACTGCTAAAAAACAAAAACTATAAAAGGTTGACCTTTTTTTTTGGACTAATAAGAGAAGAAGCTTGCGGTGCATTTTAGAATACTTGACTGAATATAAAGTTTTACATACAACATTGCTCACAACTACTCAATAGGTCTCCCTCTGGATGCACAGAATATGTCAATACAATAGTCAAATTCATCACACACTTTTGTGAGCAGTTCTGGTGTCAGTGCAGCCATTGCTGTTTTTATGCCATCTACCAGAATCCACTCTTTCTGACAGTACGTGTTTCGATCATTACTAGTGAATGGTGGCGGAATTAAGGCACTTTTGAAATCAGATTATTTTTAATACACTTCATTTTTTTTTAAAAATTAGACAACATATTCAGATGCTGTTTTTTCAAAAGGCTTCTGAGCACATTTATGAATCGCATCACATCTAAGTGTCAAAATTATGCCACTTTTTCTAGCTCTGGGTTAGCTCAGTTAGCTCAACCCTCTATGCTGTTCTCACTTTTGTTGAAAAACCCAAAGGCCTGTTGGGAGATCTGATTACAGAATTTGATGAACTCATTTAAAATTCTGTCAATATCATATCAGGAATGATGAGTAACTCATACCTCATTACCTTCTGGCCCTTTGTTACTGATTGGCTGGTCAATTTTTATGTATCAAATATTAAAAAAACAAAACAAGAAAGCTTCTTGTTCATAAAAAATTAAGGATTAGTTATACACACCTGCTGAATATTGTGAAGTAACTCAAGTCATTTTACTCTCTTTTAAATACAGTGAACATAAGCACAGCTATATGCTGTGTCTTCTACACTGAGTAAGCCTTGTTTAGAAAAGTACAAGAGCCTGTCATTGTCTCAATCTAAAACAGAGGCTGTCTAGACTGACTAAATGCCTGTTTTGTTGTGTCCGCTGACCACGTAATAGTGGAAGCTCTATTTTTAATACAGTGCATGTTGATGATGGTTGATAAAATGCTTTTCCAGCATGGTGTTGATATGCTGTTGTTACAAACAAGGTTTGAGGTAAATGCATGGTTGTCTTTTTCTTTAAACCAAGGGTGAACAACATGTGTCTACTAATCTTGTTCCTCTGGATATTATAGCCCCATAATTTGGCTTTCCTTGTGCTTTCCTGCCTTTTTCTTCCACTTCCTTGTGTTTTCATTTTATTTAATTCCTCTCCTCCTGGCCATGACATGACCCTTACCCCTGCTCTTATTCTGTCATTGCTCCAGGTCAAGTCACCAACTCTAGCAACGTTGACAGATGACTCTGGCCACACACTGACCTCCTCTGACTTTAACTTGCGGTGCCTGACTCCAGACAAGAGAGTTGAGGGTCTTCTGGCTTTCAGCAGCCATGAAGAGCTGGATCGTTTAAACCAGGAAACACGGCAAGGGAACAGACACCCTGAGCTGTTTGCGCTCTACCCACCACCTGATGAGGTGAGATATAAAAACAAAGGTTTTTTTGGGGGTTTTGTTTTGTTTTGGGGTTTTTTTTCCATTAATATTTCAGCTGCTGCATTTGCCTTTTATGATAGTTGGGATCTGCAAAAATTACCAAAAATCTAACGGATGTACAACCACTTCTTTCAGATAGTAAATAGAAAGTTTTTATTTTAAGACATCTAAAACTGAATAGTAAATAGAAAATACTCTTTTTTTTTTTTTTTTTTTTTTTTTGACTACACAAATTCATAAATGATACAAAAACTAATAAAATTGGGACTGGAAAATTGTAATGCACATTTTCACTAAGATTTTATAGACTGCCAGTTACAAATAATCTATAATGAAACTAATAAGAGTTGCAGCCCTTTCTCGTTTTTCATAGTATATTAAATACACATCTGAAACCTTAGGTGCCCACACAGGGAGCAATATGCAATGAGCTTGGGGACTTTCCAGTTCTCTGTTACCTAGGTAACTCTCTAATGTATTTACTACCTGGTTACATGATGATCAGTGTATCCTGCACTCTCATTGGTAATAACTTTAGTTGCTCGTCTCGAGGTTGAGAAGAGTTATCCGGGAAGTTGCCTGTAGTTGCTTAAAGTTCACAAATATCACTGACTTTCTATGGTCTCTGGTTGCTATATTGCTGCAGATCGCTTCCTGTGTGGACATGCCTTGTGTTCTTAATTTCGCTTCTTCTCCATCCACAAGCATCTGTGCTTAGTTAAATCTTTATTTTTTTTAAACATATTTCTGTAAATATCTTACAGGAAGATACAGTGGAAATCCGTCCTGTTCCCGACTGCCCCAGAGAACACATTGGAGAGCGCGTTATGATCAGATGCCAGTCTATAAAGTATGTCATACGTTTTCATTATACTGTAGTAGGGAGAATAGTCTTGTAGTTTAAACAGCTGCATAGCTGAGTAGTTGTTTAAGTGATGGATGGAGGATTATGTGAGGGTGGAGGAGTGTTGTTCGGCAGTGGATGTTTTCCAGAAACTCTCCGTCCCTCCCTTTCTCTGTGGGATTCTGTCTCTTTTGCTCCTTCTTTCATTCGAACACATGCAAATGCACTTTTCCTGCATTACAGTCTTGATCTTCGTCATCCTTGTATAATTCGTACAGTTGCCAAATATTTGAGTTGAACTGCTTGCAATGCTTTGGCAACTTTTCTAATCCTTTTAACCCTCAGTTCAAGTGCATCATCACTTCCTCTAACTAATTTGTGTCTAACAGGAATTAAAATTCCTGAAAAATCAATAGAATCAAAAACTGATGGAAAGCTAATTGAGGAAAAAAAAATGAGGATTTGTATTCAGGATTTGCATCTTCTCCTGCGATAAAACTCCTAATCTAATTTTCCTTTGTGTGGCCTTTTAGGTTTGAAATAGAAATTGAACCCATATTTGCCACCATGGCACTGTATGATCTGAAAGAGAAGAAAAAGGTGAGCAAACTTTTTTCACTGTCAAATTCACATTTTTTTTTTTTTTAAATGTTATACAAAATTGTGTGTGTGTGTGTGTGTGTGTGTGTGTGTGTGTGTGTGTGTGTGTGTGTGTGTGTGTGTGTGTGTGTGTGTGTGTGTGTGTGTGTGTGTGTGATAAGCAACAAAGAATAACAGTAAAAAACACTTTCCTCAGTCTTGGGACTCTCTGCTTGTTTGCATACTTGCTGTGTATTTTAGCATTTTCACACACAGCTGGGAGAAATAATTATTTTATCCCTGGCTGAATATGTAAGTTTGCTCACTTTAAAATAAATTAATAGTCTCTCATTTTTATGATAGTTTCATTTTAGCGGAGAGAAACTGAATATCAACCAAAAATCCCCCCCAAAAAACCCACATTGACAGAATTCTGCTCCCACAGTCAACCAGTCCATTACATCTATTGCTTGTTATATATATAAAGCACATCTGTCCACAAAATGAGCTTCTTCCAATCCAACCTCTCCATCACGATTGGGCAAGACTAAAGAAATGTCAAAGGATGTCAAGGACAAGACTGTAGACCTTCACAAAGCTGGAATGGACTATGAGGCTTGCAACAAGAAGCTTGGTGAGAAGGTGACAACTCGTGGTGCGACAATTCGGAAAGGGAAGAAATATAAATCTTTCCTCACAGGGTAATGATGAGAAAGATGGTGGATCTGCCAAAACTGCCAAAACACGCTCTTTGCGTGTTAATGGTCTGAAGGCACCATGAACACCACAGATAACAAACTACAGCGTAATCTATTGAAATCTTGTAGCACTTGCAAGGTCCCTCTGCTCATGAAGGCTCGTACATGTATAGGCCTTCTGAACTGTGCTAGAGTTCTTTGGCATCAGCTCAAACCGCTGTGTTTGGAGAAAACCAGGAAACTGTAAGAGGAGTGGTCCAGTATCACTCCTGAGTGCACACCTGGTGACCTACTTTAAGAAATATCTTACAGCTTACTGTAAAATAAGTCATGTTTTGCTTGGGGATCAAATACTTGTTTCACTCAATGCTCAATAGCTACTCATGCTATTCAATTAATAATTGATAATATAAGTTTATACGTATTATACTTTTATGTAATGTGGGGTTTTTTTCTGGGTTTTTGGTTGATATTCTGTCTCTTTCCATTAATAAAGAAACTACCATAAAATTAGAGACTGTTAATGTAACTGAGCACACTGCTGGGGACTGTTTGATATCACACGACAAACAACCACCATAACAATCCTGCTAATGTTTAATAAAACATTACTGGTCACATATCAGTCCTCAACACTGATAGATAGTCACATGGTTTGGATACTTGCTGTGTATTTTATAATGGGTTACAAGCTGGACAAGACTGAATATCAAAAACCAGTAGTTACAAGTATTGTATACTTAATAAAAATCACAGTTTTAAAGGTAGCTTTTGCATATTATTTGCATCTTGTTGATCTGGCGCAGTCTTGTAGTGGCTTTGAAAAGTCAGCTCTGCTGTGTAGTAAGGGATCACTGTAATCTGTAAGGTTTTATGTCTCATCATCCTTAGAAATTTATAGCCTCGGGGGTCGTCATGTTTGGCCTTGTATCTACTAATACTGCACATTATTTTTGCAGTAAAGCATTTCTGAGCTGTGGCTGTTTGTTTGTTTTCTGTGGATTTACACAGCTGGATAATAGTAGGGGTTGGAAGGATTAAGTGCTCGTGGATCTCTCACATAAGACGAGGTTTTAGCCACCGGGTTTGCCCTCTCATCTGTGCTGCTCTGATTTACTCTGGCTTGCCTGGAGGACTAATGGCTCTAAGATACTCTGTTGGGTGAGATAGGGCAATTTAATACATCACAATTTTCAAAACTGGGCCATATCTAACCTGGTCTTGGGTCAGAATCAGTGAAATATTTCTTGCAATGAAACATACTAATATGACATAAACAAGGGTTGTTTTTGGTTCTGTTGGAAGACTTTAAGAGCAGCGCTGAAGTGTGACAGTGTCATGCATTTTTGTTAAAGGTGACTGATTTTTATTATGTGCTGAGCTGAAGTGTATCCTTGCAGAGGTTAGTATAATTTCCAGCTTATTACACTGACTAGACACTAGTTAATGAACTGTGTCTGCAAACATGAATTTGAACTGTAAACACAAAGTGCGTCTGTGAACGAAGGAGAAACTATCAAGCTTGTTTTGTCAGTTGTTGTTAAGGCCTCTTTTTTTTTTTTTTTAATCTCTGAACTGTTCACTTTTACTTTATCTTGTTTGTTTTTCTCTTTCTTCTGCAGTGCTCAGTGCAAGTTGTTTTCTTTATGAGAGTCTTATCTTCTGTTTTCTTACTTGCTGTTCTTCGTTTTCCCGCATCCCTCGTTGCCTCACGGAGGTTTTGTTTGGTTTTGTTCACTTCATTTTCGTTGTTTCACATCTGTGCAGATGTTCGTATAAATCAAAGTCTCTCTGGTCAATAAGCCAAGGTGCAGACACGGGATTTGACCTAACAAGTGGCCTACTTATGATGCAATATTCATGAATGTAAGCAGAGGTTTATGAGTAGGCAAAAAACAAAACATTATGTTCTTTTAGCAAAAAGGAATATCCATTAGTTATTTTTTTCTTCGTTTGTTTTCCTGGTGTTACTTTGCAACACAAGGAAAGCCACATTTTACTCGACTGACTGGAGCCAAGTGGGAGGACGCAATAATGAAACCAGTTGGCAAGACTTCAGAAAAGCAGAGGCCTTGAAAGAACAGTCTAATGGATTTATGGAGCTATATTGTCTAATATTTGTAAAGGAAGCGGCTGTCAGATGTCTGCCTGAACATTTGCCACTCAGATCTGTGTTTGAATGAAGCTGCAAAAGGAGTCATTGTAGCATCCAGCTGCTAAATTGGCTGCACAGGGTGTTTGCAAGTGCTCTCCATCAGAAAATGTTAATCATCTGTCCTGAAACAGTGTGTGCTAGTGTTTGTGTGTGTCAGTCAGTCACGGACATGGTGTTTGGGGTTTAAAAATATCATGTTGAAGAGGTTTTTACATTCCTTGTGTCTCATTACATCAAAATTTGAAGTTTTCAAATGAATGCTGTTATGATTTACTGAAAATGTTGACTCATTTAACACTCGTCCTTTGACCGGTTTATTTTTCTTTATGAACAGAGGATATTTTAGTCAGCTGGCTTTGATTACCAAGATTATTATTTCTCTGATTCCAAGAAGTCATTTTTCAGTAAGAGGGAGAGTGTGGCTCTTTTTTTTTCTTTTTCTTTTTTCTTTTTAAGTTAACTGGGTCGTTTCCGTCTCAGAATCTGTGCCGAGTTTTGTCCTTTTGGCATGTTACACAAGCATGGAAGTATGCCAGAAGTAGTCATCATCATCATTGAACATTTTCTTGTGCTTATCTTGAATAAAGTTGCTGCTTTGAGGATTTTAGTTATCAGCCAAGTTTGGCTTTCTAGAGGCTTCTTGGTGTGGTCAGTGTAGTGGAGGCCCTGTGGGATTAGCAGAATGAGGTAGAGTAGTTACTGGCTTTCCAGTGAATAGGATCACATGACAGATACCAGGCCAGCCCACATCAGGACATATGGCTGTGTTCCTACACAGAGGTCATTATAGAGGTGAGAAGAGAAACAGCAAAGCGGGCTGAACAGATGAACATTTGGTTTACATCAAACTAATCACCTAGATTAATGTATTCTTTCAGTCTCTCATCAGAAACCTTCCAGTTTGTTATGCCCTGATTACCAAAACAAACGTAATCCTGGATTTAATTTTGGTAAGAAGACAATTTTCTGTTTCTCCAAAGTAAAATGTTTCATCTGTTTCCCTGCAGATATCTGAGAATTTCTACTGTGACCTGAACTCTGAACAGTTTAAGAACTTCTTGAAAAATCACACTGACCACATTGATCCGTCCTCGACAGCCAAATCTGCCATCTTCTCTATCACCTACCCTTCCACAGATATATATCTGGTCATCAAGGTAATGAGAAAATCTATTGCAATCCACTGAGACGAAAAAAGCAGAAATGGTAGGCCTAAAAAAAAGCAAATATACTATGCAGCGGATGAATAGTATCTTAAAGGCATTAATAAAACACAGTGGAGGCTCTGTTATAGTTTAGCTGCATTTCAGCAAGTGATGTGGGGAATTTTGAACATGGAGATTTTGATCTATCATGTAGTACCATCTAAAAAGCATCTGATTAGCAGTGGCTTTATTTTTCAGTACAACACCGATACCAAACACACTACCAAAGCAGTAAAGGCATACCTGGATAGAAAAACACACAATGGGACACTATCAGTTATGAATTGGACTCTGCAGTGTCGTTAGAGTCATTGGAGTTTTGAAGAAGAGTCAGCAGTAATATAGAGTTTGTGCAGTTCATCGTAAACTGTTGTTGTGGCCTTGATATAATTAATGTTTCCGTGTTTCAGATTGAAAAGGTCCTTCAGCAGGGAGAGATCAGTGACTGTGTCGACCCCTACGTGACACTGAGGGAATGCGACTCTGGAAAGGTAATGAATGCAGAGCAAACAGTCAAATTATTTACAAAAAAATGCTCTCCGGTTTACCTTTTAGCCTCTTATTAATACTTGCTGGGTATGTAAAATGATTCTGGAGCTGATGTTTTTCAAAATGGCTAACTTTATTTATTTATTTATTTATTTATTTATTTATGTCTTTATGGTCAGAACAAGGACAAAATTGAGAAGCTGCGGAACCAGGCGGATAGTTTCTGCCAGAGGCTGGGTCGCTATCGCATGCCATTTGCCTGGGCAACTGTTAATATAATGGAAGTGATCAGCTCTGCTACATTGGAGCGTGACATCACAGACTCTGAGAACACAAAAGGAGGTGTGTGCTAGCGTCATCTTACCTTCTGATCACTTTGCATTTGTCTGCATTTCCTAGGAGTCCTTGAAGCTTAGTATCACACTTGACCCTTGACATTTTTTTTTCCTCAGGAAAATCCAGCAGCATTGACCGGAGAGGACTCCCTAGGAGGAACTCTGAACGTTACAGTACAATCGATGAACCGTTTTGCAACGTTTCTGGCTTCAAGCCTGCCACCATCACTATCTCCACCATCATCAAACAGGTTTGTCTGCTGCCCAAGCAAAGAAATGGATAAATCTGTGAAAATGCTTGAAATGCAGTGAGATACCAGATAAAGATAAAGTTTCCCAGACAGACATGCTTGTGTTTACATCTTGGACTTTGATAAAAATCCTATGTGTTTCATCAGATTCTATTATTCAAACCTGTAGGGCTATTACTGTGAAAAATTACATGCATATTCCAATGTTTGTATATTTTTTTTTATTGCTCTAATGGTTCATTTGGTCCTTGTCATCTGGGTTTTTCATTTAAAATAAATAAATAAATAAATAAAATCACTGTGTTTTTTAGGAAGGAGATCGTCTAAGCGATGAGGATTTGCTCAAGTCCCTGACTGAGATGAAGAAACCACAGAAGAGAATCAAGACAATACCAGGTTATCACTCATTACATGAGTATATTTTTATTGTTAATGTTTTCTTTTTCTTTTTTGCTGCAGAGAAAATTGATACAATTTGTCGGTGGAAAGATAGATAGAGAGAGACCTGGACCTCTGCAATAGTTTTAAATCACATAGGTCACCTGTTTAACTCAGACAGTTAAACCAGCACCTGTAGCCTGATACTTTCATCCATATAGAGCGTTTGGGTACAGGAAATTGCAAAAACACAGCACAGTGATGTCACACTTTACAAATAATTTTTTAAAAGAGCTAAAATGTGTGTTCATAGCATGCTTTAAATTTCAAGTCGGTATATTTTGTTACTAAGCTTTGCGGTTGCTTCCTGAAGAGGACACCGAAACCAGTGGTACTTCTCATCCAGCTCTTGACAAAAAAGCAGTGTGCCAGTTTATATATTATTAAATGATATCATAGGCTTTATTCTGGATATTGCATATGCAGGTTACTGACCTTTGACCTTTGCATCTTCTAGGTACCATAAAATTGGACATGTCTCCAATCAACGATACACCAACATCATGTTTGTCAACTGAGCTTATCCCTCTTAAACCTGTGGCTGAGAAAAGCACTCGTCTCATTAAGGAGGTGCTGGAGTTCCCCTCCAGTGAGGTTTATGTTCCTCACAACATCTACAGGTGGGCTGGAGTATGCACTATGTTGGCAAATAAACTCATGCTCCTTAAACATTTAAATGTGAGATTGTGGGATATTTTATTCTTTGCGTTTCTGTGTCCTGAATGTTTTTTGTGACTTTAGCTTTCTTAGAGAAAAGGAAACTACTTATGCAAGCCTTGCACCTTCAAGGGATGAAAAGCAAACAAGCCCAACAACAAGTTATTCTTGCTAAGAATATAAACAGGTTTCTTTGTTAAAATAGGCAGCACATTTCGAACAAAGGGCCAGAGGCAACATGAACTCTCGCTCAACAAGATCACTCAAGAGCTGACATTAGAAATTGTTCTCCTTTTTAGTGTAGTTTATATTTTTAGGCATTTCCATCCAGGCCACCTGCTAAATTACCATCAGTCAGTTAACAGTACAGAGTCAAGAATGGGGATTTAATTCTTCTCAGTACTCCAATCTAAAAAAAAACAAACATGCATGAACAAGTCTCGGTAATTGCATGCTGGTGTTCTCTAAACAAGTGTTCAGTGGAATCTTTGGTGTTTTCCTGTATTTCAGGTTTCACAACAGATTACAATGTTGAATTAAACCCACAAAAGAACACAGATAATTACTGGTTGGCTTTACATTTCTCTGACTTTACTGTCGCATCAGCCCTGCAGCTGTTGTACAGACAGTGCCATCTAGTGAGAAATAATCAAACTGCTTTGGTTTACATAAAGTATAGCATAATTTATTTATTTGACTGTTTTTTCTAAACCAACAGTGTTCCTGACACAGTTTCTCTCCCTTTGCATGTGCAGGAATCTGCTCTATGTCTACCCCCAGAGGCTCAACTTTGTCAACAGGTTGACATCGGCAAGAAATATTACCATCAAAATCCAGTTTATGAGTGGAGAGGATTCTGGCTCGGCTATGTGTGTGAGTGCTGTTGTTCATTACCTGTCACTCATTTTTACACTAAAACTGATTTAACTTAACTTTTACTGATATTTGGTGATTTTAAAAATAAAATAAAATATGAAAGTGCAGTTTAATAATTGTTTTATTCTCACAAATTATTTCCCAGCTGCTTGTCAACAGGGAAGTTGCAAAATGCCCTCTGGTGGATAAACTATGCAACCTCAATAGTCATAAGACAGACTTTATTTAATCCCACACTGGGGAAATTTACTTGTTCCAGCAGCACAAGGGACAGGAAGAAAAGTTGAATTAGAGATATATTAGTTTTTTAAAGCAGAAAAAAATAGATAAATAAATATTGTACAAGAAAAAAGCTAAAACTCTGCACAGATGGTTACAATATACAGTTAAATATGCCAAGATTTTTATTTTTATTTGTACATAATGTGCAGCAGGAGTAACAATAATATATACATGTGTTTTTAAACAGTATTTATCCTGCGTGGGGTATTGTACAGTCTGACTGCTGTCAGCCTGTATAAATGCCGATATTTCCATTTCAGCAGATGGCTAATATCGGCTGATATATTGGTCACTGTCTATTTACTGACCCAAGCTCTGACAGTTTGGGTCAGTAGTTCAGATGAACATTCAAGTCAAGCACAGTCTACACATAGGATTCAAATTTATCATGTTAAATTAAAAGTACCTTTTTATTCTTTTCTTCTTCTGTCTCTATATTCAGGTCATTTTTGGGAAATCGAGTGGCCCTGAATTTTTAAGTGAAGTCTATACCCCTGTTACCTACCATAACAAGTAAGGACACATTATTGTGTTTTGTTACACTGGACTGTGTTAGCGTCTTTTTATCTATTTTGAACAATCAGAGTACCTTGACTTCATTTATCTTTTTGTTTTTCTCGTTTCCTTCCCGTTGCCTCCTCTTGTTACTCCGTATTTCCCCATCTGTAAGGTCTCCAGACTTCTATGAGGAAGTGAAGATTGCTCTTCCAGCACGTCTGACGGAGAGGCATCACTTGCTGTTCACGTTCTTCCACATCAGCTGTCAGCAGAAACAGAACCAGAGCGGCAGCTGTGAGACGCTCATCGGATACTCTGTAAGCTTTTACACATCACACATCTTAAGAACAAAGAAAAAGACTGTTTAGTGTTTCAACTGGCAAATCGCTGTCATCATTGTCAAAGGAAAGTGTTGCCAGACATTTTACTTTTAATATGTTGTGACATTTGTGTGTCTGACTGCTGCGTTTTTAAATCGTTGAAGCTCGGCTGACATGCTGAATTTGTCTTTTTTCCTCTGATGCAGTGGCTGCCCATATTGAATATTGATCGACTGCAGACTGGTCAGTACTGTCTGCCCATCATCTTGGAGCGTCTCCCTGTCAACTACTCTCTACACACACCTGAGGTATAAACATCCTCCTGTTAAAAGATTAAAACTATTATTTATTATTATTATTATTATTATTATTATTATTATTATGAAAGTAGAGTAGCAAACACAGGCACAAAAGTCATATTTATATTTCCTGTGTCTTGTAGAAACTTCCTCTTCAGGTCCCTCCAGTCAAGTGGATGGAGGGTCACAAGGGACTTTTCAACCTTGAAATCCAGGCCGTGTCATCCGTGCACACACAGGTGAGCGAAGGCTGGATGCCTCCAGACCAACACAGCAACACAGTGAATGTCTTTTTGGCTCACCCTGTCTGTCTGTATACATCAGTACACACATGCATACCACAAGTGTCCATGTTGTTGTTGCATTCGCCCTGAAGCATGTCCCGACTCTGTCGCAGTACATTTGTTTCCTTCTCCGTCTCCTCTCCTCTGTTGCTTTTGCTCTCCCTGCTTCCCGTTCTAACAAACCCTGCCTTCTCCCTACCAGGACAACCACCTGGAGCGTTTCTTCACCCTCTGCCATGCACTGGAAGGTGGAGTAACATTCCCTGTGCGGATCAGGGAGGAGAAGATTCCAGAGAACAAGCTGGAGCATGAGCTGAAGCTCAGCATCATAGCCCTGTCCTCGTCCAGTCTAGAAGCTCTGGTCCTCTCCCTCCACCGAGTGCTAGATAAACTCTTCACTCTCATCATGCAGCCCATGGTCATTGCTGGCCAGACCGGTGAGTGGACTCTGTATCGTATCATGTATATAATGGATGTATAGCAGTGATTGTGGTGCTACATTTAAAAATGTCTTTCCGGTTGATTTTTTTCTTCCAACATATTCTCAATTTAGTTATTGAGCTACCATGAAAAAACTGTGAAAGATATATCCCCAGAAAACAGATTACCACTTTATTTTGGACTTTTATTTAACCAACACTGCAAAAAAAAAAATCCCATAAATCATCAGATTTGAAGCTAAATTAGGTAAATTAATCAGATTTATTTTTTATTCACTGTACTCATTTAATTACTTGTTTTTTTTTTAATCCATGCTTCCTTTCTGCAGCCAATCTGGCACAGATAGCCTTTGAGTCAGTGGTATCCATCGTCAACAGCCTTCATAACAGCCAGGAACTGATCAGGGACCAGCTGGGTAGGAACAGCCTCTTGGCAACCTACCTGTACTGGGTGTTTCGCCTGCCCGATCCCCCTCGAGACATGCAGAATCCAGGTGCTTCATCATTTAAAAGGATGCATTTCTTTTGTTTTGTCGTTCCTGTGAACATATTTGCTCTGAGTGTTTCAAGTATTAAGAATTTTCTTTGTTTCTTTTTTCCTTTTGTATCTATGAACATGTGATCAGGTACAGGTGGCGCAGTACCTTCAGCAGAGAGCCGATACAGCACTATGGGTCGGGCCACGGCTGCCACCGTTGGCAGTATGCTTCTCCAGTCCAGGATCAGAAGCAGCAGCAACCCTGATATCCCAGGCCCGCATAACTCCGCTGAAGATGACGAGGTCAAAAATATTCTCTCTGCCAAGGTACTGACCAGCTTCATCAGCTGAGATTTCTCATGATCTGGTGCAAAATACAGAAAAGTTAGTTTAGCTTGTGTCCACTTTTTTATTTTATTTTAACATACTCTTTAAGGTTTTACTAAGTATGTCCATGTTGCACTAGGCTAATGTACTGTATGAATTTGCCTAATTGAGCACACACACACACACACACACAAAGTACAGTATGTAAATATGCCAGCATGCATTTTCATACACACAAAATAGCCATTTGCTCTTCATCCCCACAGTACATTAGCTATTGTAATAGGCCACTAGACACCCACTCTAATGAATGCATCCATCACATCCAATGTGATGGAACTTGTGTGTTACTGTCTCCAGGGCCACAACAACCCAGGCAGCCGCATGTCCACCTACGTAGACGTAAACAACCATCAGAACCCATCAGGAAACACCAGGCCATCCAACAGAAAGGTTCAAAGTTCTTACTTTCTTTCACTTTTTTGGGCCCGTTTTACTATGTAGCAATGCAATTACATTTTTATAAAAGAATTGGAGACGGAAAATAATGATACAGAAAACGGCAAGGAATGAGTATGAACTGGGTAACATATTTCCTTTTAATGATTTGTATCAACATTGACTTTATCTAAACTGATGGATATCTGTTGTTTTCATCAAAGGTGATCCGTCTCTGTTATTCATGTCTTCCCATTTAAAAGATTAAATACCATTTTTATGCCATCACACATTCTGAATATGCTGACTGTGCATGTGTGTATACTCGTGTAAGTCAACAGACATTACCTTTGTACTCGAAGAAGGTTAGCCGGACCGAAACAGGCTAATTTAATTCATGTATTGGGGGTAAGCAAGACACGGTGTAGGAGTTACATTCAAATGACTTGATTAACTGTGGAAATTACAGTTTTTACTGTATGGGCCCGCTGAATGTTTAGCACCTGTGACCATGACTGTATGTAGTGTCATAGCTAATGCAACATTTACACCTCATTATAGACATTTACATGTTAATGGCATGAAACCTGAACAATATCCCTCTGTGGTGAGGAGGTTGGATGGCATTACTAATTATCTTTTTGAGATGGAAATGGAATATGTGAATTTATGAAATGAACTGATATTTAATCAGTATTTTCGAGGCTCTTTGATATATTTATTTGATTTATTTGAAAGCTGTCATCCAGATCTTATTGTGTACAGAAGAATTTATCAGTGCAGGCTTGTTTCACTGCTATTCATTGTTAGAGCCTTACTTAAAGTCTCCAATCGAGACAGTTACAGTACACAAGGGCAAGGCAACACATAATGTCTTTTTAAAAACATTGTATGTAGCTGTAAATAAAGGCTAAAACATATATGGGTTTTAATGTCTAACTGAATTGCTTTCAATTAAGATTAAATGAAAAGCCTTGTTATTTTAGTTTTTGAAGTAGAAATTCTGGTTAGTCATCTCTATTATACGTTAGAGACACTGCAGTGACTGAAAAATAATTCTGTAGCAGTACATGGAACGATACCATAAAAGCTGTGTTTGATTTCTGTGTTCTATTTCAACATTACTTCTATCTCAAACATCCCGTAATACAGCTAAACAAATACTTTCATCCTCCAGTTCCCCCTTATGACCACAAGGTGGCAGTGTGACACTGGTGACACCGATGTTGGAGCTGTTTATGCTTTTTTTGTGTCTATTCAAAGCGCAGCCAGCATATTAAAACCAGTTCACAGCAATATGTTAATATCATAATCTATTAGAACTCCAATTATGAGGCAGTCTTTAAAAAAATTCTCCACCTGCTATCAGGGTAAGACGGGTTCTCGTGAATTAAAGCTTTTGTATTTTCTCTCTTGCAGCAATTTCATGAGGAGCTGGCCCTGCAAATGGTTGTCAGCACCGGGGTCTGCAGAGAAAATGCCTACAAATACGCCTGGTTCTTCTTTGAGCTGCTGGTCAGTGTTTATTTTTACACCTCTCTGCAAGAGGGAAGGCATCCACAGATGTTAATGATAAATAGACTGAGTTATAAAAATGAGTCATATCAAGCAAATGTGACCTCATGGCCAAACACCTTCAAAGATAAATGATAGTGGTAGTATTGTATGAATATTAAGAGGGTGTTCGAAAGCGCCCGAGGCAATAAATTACAAAAAACGCTTGACAATTTATTTTCTGTTTTGCAGTTCAGCTGTGTCATCACTGACATTCATGCTCATTCACTCAATTCGTCTTGCTTATTTATGCTTCTGCCCTCAACCTCATTGCCTACTTTAATTAAATTAGGGATTTTTGCGTGGCTTGATAGGCTTGTTGATTTGAAAATAGAAGCTGATGATAAAATAATCAAACACTGCCCTCTTTAACTATCAGGCCACCTTTTTAACAAAAAGAAAAATCAAAGATTGCATTTTTCACCTTTTCTTAACAATTATCATTGCGTGTGTTATGGTTTAAACAGGTGAAAAGCATGGCTCAGCATGTGTCCCAGCTGGACAAGTACAATATTCCTCGCAGAAGTCGCTTCTCTGACCGATTTAAAGATGACATCACCACAATTGTCTCTGTGGTTACAGCTGAGATTGGGACCATCCTGGTCAAGCAACAAAAGGTAAGAAACGTTAGTAATGATGACGACGAAAATAAATCGAGAGCTTCTGAGCCTAATCAATTTGACTTCGATCTGCAAACTCTGCAGCCGAGCGCATTCGTGTACCTTCTGTCCTCCTGGGTTGTGTTGAGAGAGGCAATTTCAACCTGACTGTACATGTTGTCGATGTCCTCCAAACAACAGGAAGTTGGGAGTGCTAATTATATTTGCCTCTGTGGAATCGAGAGCACAGCTTACACAGCTAGATACTCAGTAAGATCCATCTGGTGCAGCTTCCTGATTGCTGTTTGTTGACTGTTGTTTTAGGAGGTAGAGCAAGCAGAGAAAGTCAACATCAGCCTGGCTTTTTTCCTTTATGACCTGATGTCGCTCATGGACAGAGGATTTGTATTCCACCTAGTGAAAAACTATTGCAATCAGGTAAAATAACAGATTAATGTTAATAATTATATCCCTCCAGATGCTGATTCTGGAAAAATAAACTTTTATGCTCCCTTTCTTTTTTAGATGTCGGCTAAGAGTGTTTCAATGCCGACGCTGATCAGCATGCGTCTAGAGTTCCTGCGAATCCTGTGCAGTCATGAGCACTATCTCAACCTGAGCCTCTTCTTCAGCAGCCCTGCCTCCGCACCCGCCTCACCGTGTCCATCCATCTCCTCACAGGTTCGCCCACTCGCCAGTGCAAATTTTACATGAATTATTTGGACACTCAGGTTACCGCTTTACCAAGTTGAGTTTATTTATACAGGAATATTAATGTGGCTGCAAAAATGTTAATGAAAGTAAGGACTGGCCATCTAGGAGAAGATAACTGGGGAAAAATACAAACACAGAACGGGAGTTTAGGGAGTAATTTAACTGACTAGATGAGATAAGATTAAGTTTTGTTTTGTTTCTTTCAGTGAAAATTTCTGTTTAAAAAGTGCTTTATTTTCCATTAAGAAACATTTTTACGCTAATCTTGTTGCCACTCCTTCATTTTATCTTTCTTTTCAGAGTTCTGGCTCATGCAGTTTCCAGGAGCAGCAGAGGATCTTGGCTCTGTTTGAACTTTCTCCTGAATTCAAGCAGCAACACTACCTCACGGGTCTGTTACTGACAGAGCTCAGTGCAGCGCTAGACATGGAGTCAGAGGGGTATGGAAGTACAGCTACTTTCAAGTTACTCAAAACTGCCTGCTTTCTTACTTGACTAATTACATTCTTACTAAACAGCTCCTATCTTATTTGTTTCGTAAAATATATCAATTAAATCAATATCGACCTCTGTAAACATGTGAAAGCTGTGTACTAATCATTGGCGATATTATTCAAATGAAACAGTATGCATGCGTGTTCACAGGGGAAAGGTCCAGAGAAGGTCCATCAATGCAATCTACAGCCTGCTGTGTGCTCATGATCTTGACCATCGCTGTATCAAACCTGAAGTCAGGGCCAAGGTGGCTGCTCTCTACCTCCCCCTGGTGGGGATTATTATAGAATCCACCAACTACCTGGATTTCACTGGTACGCACACACACACACGCGCACACACACAGGTTTGCTCCAGACTACAAGCTCATTGAAAAGGTTCTCCATGTTACTTTATTACGATAAGAAAACTGAGCTCTCTTTCTGCTGATTTGAGACTCTATTCAATGTTAATTATCAGAAACAAATGAAGGGCCTTTGGCTCATAATTAAAAAATCATTTATATTTATATTTATTTGTCCGTTTTGTAAATTCCATTCATGCCTTGCCAACAGTAAAGACATCACATTAGAGACATTAAGTCTAGTCAAGTCACCTTTATTTATATAGCACATTTAAAAGACATCAAGTGTTGGCCATTAAAGACATTACCAGTAACGTCACCAAAAATCAAATACAAGCACAAGTGACACCCATTTCACACCATTTAACATCACTTAGATTTGCTTAACAGATCTTTGTACCGCTGCCCTGATGGTAGTGATGAAGAGGATATGATAGGTCACCTTTCCCACCAATACTCCCAAAATTGCATCATACTATGTTGTTGCTGTGTTTCTGAAAGCTACATGAAAAGAAATATGTATTTATAACCGTTTATAACCAACCAACACCTTCTCAACTCTGTATAGATGTAACAAGTAACTTTTCTGTTTTATGTATTTTATCTCTAATTGAGATACAATTGTGTTACTTTTAATGGTGTAAGGTAATCCTGTGTGCTGCAGTCCTTCTCTTCACCAGTTTAATATAATTGCCCCTTGTTTGTCTCCGTAGTTTCTGACTCGCGCAGCGGGAAAAACAAGTCAGGCGGACCTGATGATGACCTTGAAAATGTCCCACCTATCAATCAGTCTGTTGCCATGGCAATTGCTGGGAACCCCTTCAACACACTGGGACGGAACGCTCTTCTTTCTATGGCATCTATGGTAATGGCCATGTGTATTTAATTTCCTAATAAAAGGACGGTAACAGATTATAGCCTGCTGCCCGTTGTTTTTAAAAGTTCAGACGTGCTTGTGTGTGCGCATGTGAGCGACTGTATCTGTGAATATTCCCATTCCTAACAGGTGAGCTGCACAGAAGCAGATTGATTAGCTGTCAGAGCCACACACATACTTCATTCATCCTGAAAAATCACGCACACGCATACATACACGTCTCCGGGAGATGGTTTATGGGCAGGCATTGCCATCATAAGTGAACAGGGCCATCCTCCCTGACAAACACATCCATCAAGTACAGCTACAGCAACAACACAGGCGCCAAAACCGAACGCTGCCATTCTTTTCATCTTCCTTCTGTTTCTTTCCAAAAGATGAATCAGTTCCTTGTATGTTGCTGCAAGAAGTGCTGTTGTGGAAAATATGATTTTGACAAGAGTGAGCCATTGTTCTGGTATCCACCACAAAACTAAACACCTCCCCCAGAGCACTTGGTCCTCATTTTTGGGCAGTCCACCTTCTAACAATGTTTCCAGTGAATCTTACTCATAGAGAGAACAATGTTTTCCTATGGTAAACAAGAGATGCTTTAGATTAAACTGTAATATTTGATGTAGGTTCTGGTAAGCTGCGGGCAGTCCTGCTCTTAAAAAAAAAACAAAAAAAACACCCCAAAAGACAGAGACCTGGAAACAAGGTTCTAGGTGGGACACCTAGAGCACTAGGAGGTTAATGGCTACATTTATCAAAGCTGCTGCAAAATGAAGCAGCGGTAGCCGTCTATACTAGCGATTCATCATCTCACGAGTGAAGGTAAATGAATCTGCAATAGATTTAACACCTGTTAAGATGGAGGAGAGAACGATATTTCATTGAAGCTAGTGAGAAACCATATTTGTGGTTTAGAGAAGCTTGTCAGTGATGTACTGTTAGTTTATTGTATGCACTTGTTAGAGTACACTGTATAACTCAATAGGTTGAGCACTGGCAGTTGTGTCACATGAATTTAATATGAATTGGATCTATGACGGTATTGCATGCAGAGTGTAGTTTTAGAACAGCTTCATAGATTTTGTTTTGCGTGTGACAGTTTAATTTATTTCTAGGACACAGTTTCTAAATGTGTGATCTGCAGCAGATGCACACATTTCCATTCAGTGAGAGCTGCACTCCATTGGATCCAACACATATCTGTCTCTGTCCTCTCTTCTTCCCAGCAAGGTAAATCCATAGCCACCCTGGCTGCAGACACCAGTCGCCACCTTTTGGTGTGCTTCCTGTGGGTGATGAAGAATGCCGATGGGAACCTGATTCAGCGCTGGACTATAGATATGCCTCCCTCACAGCTCAACAAGCTGCTGGAGCTCCTCACCATCTGTATCTCCTGCTTTGAGTATAGGGTCTGTCTTTGCTTATTTTCTAATAATTTAATTTAATGCACTACTTTTGGATGTTTGTGTATTTGCATACCTTCCCCACACGTGTTTTTTCTCACACTCCTCAGTGCATGTTATCAATGTATCCTTGTGTATTTTCTTCCTGGTTACTATGTGCTTATTGTGTGTTTTTGTAGGGAAAGCAGAGCAGTGACAAAGTGAGCACCCAGGCCTTACAGAAATCTCAGCAGGCCAAACATCAGTTGGAGGAGGCCCTGCTGAGAGGAATGGGAGCCCGTGGGGAAATGATGAAACGAGTTGGAGGTGATGTGTTTCTTGGCACTTTAAGGAATAAAGCCTGGAATTGGTTTTCTGACATTTAAATGTAGAATGTTTCAAAGATTTACACACGAACTTCCTCTTAAAATAGTCAACACTCAGATTTTGGAAATCTTATGATAATTTTTATAGTTGTGCGGTCCAGGATTGCTGCATATATGAAAAGCATTTTGTTTATTTTGTAATCCACACTTTCAGGCACTAATCATATAATTTTCTTCTTACACTGCAGTAAATCTTTTCACATGACAGGCTGTTCATACTTCTACCACATGGATGCAGTTTTAGTTTATAGTCTGCACAATAAGTGTACTTTTTTTCTTCTCATGCTCTGTTTTTATATACCACACAGGAACAGATAGGACCATGGGTCAGAGAGAGGTCCTCCGCTGGAGAAAGGATCTCACTCAGTGGCGACAGACCAATGACAGACAGGATAAGTATGTTGTAATCTTTGTGTCTCCTTCTCAGTTTTTTCCCTTTAATTATTACCTCTTGATGCACCTGGATGTCTTCTTCTATGCCTTTCCCTTTCTCTCCTTTTTCTTTTCCTTCTTTCTTTTATATTTTTAATATTTGCCTCTCTTTCCTCATTTTCCATCAGGACTAAAGCTGAGTTGGACCAGGAAGCTCTGATCAGTGGGAACTTGGCCACTGAGTCAAACCTCATAGTGCTCGACCTGCTGGAGACAATCGTCCAGGTCAGAACTGTCTTAAATACCCTGAGTAACGTTAATGTGCATTTAATAAATACATTTGCAATCATTTTAGACTTACTATGCTACGTTGTCATTATATATTATCGCCAGCCACTTCACTAGATACACCTTGCTAGTATTAGAACTGCCTGAACTCCTCGTGGTATAGATTCAACGACATGTTGAATACATTCCACAGATATTTTGACGTGATGCCATTACTCAGATTTCTCAGCTGCGTTCTGCAACATCCCAAAGGTGTTCTGTTGGCTTGAGTTCTGGTGACTGCAGAGGCCATTTCAGTGAACTTGCTCTTTTGTTCGAGAAACCAGCTAGAGATTATCTTAAATTTGTGACACGGCACATTATCCTGCTGGAAGCAGCCATCGGAAAATGGTCATAAAGGGATGGACATGATGAGCAGCAACAACTCAGGTTGACTGTGGCACGTAAACAATGCTCAGATGGTACTGAAGGGCACAAAGTGTGCCAAGAAAATATCCCCACACCATTACACCACCAGCAGCAGGGCGGATGCTTGCTTTCCGTGCTTTCATGCCAAACTTGGGCCCTTACGAAAAATTGCTGTAGAATAAAACAAGACTCATCAAACCAGTCAACATTTTCCAATTCTTGTTGCTGTCGCCTCAGTTTCCTGTTCTCAGTTGGCAGGAGTGGCACTGGGTGCCCATCTGCTTCAAAGTTCAATGTTGTTCATTTGGAGATGCTCTTCTGCATAGCTTGGTTGTAACAAGTGGTTATTTGAGTTACTTTTGCCTTCATATGACAAAGCAGTCTCGCCATTCTCCTCTAGTAGAAGGTTAGTTAGTAGACAAGGGTACACGAGGGTATCCACTCTATGCAGCTTTAATGGTCTATCATAAACTTTTTACTCATCTGCTTGTTGTGTACTCTCTAGCTAAGAAGTTAAACTGGGACTTTTGTATTCATGTGATTTATTTATTTATTTTTTCCCCAGTGTTTCCCTAGCGTCTCATCTATTTTTCTCTCTGTCTCACATTCAGGCGGTGCCATTGGCTGATTGTAAGGACAACGTAGTTGGCGGGGTGCTGAAGGTGTTACTCCACTCTCTCACCTGCAGCCAGAGTACCACTTTCCTCTCTCACACCTTCAGCACGCTCAGAGCACTTGTCGTCAAGGTAGTTTCATGATGACAAGTGTGTGTGTGTGTGTGTGTGCATGTGTGTTTAGTTTCACTTTTTGAAAATTCAGGAGGTGGTGTGTGTGGGTTGGTCTGTTTAGATGAACACTATCTGTGTCTAAATTAAATGTTCTTATTTGTTTGTGTGGGTGGCCAACTGCTGATACAAGCCAGAATTATTTATGTATATATCTGTGTGTGTGTGTGGCTGTGTATATCACCGTGTGTGTGTGTGGCTGTGTATATCATCGTGTGTGTGTGTGTGTGTGTGTGTGTGCGTGTAGTTTGGAGATCTGTTGTTTGAAGAGGAGGCGGAGCAGTGTGCAGACCTGTGCCAGAAGGTGCTTCAGTACTGCAGCAGCCCTGTGGATGAGAACAGAAGCCAGGCCTGTGCCACCCTCTATCTCATCATGAGATACAGCTACAGTAATGCCAGTGTAAGCGCACACATCACAGCAACATGTAATCACACAATATCCTATTTATGTGTTCTAGTGAGCAGTAAGGATGCATAGGAACGTCCACAAATCAAGAACTAGCCACGCACTACCCTTTTTAAGCTTTCAGAAAAAAATGCTTTTATATCACTTTGAGCTGAAGTGCTCACACAAGTTCAGAATTGCTTTTGATACATGTTCTCATGAAGACACACAGAAGCAGGGAGTCACACAGATCTTATCCTATCTTCTGCTCTCTTCCCCTTCTGCTCAGCTTTAATGTCTTTTCCGTGTCTATTTTAAGCGTGCAGCAAGAAAGTTTCTGCTGAAGGATGTGTCTCTAAGTGGAAAGCAGAGAGATATGTCACTGTCTGCCTCCCCATGTTCCATCCCCTCTATAACTAATGACAGCAACTCTGTGTGTGTATTAACTGTGCGTGATTCACTGCATATGTGCGTGTGAATGTGTAAGTATTTGTGCCGAAAGACAGGAAAGGAGGAAAGTCATGACAGAGTCGGGGAACTGTTGGTAACGGAGGTGAAGCAATGATAGGAGGGAATGAAAAGGACATGATTGAGAAAAGACAGATATGAAGGAAGGGAGGCAGAGGCTAGAGTATCTTCTTTCATTCTCCACGCTGGTTCGATAACTGCTGTTGCAGTCGATATTTCCTGTGTTTACAGTCTGTACACTTTAATGAAAGTCAGACTCCAGCCCGCACAGCACATGCACGCACATGCACACACGCACAGCATCTCCAGTTTAAATAGAGTATTTCTCCTTTGCATGTCCCAGCGTATGTTTGTTTATGTGCTGTATACAGAGGGAGCTGTGATCTGAATTAGCGTAGCAGCCGAATGACTCATTGATGCAGAACTTACTCCCTACCGCTTTCATTGTTTATGTTTTTATCCCGTGATCTCCCCTCGTCATGTTCTCAGTCTGTCGTGAAACTTTTTCCCTCTCTTGTTATTTTAGTTAATTTTAGACTGCTTTAAAAAGACAAAGAAAAAAAAAGACAACTGCAGCCTTTTCCCCCTCACAAAACAGATAAATGTTGCTAAAACCGGCCCATTTATGGAGAGGTTAAAATGAGAACAAGAGGAAAAGGGGGCAGATGAGAAATACAATTACAAAGAAGGACAAAGAGGGTTATTTGTTGACTTAAGCTATCATTTAGGCTACTTCTCTGTACTTTTCTCTCATACGCACACACATGCACACACTGAGTTAGAGGGCAGTGATGGGTGGTTAGGCTCTGGCTCCATGCTCAGTTGAACAGAATGGGGCCGTAGAGATGATCCATGGGTGATTATGTCTCTGCTAATGGGAGATCATTTCCCGCTTAGCTGGTCATGCTGGAGATAGATGGGACTTCACACATACACGACCACATTCTCTCTCACACATACACACGGTCCTCTCTGCAGAAGATGGAAGGGTGTTTGTCACACCTGTTTTCTTGGACAGGTAGTGTGAAGGATGGAGAGACGAGGATAGGATAGGGAGGGGAGCGGGGGTGGGGGGGAACAGGGAGACTTTTGTGCAATCAGTATTTGCTCATGCTTGCTAATGGGGACTATTAATTCTTTCCAAGCGCATAGCAAAATATGTGCTGTAGCTCACTCATTGTGCTATTAAATGGTGATAACAAGAAAATGTTTCCAAAGACAAACTGCATATTGTTAGGTATTACAGTGTAGTGGTTTACACAAGCAAAAAATCCCCGCTTAGTCCCAGGAGGAGACGCATATCCCTTAGGGGTTGCTTCAGGAAGGGCATCCGGTGTTTACAAAAAAAATAAAAAATCCACCTACCTCCTGCGGTGACCTCTTGTGAGTAAGGGAGCAGCCAGAAGTGGCGTTTCCTTCTTAACTGTTGTAAAAAATGTTAGCGGTTTATTTTTTCCATGCAACTTGAAGGCAAAATGTAATCTTGCAGTTCCTGTTATGTTCTGTTCTGTTTTGTCACCAGTACTTCCCCTGCATGCTATAGAAAAACTATGGAGAAAAAAGGTTTAATATTCTGGTCTGTGGAAATCCAATATACACTTACAAACAGTGCAAAGCGTTAAACACATATTCACTGTCGTCTCTTCTGTCAGAATTTCTCGAGAGTCAAGATGCAGGTCACCATGTCTCTGGCCTCGCTGGTGGGCAAGTCTTCAGACTTCCAGGAGGAGTACTTAAGACGCTCTCTGCGCACCATCCTGGCCTATGCAGAGGAGGACACTGAGATGCAGAATACTCAGCTTCCCTCCCAGGTATAAAGTTATACGCACAGTCACACAGTTGAGCAGTTGCATTACTGATTTTGATTCATAACCTTAAGCCTGCTTTTTGATGTATGTCTGGGGTTTTTTTGTTTCTTTTTACAGGTGGATGAGCTTCTAAGAAACCTGAACAGTATTTTATCCGACACAGTGAAGATGAGGGAGTTTCAGGAAGATCCTGAAATGCTCATGGACCTCATGTACAGGTAAGAAACCAAAAGCATCTGGTGTAAAAGGCATTCACTTGGTTTCTGTCTGTCTTCAGTGTCTTCCTCTTTGCATCCTACTCTATCATCATTTTCTCATCACTCTGTGGCTTCTCTCTGTGTTTCACCACTGTTTCCTATTTCTCTGTGGCCTGGATGTTTTGCCTCTATTTGCTGCCCTCGCTATGGTAACCATGTGGTAGCAGTTTAGTCTTCTGATCTGGCTTTGTGTATATGCAAATGCAAACAGTATGTGTGTCCGAGCGTGCATGCGTGTGAGAGAACACGAAGGGGAAACACTGAGACAGAGGTCATGTATGTGCTTTTGGTTATTTTGGCACTTCAGCGTGCTTCGCTGTCACCTATGGTCATTTATCATGCACCTTTCTATTTAGTTTTTGGTCTCGGTCACATGGCGAGTCTCTCGTAGCTTTACAGACTGACCTGCTAGCTTTACACATATACCTCCAAGCTTTCTAGCACACATAGGTCATTGATGAGCAAAACATGTGGTCACCAGATGCTTGAATTAATTTGTAAATTTTGTAGGGTGATTTGCAAACATAAATAAATAAATAAATAAACAGTGTTTTAGATTTAGTCTTCTTCTGTTTAGTCGATAATTTTCCGTTCTTCTCAAAAACAGGAAATTGTGTTCAGCGTTCATGTTCCCCATAAAACACAATAACCCACTAATGTTGCTGTGCTCACTCTCATGCTCACATTTTATTTTGAGATATTTGTCTTTCACACATCGGCATTTATTTATATCTGTGCCACAGTTAAACTGATATTGTTTAAGACTATTATTTGATCTCCTTTTATGTAGTGTATTACACAAAAGTCATTATTTTCATACAGTACATTCATTTCCAACTTTTCTTTTTCTCTATTTGATTTCAAAATATTTTGACATAAATGCAGTCATTAAAATACACAGTTTATGCAGAACCTTATCTGCAGTGAGCCCATATCATTAACTACCACTTTTGCACTTGTTTGTCCAGCATGTGACGGTTTTCTGATATGGAGATTTTGATCTCAGATAGGCTTTTACCAGATGAATTAGGGGGGAAAAATGATCCCTTCTCCCACTCCCATATCTCTCCAGGATAGCAAAAGGCTACCAGACGTCTCCTGACCTCCGCCTGACCTGGCTGCAGAACATGGCAGAGAAGCACAACAACAGGAAGTGTTACACGGAGTCTGCAATGTGTCTGGTGCACGCTGCCGCCCTGGTGGCTGAGTACCTCAGCATGCTGGAGGATCACAAGTACCTGCCTGTTGGCAGTGTCACCTTTCAGGTAGACCACACAAATATATACATACAGAAATAACAAGGAGATAATAAGTTTTTAGGACTAAAACACAGGAACATAAAATAAGCAGTCTTCATTTGTTTATTATGGCTGTTGGTGGTTCTGTTGAATGAAGGCAAACCTTCAAGTGCACAGCAAGAAAATCTCACATCTCCCCGTGGATTGCTTCCATATTTGGTTGTGTGTGTCCAGAGGGGGGAGCTGTACACTCATAACGTCAACATGTAAATATGATCCCCTGGTATATCTGCTTAACGCCGTGTCTTTGAAGATGAAGAGGAGAATAAAAAAGCAAATGTGCTCCCGTGGGAAGATGGGAACAGCCTGTTTCCCTCATCTGAAAACAAACAGTTATAACAGTCACAAAGTTGATTATGTTATCGATGAGCTGTGTTATACACAAGACCTCTGTGCTCAGGACAGTCTAACCTGCAGCAAGCCACTGATTGGATGGTCATTAAACGAGTTCCATTTCTCACCGCAGGACATCTTATTTTAAGCCGTATTATTGATCATGTGATTAGCGGGGCTAAATGAGTGATTAGCTGACGGATCTTCTCCTCAGAATATCTCCCCCAATGTGCTGGAGGAGTCTGCGGTGTCGGACGACATCCTGTCCCCGGATGAGGATGGGGTGTGCTCAGGTCGCTACTTCACAGAGAGCGGCCTGGTGGGATTGCTGGAGCAGGCTGCTGAGCTCTTCAGCAATGTGAGACCATAAAACTGCACTAGTATTTGTGATGTTTATGTTTAGTGCTAACATAAAAAACCTGTAATGATTTTTTTTATCAAGGTTGGAGTAATTACTTTATAAAATTAGTATTATTAATGTGTTTTGTTTTGTTTTTTTTAAGTGGTAAATATCTACTTTGTTAATGCTAAAAAAAAAGAAGCCAGCCTTTAAGGATGCTGTATAACTGAAACAGAGAAAATCTTTGCACTTTAACAATAAATGTTTATATTTTCTTAAAATATACTATACTCTGTGCTAAACAGCAGTTATGGCTGTCTTTCCCATCAGGGTGGTCTCTACGAGGCAGTAAATGAGGTCTACAAGATCATCATACCAATCCTAGAGGCACATAGAGATTTCAGAAAACTGGCGTCAACACATGACAAACTTCAGAGAGCCTTTGATAACATCATTCAGAAGGTAATGACAGAGGAGGTGCTGTGTCATTTATTTAGTTAAAGTGAAAATAAGAAAGATCGTAAGATGCTGTAGATAAAACATTTTAAAAATCATTTTGGTACATGTTCTTATTCAGTATTTAAATATGTGTTTTAAACATCCTTGAAAACAAAAAACTGCTGCAAATTTATTTTTGGCTTTTAATAAAACCTTCAAAGTCTCCTTTATAATTTAAAAAATCCACAAAGGATAATTGACACAACAGAAATATCTGATTAGTATTTATTTGAGTGTGTTTTCTTCCCTCCAGGGACACAAGAGGATGTTTGGAACTTATTTCCGAGTGGGCTTTTATGGGGCCAAGTTTGGTGATCTGGATGAACGGGAATTCATCTACAAGGAGCCTGGGATCACACATCTGCCCGAGATATCACACAGGCTGGAGGTATGTAAGAGGAAAATGTGTGCATGTGTAGGTATGAAATAAAGGATATGGTGCCTGGCTGGACTGGTGAGATCTGACGCTTGAGGCTTTAAGTGAGCAGAACGACAGAGTGAAAGATTCACAAATTGTACTTCAGTTTTGATGACATTTAGAGCGCCTGAAAGCTATCATTTGCATGCTAAAAGGTGAAAAGAGGAAAAAAAAGAAAGTAGTGGATGCATTGTCAGCTGCACTTGAGTCAAATTAGTGAATCAGTTCACGTTTAGTTTATTTCATGCTTTCGAGTGTTCTTTTAATGCTTTTTATTCTTTAAGGAGTAGCCTCCAATCGCAATTTGTATTTGAGTAAAAATGATTCTGCACTTTTTAAAGACTATATATTATGAACTGTACTGTATATTAACGACACAGTTTCCTGCACTCCTAGAACTTCTACAGTCAGTGCTTTGGAGATGACACACTGGTGATGATTAAGGACTCTACGCCAGTGGACAGAAAACAGCTCAACCCCAATAAGGTGAGTAACTGTTATGCCAAACTATCAACTGGTAAATGTTAATCTCTAAATGATCAAATACTAATATTAGTAGCAAAAATCTCCCCTGAGGGCATTTTTTGCCAGGCTTGTAGTTGTGACACCTGTAAGGACACTGCACTGTGTATTTCTACAATATTGTTTCTCCAAAACTCTAAAACTGCAGTGGTATGTCTATAGCAGCGTTTTTGCACTCGAGGGTTTGCTCCACTTTCTAAAATTGCTAGGCGAGACAGAAAGCGTCGTGATAGATGAATGACAGGTTCCTCTCCTGCAGCCAAGCAGCCCGGAAACTAGCATGACTGCTCATTTGCAACCTTTCTCTTATGTTATTAAAATAGTTCAAGGAATTACAAACACTGAAAACGTTCGAGGTCCTAGAAAAGCCAGTCAGTTGTTGAATTGTCTTCATTTGAGATCAACAATGTGTAGATTAAAGATTCATCTGGAGTTTTCAGAGGCATCGACTCAAGCTGGACAGATCTGATTTGCATAAACTGGCCCAAATTTATGCAAATGACAAGTGGGAACTCAATTCCCTGTGTTTTAAACAGCAGCACAATGCAACCAAAATGCACTGCACGTAGACTATGAGCGAGAAATTATGGATTCTTTGGACACATACCAGAGTTTGCTTTATTAGATATAAAAACAGACAATAAAACGCAGCTAAAGGCACACGTTTCTTAATCACAATAAGATGCTATTTTCATGAATAATAACTTAAGAAAACACTACCATTCCTCTCTAGGCGTATATCCAGATCACTTATGTGGAACCCTTCTTTGACGACTATGAGATGAAAGACCGACTGACAAACTTTGAGAAGAACTTTAACCTGCGGCGCTTCATGTACACCACACCCTTCACCAAGAGTGGGCGACCTCGGGGTGAACTCAATGAACAGTACAAGAGAAAGACCATCCTCACCACCATGCATGCTTTCCCCTATGTCAAGACCCGCATCAATGTCATTCAGAAAGAGGAGGTAAGTGCTGAATACACCTGGTGTGGAACACCTAGCAGCTATGACAGCAGCTATCACAGCTGCAGCAATACCCGTTGGCTATATTTACTTGTCTTGTATTTCCAGTTTGACTTGACGCCTATCGAGGTGGCCATAGAGGACATGCAGAAGAAGACCAGAGAGCTCGCGGTTGCCACACACAGAGAACAACCCGATGCTAAGATGTTACAGATGCTGCTACAGGGCTCTGTGGGAGCCACTGTTAACCAGGTAATGAGCATTTGGGGCCCTTCGGTAAATAAAGGCAGCGATGCCATTTTGCACTACTGTGTGTCTTCTCCTGTTATAGCAGAAATGATTGCGCTTAACCAAATGACAGCTGTTCTTCTTAAATGACACTTTCTATCATGCATAATGTGATGGGGAAAATAACAGAGTGATTTACCTCCTATTTATGCTACCACATTTACAGTTTCCATTGTAGTCAAGGAGTGCAGGTGGGAGACATGGCAGTGATCACACATCAAAGCCCTCACCCCATCCGCAACCCTAATCCTTCCTTTGCTTTTCTCCTGATTTAGTTAAAACGTCAATTCAGGGCCCCTCTTCCTTTCATGTATCCGCTGCATGGCGTGCTGCACCGGAGGTCTCTTTGATCTGATAGCTTCCAGGTCCTGCCAGCATGGTGAATGTCGGTGTAATGACGAAGCAAGCTATAGCGTCTCTGCTTGCCTTACTCTTTATCTTCCAGTGTCTAATCTGACAGGTCCCTTGCTCCAACCTGATGGTTGTATACATAATGCTAATGCTCTGCAGCTCAGTAAACATATAACTCTTGACTGTAATCAGTACAAGAGGCCGGGTTTCTGTGTGCGGGTCGGCAGCTCAGACCCAGGGCTGAGGCCCGGGCCCAGTGCATTTATGATTCTAATCAGAGCTGTTTAACTGCAGATACTGTGCGAGCGCGCTGCGGTTTTATGATGAATATAAGTTAGGATAACAAGAGCTCATACTGGGCAAATGGGAGCCAAATGGAGAATGTATGCAGGGTAAGCAGTGACGTTAGCTATACAGGAGGTAATCACAGCAGCTCCTTTTCCTGATGGCTTCCTCGTGTTTTCAGTTCAGAATCGTAGCTCTTAGCTGCGTTTAGCCATTCAGGTAGTAGGTCATTTCCCCTAGTATGAATGAGGGGCTTTCTTATTCCTCCTTTGTTCACTTGCTGTCAAAACGCTTCCTCTCTTTCCTTCCTCCAGCCCCTCTTTGCTTTCTCTTTCTTCATCTCTCTGCTTCTTTGTTTTTGCTGATTACCTTGTATCTCCGCCCCCTGTTTGTAGGGCCCGTTGGAGGTGGCCCAGGTCTTCTTGAATGAGATCCCAGCGGACCCAAAGCTCTTCCGTCACCACAACAAACTGCGCCTGTGTTTCAAAGAATTTATAATGAGGTAAGACGCTATCAAAGAATCACCACCTAGTGACAAAGGGTGAATAAATGGTGGTGAACAATGGGCACTGACTCAATAGATTGAAGTATACAACAACATGTCAAAGAGATTTTCTTAGTAGGAAATGGAATGTATTTGTGAGATGTGACTTGGAAAGAGTGAAAGTCTTCTCCAGGATCTATATGCCTCTATTGTTGCCTGCGTAGGAAGATAAAAGTGCGCCACAAAGAAGTGAGAGTGATGGAGACTGATATCCTGCTGTTTAAACAGCCTGTCAGTCAAGATGAAGAGACTGAAGTGATAATCACAACTACATTTCCAACCAGATCACAGTTTAAATGAAGCAAAGAAGTAGGAGTAATGTGAATAATTATATATTATTTACATATTGAGACTATTTCCACTAAGCTGTTATTCTTCTAGCTAACTCTAGATTCATTATCACCAATAGTTTTAAAATATTTTCAATGATCACGACATAATTTGAACCATCATGCCCTACACGCTGCAGTGAGTCATGATAATTTTGTGCCGAGATTGTGTCATATCTGCACGTTGCAAAGTATTAGTGCGTGTGCTTGAGTTTGTTTGCTTTCATTTCATGGTTATGAGTTGTTTGCTTCCAAAAAATGGTGTCTTTCATTTTCTAACCTTCATATTACTTTCCACCTGCCTTAAATGCTACAAACACATTTGCAAAAATTTGCTGTAATTTCAGAAAGGTTTATTTTCTTTCCTAAATCCAGGTAAACAGGACTCACGGAACGCCAATCTTCTCAGCAGTGGCATTCTAATAAATCCACTTAGGAAAGCATTATTTTCTAAGCTGGTCATCTTGTAATATTTAGTGTTGTATTATGTAGCTACGTGAACTTCAAAGTATTTTTAAATGAGTTCTGTGGAGCTAAAAATTTAAAGAGAGGTTTCGGGGGATTTGTTGTTTCCTGGATTTGCTGATGTCCCACTCTGCCACATGCTCTGGTGTTGTTGCTGTCTAGTCCCATCCTGCATTTATAGATTTAGATCCTGTACACGCAGTAATGGTTAAAGAAGCCCATAGGTTTTTCTTGTTTTGTTTTGTTGTTTTTTTCAATTCAGAAACCTAAACAGCCAAGCATATTTTCTTTTTTTTCTTTTTCTTTTTTTTTTTTTTTTTACAAACGGCGCTCACTTTGCAAATCATAAAACAAAATGAAGATGCCAAATGCTCATCTGAAGAGCTGTCTAAATAAGCCAAGCATTCAGATAAAGAGCTATACACCACCAGAAAATCCTGCACTCTTGTGAACTGTCATTAATGCTCATTACCCTGCTTATTTACTGTATACTGTTACACGACATTGCAGCTTCCATATTAACTTCATTAAAGGCTAAAAGATAAACATGTGTTTGCAATCATCCCCTTCCCTTGATTTCCTGCAGACTGCCCTGTATGTTGGCCATTATACATATCATGATAGAGTACTGTGGGTGCAACCCAGACTTGCCCTCTACTTGCACTTCAACTTAGACCCATTGTTTTTTCCCCCCATTATAACAGAACATTGTCCCCTTCCCAGCACATGAGAAAAGAGGGGTTTAGAGTTCTTGCTTCTGCTGCTACTGTGATTTAAATCAGACTTCTGGGTCGTTTGCATCGTAGCTCACATTCTAGCAGCGTTACTTGACAAAGCCAAATAGGTGGTCCCTGCAGTCGAGTATAAATTTGAGCTCATTTAGAGTTCTGGTTTGCAAAGGATTCAAATTCTGGTCAAGCAGTTACAGGACGGTGCTTAGCATACACAAGCACAGTGACTTGTAAAAAGATTGTTTCGTTTCATATTTTTGAAGCTCTTCTTGAGGTTACTGTATAATGATGATAATAATTAAAAAACTCCATTCTTTTTTTCATTACAGCCAATGAACTTACATGCCACTTTCTGTCCTGCAGGTGCGGTGAAGCAGTGGAGAAGAATAAGCACCTGATTGCATCAGATCAGAAGGAGTACCAGCAGGAGCTGAAGAAGAACTACAACCGCCTGAGAGAGAACCTAAGGCCAATGCTCGAGAGGAAGATTCCCGAACTCTATAAACCCATCATCAGGCCTCGGCTGGAGAACAGGTAAACAGAGCCACCGCACCAGACGGCTTTGAAAAGGGAAACGGAGGTGAGAAACATACATTGATCATTTTATCAGGCTGTGTCATCACTGAACCAAAGGGAAAGAGAGAATGAATTGATTACGTTTTTTCTAAATCAGACATCATGAGTGAGGATGGCTTTGACTGACAAACCAAGGACACTTCATGCTCAAACAATAGAGTCTTGTGGCTTAGTCACATTACAGTGAAAATACTGTAAGGCCACAACCTTCTTTGCAACTAGGAAAAATCGATGGTTGCACGGTGACTGCAGTGAACAAAACTGCGTTCATTGCAATTAATTTGAAACTGTTGGGGTCTCCAACCACTGTTTCCCAGTATGACTGTAGCATTATTAATCACAGTCATACTGTTTATCACCTGTTTTACTAGAACACTAACCACTGAGATGATGCACTCCACCCAAAAGGGGTTCCACGTGTCAAATATGAAGCGAGCAGCATGGGTCACGATCGGGTTTTTTTTTTTTTTTTTTTTTGCAACCAGAAGAGTCACCCCCGTTTGAAAGAATGCATTAATGCATTTTGGTTTTGCCTTTAATTATAACTGGCAATTTCTATTTATTTTTAGATACAACATGGATATGATTTCAGTAGGGTTACTTAATATTAGGAAGCTATTAAACTAGAATATATAAATATAACTTTGTTGTTGCTGGTTTTGTTTACTGCTGTACACGTAACCACAGATGCATCGATTTATCTCCATAGTTTTTAAAAAGAGAGGGGAAAAAAATATTACAAGTTGTGATAACTGTTATATCTTTCATGTAATTATCTTATATGTGACAGTGTCTAACACCTGAGCCTCGGTAAAAGAAAACTAGCTAGTTGGTGCTGTGGAAAAAATATCTGCTGCTCTCGCTGTTATCTGGTAGAAATTTATGGTTAAGATTCAGGGTGTTTTTAGGTTGTGGGAAGTAAATGATTACCTTACATCTACGCACCTTCGCCTACTCACCATGACTGTTCCACCTCTTCTTCCTCATAATCATTCATTATCTTTTGTTTCTGTTTCCCCTCCCTCGTCCGCTGTCTTCTCGCAGGGATTCCTTCAAACGTCTAAGTTTCCGCAGAACTCAGGAGGAAAACTCCTGAGTGCTTCAGACAGGATGAGGAGGCTGTCACACAAGTGAGAGAAAAAGAGAAGATAAGATGAAAGAAGAGGGGGGGGGGGACAAGAAAAGGAACAGCAGGAGCAGTACGCCGTGTCAACAATGGAAGACTTGCGGTTTCTCAGTGATCTGGCAATGTGTATTAATGTTGGCCGCGTGTTCACTTTTATGATGTCAGGCTGTTTGTCAGAGGAGGGAAAGGCGAGTGAGCACATACAAAAATGGATGGTGGGGTGGGAATCACCGGCAAAGTGTAGCTTATTGAGCATTTCACCGTAAAATCTTCGGTTGCTGTGTTAATTTCCATTTTTGGATAACTTCAAGTCCTCAAAATGCTGCAAACACTTCCTCTGGGTCAGTAAACTAGCTCTCTTAGGTCCTTACTAATCCCAGGCCTGGTGTGTGTGTGTGTGTGTGTGTGTGTGTGTGTGTGTGTGTGTGTGTGTGTGTGTGTGTGTGTGTGTGTGTGCCAATAATGCTCGTTTTCTGTGTATGTATATAGATGTATGTGAATGTCTGAATGAATGTGTGTTTATTTAGATTGTGTTTAGATTAGAAGCTTTTGGTGCCATACTGAAGTCACTTTGTACTCAGTGATGATAAATGATTCTGTTATGTGCTAAAGGGCCTCTGAAATTCCACTCTGGGCGTCTTATGCATGACATGTTCCAGTGTGAGCAGTGAGTGTAGATGGATTTTTGTGCACTGGAAAAATAGGTACAGATTCATGTGTTAACAGTTGAGGCCAGCCATGTACCTGGATATGTAGCTAACAGAAAAGTTTAACTTATTAAGAGTTTCACAGGCGACAGATAGGCTTTTAAGGCTCTAAAACACATGTGGAATACACATAAAGTGTGCATTGTGGATATATTTGAAATATTACTTCAGATAATAACAAGATGTTTACAAAGTTGTTAAAACTATTTTGCGTTGTATTTTATGGAAATGTATTTTTAGATAAAATAACAGCAATAATGATACTAATTGGAAGTATATTATTCAGTCGGTGGAATTCAGTGACTGAGTTTACTGTACAATCTCAGCGTATGTTCCAACAGTTTCAGTTGCTCTCTGTAAGTAGACCGCGCTTCCTGCAATACACACAGTGCCAAATTCAATTCCTTATGTATTTACTGTGAGTGAGGAGTAGGTGAGGAACTTCAGCAGAAATGCAATAATGTAAAAAGTCACTCCACACGGATTTACTTTGCAAATTATGTTTACTCAGTATGTGAGAACACATTCCAGTGAAGAAATTTATTACTGCTTGGAATATTAAATTGTGACAACTTGATTTTATGTGACATCATGAAACATTTCATCTAAATGATGTTATGTTGCAGGTCATTCTGTATTGCAGTGATGTAAATGCGCCTGGAGTTTCAAAAATGGGTGTACATGTTTGTCAATGTTATTAATGCTCATGGAAATATTTGTTTCTAGGTACATATCTTATTTATTAGCTGCTGTGTGATTTGTTTTTTTTGTTGTTGTTGTTGTTGTTGTTTTTTTTGTGGGGTGGCTAAATAAAATGATAGCTATGCAGTATGCATCAGCTGTGAGCATTGATAAAAATGTATACCTATTTTTAAAACGTGTGCCACATTAGCGCTGTAAGATGTATTCGTGGGATACACCCACTGAGACTGAGTTCATGTTTCATGGTTATCCTTTATGTTCGTACATATTTTTTTGTTTTAATGCAGATCTTTTTCTTCCAATTGTCATACTTGCAATGCTGTTGAAGAACCTGAATAAAAATTAATATATGTCACCACTGTGTCCAATCACATTTTAATATAACTAAATTAAAATGCAAAAATACATGTATTACTAATAAGTAGACTATTCAAAGTTTTTTGTTTTTTTGTTGTTGTTTTTTTAAGGTTCCTGTTAAGAGTCTTAACTTTTTTTTTTTTTTTGGCGTCCTTTGTCTCAAAATAAAATAAAAATAGAACAAATAGGGGACTAAATAAAACTAAATGTTTAGAAGTAGACAAAAAAAATAAAGAAACAAATAAATGCAATAATTACACTGAAGAGTATCCCCAGGTTGCAATTTAACTGAAGCTAAAACTGAACAGGAAGTAAAATTACACACACTGGCAACTTTATTAGGTATACAGTTTCATCTGCCTGATACTAATTATTGAATTAGCCAGTCGCATAGCAGCAACTGTACGCATTTAGACATGCAGACATGGTCAACACAATCTGCTTAAGTTTAAAGCGAGCATCAGAATGGGGAAGAACGGTGACTGTGGACTTTTCACATCCGCTCCAGCTGTTCTTGCACCTGGTACTTCTCTACTTTCTCGTTCTCATTCATTCTTTTTGATATCATATATCAGAATGTATATATTAATTTTAAAAAAGCATTTTAATCGTTACTTCTGTAGTTATCATAAAAAATAAATAACGTGCAGCGCTCGAAAGAGCGGGGAGGATTCAGGTGAAGGACTACAATCCGCTGCCGTCGCACTAATGTGACGACATCAACGCTCGACTCGCACAGGACGGATACAGCTTTGTCGTTGAACAAACGAGAGCTTGTGATGCTCGGCGGTATGTTAGCAGCTGTTTTGTACAAATATTAGTAAATACGCTGTTATCCACAGCGAAGCCGGTTATTTGTGGCGACACCGTCGCTGCGGTTGAACCGCAGACTGTTTAATGACAGAGACCTGTGATGGCAAGTTAGCCGAACTCCTTCATGTCAGTCAGCCAGCTTCACACTTTAGTGAATTTTAAAACTTCAGACGTTCATTTACGTCGTGCGGCGTTTGGAAACACTGAGGTGAAGACCTTCGTTTCCTGTGCTGACCGAAAGTTTCTGTTTTATGTTTTCTCACACTTTAGCCTGTGATTAAAAGAAAGGAAAACCCTGGTCGAAGTTGAGCAGTATTGTGACTTGCCTGCAAGCCCTGCTCTGCCTCCAAGAACACAACTTAATCACTTTTAACTGTGTGACAGCTATCTGGCATTCACTTCCGCCCACTGCTACATAATTCCTATACCCTTAGAGCAACACTCAAGTTTTCTTTCCTTAGTAACAGTAAACAGACACTAATTTTATTAACAAGCTGCATGAGCTTAATAAAAGAGTGGTCACATAGATCAGAGTTGGCTGTTGTTGTCCAATCTTTTACAGTTATGGAAGATATGTTTTTCTCCATCCTGTTGCTCAAGATACATGTTTTTTTTTCTCAGTGCTCATAATTTTATAAACTGCACTGAATAAGCTCTGAGGGTTTCTCACTGTAAATAGTAATTGCACCTCTGTCGTGCCAAGCCTCCCTCCAGCCCCAAGCAGGCTAAATAGAAGAACTGACAGGAAAAATAAAAGCAGGAGAGCCTTAATATAGGTTTCTGCAGATAGTTAGCTGTTACTGTCTGTGTGTTGAGTTTTTTTTTTTACTTGTACTGCTTTGTTAACACACATCAAAATTGGATCATGAAATTGTTTTCCTGTTTGAAAGTCGTTTCATTGTGGAATGTGGGCATGTGTAGAGTTCATTGGAGTTAAATGCAGCTGTAGCCTGCAGTCACCATGATGGTGTATTCACATCATGGTTTATGCACAGACAGAAATGAGTTAGATTTTTTCCTCAGATTCTCAGTCAGTGTGGGTTAGTTTTTTTTCTGTTTTCTCTGTTTCAGCTATCTTATACTCAACTTTGATGTCCTTGGTGTAACATGGACCCAGATGGGGACCTAAACCCTGACACGGATGACCTTCCGCTTCGAGCGAATACTAACCACATACTGGTCAGGCATTATGTCCTGGACCTTACTGTTCACTTTGACAGTAAGGTCATCAGTGGTAGTATTGTTCTGTTCCTGGAGCCTCGTTCGGGAGTGAGGACTGAGGCTGGAGGAAGTCAGGATGGTTTTACATCCAAATACAAGGAGGTGGATTCTCTGGAGGATGGTAAAAAAGAGCTTGAAACGATTACAACAAAGGTGGAGAAGATGTGTGGTGATGCAGAAAGTATTCAGTCTTCAAGTCTGTGGCACACTACAAGTGGTGGTGAGTTCACCTTAGTGTTGGACTGCTGTGATCTTGACGTGTCAAAGGTCGAAGAGGTGGACGTCACCTCTGTGGCAGCCATGTTAAGCCGCTTTCCAGAGGTACCATCTAAAAAGTCAGGGGATGTTTCAAGGAAGCCACAGGCAGCTTTTATTCAGAACCTCATCTCCATGCCCTCCAGCCAGTGGAGGCAGCAGCATCAGCTCTTTTCACTGTGTGGCCGTGCCCCCGGTGCTCAGGATGGAAGCACACTGCAGTTCCATAGAGACCGATGGAGTCTACAGGTGAGGAAAAATGGAGTCACATCACCTCAGGAGTTCCCTTGTGCTCTCAGGATCTGTTATGAGACGAAACCAGCAGGAGGTTCAGTGCGGTGGACCAAAGATCAGGACAACAGGTTTGTTTCAGGATGCAAATCATCTGAATTATTCCATTGAAGATTGGCACATTATTTAAAAAAAACAACAACTGGCAACTGGCATAAAATCTGCTCTGTTCAAAGTTACTGTGTAAGATACCGAGTGTGCTATGTCAGAATAATATAATACAGATTAATTCATTCACAAAAACACACCTCGGGCTATTTTATTCTCTCCTGTGTGGGGTATGCCTTACTTATGTCTGTGTTTCTGTGTGCATTTGGGCATTGAAGTGAGGGTTGTTTATAGTTTACCATTGTTTACCCTTCCAGGGTGTGTGTTTACACCGCCGGTTCTCCCATCAACAACCGAGCCCTCTTCCCCTGCCAGGAGCCGCCTGTTGCCATGTCAACATGGCAGGCAACAGTACGGGCCCCCAGTGAGTGCGTGGTTTTGATGAGTGGGGAGGAGCAGGCAGTACCTGCTGAAGATGGGGACACACGTAAGCTTTTCAAAAACCTCAATTGTATATGTATTTCTTTGTTTTATATATATGTGTGTGTGTGTACATTTGTAAACTTTTGAATATTACACAAATTTATTGACTACTAAACTGAAAAGAAGAGATTGGTATTAGATTTCATTACTTGGAATAAATGGGTCTGTAGTGTCCAGTGTTGAAGCTAAAAGCTATTATGGGAGCATGGACTATTGATGTGTTTGAGAGATTGGATTTGTTGGGTTAAATAAAAAGGGTACGTGTGCACCAAAGTATCGGCTGAAAGCTGGTACCAGCCATTATCAGCCTAATTCCCAAATAAGATAACATTTACCGATTGTAATGGCCCACGTTTATCTGCGTGTCACATCCAGTTTGAGCTGGCTAAGTCTTCAGATAGTGCGACAGTGAAGCTTTTAAAATGGCTTAGCTATTTATTTATTTATTTATTTTTTGTCTGCCAGGCACAAAAAATAGGAATAAATAAAAACATAAACAAATAAACAGAAAAAAATCAGCCTAATGCTTTTTTAAAAAAAAAAACCCAACATCAATATCAGTGCTTCGAGAAAAGAGAGCATTGTTGAGGAGTACGAACTGCACTGAAAAAGGTCTTTGTATTTTATTGGAATCAGTAGAGAACATTTTTCAATAAATTCAAATACAAACCTTTTAGAGCTCCACATTTCAGATTGGGTCAGTAATTCAAATATGTATGATGTCAGCATCTGTTCCAAACAAACCAGTTAGAACAGAGAAGGTTTACAATAAAGGATATGCTGTGCAAAAGCTCACAAAAGAAGTAGATGTAGTGATTCATGGGAAAATGTGTAAACATAAATGTAAATACAGTATATAAGGCAAAAAGAGAGTTTGTGCAATTCTAATGAGGCTGAAAATCAATATTTGGTATGACCACCTCTTTATTCTTTATCACAGCCTGAACTCTCTTGGGCAATCTTTCTTGTAATTTCTTTAAGGAGTCTTCAGGAATAGTTCTTGAATGACATTCAAAGCTTTTCTTTGGATGTGTGCCTTTTTTTTAATCCATTCTTCATTGAGATGATCCAACGCTGCTTCAGTAATGTTGAGGTCCGGGCTCTGGGGATTCCATCTATGACTGATGGTGTTCCATTGTATGTTTTTCTCTCCTTTGTATGCTTTTACTGCATTAGCAGTGTGTTTGGGATCATTGCCATGCTGAAAAATGAAGCTGTTGCCAATCAGATTCTTTCCAGATGGTATTGCATGGTGGATCGAAATCTGATGGTTGTACTGCATTCATTATCAGGATCCCCAACATCACTGGCTGAAATGGAGTGGCAAACCATGACAGAGCCTCCACTGTGTTTTACAGATGGCTGTCAAGACCTCTCTCCTGACTTCCTTTACAATTTGTAATTTAGCATACATCAGCCCTTTCTTCCTGTTGCCCTTTCTTAACAGCCACCCTGTGCCCATTTATGATGAGTCTCAGATCCCGCGTCAGGTCTTTCTTGGAGGTTTTTTCTTTTTCCTAGTTATTAAGGATATGACTTTCAGATACTCGTCATCTTTTTCCTAGCTTCAACTAAATAAAGTGGAACAAATTATGTGGTTTTGTAACAAGCTGCTGGTAACAAAGAGTCTAAAAATACAATTTAAAATTGGGTTCTTGGTAGGTTGTCTGTTGTGTAGACATAACATTGATTCATTCCTTGAGTTTGGTGCTTTTTTTTTATTCTTGAATGATTCATAGGTCAGTGTTAAGTGGCGTAAACAAAAAAGCATTCCTCTGAAATAGTGAGGTCCAAGGACTGGAAATTAGGAAATGTGCGAAAAAGCAGCCAGTATTCAAACAACCTTTGAAAGACATTCAGAAAGACTGGAGAACTATTACTTATGACTATTTAAAAAAATTAGAAGAATGTCTCTTTTCTTGGAAACAAAATAAAGAAATATGGCTCAATACTTTTGCAAAGTACTATGAGTTTACTTATAATAGAAGTAACAGTTTCCAGACTGAGATAATTCTCTGGCTGCCTTTCAAGATTTTAATAACTTTCACATCATCTGAAAGGTGGACATGAGAATTGTGTCACTCTGTACCGATGGGTGGGACTAAAAAGAAATAAAATGTCAAAGATAAACACATCAGATTGGACAGTGTAGTAAAAGCAAAATGGCATTTCAGTTCAGATTTTTCTTCTGTTTCTTTCTCCATGCTGCCAGTCGTCTAAACTCTTTACTACTTCTGTACCTTTGACATTTTTATTTTCTCTCTCTGGCACTTCTTTGGCATTTTCTCTGCAGATTTCTTAACGTGGAATTACTATGTTACAATGCCCATGCCCGCTTCCACCTTCACTTTGGCAGTGGGTCACTGGCAACAAGTCACAGCAGAAATCCCCCCAGAGCTGGAAAAAGGGGTGAGGGACGGGACAGACTGTGGCAAGACTTCCAAACTTGGGCCTGAGTATGGGCAGTGGACTGAGGCTGAGCGTGTGTCTAGACTTGGAAGTTCTTCAAGTGAAGTAGTAAAGGGCTCTCCTCTCCAGACTGGCAGGTATTTTATTAGTTTTTCCTGTGTTCTTTCCTTCTAGTAGGACCTCTTCTCCAGACTGTTATTAACCTAAGTCTGGCCCTTCCACATTCTATGGTCAAACTTTCCTTACACTTCACCAAAAATGGTGCAGGTGAAATTAGGGTGATGAATAGTGTGCAGCACTCAATCAGCTTTTTTATGACAAATGCATAAAGGCTTTCACCATATTACATTAGGTTCAGTGCCCAGCAGAAATTATTGTTGGATAGAAAAACTTAGGCTTGCATAAATTTTATAGACATACAGGATATAAAACGCAGGTTGGAGCATTTCGAAAGGGCTGGTTTCCTCTGTGCAGGGCATGGTCGATCTGGGGTCTCCCTTTTGCCGGCCAGCAGGTTGGCAAGTCTGCCAGTGGTTTCCAGTAATTCTCCTCCTCCCCCTCATGGTTGTCCTCCAGCAGCAGCCCAGCCATAGCCTGCTGCAGGCCCCATGATTCCCCAACTACAAGGAGGGCCTTTATTTTCAGTGAATGGCTTGAAGGAAACTTGGCTGTTGCTTGAAACCCTTGGAACGGTTCTGATGCCGAGGACAGACTTAGTGCTGGATATTGGATTAGAGTGAATGTGATTGCATGTCGGTACTTAGATATTTTTGGGCTCATTGTGGTTTGTGATGTATACTGTCATTTCCATATTTCCACTCCTTTCATTTCAGTGAGACAGTGCACACTGTGCCATGGATGGTTCAGTATTTCAAGGTCCATGTAGTCAAAAAGAAAAAAAATGGAAATTTAAAAAATGTTGTTAAAGCCTTTGGTTAAACTTTTCTTTCCTGTTTTCTTCTACAGCAGGGACCAGACTACCTGCATAGACTCTGCATTCTGTTACTCTTCCCTTGAGGATGAGGGACTCTCTGTAACTGATTATTCAGGCATGGTGGATGACGGCATTTCTTGTTCCCATGGCGACTACCCTTGCCGATTTACTGAGCGGTCGGCTTGGTCCCAGCGGGTGATTCCACACCGTGTATTTAGCCCTGCCTGCCTTCTGCAAAAGGCCCAGGTGGGTTCTGACAAAGAGCCACTGAGAGTTGTGCTAATTAAATTTTGTATGATTAAAGGAGACGGCATCAGTTGACGTTTGTGTCACTATGTCAGAGGTTTTCAACTACCATCTCTTGGCACCCTGGTAAACATATTAGACTGTATTTCCATGGGGAGCGGTTAAAAAAAAATCCTTATTATTTAAATATGTGAGCTATAATAACATTTCTTTGCTTTTGGTTTGTTTCCCTTTTGCAGATGGGAGTCCTTAAGCTGTTGCCTCAATGTTTGGCTGCAGCCCATGCTGTTCTGGGGGTGCACCCCTTTCCCCGACTTGATGTTCTCATTGTCCCAGCAGGGTTCTCAAGTCTGGGAATGGCCAGGTAATGACATCTATGTTTTTGTTAAGAGGTTGCAAGGAGTAGATTATAAAGAAATGCTGGAACGAGAGAAAAAATATTAGTGAACAGGACTACAGGTTTAAAATTAATACAAGTAAACTGTGAGGTGTTTGTTAGTTGTACAGCGAGTTGATGATGAAGAATTTATACTCTGCTAGTCGTTTTCATGTTTGCTTGTGGGTCCTCCAGTTTCCTTTCACAGTCAAAAGATTTGTTTGTTAGTGTAACTGTTAATTCTCAATTTTTAAATGACCATCATTATTGATTTGAAATAGATAAAGCACCTAAAGTTCATTGTAAAACGAACACTACGTATACTATAAAGGCTTGTGTAAGTGAAAAGCGCTTTGACTGGCCAGTGAGTGAAGAAAAGCACTATATAGTACTATGCTAAAGTCTTGAGCCACTCCTCATTTCTTTATATTTTGGTTACAAGAAGAAGACTGTCTTTTATGTTTTTTAAGAGCAGTCGTTCTCCAGGTTTTCTGAAGGTCTTTTTACAGTTTGTCTTTGGACACTGGCTGCTTTTTCACTCATTTGCAGTCCAGTCCTTGTACCTGAACATTTAAAAAAAAAAAGAAAAAGAGGTGGCCTAAAAACTAAATACAACAGTTAAATATCATCTGTCATTGTTTAGGGCTGCATTTGAAAATTGATGGAATTGTGAATGCAGAAAAGTACTGTCCAATTTTGATCCACCATGCAATACCATCTATAAAGCATGTGATTGGGAACTGCTTAATGTTTCAGCAATGATCCCAAACATAATCCTGACATAGCAAAAACACTCAATGAACCACTATCAGTCATGGATTGGCCTCCAGAGCCCTCATTCAAGACGCCTGGGGAACTATTCCTGATGACTACTTAAAGAAATGAGAAGAAATCCTGCCTAAGAGTTCAGGTTGCATTAAAGAATAAAGGTGGTCATACCAAATATTGACTTTCAGTCTTGTTAGAACTGAACAATCTCAGCTTTTGAGTTATGTACTATATTTCCATGCTTGTCTGCACATGTTTTAATAAACCGCTTTCACCAGTTTACTCCAATTTCCATCAAAGGTCTTGTATTGCAGGTTTTTTAAACTTATAACATTTGATTGGTTGACCACCTAGGAGCAGCAGAAACAACCTGTCAACACAGAAATGTCACACTGCTTCTCTGTAGTTCCTTTTTTACTTTCACAAGTTGCAAAACAAAAGTTATTTGAGTAAAGTTGTTTGCTCACTAATGGTTGGTAGTTCTTTTGCAGAAGTTTCTTGATTTCTTGAACAATTAGCAGAATAATGCCGAAAAGCTGCAGAGGGGAACTGAAAGGTTGGGATTTACACAAGTGGATACTGTAGTCATACAGTATGATCCGCTGTTAATGTAAAAGAATATTATAGCAGTTATTTGGTTTCAGCGGAGCATTTTTTACTGTCATTTAATCTAGGTGTACGCAGACCAATCTATGGACAGCCATGTAAAAACTTGTGAAGAAACATCAAAGATTTCCCACAGCAAAGCGACAATCAAGCACTTGTTTTTTTAACTCCAACCTGCTGCTTCTGTTTTGGTTTCTACAGGCAAAGTGTTTCAGGGTTGCATGATTAATGGCACACTCCACATTTCGAAACCCCCTCACTCTTTCTTAATCTTTTCTGTGGAGATCCTCCACATACGAATTCTTTCTGAATTAAAGACTCCAGCTTTAAACTTTGTTCAATCACTTGTCATCCCTCCTTTGTGCCCCCACATAACTGCTTCCAGCACGGGCCTGCAGGAGTTATGACTCGCATATGCATGGTGCTTAAAAAATGATGTAATTGTGTGGCGTTGTTGTCTTTTTAAGCAGGAAACATTAAAATAGCTAGATTAAAGCAAATAAAAAGACTAACACAGAGTTTCAAAGAAGACTTCAGCCTCTTTACTAAGCATCTCCTTAAACCCCTTTTCCCTTACACACTCCTCCTTATTCGTTGTCCATTAATTTGCCCTCGACTATTCTTTACTTTTTCTGTTCCCTCCCTTCCCTCATCCTGTTTCCAAAACTCAGAAACTCACCACCTCTTTTTGCCTCCATTCACTTTTCCATTCCAAACAGCTATTTCCTGAGATTTTTTCCAAAATTGTTATTCCAATTCTTTTTCACATAATTTAATCTTGGTGCTTTTTCCCCCTTGTTTCTTTTTTCTTTCTTCCTTTGTTTTTCCTCCTGTACTCACAAGGCCGAGCGTGTGTGACTGAAAGGACCATACTAAGGATATCCCCTCTAACTGACATCATCATCAGTCAATAGGCTGCTCTGTTGCATCTTTGTTTTTTTTCCAGGATGTTTCAGGTGGTCCTTAGCCTCTCCAACTTACACTAGACTTGTGTGTATTTATGTTTTTATGCAGGGTTAGTAGTGGAGGTCTGGAGGCTGATGGGTGGTCACGAAGCCACAGGATGACAGATTTATTGTTTTGGATTCTATAGATAATAACCCTTCATGTATTTATTTCCTCTTCACCCTCAGCTTGTGTCTGTCCTTAGATCTGTTCCCCGTGCTCCATTTCCATATTTATTCTCCTTTTATTAGCTTAGTCTCCCCCCCTTTTTTTTGTAATCCTTGTGTTCTGAAAATCAGATGTGTCCTGCTTCTGTCACATCTTTACCCTTCACTGCTTCTCTTTTCATCCCCCGACTTTCTGTTACTCTCTTTGCTCTCGTAATATTGCTCGATCTTCAAGGCTACTGTGTTTGTCGTCCTTGTCTTTCCTCTCCACTTGTGTGGTTGATCACATTTCGTGCCCTTGGGCATTCCCCAGAAGTCATAGTTTCATATTTTCTCTACATTCTTTAGGCTGCGTATGACATCTTTATAGATACAGCTGATTGCATCTAGTAGCCTTATAAGTTAAGCAAAACTTGGATATTAAAGTAAATTCAAGGTGATGAATGTTTGGGCCTTTAAAAAAACTATTCTAATTAAGTAAGCTGATCAGGGTGGTCGGTAAGCATCCTAGTGTCTGCGGTTTACAACCACAGTCTCTCTTTCTCTCTCCATCTGCTTTTATCCTCCCCTCTTTTACACTGCTATAGAAAAAGTGCCCCAGACAGGATATGAGCTCATACCTGGTTATGTAGTTTGCGTGATTTGCTGACGTTGTAGCAAAGTGTGGTCTTAATCAGAGCTATTTTAAGCAGCAAAGAGGGACAAACGGGCAACAGAACAGACCTCATTCTCTACTTTGCATTTTTTTAGTCTCTTTTTATCCAAAAACCCAGCGCTCTTTCATCCATGGAAAACATTCTTGCCCCCATCTTGTGAAAATGTGTCTCCCTGCTGTATTTATTTTGAATGGACGTCAAGTGCTGACACTGAGGCTGTTCTGCCGTGGTTGTTGTTTGACGGATGTTTTCTTTTCTTTATGAGGATGGCTCCCAGGCACTTATCCCCTTTTCTCTGGCTGCTTAGGCTCCAGTTAGCTGCAAATGACAGAAGAGATTTAGGGCCTTCATTAAGCTTCAGACAGCACCTGCACTGACTCCCTATAAAACTCTGCATGGTTCTCAACCCAGTGTCAGACAACTGCATCCTCCCTTCAATGTTGGTGGTTCAGTCGTGGATGCCTCAACACATAACCGCAGGGTTGTGCTATAGAAAGGCTGGGAGGTCAACCAAAATGGAAGCGCAGATTGAGATGGAGATGAGAGAGACATGAAGAGGGTAAAGGCGGGGTTCACAACAGGCCAGCAGACCCCCAGGATGTGGGAGAGGATGTGTGGATTATTCCCAGCAACAAAAGCCATTAGCCCCTGGAAAGACTTCAGAGACTGGTGCTATTTAATCTAGAGATTGGGAGGTATGAGGGCCCCATTTGTTGGGATCAAGCCAAGCGCAGTTTTTGTGCAGTGCCCCAGTGGAAACAGCAGGAGCGGAGGGGCTATGGACCAGGGAGCTGTGGCAAGAAGGCATAAAGCTGTTGTAGTGTGATACTGAGAAGAGAGGGGAGAGGCGAAGCAGGGGAGGAATCACAGTGGCGTGAAGTTTTTATACTGAGATACGAAAGGGAGGGCAGGAAACTGAAGATTAAGAAGTCAAGTAAGGGCATGTCTGGACTCAAAGGCTGTACCACGTATGCTGTGTACCCACGAGGCTCTATGATTCACACACACAAAGCACTAGACTTGTGCAAATGTAGCTTTAAAGATATGAAGCCAGCAGCTCAAAGTATTTCCATAAGAATTTTTTTGTTTGTATTTTGTGCAACAATTTGGGTTCAAAAGCGTTGCAGGAGTCTTGAGTTATGAACAGCCTGCTACCAGCATCCTGTACAGTACATACAAAACAGGATCATCTATTGCCTATTTGTATGTATTCCTGTTGTCTTCATGGCTGTTTCTTCAACAAACCAAGCTTTGACATACATTGTAGAGACACCGATGTGTTACCTCTCCCCATGTTAGTAGTACAACCTTTAAGGCACTGAAGAGCCGATAAGGGAGAGGAAGACAAATACATGTTTAACCATTAATAGAGGAGTGTGGAGATGGATGAAGAGATGTCTGGGTTACAGTCAGTGAGCACATTAGGGGAATCCCTTAAAGTTAATTTGGCATCCAGTCAGGATAAAAAGTTCATTGTTCTGAGTGATCGAAGGACATGAGAATGGTGTAAACTAATGCCCTGAATATGATTGGAGTGGTCGTATTTAGCCTTGCACTCTTTATTGAAAACTCTGTGTATATATATATATATATATGTGTGTGTGTGTGTGTGCGCGGGCATTTGTACAATGTTTTTATTTTTACCTTTCTTAAGTCATACTGTTTTTTTTTCTCTTTGTTTTACAATTTGAATCTGTAATCTCTTCATAGCATCACAGTCACGTCATTTCTGACTGGGAGTGACAGGAAGGGCACGGCATTTCCTCTCAGTCTTTGAAGCTGACGTCTGTGTATCCCAGAGTGCTGGCTTGACTTGCAGGCCTAATCTAAGATCAGCGTGCCCAAAAGAAGACATGTCTGACATCCCTTGGAGAGCTTCCGCACAAGCGTTGAAATGCGCCTTTTCACTAGTGTGGGTGATGTGGGTTTTGTTTTGCTTCAGTGTAGACAGGCAGATTCCTGTTCTCGTGTGTGTGAGTGTATGAATGTGTGCATTGTTCAAATAATGGAACAAGGATGTGTATTTACTGTACTGGCATGACGTCAGAGGAGACCTACACAGATGATGTGTAGGTTTGGACATTAAATGAGCCAGATCAATGTGCAGTACTTTGTTGCTGCTGTTGGCGTATTTTTATTTATTCATTTATTTATTTATTTAATGACAGGGAAAGGATGCCCCATATTCTCATATGAATGGCAAAAACTCCAGCTTTATGTATAACTTAATCCTTAATATATCTTACTTATTCTCGTTATTTAAACCATATATTTAGTTACAAAATAGCAAAAAGACTAAAAAAATGAAATGTTGAAAATGAGACCACTAATTGTATTGTGAAAAATATATTTTTATTTTTATTTGTATTGAATTTCAATTTGATGACAGCAATGTCTTGACAGGAGACTGACATATGTGCGTCAATCGCAAAACATGTGAAACATCTCAAGACTAGAGGAAATGGTCATCGAAGACTAGACCTGTTGAAGGGGAGGATGAATGAACTTGTGATCTTGTTGCCTTTAAAATGGTTGCTTTGAAGAAAGGGATCGGGTCTGTGACTACTTGCAGGCAGTTGCCATTTGAAAACGACTTTTGTGAGTGAAATGCATTAAGTCATGACTGACTTGTGGAGGCAGTCTTCCACCATCCTACTGTCAGTTTGCAATTACAGTTTGTAGCTGTCTAAAAAATCTACATGCAGAAATTAACTGACAGAAATAAAGCCATAAATGTATACATTTGAATTAGAAACTTCTCCACAAATAGTGCCATAGCTGCTGCAGGAAGCTTATTAAATGCAGAAGACATAGGCGTTTAGCAACTTTGCTTTTGTATATGAATATAACCAGAATAAAACCAGCTGTAGGGCAATAGGGTACTCAGATAGTTGAGTGCCATGTTGCAAAGAGATGTGCCGCTGATTTGTTGCACTCATCGGCACAGACTGACTCCGATTGATTACGATGTGTTAGCAATATGTCTGCATTTATAGATTAGAAAACAACTATTTGCAAACCTTTACCAATCTGTCTTTGAGTGATTGAAGTCAGTCTGAGTCAGACAACGATTGTTTGGAGACAAGTTTTCTCCTAAAAGTTGGCCTGTGGAGTTGCTCTTTGATCGAAAAGTGGTCACCCAGAATTTGAGTGTTGCACAGTCGGCCTCTCTGTGATGTGACGGAGAGAAAGAGATTATTCAGCAACGGTGTAAATAGAAAGACTGTGGAGACTGTGGAAATTTAAGGATCATGCTTCTCAGCCAAATTGAAGTTTGAGAAGTTTGTCATCATCGGTGCAGAAAGATTGAAGTAATCCAGAGAAATCTCTGTATGCAGGGAATCAGACTGAGAAGTCTCAATCTCAGGATAGTCCCCATCAAAAGCAAAACACGATACACAATTGCAAGCTAAAATTCATGCAAAAATAAAAACAGATATAACAAGATCTCACAATGTTGCCATCCTCGCTGCAAGCTGGTTCATTTAAAAACAGAAGGAAGATGTAAAATCGTCCTGCGGTCTTCCAAATCTAAATTTGTGTTTTTTGATATTGCTGATGGATAAATACTGTTTGTTGAGGAGAGGGATTATCTGGCTAGTTATCAGAGTGCACTTCAAGAGCTGTGATTCATGACGGCATGGGGTGTATGAGTTCATGTGGCATGAGTTGAATGAATTTGCACATCTGTCATTGAGTAACATATTGTGTGATTATATTTAGATGATGTCCTTTCCATGGAAAGCCTTGTTTATTTAAGCAAGAAAATACCAAATGACAGCAGCATGGCTGTAGTAAACAGGTCTGGCAATTAAGCTGACCTGCCTGCAGTACAGACCTGCCTCCTACTGAGAACATTCGGTGCATTATGAAATAAAAAATCCTGCAAAGGAAATTTCAGCCTGAGATCCAGGAACATGTGAGTCCGAGAGAACATTTAGTTTTCAAAACTTCCATTTAAGCGTATATTTTGTTAACATTTTACACAAAGTCCCATCTTTTTTAATCAACAGAGTTGTATTTTACACTGCTCCCTCCTCGTAGAGATGGGCTGCCTTAAGAAACGGGGGGAAAATGTTCAAGTAGTTAAACTGCTTGTTCCACTTGCAGTACAGCCAAACTAGGCAGCCATATAACTGTCACAGCCACAGCTGAAAATTATGACTGGTGTATACCTCTTGACCTCTTAGGCAGTAGAGGATTTTCAGCCTGACTTCAGTTGATTGCATTGTTTGTTTATGGCCTAGCAGGAAGTTACATTGGCGATTGGTCCCCGTTGTGAGGAAGTAGGGAGCTGTAGTGCCGGGGGGAGTTGGTACCCTCTGGAATATTCCTCCCCCGCTGCTCTGGAATTCTTTAGTGTGCCACCTGTGCTGTTTTTTTTATGTTTTATAGGACCAGTGTTTTGTTTTTTTTACACATTTTAACCCAGTAGAAGTCATGTTCTTCACATTAGTGCTGACCATCTCCAGAGATGTTTAGTGTGCTGTAAAAAAAATAGTGTATAGAGTTTATGTTTGATTCCAAAAAAGCCATCTTTAATAGGATACCAAATCCTGGTAGAAGTCTTGGTAAATGGACTGACATTTATATAGCCCTATTCTAGTTTCATTGATCACTCAAAGTGCTCTCATTATAAGCCACATTCACCCATTTTCCACACATTTAAGCAGCACTTTATTCTGTGCTTTTACACACTGATGGATGCATGATAGACAATTCAGGTTTAAGCAGAGTAGACTGGCTAGAGCTGGTGCCCTGGACTGAACCTCTCAGTTGACGATCACTGTTTTTATTACTGTTTATTGTTGTTTTTTGAGTCTCTTTTTGATTAAGATGACTAGTAAATCTAAAATCTTAACCATGAATGAATTATTAGCGGTAAATTTCTCCAGCTTTATTTTCATGAAATGGTTGTTTGGAACAAAAGAAATGATTTCAACAATGTGACCAGGACTAATGGGATGAATCTCACAAAACTAACAGCTTTGGAAAAACAAAGCTGATCATTAAGGAAAGATCATTAACTTTGAGGAAAGGCATGCTGCTCGTTACCATCTTACATGATAAACAAATGAAATGCAACAGCAGAGCACAAAATGCAAATTAAAAAGTTAAGATGTTAATCTTATTCTGTCCTAGTTTCCAGTATCTGCCTCAGTCTTTTGCCTCATTGCCAATGATTTCCTACCCTTTTGCACCCTTGCTAAATTGCACCTCCTGCCATCTTGTTAAGCTGTGCCATTCCCCCTTCTCTCTCTCTTCCTCCTCTCACTGTTTGTTCCCCAGTCTTCCCACTGCTTGTCCTTCCCTCTTCCTTCTGATATCTCAGAGGATTTCTTGCCTTTCTGCTCTCCTCTCCAGTTTGATCTGCAGAGTAACTCTAGAAGTGTGTGATACAGACCTGCTCTTTCAGGAGACAACTAGGGGTTCAGGGTTGGGAGGGAAAAATGTGGGGGTTGGATTTTCTGGCACAGAAGACAGCTGTTAATCAAATAGTCAAGGATGAGGTGTTTCTTTCTTCCCACCTTGAGTGGATCTCCCTTTCGTCAATGGGCCTCACAAAAGAGCCAAGGGAGTCGGAGGAAAAAGCCAGCTCTGCATGCCTGCACCTGGACAGAAGGAGAGGGAGTGTTTTACGCATGCTTTTAAAGTGATTGCAAGTAGTTAAGACTTTTAGTTTCCCTTGCTGGTCTACTTACTTCGTGCTGAAAACACAGGCAGTTTCAAAGGTGACAGCCTGTTCTATCTGTCTCCCTTTGGTTCTTTGTTTCTTTTTCTTGGTCAGAACTTCCTCTTAATGCTGATAGCAGTGTACAGCTTAGCAAGTGTCTTGTTATTGCAAGAATATTCCTTTCTAGTTATCTCGAGCCTCTCAGCTTCCCTTCCGCCCCTGTATATGAGTTTATCTGTGCTGCTACAGTATCTAATCACAACTGAAGCATCCACCTTTTTAACTCTTTTTCTGCTTGACAGGAGAGCGCCCCACATTATGTTGTGAACGTGCAGGTGGGTTTTTTCTGCAGGAGTGAACCTGAAACAATTTATTTGCAGTACTTGTTGAATTTTACATTATGACCTAAATGTCCTGCTCCTTCTCGGGCAATATTTGTGCTTTTATGTTCATCATAGAATGATCGATGATCGACGGTGTGTTTCTTTAGACTGTCCTCAGATGGGAACCTGCTGGCAACAGCTGGCATATAGTACTACATTTAACAGTAACACAGACACACTGTGCCATAACTCTGGATTAGAGGCTTTAGCAAGACAGGCCTGTCACGGCATACCCATTCTGTTAACGAATGGATGAGTCCAGTGGACCCATTCTCTCGAGTGATGGATGGGTCCATTGTATGGCATAGGGGACAATGGAGCTGATCTTGGTGTGCGTCCTCAGGCGTGTGTGATAGTGGAACCCAGAGGCTGGGGGTAATTTCATTCTGGGCAAAGCCAGACAGTTTAATGTCCGTGGGTCCTCTGTGCTGAACTGACCAAAATGAGACATTTGAATCAAAGTGCTGTGAAATATCCCTGGTAATGCTTCTCATGTGTCGCTTTGCTTTTAGCCTCAGGGACTGGCTGCACTCTCAGTTGGTCTGTTAGTTGTCGTTGTCATGCTAGCAGCATGAAGCTGTGTACAGCGGTGTGTAAGTCTCTCTGGTCAGTCCACCATTTTGATCAAGACATGTCAATTATATGTTTTTGGAAATTCAGAACATGCTTTCTTGCTTTGTTGATCCTTGAGCAAGTTCAAATTTCACCCATGAGAATATTTCAATAAGACTTACTGGAGGTTGGATTTTCTTATGAACATTAAGGGTTTACTACAGGGGTTGACTACAAATCAAGATGATGCCCTTTTTCTTCTTCACTGTTTTATTTTCAAGTGTCTTTTAGTGAAATATTTCATATTTACTAAATTTTAGTAAATTCTAAATTGGCATGGCTGCAGCACTTCCTATTAACAACAATGAATCTTAATTTGAGCTACATACATCTGAAAGTTTTTTTTAATGTTTTTGTCTGTAGTTTGATTTATGCACAAGTTCTCCATAATCTAAGCGATTTAAAGAATAGTTTTTTAAGGGTAGTTTTCGTCTTATTGTCATTAAATCCCTTGAAAACATCTGAATCAAGAATAGGGTGAAGTTGTTGAGATTAAAACAGATGCATCATATAACCTGTGACATGATCCCCTTTTCAAAGTAATGGCTAAGCCACTCGTGGCTTTACATTTTCATAGGAAATGAAAAATAAACAAACAGTTCTAATCCTAATATTTCTACCTTGAAAGAGAATATTTGGTATGACCACCTTTATTTCACAGCACTGCCTGAACTCTTTTAGACAGGTTTTCTTCCAATTCTTTAAAGTAGTCTTCAGGAAAAGTTCTCCAGTCTTGAAGAACATTTTAGGCTTTTCATTGGATGTTCTCTGCCTTTTTTTCCCCTTTTCTCTCATGAATGTTGAAATCCAGGCTCTGGGAATTCCAGTTCCATTTCTATCCAGGTGTGCTTTTACTACATTCACACTGTGTTTGGGATCATTGTCATGCTGAAAAATGATGCTGTTACCAATCAGATGTTTTACAGATGGTATTGAATGGTGGATCAAACTCTGATGTTACTTTTCTGTGTTGACAAGATCTCAAACACCACTGGCTGAAATGTAGCTCCAAACCATAACAGAGCCTTCACCGTGTTTTATAGATGGCTATAAACAGTCACTGTTGTACATATCTTCCGATCTCCTCTGTATATGTTGATGGTCATTTGAACTAGAACACTCAAATTTGTACTCATCTCTTCATTAGACCTGTTTCCACTCACTTTCAGTTCAGTGACGCTTCACTGAACAGTAGATGGACCAGTTTAATGTCCAAATATGTCTCTCAAATATGTCCTAGTAAGGGCATTACTTTCAGAGGAAACACTTTTTAAGGAACCAGTGCAAAGCATACTGAGATATGCCAAATTTGTGGGTCTTCAGAAATCATCTTGTTGGTGCAGAAATACTATTTTATGTATCTATGACATTTTTACTAGATTTAACTAAAGGAATTGGAACTAAAATTGTTTTTTAAGACTGCTAGTAACAAAGTGCCTAAAGATACAGTTTATGTTATGTGGAAATACCACACTGGTTCATTGCTTGAAATAGGTGCCTTGTTTATGCTTGAATGAGTCATAGGTCAGTGTTAAGTGGCTTAACAAACAACAAAAGTCATTTCTTTGAAAGTGGTGAAGGACTGGACTGAAAAAAAAAAACAAACCAAAAAATAAAAAACAACTTTGAAAGAAATTCAGAAAGAGCACTATAAATTACAGGAACATTTGGTGCCTTGGAAGCAAAAATAATATTAAGAAATGAGGGCTGGCTCGAGACTTTTACACAGTTCTGTACATGCTGTATCATCACACTTTTTAAATGGTTTAGATCTTCAGTAAGAACCACTGCCCCTTTGTCTTTATTTTCAGCTTCATATATCTCCCCTTGGGATATGCATGTCAAAGTTAACAAGAAATATAACCCTGTATCCTGACCCTAACCCTCGCAAAAGGCTGTGGCCATTCTTTGACGTCGTAAAGATCCAAGAGTGAAAAAAACCACTGTTACAAACTGAGCATTTAGCATAGTCTGAAGCCTGAGCCTTTTGCTAATACTCATTGTCTGAAAACATGTTGAAAACACCAGAATCAAATACAAGTTAAGGTAAATCGTCCACTTTAAGTCTGAGATGGGCTGGGAAGGTGTAAGGAGGCAGACCGATCATTGATTGATTTGGCCTCTTTATCACCAACTTTATTGTTCAACTATTCTGCTTTGGATTCAATTTATTCACTTTTGTCCTTAGTGTTAAGATCACGAGGTAACAACTATTAATAGTACAGTGTAGTGATTATATTTTCTTTTGTTAGTATATATGTGAAACATAAAACATGTTTCATCTACGCTATAGCCCTCAGTTGCAGTGTTTTGTCTCAAGGGTACGCAGCCTGGTCAGGTGGCAACCCAAACCCTCTGCAGAAAAAAACAGCTCTGCTCGTTGGCTAATTTCACTTCAGTCTCGCTCTAATCCATCTTTCCATTCTGTCAAACACTTCTTATATAGCCTCGGAGCACTGAGTGGTCTCACTTTCCATCTCCTCACTGTCTCATACTCTTACGTTACATAAGCTAGAAAAAAAAAAGCAGTCTATTTATTACCCTGCAGGCAAGAAAATGTCTCAAATTATAATTCTGTGAAATAGATTTGTCCTGTCTTTTTCATTAAGGCGGAAGTGGAAGCTAAAAGAGGGTTCTGAGTGCTGTGTGTGAAGAGCGATGGGGTTTGGATGCAAGTAGCTACAGTCATAGAGGAATGTGGGTTACGTCATGTAGGTAAATGTTACGTCAGGCTGACTGACTGATTGGTCTGTAGTTGCATATAACTGATTGGTCTTTAGTACTCATCAACACATTGTGCATGTCCCTTTTAAATTTATAGAATTGAAGAACAAGCGGATTATTCCTACCTTTGCATTAGCCATAGAGGTGGGAATCACCATATATCCCACGATACGATATTATCACGATACTTAACGCACGATACGATATTATTGCAAAATTTAAAAATATTTTGCGATATTCAGATTCTGTACATAAAGGTAAACTTTATCAATATTCATTTTATCTAATATCAAAGTCTCACACTCAGTCTTTCTCTCATTTCAGTCAGTTTTATTGTTGACAAACTGAACAGTTTGTATTACAGTCTAGTCCAACTTAACTGAATGCAACCATCTGGTACAATTATAGTTATTCTGAACTATGCAATTTATGATAACTATGCAGCCCATTTAGCAACTGAAGAATTTGAAAGTAAATTAAAACAAAATATAATTTTACATTAAATAAAAGTTTTAAACTTACTACTAAGAAGTAAACTGTCATGTTTATTGCTGCCAAAAAACAAGTTAAACACATTTGGACAGTGAAGGAATGTCAGGATTCTTGCTCACAAAAAGGAGCTGATCAACATGCTCTGAAGTCAGAGTTCCAGTCCACAAAAACTTTTTTTGTAACAAAATATCGATTTGTGCTGTCCCTGTATCGATACATTATTAGCAAACAAAATATCACGATACTGCACAGTATCGATTTTCTCCCCCACCCCTAATTAGCCACACTAGCAAATTTCTCATGTGTCTAATTTTCCATTAGTTTTGAGTGTATGCCCACAGATTAGTGTTATGTCAAAATTGGTTGAGTGACAGCCGGAGAGTTTGGAAACTTTGACAACAATTTTAAATCAATAAACAGGGACAGAGTATCACTTGGTATAGGAGATACAAATTTTGAGGGCTGGACACGTGCATATCTTGGAAACAATCTTGTCCATACTGGGAAAGGGACTTGTGCTGTTGTGGAGTTGGTAGCAACTGAAAGTGAATTTCACTCCAATGTTATGTGATATAGTGAGTAATTTAACAAGTAAAATGTGGCATATTACTCTTTCTGTATAATGTCCCTAACACTGAATATAGCAACTTCTGAAGAAGTGTCTCAGATTTGGGTTCAAACATGTGTGAAAGAAGTCCAAGATTTGTTGCCAGCCAATAACTCTCAAGGAGCGATACTGAGACTCATAGAAAAGGGGTTAGAATTAATTAGGTACCAGTGTTATTTTACTTATATTTCAGTAGTTCAGCCCACCAGTCAGAGCAGGCTAAGCTTTATGGTAGCAGAAACTAAACTAGACAGGTGCTAAAGTGTAGTGTTTCAAACTTATGGCTTATTTAGATTTCTGCAGCGAATCTTTGAGGAGCCTATGATGTAATCTGTGTAAGTGGCAGATGCTGTTACTGGCATTCATGCTTTTGTGTGGTGTTTTATGTGTTAATTACATTGTGGTCATGTCCCGGTGTTTTATATCCAGTGCAAGCCATGATAGAAACATATTAAATGCTGGTACTTTTTCCCTCCTGGGTCCCCACTCTTTGTTGTGGTCAGTTTTGGGTTTTTTCTTTTCAATTTTTAGAGGCAAATATACCGTTGTGGTCAGAAGTTTACACACACTCATCATGGGTATGACTCTCATGGTAATTTGGGGCTTTTAATGATTTCTTTGAACTGATCTTTTTCCACTGTTGAATGATTGTACAGCATGCATCTTTAATAGGTTTAAAAAAGAGAGAATTTGCATTACAAGTTTGAATACATTTAGGATTTTCTCTAAGCCACACAGGGTCAAAAGTATACATCACTTTCAGTACTTACTTTTATTAAGAACATTTTAGGAATTTTATTATTTGGATTACCAACTAATAGTTGGTAAATGCTTGTGATAGCCATCAGCAATAATTCTGGCTATTTAACCTGGCAGAATTGGTAGAGTTAATTTATATTGGTTGCTTTTGTGGCACGGACGCAGTTTTTAAGTACAGATTTTCAGTAGAGTTAGAGTCATGGCTTTCGGAAGACGATTTCAGAAGCTTCATATTAGACTGTTTCATCCATCCCAAACCTGTTTTGATGTGTGTTTGGAATCATTGTATCCAAGTTTTAACCATCTAGCTGTTGATTTGATGTGAAGTTAAATACTCTGGAGGTAGTCACCTTTACTCCTCCCAATATACCTCTTGTCATTGTGGCAAAATAACTCAGTCTTTGTCTAATTGGACTATCAACTTCTCACCAGGATCCATTTGGCCTGTTAATGTGGGCAGCTGCAAATTGCAGTCGAGCTTGAAGGTGCTTAGCAGGTGCTTCTTTCTTGGTTGATCCATGGGAATATAAAACTCGCATCATTGTGGAACGTGATGGCGGTGTCCCTGAAGTTCTTGAAGAGAACCTGTTCCTAGTAATTCAGTTCCTTGCAATTGTTAGTCTGCCTGCTTATTGGTTCTTGCACTTGCGCTACAGTTGATTTCAGTTCGTGTGTCCGAGGAGGAACATAGTCTGCAGTGTGGATATGGACTTTACTTTTATTTGACTTTTATTACTTTTTTTTTTTTTTTTTACTTTTAGTCCACAAAAGGATGAGAATGCAATGGTGAAAGCATTAAAGCTGAGTGAATGCCCAGCACAGCAGCCAGACCCTGAACTTCAACAAGTAACAAACCGATGAACAGTCAGGCTGCAGCCTCAATTTGTACATGTTCATGTTTCTAAAGCAGAATCACTGTGGCGATTGCTTTAAAGTCTCTTTGTGCTGGTTTTCATCTTTGCTTTGAGATGTCAGCTTTGTGTGTCCTATATGTGTGTCCTTATTAGGATAGGGATTTGTGTTGGTGTGTAGAACTGTAGCCTGTAGTTTTTTTTTGTTAAATGGTGCATATCAGGTCTTTTTACAGCGTAACATGAAAGTAATGTAACGACTCCGAGTAAACAAATTACTTGCTCTTGGGAGTAATTAAGGTACTGCATTACTTTTAAGTGTTGTGTGTAATATGTGTAGTAATTTTAGAGAAATAATTCCAAAACTGATTGCAACAAAGCGAGGAAATACATTCAACATGCACAAACATTTGACCACACAATATACAGTCAATTTGCAAAAATGTATTGTCTTTGATGTGCTGCTTAGAAATGGTGCTGACTCTCAAAGGGGAACCAATGAGAACCCAGTGAGATACGGAATTGTATCGATAAGCGATATCAGTAATGGAATTGGAATTGCTAAATTCTTATCAATTCCCATCCCTAAGTATAAGAGATGTTAATTTGAAGCAATCAAAATAAAATTTTAAGTTGTGAGCATTACATAGGTTGTTTAAATTTATCATATTAAATAAATTACATTAGAAGACGCAAATCCCTTGGGCTTGCCTTAGGAAGGTGTAAAAAATCTGTCAAATCAAACATGCAGAGCTACCCACCATAGTTCAATTCAATTCAATTTTATTTATATAGCGCCAAATCACAACAGCAGCCGCCTCAAGGCGCTTAATTAAAGACTGCTTGTGAATAAGACAGCAGCTGAAAGTAGCTTTTCCAACTGCATTGCATTAAGATAGTGTTGGACTGCAAAAGTTTGGTATTTTGTAAATTGTGATATTTGGATATGATTAGATACCACATGTTGCCTCTACAGGTGATCTCTAGGAAGTATCAAATTATCCCTTTAGTGACATTCATGTTAATTTTTGCTGTTTGGGTTAATGTATTTTGGTTGCCTTGGAACAATAACCCACAAACCCAATAGGTATCCATAGTGTTTTTAATATCCGCTCAGAAACACACTCTTAAGAACATTCCTCTGGGATGACATCACTTTTGAGGCTCTGAATTAAACAAAGAACAAGCTGCACTGTGGATTGTTTTTACTGTAAAGGGAGGATGGATCAGACATCTGCTCTCCCTTTCCAGCTGTTACGCACTGAAAGGAGATTTGCTGAAAGTATGTGGGTGAGTGTTGATGTGGTCTACATTTGGACTTCTTGCTTATTTATGTGTGTGCTCTGTTATGCCCACAAGTTATATTACTTTATTGCATCTACAAGCAGATTTCTATTTGTCGATTTCATTAGGTGACTCTCTGGCATGGCATCCAAGACTGAGTATAAGCACTTGACAACAACTAGAGTCTAACCTTGAAACGTGTCACTCATTCCTTATGCGCCGGCACTACAAAGCCCAATTTTCCCCTAACTTGAGGCACAGAGTCGCCTCCTTGTTCCTGATGACCTCTGATATCTTTTTCTGCTATTTATTTTCAGAGTCTGATGCGATGATGTGTTTGTGGGTGGGACAGCTCTCTCGGGGCCCCAGCCTGGCCCTTGTTCATGTGATCAGGCCCTACATGGAGTGGCATTTGGCCTGGCCCTGTGGGGCCCCGTCTGGGAGCAGTGAGCTGATCTGCAGCCAGCCTAGAATGCCAGACATTTGAAGTCAGACTTGTTAAAAAAGAACAGAGGGTGGTAGGAGTTTCGTCAAATATGCCCCTGTGTCTGAAATAACCCACAAACTGTCCGAGACAAAGGGAAAAGAGACAAAGCTTATTCCCATAAGCTGACATTAGGAAGCACAGCCCTGCAACCTTTGCTTGGACAAGCTGTAATTTGTCTTATATGTGTGTTTTTCACAGGTCTCACAGGTCTGATAGCATGTCTTAGTGTTTGTTTCAATATGTGCACAAAGTGTGAAACACTGTGACATCATCTGTGCTACGGAGATTGAGCAGCTTAATAGTTATCATGGAGAGGATACTGTGACAAACAACAGGGTTTCAATATTTCAATAAATATCTATCAGATATTTTTTTCATTTAACCTTCTTTTTTTACCCCTGTTTTCACAAATTCTTTTCAATCTCTGTGTCTACAGTCTTTCATTCACACATGCAGGATCAACACTCTGTTCTCATCATCTTTTTTCCACATCGTTGTGTCTCATGGGGCTGTTATACTGGTGTCCCAGCTATGGGCTGAGCTGGACTGGGGTTGTCAATTATAGAACTATGATAGGGCCCTTGCTGCATTATGCATGGAAGTGTCCCGCTGGGGTAAAAAACGGCCTACAGCCAGGAACAGGGGATGGAGAAATGAAGGGATGAATAATGGATGGAGAGATGGAGTAGCAAAACACTATTGCAATCTGTGTCTCACCAAATTGAAGACTTGCCCTGGCTCACACCTCTGAAACTCAGGGCCAAGTAACCCTGGGTGACTCAGAGTCACAAGGTTGTCATGTGAGAAAGCACAGGATGGCTTTAACCAGCCTTGAATTTTGTGTCAAGGACCCAGTAGGGTACTGCCATCAGAAAGGTCAGCAAAGGTCATGTCTGTTATTTTATGTGCAGATAGCCTCACATCATGATCATATTTGTTTAACAACCTCTGGAAATTAATTAATTACATCGTTTGGAAGCCCTTGCGTATTGTCTCTGAGTCGTTTAATTATCAGCTAAGAAAAGTTATATTTCAAATCTAATTAAATGTCAGAAAGTATAACTCCATGCCTTTAATGCATTGTTCAGAAGAACATGATTAAAAAGGGAAGACCAGTGAGTAGAGTTAAGCCTTATTACACCCAAAGGGCAATGTGTTGTACAGCTAGCAGTCAATTAAAAAACAAATGAAGATCACTGACATCAAAAGCAGACACAAAACGGGGGCAACAAGTATGAATTAATTTACATAAAGATATCCAAGGCCCAATCAAACCTTCCATCATCAAACATTAACCCATTAATGTTCACAGAGGACATTTTATATTTTCACACCACTTTTTTCAGTTATTAGACTCAAAGTCTTTTGTGTTTTATCATTTTAGGTGAAAATGATAGTGGAAGTAGAAATGACACAAGATGAGAAATGCAGGTATAGATGTAGTCCAGGTAAACTCATTTCCTCTTCCTTCCTTTTATGTGCTTCAGACACTACACGAACACACACACACACGAAAACACATGCACACGGAGAAAATACAGCCCAAAGCCAGCTGCTTGTTTACCAACATTTTTAGTCCTTGAAATGCTGGTGCAGGTGTATTTTTATTCACGTATCTGGTTTGTTGCAGTTGGCCACTGTAAATCTTACAGGGAGGCACAGGGGAAGAGGTGCCTCAAGTGACATATGGCTGAATCTGAGAAAGATTCATTATTCATGAGGTGATTGAATTAGTACATTCAACTGACACTGAGAGGCCGCGTTATGCGTAAAGGAAATGAATGCTAACGTTCCAAAATGTAAGATGTCACATGCAGCCAAGTAACTAAGCCCTTTATTTAGAAGTCCCAATCTGTTTTATTTGGCATATCCAGGTTGTACCCAAGTTAATTTTAGAAAGCCTGAACAGAAAAAAAAACAGCATTAAGTGGATTTTTTGGAAAATTGGATTAAAATCTAATTTAGAGGTCGGTTTGAAATGTGACTACAAATGTGTTTCTTCAGATATGTCTAAGTGGTGATGTACTAGATATGTCTCTTCTCTTCTTTTTTTTCTTTTTCAAACTTTTTTTGAATTGTCGATAATAAAAGAAACATAAAAAACACTTAACACAGCAATAGAGAGCATATATCAGGTAGAGATAGTTTAGAACAAATTTGCATACAACAAAAAGAAAGTTTTAATAGGACACTATGCACTCATGTGAAAAACTAACCCTACTATCATAGGACTTTGGAGAATTAGGAGCAGGGAGGTGTTGGTAATCTTAATTGATCATCAACAAGTGTAAGCACCTCTATAAAAGCAGACATTTTGGCAGTTTTCTGGTCTGGAGCATTCAGGTGTCTGTTAACACAGTGTCACAATCTTCCCAGGAGTGGACAACCCTGCAAATTCATCACAAAGTCAGGCTGTGCAATACTGACATAATAAATAAGCCAAGAGCTACTCTCAGAGCTCAGACTCTAGTCCTCAGTTAGCATGTTAAATGTTAAAGTTATGACATACAATTACGCTTGTATGAAAGGGTTGCCAGGTTAAAACCTCTCAAAAAAGAATATGGAAGCATGGCATGGATTTGCAAAGATGCATCTGAGCAAACCTTATGACTGAAGTAATGTTCTTTGGACAGAGCAGGTCAACATGGACGTGTGTGGCCGTGTTACCAAACATAACAACACAAACATCTCATGCCAGCTATCTAACACTGTTATGGAGGGGTGACATTTTGGATTTGTTTTGAAAAAGTGAAAAATAATAAAAGGAACACATAGAAAACATGTAAGGAAAAAGATCACACTGGATATCTATACTGACATGGACTGGATAGTGTGTTAGGAACAATAGGATGCCACATTGTTTGATGACAATAGAAATGATCAACCTACACAGGGTTGAATTCAAAGACATCTGGAAAATCAAAGTGAATGGGACAACGCATGGTGTCCTGGGGGTTGTCCTCCCTTATCTACACCTGGGCATCACTGAGCTCCATAATGTCCCAGTGGTGTTCTATTGGAATTACGTCAGACAAGTGTTAGGGGCCAGCTAATGGTACCAATTCCTTCATCCTCCAGGATCTGCCTGCATACTCTCGCCACATGAGGTCAGGCGTTGTGTTGTTGTCCTGATACCTAGCCTGGGGAGGTTTGTGGGTCCCTGCATGGATATGGGTTCCCAGAACACCACTGACCAAAATTGATCATGATGAAAGATGTTAAAGGCACCATAATGTTCTCCACGATTTCTTCAGACTCTTTCACATTTGCAACATGTGCTAAAGGTGAGCCTGCTCTCATCTGTAAAACGCACCAATCGGGCTCCATGGTACTTGGCAGTGAGCGCAAGGCCCACTAAAGCATGCCGCGCCCTCAGGCCACACTCATGAAGTCGGTTTCTAATTGTTTGGTCAGAGATATTCATACCAGCGGTCTGCTGAAGGCTGTTTTGTAGGACTCTGGTAATGCTCATCCTGTTCTTCCTCGCACAGAAGGTTAAGTGTGTCTCCCAACACAGTCCTACTGATAGGTTAAGGACCTTCTATGGCCCTGTCCAGCTCTCTTAGAGTAATTGCCTGTTGCCTTCAATCTTCTTCATGTTCTTGATATTGTCTTGGGAGACACACTTAACCTTTTGACAATAGCACATATTGATGTGCTGTCCTGGAGTTGGACTACCTGTGCAGCCTCTGTAGGGTCCAGGAATCACCTCGTACTACCAGTAGTGACACTGAGCCTAGCCATTTGTTACAATGGTCCAGTCAAAGTCCAAATCTCAAACTGATTAAACTGCTTTGGTGGGACAGTAGAAAGCTGTGCACAAACCTCAATGAATTGATGCAATCTTGTAAAGAAGAGTGGGACGAAATTCCTTTGCAATGATGTGATAGACTGTTAAAGTCATACAGGCTTTATTCTTTTTCGTTACTGATGGTTATACAAGCTCCTGAATGATGGAGTCTTTCTTTTTCACGGGAATGTAGCTAGTTTTTGGTTGTTTTTGTGTAAATCTTTAAAATTCTGATAGATATACAAAAAGGTAGGGCATGAAAACAACAAACGGTCTGGGCCAGTTTTGAGCTTAAACTCTTCCACCAAAGACAAGACCTTGAAACATGTTATAAGCGTTGCCAGGTGACCTTCAGGGTTATCCTTTTCTCATTCATACAGTGGTGCCATTTTGATGCAGTTCTTCAAGAAAAGGCTGAAAGTTTGGCTTTCAAGTCTGCCAGTCTCTTTTTATGAATATAATTTCTTAATAATAATTAAGTTTACAAAAAATTGTAACTTTGTCCTTCTCATTGTCCTCAAAACATCAGGGAGACCTGTTATGCTTATTTCCAGTTCCATGATTTTATTCCTGGACTGTATGGTTCAAGGTCCAAACATTCGTTCCTCATTATGTACTAGGCCTTTGTCCAGCCCCTGAATTCATGCAGTGTCTGAAACAGGACATTTCCGCTCCTTTCCCTTTAAAGCTATCCTCTTTTTAAGCCACCTTTCTTCTGACTGGCTGCTATTCAAACAGAAGGTTTGAATAGTTTGCTCTTGTGGTAGTTCTGTTGTGCATACGCTGATAAATGACAGTTTGTCATTTGAATTTCTAGTAGTATTTGTAATTTTCTGTAGTCTTGCAGTATTATCACTCTGTGTTTTGTGATTGATTGCAGTTGTTAGTGAAATCAACAGTTTCAATGAATAGCTTCTTTTTAAACATAATGTGCAATTAAAGCAGTTTACTTACAAATTATTGTGAGGCTTTGTTTCTAAACAGCGCTGAAAATGTACAATACATATCAGGTACAGCCATTCATCCCTGCAGCAGACCCTAGACTCAGATGTTTTGTGGGCTTAAAAGATGCATACACATGTGCAGGTAGTACATATACATGAATCTGTATGGAGGTCTTACCATGCATGTATTCATGACAGGTCCCCGATGTCAACTAATGTCAGTCAGTGTATCAGTGAACGTGAAAGATGCTGTTGTTGCTCATCACCACCATGGTGGGGTGACACTATTTGTCACTGTAGTGATGGATTCCGTCTCCCTCAGAGGAACATGTGCAAGCGCCGTCTCTGAAAGGCTGTCTTTGTGTTTCACACTCACTCACTCACACACAAACACGGTGCTGTAACTGACAACAAAGGCGTGCTTATCCAATTGTGGGGGAATAAGATTAAGCTACAAAGAAACTCATATGCTAATGTTAGCATCTCCTGCTCCAGTGAGAGCCTTTGTTTGTGTAATCAGGAATAACATGGAATTAGATTTGAGATGCTGTCTCGGAAATGATGCTCATAAGACCCCATTGTATGATGTTGACATGTTCCTAAATAACTGAAGGGGAGGGCCTGCTTTCTGTCTGATGTAACAATCCCCTGGGAAATAAAGAGTAGTTGTGCTGTTCCGATATCTGATTTTGTTTTCCTCTAAACAGGCTGTGTGGCAGACCCGGCCTAAGCTATGTCTTTACTCACTGTTTTCCTTTATAATTGACTTAGCTTGTCACCATAATTAGGTTATGGCAAAGAAAAAATAACTCCTCTGTCATCTGGTGGTTTAAGATTGTAATCTTTCCTTGATGAGAGCATCTCATTTTACAGCTTACTGTATTTCATCAATAGCAGCAATATGGAGTCTTAGTCTTACTGTCGACCCAACAGGTCAACCAGTTGCTGCTGTTGTGTCTCAGAAGTTGAAAGTAAGGCCACTCTGCATGGGGCAAATGCAATAATGTGTGGTCTACTAAGCCACACATTATAGCATCTTTAACATATTTGTCACATGAGTGGGGTGGTGTGGCCTTTTGAAAAGTGCTTTTCACTAGGACCTGCAGTTTGCCATAAATTCTCCCACCGGTGTCAGGTCAATGGTGGTTGGGACGCTTAAGATCTAGCGAGTGTGAAAGGAACTCTAGACAGTCCGGTGTTGTTGTATGAGCCAGGAGAGAGGGAGGCCATTCATTCGCACCTCTGTGACCCCTCTCTCATTCTTCTGAAGAAGAATAGCCTGCCTCTCACGCACAGTCAGCCCTAAGCCCCTCGGGGCATCAACAGCCTGTTACATAAGAATGAAGTAAAGAATGCTCCAAAAAAGTCTTCAGCCATGACCTTGGCTTTGATAGAGCCCTGTGATTGGTCCTGCTCTACTAGTGCAAAATCACTTATTTATTCCTGTGATACCAAGCTTGATATGGATGTTGCTGAACCTGTAATAGCAAGGACTAGCTTGGTGATAGTATTACCCCCCCCCCCCAAACTGAAATTCGATTTTCAATCAAGTACAGATACTATAAAGGAACGTGCAAAAGTCTTGAGCCACCCTACATTTCTTTTTATATTGCTAGGAAAAAGGAAAGTAGGTGCTGCAATTTATTGACATGTACAGAGTTTATAAAATTTTGACAAGCCTGAAAGTCAATATTTGGTGGGACTACATTTGCTTCTTTTTTTCCTGTTTCTTAATAACATGTAATCAGAAAATATTCACAAAACTTCACTTGTTCCACATTTTGTTATGTTTCAGCCTTATTCCAAAACATAATAAATACATTTTTCACCTAAGAATTCTGCACACAATGACAACGTGAACAAAGTTTACTTGAATGTCTTACAAATTTATTAAAAATAAAGGTAAAAAATTTAACATGTACGTAAGTATTCACAGTCTTTGCCACAATACTTAAAACTGAGCTCAGATGCATCCTATTTCCACTAATCTTCTGTCAAATGTTTCTACAACTTGATTGGAGTCCATCTGTGGTAAATTCAGTTGATTAGACGTTATATGGAAAGGCGCACACCTTTCCATATAAGGTCCCATAGTTGAAATTGTCTGTAGACATCTGAGACAGTATTATACTGAGGCACAGGGAAGGTTACATAAAAATCATTAATGATCAACCCTGAAGGTCCCAGTGAGCACAGTGGCCTCCATCTGTAAATGCAAGAAGTTTGGAACCACCAGGTCTCTACCCAGAGCTGGCTGCCTGGCCCGTCTGAGTGACCAAACTAGAAGGGCCTTAGTCAGGGACGTGACCAAGAACCCAATGGTCATGCTGACAGAGGTACAGCATTGCTCTGTGCAGAGCGAAGAACCTTCAGGAAGGACAACAATTTCTGAAGTACTTCACCAATCTGGCCTGTTTGCTAAAGTGTCCATTCCTCAGTAAATGGTAAATGACAGCCTGCCTGGAGTCTGACAAAAGGCACCTGAAGGGCTCTGCTCTGATGAAACAAAGATTGAACTCTTTGGTCTGAATGCCAACCAAGTCTCATGTCTGGAGGAAACTAGGCACTGCTCATCACCTTTCCAATAGTATTCCTACACTGAAGCATGGTGGTAGCAGCATCATGCTGTGGGGATATTTTTTGGCAGCAGGAAGTGGGAGACTAGTCAGGATTGAGGGGAAGGGGAATGCAGCATTGTAGAGACATCCTTGATGATAACCTGCTCCAGAATCCTTTGGACCTTAGACTGTGGTGAAGGTGGATGTTCTTGGGTGACATGTATAGATTGAATATCTTTGAAGAGATCTGATGGCTGTGCACTGATGGTCCCCATCCAACCTGATGTACCTTGAAAGGTTCTGCAAACAAGAATGGGAGAAATTGCCCAAAAATAGTTGCACCAAATTATAGCACTATACTCAAAAAGACTTAAGGCTGTAATTGCTGCCAAGTGCACTTCTATATTGTACTGAACAAAGGCTCTGAGTATGTATATATATGTTATATTTTGTTTGTTTTATTTTTAATACATTTCCAAGAATTTCAAGCAAATGTTTTCACTTTATGGGGTATTGTGTGCAGAATTTTGAGGTGAAAAATTCATTTAATACATTTTAAAATAAGACTGTAACGTGACAAAGTGTGGAACAAGTGCAGCACTGTGAATATCTTGTTGGTGCAAAAATACTATTTTGGCTTCTTTGGCATTTTAATAGATGCAATTAAAAAAAGTGGAAGAAAGAATGTGTTTTATGACATGCTCCTAGTAACAAAGTGCCTAAAGGTATAATTTAGTCTATGTTAATTGGTTCTTTGCTAAGTTGTTTGTCATGTGTAGACACAACATTGGTTCATCCCTTGAATTAGGTGCTTTTTTCTGTTTGACTGATTCATGGGTCAGTGTTAAGTGGCTTAACAAATAAAACATTCCTATTAAAATGGGCAGGTAAAAGGACGAGCTAAAAATGGGTGAAAAAGTAGGCAATATGTAAAGAAAAACTTTAAAAGATACATGCAACAGTCATTATTCTCTGCTGGGTCATAATTAATAAGACCACAAATGTCGCCTTAAAAAAATTATTTCTTTCCAAACGTCATTAAAACTAAAGTGTATTTACTTAATTAAGAAGTAAGGGCTTGTATAACAAGATAATTAGTCTTAATTTAGACTTTAAAATCTGTTATCAAAGAATGGCACAAAGGTAAAATATTATCTTTTAATTTGGGCAAAAAAATCTTGCTGTTTTATCCCTTTGTACAAGCAGAAAAGGCTTCTTATCTTTGGCATCACTAAAGGCACTTTGAGGATTTGTTTGAGTAGTTACTATCTGAATGTTTTGCATATACTACTTTTGCATTCATATCGAGGGTGCACCAAGGTAAATATCACTTTCAGTGTTTGCATATGCTTCAAATACACAGTCTGAAGTGTTTTAAATACATCTAATATTTATTTCATTTTCAAAAGTCACTCTGGCATTATAAATCTGTAAATGTTGGAAAAAACCTACTGAACTTGCGTAATTCACTTTTAATTCAAATCATTTTACCCACTGTTGTTTAACAAGTCCAGTCCTGGGAAATTGTGGCATTTAGGTTTGGCAAGCCTTCTGCATGAGTAAGTTGCCCTTCTCTAAACATAATGAAGAACTTGAGAAAAGGATGGGCAGTTTGTTCACTAGAAAATATGTGGGGTTGTGTTACATGACAGGTTAAGGCCAAATTTTCTATAATCCTAGGTGTGGAGCGTTACGTCAGCATCTTGATCTTTCTGCACAGAAGAACACTAGATCTCTGTGTCTCTGTTAGTTTAATTTTTTCTTGACTGTTAATTCTGATGTCTGCAACATATTTTCTCATCTTTCACTCCTGAACCTCCTAGATTACAATATTTTTTATCAAAACATTGCCTAATATTTATCTGTGATTTGTGCCTCAGACTCCTTTCTTGCCTTTAGAATGTGCTTTTTTTTTCAAACATGCTATTATTGTGTCATTACTTTTGTCTTCCTCAGCCCCCATATAATTTTCCTGTCCCAGAGTGTGTTGTCTGCTGGGAGTCCAGGTTCTGAAGAAAGTCTGTCTCTGTGTGGATCCAGGATTTGCCACGAGATTTCCCACTCCTGGTTTGGCCTGGTTATCGGAGCCAGAGACTGGACTGAAGAATGGATTAGCGAAGGCTTTGCCACTTGTCTTGAAGACATTATCTGGGCCCAAGCACAACAAGTATAGGATAATGTGTTTTCCATATTAACCACTATATGATAGTAACATACAATCACCGGCCACCACATTAGCTACACCTGTACAGCTGCTGATTAATGCAAATATTAAAGCATATAAACATGTATGTTAAGACAACCTGCTGAAGTTCAAACTGAGCAGCACAGTAAGGAAGAAAAGTGATTTAAGTGCCTTTGAATGTGGCGTGGTTGTTGGCAGCAGAGGGGTTGGTCTGAGTATTTTAGAAACTGCTGAGGAACTCTACTGGGAATTTCCCACAAAACCATTCCTAGGGCTTACAGAGAATGGTTCAAAAAACAGAAAATAACCAGTGAGCCAAAGGACAGAGAAGAATGGCCAACAACAACTTAACAACAACTTAAATAATTTAAAAAAAACAGGAGCTACAAGGATCACAGCAGCAGACGTCAGTGCTAGGTGACATTCCTGTCAGCTACGAGTAAGATACTAAAATTCACAAAGAAATCATCAAAGTTAGACAATAGAAGGTTGGAAAAAACATTGCTTGTCTGATGATTCTTAATTTTGCTGCAAAAATTCAGATAATAGGGTGAAACTTTGGTGCAAACAACATGAGCGCAAAGATCTTTTCTTGTATCTGTGGTTCAGGCTGCTGGTCCTGGCGTGGTCAATATTTCCTTTGCACTTTTTGGACCCCTTAGTATCACCCGAGCTGACCATATCATACCTGTCCATGCCTGCTATTCTGTCAATATGAACCCAAATCTCACATAAATGCTTTCAGCACCTTGTTGAATTTATGCCACGAAGAACCAAAACAACTCTGAAGGCAAAAGGAGGTCCAAGCTGGTCATAAAAAAACAAATACTGCTAAAATATCATATAGCAAAATTCATTAAATAAATAAAATGCGGGTCAGTATTCCAACCTTTCGTCTGTTCAAACATCACTGTGACAAAAACATACGTTAAACTTTTTTAAAAATTAAAAAGGCAACTAGAGAATATTGGAATACAAAAAAGCAAAAACAGGAAATAAATTTGAAAAATCACAAACAAACAAAGTTTTCTCAACCAATCACAACATTAATCAATAGACCATATCTCTTTAGGTGTAAAACCACATCAGTCGCATAGTTGATTCGTTAGTAAATTTTTTTCTAAAGATTGTTTTCCAAAAAAATTTTAACGTCACATTTTCCCAAAGGTCCTTCTACAGCCAGATGGTTAATTAAGGATCCCTGCAAAAAATATAAGAGACTAAATAGATAAAAGAAGTGGGTGTAGCATTAATGTTTGCAACACTGACTTCAGCTCTAATCTTGTAGTTGATGGGGCTACAGACCTAATCCTCCCACTTGTATTCCCACACCATCTAGAGTTACACAAGTGCTTTTCTTTTGTCTGTGATGTTAAATCTAAACACCTTTATGATATGAACTTTGCTCTGCTGAAAGGATTTAATCACATCTGCTTCCAAGTGTTGCCAAACTGAATAACAGAGAGTGCTTCTATCACAGTGTCTTTATGTTTTTGCAGAATTCACCATATTTAGCTCTTTTCATCTGGCAATTTTGCATCGACTTTTGTCCATGTGTGTCTCCCTCCAGCTCTCTTTAGAGGAGAAAACCGAGCAGTTTGACCTGAAGGCACTTCTGAGGTGGAGAAGACTTTCCGATGAGTTGCAAAACTCAAAAGAGGAACTTCAGATCCTCAGGTGTGTGTCTTTATACAGAAAATCATTTTTGGAGGGTAACTAAACAGCACTATGGCAATAATCAAAGCCCTTACCTGAATTCAATTAATTGTGCATAGCCCACTTCTAACATGATGTGATGCCTTCAGACTTGGAATCTGTGGAATCTTCAAACAAACTGCTGTTTGGTGTCTGGGCATAGTCTAAGACACCAGCTCTTATCACCACTGATGATGCTCAAAATGAAGTTAATGTTCGTTGGCAAAATTAGGTTTTTAATTTGTTTTATTGATTCAGTTACCACCAATTTTTGCATCATGTTATGGTTATGTTGACCCTAAACAGTTTGCTAAAATAAAAAATCCATATACAATGAGATAAAATTTCTTTGCAATGAACAGATTCTTTACAGTGAATGTTATCTTCTATTTTCAGGCCAGACTGTGCCTAGATTTTTCTTAGTGTCTGCACATGCAGACACACACATGAACGTAGAGTCTAGGCATTCCAGGGGTACAGGTGTGGCAGGTGTGGCAATAAAGTATATCCAGGTGTGCTGTACCGTCATGTCTTAGAAAAGCTCACATCACGAGGAAGGCAAGTGTGCGCAAACACATAAATTCAGACAGACGGACAGTGTGGGACCCACACCCTGCTTTATTTCATCCAGGGTGGAAGCAGAGTGTCATCGGGGGATTATAGCTGTAAACCCCAACAAGGGCTTAACCCTTTAGCTAATGAAAATGCTGGTGATTTCTCTGTGCGTATTGCAGCTCTCATTAGACATTAAATCAATGGTGGTTACACTTGTGATATTTATGGATATTCACATTCACTTTAACAGTGAAATTCAGCCTGCTTCAAATACTTCATGTGGTGTTAGTGATGTTCTTTATTGGTGAATTTACCTTTGTTTTTAAAACTTTTATGATTTAAATTGTTCCAGATCTTTAAGACTGCTGTCTGATAACGTCTTTATTTGTGGTAGGCTTCAACATGGAAGGAGCCATGGCTGTGAATTACAATGTACCTTAAAATAAGAAGCTGGCAGTGCGGGAAAGGGTTAAATATACATTGGAGAGTGGTGTCGGTCAGAGTGTTCCTCCACAAGACAGACACATGGGTTGTTAGAGAGGATCAGGCTTGTGTTTCTCGTCACCTGATGGGGTTACATCAACAACATCAAACTTTTTACAGTATGTGCACACACACATGCACACATGCTTGCAAGCCTGGCTGCATGTTTTGACTGACTGCTACATGGAAACATGGTGTGTTGCATTTGTAGTGAAAAACACGTTATTGTCAAAGTGGCAAATAACTCCAAAAGGATTGCCAAAGCAAGTTGGGGCATAAATGAACCCTGCTCACAGGCTTAATGATCTTAATGATTGAACACATTTAGTCTGTGTATATGTACTTCTATAATGTGGCTGTTACTCTGCAAATGTGCTCCTGTTTGTGTTCCTTTACTTCTGTCAGCATGTACATTTTAGCAAAGCTAATTATTGTTTGTTTAATTTCAGCAGAGGCCCGTTGTAATTATAGTGCGTCTACGCATTTCGTTATAACATTTTATCTTCTGAGTCCTTCCTATATAAAAACTCTTTATCAGCTTCCAGGGAAGAGCTAAGACATTCTCTGCCAGTTATGAGGTAAATGCAGTCATTGTTCATGTAGTTTGAGTTAACTGATTTGTAATGTTGAGTGCCTTTTAGTGCCCAGCAAGTCAGATAAAGCTGTGGACATTTGACGTGACACCATAGTGAAGAATGGAATTCGGCATACAGTATGCGTCGATGGAAAAATAAAGTTTTACGATAGTAAATGACTAATGACTCAGTTATTACAGTTGACTTGGAGCAGCTCTTCTAGTTTCACCTATAATTACTACTAAATTACAGTTATTTTTCCAGGGGAAATTTCCCATATAAAAATGAATTATAACAGTTTTTTTAAACAAAGTTATTGAGTTTTTTGTTTTCCATATGAAAACTGTTGTCTGATGAAGTGCACAGCAGTCGAGATTAACCTTGATCTTTCTTCTTGATCCTGAGGGTAATACAGGTGATGCAGAACCTCAACTGTGGGGGTTTTTGAGGCCTTGACCACACTGCAGTCTTCATCAGTTTTCTCAGTGGACATTAAAATGACTCTGAACTCATCATCATTATTATAGAGTATGAATTGAATAACAATTCCTGAAAACTTGAAAACTGATAACTAACTCAAGGATGCTGCTGCATGTCCCCTTAAAGGTCCCATGTGACACAGATTTTTGTTTTCTTTAAACTGGCTCCCTGAGAAGTTTAAGGGTTCAATTTGAAATTTTGGTCATCATGGTTTGATGCCTCCACATATCAGTGAGCTACTACAACCACACATAACACCAAGATCTATTAGGTGTATTGGCTGTACCAAGATCCAAGTTAAAGATAAAAGGTGATTGTGCTTTTGAGGTTGTGGAACCTCATGATCTGAGATCTGTGGACACTAATGATACCTTTAAAAAGTAACTTAGGAACCACCTCTGTCTCTGTCAGCTTGCCTTTATTGTTTTTTTGTTTTTTTTTTATCTATTTTTTACAATTTTAGTTATTGTATCTTAGTCTGTACTGTAAAGCGCTTTATGAATTTTGTAGGGCCCTCAAAGTCCTGACACAGATCACTTTTTCATGTGGAATACACAACCTTTGTGCCCAAGTCCACATGTAACTTCATTTGCATTAGAACCACATGCACATAAACACTAACTCAGTGTCACAACACAGTGAAGACTCTCTAAGGATCTGCTGAAGGGAAGGAAAGGAAACCACAGTGGGATATATACAAAGAGATGTCCTCACCATACACAAATGCACACACAAAGGCTAAATGGTAGGTTGTTCTTTCCAAGTTCAGTAGGTCACAATTGACACCCCGTGATCCAGCAGGGGCCCCAGTGGCCAGTGTTTATCAGTCCATTTCAGATGAGTTATATTTAGGGCAGCCTGGGCCAGACGCCATTCTCCCTGCTGATTTACTGGGCTGCTGGGAGCGCTGCTCTACCTTATCCGGTTTCCACAGTCAACCCAGTGTAATTTGTCAGGATATGGCTCACGGAGCTATAAACCTCTCGTGTGTGTATGTGTGTTCTCGTTTGACATTAAGTTCTGTCAGTAATAGCTCCTGATTTCCTCTCGCTTTTTCTCTCCCTTTCAATCTCAGACACACCCAGGTGTACGCACGGCTACGCATGCACACACACACAGACAAACACCCCCCCTCTCACTGCCCTACAAGTCAGATAAGAACGCCATTTATTCTGAAATACATTTAGCTATTACGAGACGCTGAAGGCAGCAAGCACCGTTTCCTCCTAAAGTTTTAGTTAATCATCCCTGACAAAGACAGGCAGCAAAACCCAGGGATTCACACATCAATAAATCCCTTATAAAGAAGGCTGAAGTCCCTTTGTTTAACATGACAGTGATGAATCAACATTTTGTCTCTCCGTGGTCTGCTGCTAGTGTCTCTGACATAAGAAATGGTTACATTTTCCGTGGAAAGACAGTACATGTTCTGTCACTGTTTTCATCTTTTGTCCTAATCCTTCTTTTTCCTCTCAGACCCACAAACACATACACACAAGTTCCCAGGGGTACAGCACATCCCGCTGTCTTAAAAAGAGTCCATTTCATCTTATCGCAAGGAACAGACAGCCACAGGCTGAAATGAGCAGGTGACTGGACAGAGAGCAAGTTTTAAAAAAATCCAGTGTTTAAAGGAAAATGTTGATATAAAGGAACCACATATAAAACAAACACTATATTGCATATTTTAAGTTTTAACTTGTAGCCCGTTTGTTATATCCAAATGTGTTATTCATTATATACAGTCACTGACAGACTGAGAATAATGAAAGTCTTTATTTCTGGAGAGTCAACATCATTAGTTTGATTTTCTGAGGCAGATTTTCCGAAATCAGGTCATTTCCATAGCGATTTCTCTCGCACAGCATTTATATGACATGCATACATCCACACAAGTGGGAACACGCCCTCAGATGCATGATGAAAGTGCTTGAAAGAATGACCAGTCGAATTTAGAAATTCCAGGAAGCTGATGACTTCCTCTCTTTCAGTACACTAAGCAAACCAAACATTCCTGTCTATCTTCTGCCCTTGATTTCTCCCACACCTCCTTCTTGTCTTGTCCTCAGCCCTAGTCTGCTTTACTCCCCTCTCTTCTGCATCCTGCCTTCCCTCTTCTGCTCACCATGGCTGGACAAACACTTGTGTAAATCAAATATTTGACCAACTTGTGGCTCCCTGCTTAAGCTCAAGTCAAAAAATTAAACAGTCACATGTGACTCTCTTTGCCTTTAGCCTTTCCGATCGTCCATGTACGTGTGCGTGTGTGTGTCTGGCCCTGTCATGAAGCGGTCTTGTGGAAAAGTGCAAGCCAGTGATGAAGGGTGTATTGATTGGTGGGCCAGGCGCCTGCCGTATCGACTTGGCAGGAGGGTGATCCTTCAAGGCCTTCCTATTGGCACACTGAGTTAATCTGCTCATCCTGATCAATACCAGCTAACTAAAACTATCATTGCACAGCATCCCATGTCAGGGATTTGTTTGTCTGGTTTTTTATTGGTTTTATGCGTGTTTGTTTGTGTGTTTTATGGAGGTTGAGGGGATGATTTGTATCTTCGTGACGGGGAAAATGAAACCCAGAGCGTGGCTCTTTTGTGCTGGTAGTCAGGGGTGCTTTTTTTGTGCGCAAGTGTTATATGTTCGCTCCATGACTCACGGGCAGTAAAAGTTAGAGCACAGCACTGTGAGGTCATATAAACACTATAGTATGCTATTATAAATCCACAGTTTTATTTCCAGCCTGCCTCTGGCAAAGTGTGGCAACTTGGCAATGTGTTCACCATTGAGAAATGGCCTGAGCGGTGCCATTTAGTGTTGCTGACAGTGTACTCTTGCTCTGTTGAAATGGTGGTTTTCCTGCAACTAAAATGTCTTGAGAGCAAGATAAAATAAAAATGTGCTCCTGTTCTCCAACATCTCACTCCTGTTTTGCCTTCTGGTCTTGTCATGTACCTGTGCACAGTACTGCTGATGGTGTGTGCTGAAAATCTCGCTTTGTGTGCTGTACGTCCATCTCTTCACTTGTTCAGTCTTTCTGTGAGCAATTTCTCTTCCCTGCTCTGTTTGCCCTCCTGCAGACCTAACATGGAGAAGACTGGTCAGGTCAGTGAATCTGGCTCCTCCACAGTTAAGCATGCCCTCAACCCTGAAAAACCCTTCATGCAAGTCCACTACCTCAAGGTGAGACTAATGTCGTAGTAGGAAGGTAGGAAATGAACAAAGAAAGGAGGGAATGAATGAAGACAAATAAAAGAACCAGATCCAATCAAAGTATCGAATAAACTTATAGTATCTCTTTGTTTTTTTTTTAATTTCTGTGAGCTTTCTTGTTTGGTGCTATAGACGTTTGTCTATAATTGATTGTTTGCATGTCTCACCCTTTGTCCAGGGCTACTTTCTCCTCAGGTTCTTGGCCAGTCAAGTGGGAGAGCAACAATTTATTGAATTCTTCCAATTATTTGTGAAGAAATACCACGGCCATCTAATTTTGTCCCAGGTGAGGCTGGAAACATATCTCTGCTGCTACTTCAGAGGCTGCTGATAACATTTTAGCTCACGTGTGAACTATTTAATTCGACCCGTCTCTCCAGCACATTTGCTGCTTTTATAAATTATTGGGAGGCTGATGTAAACCTGATTGCCACATTGTTACAATAGCTTTCTCTCAAATTGATGATTGTACATCAACAGAGGCACATGTGTTTATTCTGGTGGGGCCACAAAGCTGAGTGATCCCACCTGGAACTGTGTGTGTGTTTGTGTGTGTGTGTGCGTGCATATGAGTTCCACCTGGCTCCTGTTACTTCAGTCGCAGATTGAGTCCTCCCACTAAATAGAGGAAGTAACATAAACACTGTTTGACCTGTACTCTTGACTTAAGATCAGGTATGCCTTTCTCTTTTCTTTTTGTCTTCCTCCCACATCTACCTAAACGACTCCATTTCTGCTTGTCTTGTTTTTTTGTTCTGTTTTAAACAGGATTTCCTGCGAATGTTACTGATTAGCTTTCCCGGCATGGAAAGGTATGTTGTTTGCTATGAGAACTCTCTGCAGTGTAATTCATGAATAATGTAAAGATGCATTAAAACCAATTTGGTTTGTACTATAGCAGGAGTAGTCTTAGTTTCTAGTTGCAGACAAATAAGAGATGTGGTTAAAGATTATTATTTTTTGTTTGTTTCAATGTAGCTTTTAAACTTTCAGTGGCAGATGTGATATGTTAATCGATTTCATGTGAAATGCGTTTGGTCCCACTGTGGAAATATGGCAAACTGAAGCATCCAACACCAGTTCTGTTAGGTGAACAGTCTCATTCACTCTCATATTCACTGAAGTGCAAAAGGATAACTGCTCCTCCTGCTCTCCTCCTCTCTAATTCTCTCTCACTCTCTCTGCACTCTCTTAATCATTCAACTTTCTTTTTCTGCAGATTGCCTCATTAACCTCTTCATGTGTCTTGTCCTGCTGTCCCACGTTTTCTTCCTTGTCTGTCATTCACATTATCAGCCCTTTCTTTTCTTACTCTTCTTTTCTCGAACATCTATTTGTCGGCTCTCAGTGTTTTCTTTCTGCCTTCTCTGTCATGTGGAGTGTGCTGCTGCTGGACGAGAAGAGATTGATTGAATTAAACAGAGGGAGTTGGGCAGAGTCAATATTTGGATTTGATGCCTCTTTCAGTAAACAGCTCAGTGAAATAGAAGGGTTTAAGATTAGAATAGACAGTTGCTGCTCTGGGTCATGGCCAGTCTTTTCGTGATGTGAGGTCATGTATCCTTGGAACAGTGGCGTGCAGGGACTTTTACAGAAAGGCAACCAGAGACAATCCCAAACCTCTCACTCCCTGACCCCAAGCACACACAGAAGTCAAAAACATACCATGCGCATTGCCTGTATGCTGTATTGAGGAATTTTTCAAGCAATTCCTTTAGGAAACTAAGCAATAAAACACCTCATTGCACATAAAATTGTATTTTTGGACAAATTTTGCGTAAAGTGTCAAAATTCAGAATAATTATTATGCAGAAAAATGTTTCCTATCAGTGTTAAATAACCGGTGCAGATGTTTAGTTGTTGAGCTCATTTTAAATACTTTATGTTCTGTTTAATATCCAGCATCATATTCTATAAATTAGATATTTTGTAGTGGATATCCTTTCCTACATCTTGATAATAAAAAGTGTGTTAACATTTTGAGAGATTCAAAAGTAATTGACTTAATTGACTGACAAGCAGTTTCATGGCCAGTACATCCCAGTTTCCTCTACAAATTAAGCAGATAAAAAAATCTTTACTTTGTTTAATCAAAGTTTACTTTGCATTTGGATCTGTTCATTAGAACTTTCATGGTGAGGTACAAGGAGTTGTAGATGTAAATGAAGGTCATCATTGGTGTGAAATGCCAAAATAAGTTATTTTGATAGTTAAAGATCACACTGCACTGGCCAGTAGCACCCAAAGCCCTCAAAGACTGTGTAGGAAAGCTAAAGTGAGTGCACATTCTCTCCTTGGTTTAAAAAAAGAAGCCCTTCATAACTTCTATGCAAGTCAAGAACACTCTTGAGTAAGTAGGTGTATCATTGTTAAAACCACCGATCCATTTTCTTTGACTTATCCAGTTGAGGATTTCTTGAGGCTGGAGCCCAGCTGCCATAGGACGAGAGGGAGGGTACATCTTGGACAGGTCACTGATCTGTTGCAGGCCTAACACATAAAGCCACAACCAATTTAGAATCTCTGATTAATCTAAGATGCTTTGGGAGATAATGAGAGCAAACATGCAAACATCAGAACATGTGAACTCCATATAGAAAGTCCTAGCTGCTTGGTGGAATTGAACCTAGTGTTGTCTTTTGTGTGGCAATGGTGACAATGGAAACCACTTGTTACACCGACGACTAGACCTTTTTCAGAAAACATCTAAAAGAACAAATTAAACCAATATTAACTTGCACCAAAATGATGGGAAATAAAAAGTATGGAGAAAGTAAGAAAAATAGCTTATGATCCAAAGCGTATCACATCATCTGTCAAACATGTTGGAAGCAATGTTATAGCATAGGCATGTATGGCTGCCAGTGGAACTGAGTCACTAGTGTTTATTGATGGCTGCTGAGAGAAGTAGGAGGATGAATTCTGGAGTGTACAGGGTTATACTTTCTGCTAAGCTTCAACCAAATGCTGCAAAAACTTTACAGGACAAATGGAAAATGCCCCAAAACATTCTCCAAAAGCAACACAAGAGTTTATTAAGGCAAAGAATTGGATATTTTTTAATGGACAAGTCAGTTGCCTGGTTTCAACCCAGTAGAGCATGCTTTTCAGCTACTGAAGACAAAACTGAAGGCGAAGAGGCGCACAAACAAGCAGCAACTGACGGTGGCCACAGTAAAGGGCTAGCACAGCATCTCAAGGGAGGAAAAACAGCATTTGGCGACTTCCTGCAAATATTAAAACGGTCCTCACATTTAACATTTTCTAAGTGTTTCACATTACTTTACAAAATGCAGTATTTTTGCTAAATCCTTTTAATTAAACTCTGCACTATTTTTTAAAATTTAAAATCCACAGTGGTGGTGTTCTGAGGCAAAATACAAAACATGTCATTGTCCAAAAACATATAGACTTAATTGTGAATTCTTACATGTGACTAAGAGGATGACTAATTAGTGAAACTAAAGTGAAGTTTACATTTTAGCGTCACAGAACGGAACGGGTAGATACATGCCTCATATGCTCTCGTGAGAGATGAAGCTTATTTCTCACTAGACCTATTATTAAGCATCACTTGATGAGTCATGTGGTATATTAAGTGTATTAACCTTTTGTTTGCCACACAAGAGAAGTATGCTGACATAATCCCATGTAATCCGACTTTGTGGGTTCTCACTGTTGGTGTGGCAGATGTTTAGTCTCTAGACTCTGTCTATAATTTCAATCATGCCAAGAGTTTAAATGCGCTTGTGATGAAGTCGCTCATCACATTCTTAATCCTTGGTTTTTAAGCAAGTTGATGTTTTATTTGGAGTATTGTTTCTTCTAATATGCTTTAAAGTATAGTTTCCCCAATACACCACTCTTTTAATTTGCCTAGAAATGCACTAGATGAGCTCGGCTAGTGTGCGGGAGTGAGGAGCTCAGCCTCAACCCCGCAACAAAAAGCCAATTTAGTCACATGAGCAATGTTGAGAATTAGGTTGGTTGCTTGTTTTCAAGTTTGTCTCAAGGCCACAGATTGTTTTTGTGAGCATGTTATCTTTCTATCATTAACTTTGAGTTTAAACCACTGAGAATACATTTTGACTTTTACAAGTTGGAATAAGATTAAGGTGACTGAGCCTGATGAACTGAGTTTAAGATTACCTTAAATGGTCACTACAGGAGGTTAAACCCATTGTGACAATTATAATAGATTTATAAAATAGACCTATTTACATTCTGTGTCTGTTATTTTTCTCTACGTGTCCTTTTAGGGATAAGTTTGGAAAATGTGGGGGAGCCTGAATTGCATGTGTTTAATAAAGAAAAAATACTATCCAGAAATAAAAAATAAAAATGTTTCAGTGAAGGTATTACTGTATACTTATACTGCACTGAAACCTTCAGAGTAGCCAAGAGTGGAATTTTTTCTCTCTAAGCACAGGCGGGTAGGATTGATAGTGGGGTGAAGGGCATGCTATTTAGTTACTCTTCGACTCTTTGTGCATTTTGTGTGTATACTTGATGTATACTTTACTGTTTGCATAAATACACCAGGCTGAATGTGGGATGTTTGTTTGCATTCACATTTGTCTTTGCAAGTCAGCCCGATCACTGTGTGTGTTCTCTGTATGGTGTTTGACTATTTCCACATGCAAACCATCCAATTTGGCCTCCTTTCAACTACTCAGACATGCATATACATAGACTCTTTTTTTTTTTTTTTTGCATGTCCATATGTATAACTCCAATTCATTGTCTGTGCATGCCTCTTTTCTTGCCCATGTATAGGAAGGTGGGTGTGCCCCTTTTTTGTTTAAGGTGTTGGCCTAAATCTCAAGTCTGCCGTAACCCTAACAGTATTTTCCCAGAACGATGTTTTTACAGTGCGTCTTGGGCAATAACAGTCATTGCTGTAATAATAGGAATAATACTAACACTTGTGCCATTGTGTTCCAGAAAAGGCCTCACCCTCGGTGCTATTTATGCTGACTGGCTCGATCAGCCGGGAATTCCAAAGGTACGAGATGTCCTTCAGTATTTTTTTTTTTTGGCTGAGTTTAAAATAATTAAATACCAGTTTATGAAAAAAACAAGGCAATTCCTCACTTTTAAGCCTGACAGGTCTTTAAGTAGATAAAAACTGTGTTGGAATTTGTTCTTCATTGTAATGTTTAAGATAAATCAGTATTACTTAGGCTTCATTGTACACAATAATGCAGTAATTTAGTCTTACTAATTGTTGTAATTGTGCTTACAGGGTAGCAATTCCCAGTGCATTGTTTTTCTTGTAGTCCACTGAAGGTTTCATTGTTTTAATGTTTTACAACCATTCTTACTACTCAGTAGTTAATGTTTACTTACTGTGGCAACAACTTGGCTGGCATTACCATGAACCGTAGAAAGACTGGTTCAATCCTGGTCACCCACAGGTTTGTGAAGTCCCATTTTGAAGCCCTGACTTTCACATTCTGGCAGTTGCCATCTTGGTTTTCTTTTAACCCCCAGATGTGTTTAGACAACGTGATGGAGTTCTGAATTATGAGCAGCAGCCAGTAACATCCAGGAACCACTTTCCTCCATTGTCTCACGTCTAATGGAAGCTTCTCGTGTCGCATCTGCCATATTGGTTGTGTCGCATCTGGTATGGCATGACGCCACATGAGAAGAACAGCTTTAAAATGGCTACGCAGCAGGGAATATTATTAACTACTATAGTTTAAATTGTGTGCAATAATTCAAAAACCATTTGTTAAAAATGGCTTATATTTAAATTGGTTATAAAAGGTTATGTATATTAAGATTGTGACTGCTTTGCATTAAAGGTAGGTGCCAACCTTGCTCGGCTTCAACTAACACAAGTTACTGAACTGAGCACCTTGTGCAGTTATTAACACCCTGACCTAGGAGTGTGTACTCCACCAAGCAAGGTAGTTATAACCCCCCAAATAGTCATAATGCTAACCTTAGCTTTAACACAGGATTTCACAAACCAGTTTTTAACGTCATGGTGGTCACATCCATCTTTAAGTTATATTTAGCCATCGCAAGACTGCTACTGTATCTTGGTGAGGTGAGCAGTCCTGCTTTATCTGCCCCCTCAAAGGGTTACAAATACTAGGATTGCTCAGACAATCAATCCACTCCAACAGCTTCTTCAATTCTGCCATCTCCATGGTTACAGATCTTAATTACCACTGTGCGTGTGTGCAGTTTTTAGTGTCTGTTCCTGTGTCTGGGAGCCTTCACCTTCTGGATGCGATGATGTAACTTGAGTCTTCCAGGGGCCTCTCAGGGTGGAAAGGACAGTGCGGAGGGAGTGCTCCGCTGTTTTTTTCACACCCGATTGGGTGAAAGCTGATTGTTTTTGCAGAGGCTTTTTTTGCATTTGATGTGCCAGTCAGAGCGCTGGCTAATAAGATCAGCCCGATCGATTGAAACCTTTCACAAATGCAAGTGCTTGTGCATTATGTACACTGGGCACAAACACATTTTTAAAATCTCACATGCTGCCTCTCTTTCTCCTCTCTGCCTCCTTTGCTCTTGAATGTGCTTGAATTGAAGAAAGGCAGGAAATGATTTGGCCTAATAATAAACAATGACATCCACCAATCCTGTGCTGAACGATGGAGAATGAGAAGGCCAGTGTCGGTTTATTTTAGACCTCAAGAGTTCCCATTGGGATTATGATGTAGCATGGAATATTTTGTTGATTCATTGATTCACCAGAGCTTTTAGCTCCTTCTTCTACTTAAACTACACCTACATGATAGTGTTTATTTTTTGTATTAATTACCAGTTGTCATATACTGATTTAAGTGCTGCTGATTTACCTAATTGATGCTTTTTGTTCTTCCTGGCAGGTATTAGATTTAGATTTCCTAAACCTAAAAATCTTTAAAAGAGCAAAATGAAACTCTGGGATTTGACAAAGAAAATAGTACCAATACCTAGAGCTCTGTCTTTGTAAAAATTTGCTCTCATACTTGTGCAATACAGCAACACGTATGTGTTTTGTAGCAATAAAACTTAATTAAGACAAATATCCTGAAGGTGTTCACCAAATAAGTTTGATTTTCAGTCTAATTTTTAAAATATATATAAAAATATAAAAAGGTATTTTTTCCCTTCGTGGTTTAATTTTAATTTGTTAATGTTAATTTGTTTAATTTGTCTGAATTGTAATATTAGAAAAAAATAACCCGAGTACATATGAAATGGGGTTTTTAAATGATGATTTCATTTATTAAGGGAAAAAAACTATCCAAACTTACATGAAAAAGTAATCGACCCCTAAACCTAATAACTAGTTGTGCCATCCTTGGCAGCAAAAACTGCAATTAGGTGTTTGTGATAACTGGCAATGAGTCTTTCACATCACCGTGGATGAATTTCGGCCTACTCTTTTTTTGCTGAATTGTTCCAGTTCAGCCACATCGGAGGGTTTTTTGAGTTTGAACAATCTGTTATAGGTCAAGCTAATGATGCTTAATGGGATTTAAGTTCAGACTTTGACCATATATATGTGTAAATATATTCATTTATTTTTAACCATTCAGAGGTGTGTTTTGAATCATTGTCTAGCTCCATAATGAACTGATGGGCTGGACATTCTCTTTCAGGACTTTTTAGTAGAGAGCAGAATTAATGGATGTTGTAACCCTTTCCAGACTGATACATGTCAATGGCTTTGTTTTTTTTATCCTTGAATTGTGGCATGATGTGTTGCAGCTTGTAGCTAAGTGATTTTTTTTTTGTATTCAACAGGTCTCACAGTAATCAGGTCTCGGTGTGGGTCGTGAAATTAAACTCAGCTTTCCAAAAGTAGTTAATCCATCCTACAAACATCTTAAACATATGTGTGACAAATATGGGAAAAACTAAGAAATCAGGAATGTGGCAAATATTTTTTCACACAACTGAGCTTCATATTAACAAATCCAGATATAAATACACTTCCTCTAAACATATCCGGATGTGTCCAGATCCGGAGCTTTACAGTTGGAAATACTGGATATATTCACATTATTTATCAAATGAAAAGACTGCTGTGAAGAACTTTAAGTATATCCATGCAAAGACATTTCAAGTAAAATATGGTTAAAGCAAAAATACCAAAGCATGAAAGGATCTGAGAAACAAAGACAGAGACGTCACCATTTACGAGTATGAAATGAATGAGAGGCACTTAAGAGGGAAAGAGATGCAACTTGTGAACTTCTACACGCAGTCAAATATCGATTCACTAAAGAGACTAGAGAGACACCACAGAGACGCAGGCGCAGGATGAGAGAGTTGGAGAGAGACAAAGGTCTTGCTATTCAGGGAATGGCAGTGGAGATCTAGGCAGCAAGAGTTATGTGTGGTATCCTGTTACACAATGGCAATTTAGTACTTCAACACTCACTACATTCTACACTACCCACTCTCAGAACCTCCCTCTCTCTGTACCTCTCTGTGTCTCTCCATCCTTGCCTTGTACACACACCTTCATGCTATTTCTGCTTGAGCAGCAGACACTTTTGTATAATACTTGTAGAGAAGTACGCAGGCATCCAGTTATAGTATTGAACTTTGTGTGTGTGTGTGTGTGTGTGGCTATGGTAACGCTAATACCTGAAACACAGCGCGGCTCTGTGTGTGTGCGTGGGAACGTCTGTGGAGTGCATATCGTGGATTGAGGCTGAGGCGAATATCGTGTGTCGCTGCTGCCTGTGTGTGTGAGTGAGCTGTGTGACATTGTGAACACCTTGCTTCCACGCACTCCTGTCTGTCTCCTTCTTTTTCCCCACTCCACGTACACACCCGCAAGCACACGTGTACACATGGCATCATCGCTCTGGTGCGTGATTCACGTCACTTGAGCAGCGGCTTTGCTGAGGGCTTAAATAAGGTGAGAGAGTAAGGGCTGTGGGTGCGTAGGTGTTCGCTTGCATGAATGACTGCACATATATGTGTGCGTGTAATGGTGGAGGACTAAGGTGACTATCAGTCCTGTAGTTGCTTGTAAATCAGGTGATCCCCCCCCCCCCCCTCCTTTTCGTACACCACCCCTTCCTCCTCTTTACTCCTTTCTCTCATCCTCCGGAGTCAAGTTGCGAGTTTCCGTCAGAGGAACAAGTGATAGCGCTCCCACCTCTTCCCTCTCCTCCCACCTCTCTTCTCTCTCCCTCCCCTTCCTGCTTTGCTCTCTCTCTCTCTCTCTCTCCTTCTCTGCCTCTGCAAAGCATTCCACTCTGTCCTGATCACTTGCCCCCGGCTCACTGCTTTCCCTTCTTCTCTCTCGTTCAGTGGCTGTATGAAAGGAGCGCCGTGTGGTCGCAGGCAAGGCTGGTGGAAGAAGTCAAAGCAGAGGTAGGCACTCTCTCTCTCTCTCTCTCTCTTTCTTTCCTCCTCTTCTTTCTTTCCCTGTCCCTTCCTCTCATCTTCAGGGAGTGGCAAGGAAGCACTCAGATTTTCAAATATTGCACCTTAGATTGCTTGATATGATTGTCACCTGATTCCCATCAGCCTCGTTTCCTTCGGTGTGTTACTCTGCCACTGTTTCTCTTTACTTGCTTTGTTTTTCTACCATCTGGTTGTGTCCTCCGCTTCACAGGGATTGATACCATCTCTTATCTCTACCTCTCTTGCACTCCCTTTACCTCTCTTTTTCTCATCTGCTCACTTTCGTTTCAGTCTCTCCCTCTGTCTGTCTCTGAGTGAAGTGCGGCACACAGCGCTCTACATCTGTTGCGTGTCATTCTGTGCTGCCTATCAGATTTCCCGTAAAGCTCTCATCTTGTTCTTAATTGCTTTGCCTATATTTTCCAGTTCTCCCAGTTGTATCTCTGTAAAAAGTAATTATTTGTATTTTAACTACCTTAAAACAGGAACTGCGCTTAAGCGACTGCGCTGTAGACGTGATTAATTTACTTTACATACTTTACATTTACTTTACATACTTTTTGGGAACTTGACTTTTCCTGTAGTCGTGTGTTTCTGTGAATTCATGTGGAACAAAAGGAACCAATGTTGGTAGATATGACTTTGGCCTTGATTGTGATTGGCTGTTGCACTCCAGGCTCTGTTACAACAACATACTTTCACTAGAACTCTTTTGTCTCAGCCACTTGTTTGGGTTGGAGCACGAGTGAGTGTGAGCCTGTGAGAAGGAAGGAGCTGTAGACTGTTATATATTATTGTGTCTGTCATGCTAATGGCTTGTTAACCTTACTTTTTTTTCATGGAGATTTGATTTGGTTTACATTTACTTCTTGCTATTTACTCTTTTCTCTACTGTACACCCCTTCTTTCTCTCTCTCTCTCTGTTTGTGTCATCATTACACCCTGTCATAATTTCTTCTGTGGTTGTCCCCTTTTTTCCTGATTCTCCTTCACGCTCTCTTCCCTCTCACTCAAACCCTGCTACTTTGCTGTCTCCACTTGTCTACCTTTACACGCTCTTCTTTTTCCCGCCTTCATCCCCCCAATTCTCCCTCCTGCAGGTTGTAAAATGGATCCTCCTCAGTCAGAGTCATCACGGGAAGGGCAGAAAGCGGAAGAGAATGGAGCCCAAGGTGAACTACAAAGAGGTAGGAGGCACTCTGCTGTATTAAAAACTCCATCTACCTTCACTCTGCTCTACTTCTAACTCTTGGACATGTCCCCTAGCTTGTTTGAAAGCGTCTTTCATTCTAACCACCTTGATTTTTTTTTTTTCCACTTAAAGTAGCTGATCGTTACAGTATTTCTTGTTTGTCTGAAAACACAATTATCCCTAATTCTGTTTATGTGTTACGTCTGTGAGGACAGTCTGCCCTGTACTTGTTTAAGTCTGTGTTTATGTTGTGTCCTCTGTCTACATATTTAACCTTTTAAGAGCTTGTATACATCACATAGCATGTGTGTGGCCTTGGTAAGTGTGTGTGCGTGTGCGTGTGTGTGGGTAGGTGTCTGTGTTTCTCTCAGGGAGGTGGACATCATTGTGCTTTTTTGACATTGAGGAGATACTTTCTGACGTGGAACTTTCCTTTGCAAACAGTTTTCTTCTCATTTACCAGCAAATAAAATAGTAAAAATTCCATTAAAAACAATCCAAAAATGATGCTTTAGCCTGTGTGAGTATGTGTAGTGTTAATTAGGAATCTCTGGAGACTGCTAATCCCCTCCACCCACTAATTGACACATGGACTTGCACACGCCTGCATCATTAATGAACACACACTGATCTATAAGCCACAGAGGGCCAGAAGTCATTAGCGAGAGTGGAGCAGCTTTTATATATCACTCGCAATATGTTCAGATGTTGTACACTGTAGGAAACATTTGCAAAGCTACTCATCTTTTTCTACAATGTATTTTATGTCATGAATAAATTAGGTGCCCCCGGAGTCTTTGAATAAAATTTTGGAGGAGGAAATAAAACACTGCTCTTTACATCCACTTTATTTCTAGGGTTTCACATTTTCTCTCTTTGTACTGCTGCTTTCAGTGAAAGCAGGGGTATACATATTTAAGGTGTGCTTAAAAGTTTATTTTAAATAAGATCTCATGTTGGAGCATGACCTTTTTTCTGGATTCGATTAGCTTCAGCTCCTTTCAATTCCTGTGTTGTAATTTGGAGCACACGTGAATGAAATGTCAGAGCGGTCCCTACCCCCACCCCCTCCTCCCTTCAACCCACCTGATACCTATCGTCTGGCTTATTTACAACATAAGCACACACATATATATACACAAATACACTTAGTTCTATGGGGCAGCAAAAGGGACTGTTCCTGTGGGGTGGGGGCAGAGAGTGCTGAAATCAGCCTCACGAAAGAATAGCCAATTACTGTCCACTTGGCCGTGCACAATAGTGAGAAAGAGGAGGGAGGGACGGATGGACGGACGGACGGATGGAGCGAGGGAGCAGGGGGGATATAGGGGCAGGGGTGTGGGAGGTCAGCGTTTGAAGTTACACCATAAAAGCCATCCTGAAAGGAAACACTGAGTGACCCCTCCCCCCCAATCCATCCACTCCTCTCCCCTCTCTCCCCTGCGGCCCTCTCCTCTCCTCTTCTCCTCCCCTGCATCTCCCTCCCCTCCCTTTGTTTCAGCGAACAGAGTGCCCCATGGACCAACCAGGTGTATTTTATATTACTCCTTCATGTACTTCAAACGCCAAACAGCCCAATTTCTCCTCACCCCCTCTCCTCTTGATCTACTACTCCTTCTTTCCTTTTCCCTCCATCTATCAGCCTGTTGTAAGGCTATAAATCACCTTGCAGATCTGATCAGCAAAGGTAAAGAGAAAAACCAAAGGTAGGAGCATAAAACGCCAGAGACGGGAAGGCAAGAGAGGACTGACTTAAATAGCTGAGGCTATGATTGGATCATTAGATGGAAAATTGTAAACACTTGATATCACTATTTTGAATTCTGTATCTCCTGTGGTTTATTTTGGATCAATTCAGCTGAAACTTAAACTTAAAATAGATCTAAGCCACAAAATGATGAGCTTCAGTGGAAAATGACAAAGGGAGGGGAAATGGGAGATGCTACTTGAGACAAGAGGGGGGATAGGTGATGGCATGACTGTACAGAAAGAGGACAGCCACGGGAATAAAAGGTTAAAAGAAAAAGTAGAGGACAAGGGGAAAACAAATTGGTAATACAGGATTTTTGGACCTCAAACTGGCGCTAGACTAGCGGTGGATTAGAGGTTGATGATTGTGGAATCCAGTACGGTAATGAATCCGCTGCAGACATTTGAGGAAATGAGGGCCAGAGTGGATATTTGAAAAGATGAAGCACACATGTGTGGATACATATGCAGCATTGGTCAGTTGTTGTAGAGGTGGTTAGGAAGAAAGAGAAGAAAAAGTGAGGGGGGGCAAGAGAAAAAGTAGGATATTTAGTGCGGAGGAATCAGGCTGAGCCAGTGTTTAGCACTAATGACATCAGGGATGATTAGGGAATATACACACATTTACGCACCGACACAAACCTATAGGTTCATAAAGTGCATGAGCCAGACACCCCCTGCAGAGCAGCCCGAGATCTGGTCAATTTAATAGAGCCAAAGTTTATTACCAACTTCCCCTCGTCTTTGTTTCTGTGTAACGTTATTGATTTACAAGCATCTCGGTGTGCACGGCGAGCATTTTCCTTGTCCACACGTGTAAGTTGTGCGCGCACGTCTGATATGTGTGCATGTGTCCAGCGTGCGTGGAGAGGTCTGAAGAGGGATATTAGTCACGCCCGTGTGGTAATGGGCCTCATTTTGCTCTCATTTTCATCTGTGGTCTCCGTAATGAGGGGGTCCATCTGCCCCTGCTGATCAAGACAGGAAACCCTGTAGGGGAATTTTGTGAATAACTGGAGATCTTGGCCAACTAGTTTGGCAAAAATCTGCTTGTCTGTTCTGATTGTGCAGTTAGTAATTTGTAATTGATCTGGTACTTTGTCATCAACTAGCTTCCATATTAAATAGCTGGGAAATGGTCAGTGGGCATCGTAACAGACCAAAGCTTATCCTAAAACCTCAGTGCAGCCTTGTTAGCTGTATGGAACTGCATGGAAAAAGTGGCTTGTGGAAATTTCTTGTGGGTTTAATGGCAGGCGAGTTACAATAACATTTTAAAACTCCTATAATGGGGTTAAATTAAAATCTGGGTGTTTAATATTGCTAATGTTGATCAAGTAAACAACCTCCACACTTTAGGGTTTTTTAAGGTACTTTTGTACTTGAATACAATGTATTAGTTCAGTTTGTCCTGCTGTATTTAACGCAGATGTGATAAGGTTCTGTATATAGAGCATGTTTACATAGCTCCTTCTCCGGATAAACATATCTGGGAAATTGTGTAATCCTGAATTCTTTTCATTCCAGCTGAAATTGTTTTAGACCACACTATTTTTAATTCCAAACTGCAAACCTTTGTGAATGTAAGCATGCACGAGTCTTCTGTCAACGAGATCAATGAGATTTTATTGTCCCAAACATTGTGATTTTAGTCATAATTAACCGAGGACTTCTAATCATTTCATTTAAATTGTATGATTCCACATTTTCACCATGCTTTCACCCACACAAAAAGATTTTTTGGCTTGTAGTATTTATTGCACGGTTTGCCATATGATTATACACACAGAGTTTCTGCAGGCTCAGAGTGATAATGTATGTAAGAACAGGGACATCTTTCTCTGGGCCACAGACGCAGCAGAATACGCTGACAATGAATCAGCTTCCATCTCAGTGTCACTCCGTCACCTCATTTGCACCTACACGCCAGTGTGCATCTTCCTGGTTAATGACACGAGTTACTATGGAAACACGCATCATCAAGTTTGTGTTTGTTGCCATGGAAATGTCAACAACAACAGGTTTAGAAGAACATCCTGTCTTGCAACAGCACTTCGATGGTTAAAGTGTACCCTCTTGAAACAGAAGCAGGGCAGTTGACTTAGACGTTGTCACACGGGCTGGCATTATCACAATATTCAGCAGCTGCAGCTTATAATTATATATTTTGTGAGAAATTATTGATAACTTTAACTTTATACTGCATGCCTTCTAGGTTAAAATTTTAAAGATACGCATGTCCAGTGTGGAAATTAAATTCTACTTCCGTTTGCTCTACAGCAGTTACTAAACGGACCTTGCAGCTCTGGAATGCCGCAAGGACATATATGTTGGCTTCTATTTTAGGAGACAATTTAAACCCGTGAATAAATGAACTGAGTTTGAGTGGTGACTGAAATCTCTTGTGTTGTAATGAGGTGTGATGTTGATTGATGTTGGTTCGACAGGGGAAGTAGTAGTGGTTATAACAGGGGCCCCTGTTGGAGAGTAAACAATAGGAAGGCCATGATCAAAAGCCTCTTCAGTTGGGTGGGGTTTGCAGGTGGTGCACATTACCCTTTCATAGTGGGCTTCTGTAATTAGCAGATGGGAAACACGAGAGAGAGCAATGTGGAAATAGTTTCAATCAGTGTTATTTGGTACTTCTTCATGACTTTGATTATTGTAAACATAGCTGAGGAGTGGGAGATGTTCCCACATAAAAGACAGACAGAATTTAATCCTTAGCCCATGTTTTGCAAACAAAGACTTAAATGTTTTGCGTGTGCATGTGTAAAAATTGCAGGAAAGTCTTAAGAAGGAAGTCCGAGACGCACGTATGCCTGAAAGCCTTGTATTTATTTTTCTCTCCTTCTGAATCTGTCTTCCTCTTCTTGCCGTTGTATAGAGTTTGACCAGTAGCCATGAAATAAAGCATATCCGTTTAGTAATGGTGTTTTTCATGGCATCTGTGTTGCTGTTTTCTTCAATAAGACGTCACTGCTTCAAATTGCACTCAGCCATAATTGGCGATCTGAACTCCGCCCCTGTGTACTGTTGACAAGGACACATCTGGTTTTCCCTCGTTTTTGTTTTCCAGTCTCCAGTGTGCTTCACTCCTGGTTTATTCGGCCTTTTCCTTTACTCTTTATATCAGTCTTTTTTCCCCCCTTTCTAACTCTGTCTCACTCTTTCTGTGTGTGTCTTTCTCTCTGTGATTTATTGGCAATGAATCAGGGATGAGGGAGTATACCGAAGGAGAGATGGGAACATTCAGGGAAATGGCTGTTTCCGGCCAGACTTCACATCAGGATGGGAAAGTGTATGTGCGTGCGTGTGTGTGTGTGTGTGTGTGTTTGTGTGTGTTTCTTCGTCATCACCAACTGGGGATCAGCGAAGGGCTGCTTTCTGGCTCTGTCCGCTTTCGTGTAACAGCCCATTACACGAAAGCGGGCAGCCCACTGTTTTTAAATAAAATCCCGATGAAGCTTTTAATACACACAGGAGCACATGTGAGTTTTTGGAAAACATTGCATCCTTCCTTTTCGATAATACATTGAATAAAAAATGACCTTCGGCTGTGGTTGTGATTTTATGATGATTAGTTCTACTTTTTTAAATTTTACACTTTTCTTATTGAACAATCATGTTATAGTCAGTGTTGGTGTGATGGGAGGTTGAAGGCTGAGGTTTTGTTCAAATTATAGATTGTTATAGTTTGCGAGTGGCTGCTGGCTGATGCCAGGTCACAAAGAGGGTGGCAGACCGAAAAACCACATTGTGATCACTTTGATTGCTAGCTGCAGTCGCATGTGGTTGGACGTTGACTTGTCTGCAAACACTTGCCGTTTACTTCCCAAGTAGCAGTGAAACTCGGGAGTGCGACGTAAACCACAAATGGAGACCTTTCACCTTTAAAGTAAGAGCTGTGTCTTACTGCTGCAATAACAACACACTTTTAAAAGTTTTTATATTTAGAAGTTTTAAAACTTTTACTTTGTCAGTGAACCTTCTCCATTTCTGACTTGCATCATAGCAATCTGCTACCAACCAAAGCAGTCATGAGGATGTTTTCTGTGCAGCATCCTTTACCTCTTTGCTACCAGTTTCACACTAGTGACAGCCACACGTTGGTGGCTGCCACTCACCGTTCTCTAGGCCTGCATGAATGGAGCTTTAGCAATGCATCTCATTACAGTAACTGGCAGTACCAACTCACAACTGTTTGAACAATACAACATTTTCCCTTTAAACTGGTGGTCTCCAGGCCTGTGTTACTGAGGTCAAAGCTTAGATTTTTTTGTAAATATGATGTACAGATTGTCTGGACTCTTGGGTGTTAGATAAAGAGTTCAGGGAGGCGGGAGGCAGAGTTTAAATAAGGATGCGGTGTGCAGTCTTCTAAGGCAGTTAATCTGAATTTGAAGTTTCATACACAAAGTGTTTAATATGAAAAACAAAATTCTTGTATTTCTCTTCAGTGGGAGCACCGCAACCAGTGGATTCAGTCATAATCACTTGTTTATTTTAAGCTTTATTTTCTTGAACTTTTACATGTGATTTCTGGTTACTGAACTGTAGCAAACCATCTCCACAGTGCAGAGCTTTGTGTGTGTAGTGAGATAGGTGCCTGCAAAGCAGAGGGGATTGTCTTTGCTTATTAGCTGTGTTTTATCATCTGCATCCATTTATTCTCTTATGCTGTTAGTAATACGTCTTTTGCGTTACACTATTTGAACTTGTGTTGATAGAAATGGAGATACCCTCTAAAGAGTTTTTTCTAGCCATGTGAGTCTTTGGCACTACATATTTACATATTTCACAAAATGCACAAACACTGTACACCTGTATATCTAATCTATGTGTGACTGAACAATGATAAGTAGCCAGAAATTAAATAAACATGAGATAGAATGGGCAGATATATGGACTTTATTCTCCCCACTCTGAGCTTTTAGTTTTCAGTTTCCAGAAACTGTAGAGAAGTATGAGTACACAGAGTCATTTACTGTCTGCTCGACATATACAAATAACACATTAACCACCTGAAAGACACAATGGCACATATAATGTAGCTACAGATAGGGAGTGAGGGTGAGTCCAGGACATGTTGAGACAATGGAGCACGAGCAAAACAACAGATCAATAAAAATATCTTTACAGCTTTGTCATCTTCTGCAGTATCTGTTGTGCAAAGTGCTGACCAGGAAGGACAGATTGTGTGGGAATTGAGGGATCAGCGGCAAACAACTGCTCTTTGATTCACTGTTCTCTCACAATTGCTTTGCATCAATAAGCTGTTGATCCACCGTGACCTTCCGTGGAAACTTCTCAGTCTAGTTTGTGCTTAATTCAATGAATAAATAGTCAGGGATGAAGTAGTTTCATGACAGACCTGATGTCATAATCCATAAATCCAGTAAATGCTTCCTATAATGAGTTTAACTCACGGTGCAGCATAATTGGATATTACTGTATGAAATGACACGCAAAGTCTGTAAAAGTTACACCCAGTTTTCCACTTTCTCCTGCAGTCATGCTGAAAATAGTTTTTCCTAGTGACAGATAGCAAAAAGCTAGACAAAAATAAAGTGAGAGGAGATAATTAAAATTTATCAAGGTTGCAAGTGTTAGTGATGGGAAGACTTATGTTTAGAGTCGGGCGAAGTGGAGATGGCTCCATTTGTGTTGCGTTAATGAGGGAGAGACAGAAAGAAAGTGAGAGGGATAGAGTGCCAGTGCCTATTTGTCCCATTTATCATTCAGCTGCGTTTCTGTTTTCGGGGTCATTTGAAGCTCACTGGCGCCCTCGTCTCATCCGGAGTTCCCCACCATCTGTGTTTGTGCATTCGTGTATGTGATGTATATGTGTGTGTGTGTGTGTGTGTGTGTGTGTGTGTGTGTGTGTGTGTGTGTGTGTGTGAGAAGTTGATTAACAGTAAAGGAGTAGGGCATATAGAGATCAGCAGTCAGGGCTGACGATGTTGACAAGCTGTTTTATGCCGGTTGTTGCTGCTCAGAGATACCACTGCAAATGGGTGTTTATGTGCACCTGTCCATACACACACACATTAGTAATACTGTCTTTGTGTGCATCCTCTAGCCTTGTACAACTTGCAGCTAAAAGCTTAATCCCAATCCATTTAAAACCAGATCTTAACCTTCAAAAAACCTTTTAAATACATGTCAGAAACTGAGGATGAGCCAAAATGTTCAAACTTTCCAAATGTGTCCTCACCTCAAGGACTCAAATTCAATTTGGTCTGCATAAATATTGACGTACGCGGGCACATGCACACTCACGGACACACAAATATAGAAATATACGAGAAGGCAAAGAGTTTTGCTGAAGAAGAGTGGGGTTGGCGTAAAGAGTAGTTGTATACAACGAGAGTAGCTCCAATAGGCTTTTCAATGAAGTGGTCAAAAGCAAAAAAAGTACACACACACACACACACACATACACATGCATTCTGAATCCCTGAAGCATTTGAGTGTCATTAAAGTGCAGCTGTGTTTGTCTTTCCAGCACACATGGAAAACACATCAGGGACAGACGAAGCGAGAGAGATCAGCCTTCTGAATATGTCTGCCACAATACGTAGAAACAGAGCACCACACTTTGTCACTGGCACAGATCCCCATCGTTCATTTTGGAGTCCGTTCAAACACAAATGTAGACATCTGAGTATAATGCAGTGCTATAAAACGCAGTGTAGCGCAGAGGTCGCGATGTTAAAGCTGGCGACACTTCAGCCGGACATTTAGTGTAGAGTCATGTTTAATATTGGGCTGGGCTGTAAAATGGAAGTAGCTTTTTAATGGTGGGAAATGAATCAATGCTTTTCGCATAAAATCTGATTTAGGCGTCACCTCGCTGTTTTCATCGTTTAGGAAACAGCGCGCAATGTGGTGTTTGTGTGTCTGTGTGTGCGCATATGAACGCGGAGTGATGAGTGCTACAACATCTGTCTTTCCTGGTAATGACTGGGGAGACTACAGCGCCTCCGGGCATCCCCGACACATTTAGTGGCGTTAAGAAAAAAAAAAAACTGCTCGCACACAAACATTCACACATGTACACAAAGTAATGTCAGCTGTATGCTACTAGATCCAATGATTACAGAAATCCCTGTGAATGAGTGCAATAATATTACTCAAATATTTGACACTAAGTGTCTGATGTGCGGGTGCTGTCTGAGAGAAACCCTGGCTCATAATCCCCTGTTCTTCATTTGTTGGGGTTACGCTTATTCACTCCATGTGAGTGGGTGTATGTGCTAATGGCCGCATTGGCTTTCCTTTAACGTTGGAGACATTTTAAAACTGTTTGAGAAGCACAGACAGATCCATCACCTAACTGTGACTTCACTAAGAGGCTTGTTGCCAGAAACCCCCGTTTTACAAATTTTATGGCCCCCCCTTTGAGACCCATTGAGGTACTGGACCTCTGTGGGGTCTCCGTTAAGTGTCTGGCACCAGGATTGGATTGGAGTCTGGGGCGTTTGTTGGTTGGGTCCGTGCTTTGTGCTCTTTGTCGTGTTCGCCGTTGTGTGTGGTAGCTGGTTGGATTGTCCCGTTAGGATGGCTGCTGCCATTGGGGAGTGTCGTTACCATGGAAGTGCATGGTTGGTCTGGAGCAATGTTGTGCTGGGTGGTACGTCTCAAAGTAACATCAAGAACATTTCATCGTAACAAGATAATCAATGTTATTCACTTCACCTGTTAGTGGTTTAACTGCTCATCAGTGGAGACAGATTAAATATGTATTTTCAAACCACTCATTTTCTGAAATATGAGTCAGGTTTTTCCAATAAATCATGTGGTTTATAGAATTGTAAAAAAACAAAAAAAAAAACAGGGTGTCTTCTATCTGTTAATTTTGCCTAACCCACATTTTTAAAAATATTTCTTTCACACAGGACAAGGAAAAACTGAAGATCATCACAATTAAGAATTTGGAACAAGGGGCCTGCTGGGAATTATTGACATTTTTAGGTCTGGTTTTAGCTCTTGAAATGTTCTCATAACAAAATGTCACAGACACCGTCGATTCTTGCCCTGTTAAGAAGAAATAAATGCAATAAAACAGTAGAAGAAAAATATTCAAAAACAAAACAATAATTTTGTTGACATGTCAAGTTATAAAAAAAACCCTGCCGGGGGATGACAGGACTCACAGTTTGAATCTTTTCAATGCTCTTGTACTGTCTAGTATTTACAGTCAGATACAGATAAATATTCCCCTCCCAGTCTGTCATATATTGCAAAGCTGAGTGTGGTATCATAATAGGAAAAAAGACGGGTTGTTGTGTAAGTTAATCTCTCCTCTTTCTGTTGCGTCTTCCTTCATTCTCTAATATCTTTTTCCCCCTTTTGTGTCTGTATGTGTGTGTGTGTGTATCTGGCTCTTTGTGGGTGCGCATGACTCCACAGCTGTGTGTGTCTGTCTGTCTGTCTGGGCAGCAGATATCTGGGTTTAGTCCATCCCACATACCTCTGTCAGCTCAGACTGCTTCAACCTACCAAGCCCAGAGTTCACTCATGAGACAACACACATATGCAGTATACTCCACACATACACACAGATACACAGGCAAGCCACGGGCAAGTGTCTCAGCTCGCACACAAACAAAAAGACACACTGAGACTTAAACTTTGAGCCGCAAGAGGATTCATACAGTCTCTTCCTGAACATGACCTTTCTTTTTGATTGGTCTGGCAACATTAGCCTCCCTGCTGCCGCTCCTTCTTTGTTTTTGACTATGTCTGGCAGACACCTCCCATTTATCGCCCACTGTGTTTTCTTTTCCACTATGTTTTCCTTTCCCCTATCCTGTTTTTAATCTAGATTTCTCAGTGTATCTTTCAACAAGAGTTGATGCTGTCACTCCAAACTGGAGGTCATTGCTGATGCATGTTTGTGTTTTACCCTTATTATTGTTGTCATCTGAGTAAACCTAGCTTGAGTAGAGTCCTATCTGCCAGTGTGGGTTTGTGTGCATGCTTTTGCCTTCACTGTGTATGCTGACATTTAGAAACCTAACCACATCCAAAATGGCGTGGTGGAACTCTGTTGCACAAGCCGACAAAAGTGCTTTGACCCATTTGCTTTTGTTACTGTGCCCTGTTAACCCCTGTAATTATTATAATTTAGAACAGAAACCACCACTGATATTTATCTGCCAAATCCATTATATGAAACTGGATTTTATTTTATTTTATTATAAATATTACCCCGGTGGTAATATTTAACCACACCCCATAGGCTGCTCTCACCCTCCAAGTATAGGGCTAAAACAAATGAGATAAGGAAATTAAACTGAGGCTATTTCCAGCCTTTGTCACAATTCATGCATTTATACTTAATGCCTTTAAAGAGAGTGCAGTTTGAAATTTGTGAGGTATTTGAATTGTATTTGTGTCGAGCATCTGGGACGAATCAAATGCTTCAGCTAAAATCTAGCATGTTGATGATCAAATCAAAAAAGACACTTACTTATTAAGTGCTGATATCAGATAAAGTTGACATCGGCTCTTATTTGGTAAGTTTAAGGCTTTTTTGTGAACTGCCAGCACGAGTAAATGTTTATATTCAAATTGTGTATAATTTAACAACCTTGTTATTGGAATTTACATATTAAAGGAAAAATCTGCTGTGTATGTGTGTGTCTGTGTCTGTCTCTGAAGAATTCACTGTGACTTCTAGGTGTCTGACAGGCATGTATTTTAACTTGTAGATCCACTCGAATTATTTAGACAGGGATAAAATAGTTTGTAGAGCTCTGTTTTAAGTTGCAGAAATCTGTTGCACTGATTTGAAAGAATTATCCGGCTTTGGATATGCATAAAACATTAGTTGAAAGGATCAACTCAAAGTTATGTTGATATTGTCATTGGATTTGGTGATAAAAATATAGACTATCATCAGGCTTATGCTCTGTCTGCTTTCATAAGAGTTTGTCTCCCATCACTTTGTCCTTGTGTAGCTGCACAAAAAAGCCTATATGCCTCTGTTCTCCACAATCCCTTTCTCCTCACCTCTCTCTTTGTCTAAGCTGACGTCCAGCTGTTTGGTTGTGTCACTGTTGTACAATTGCTACAGAATCCCCCCCCCCCTAACACACAAACAGCAGTCCTTTTGTTCTTGCTCTGTTTGAAAGGCCTCTCTCTTTCAAAGGCATACGGGTGGTGCAGGGGCAAAACACTCAGCAGCCACCACCGAGACCTGGGTTCGGTCTCCTGTTGTAACTGTGACTAGTTGTTTGGGGCACCTGCTTGTAGGTGCGTTGGATCTAAGGTTGCTTGTTATAACCTTCTGAGAAATGTAATTCTTGTGGCACACTGGGGAGTAGGCGTTTGCCTTTCTCTGCCTTCCCAGATTAGCAGTAGCACACTAGGTAGTAAGGACTGTCCCACAGGGGAATTGAGCTTTGCAAAATTGAAGAGAAAAAAGAAAAAAAAAAGGTTGTGCTGATAAGAAAGAAGCCAGGTCTGAATTGTTTGAGGAGTTGTTTCTCTGTCCATCAGAACTTAAACAGAGGATTGTGGGAGGAGGAGGAACAGTAAGAGGGAGGCATCCACTGGAGACAGTTAGATTTGCAGCTTGCGTCAAAGCACAAAGTGCCAGAGATTAATTAAACTTCTCCCTGTTTTGGAGGTGTGTGCATGTGTGAATAAGTATGAGTCAGGGTGGTGATGAGTAGGAGAGAAAACATGTTAATTGCCTTCATCATCAGTGCCAAATTGCAGGAACATAGAATTTTACATAACAAACGCCCCACCTTCTGCGGCGCACAAAGAAAGAACAAAGTGCTGAGGCAGAGATGGAAAACCATCTAAAGAGCAGCAAAGTACACACCTCAATGCATGCTTGTGTATACTTGCACACTCATTTTGTGCAGGTGTTTTCTTTTTTATGTTGTTGGTGCATGTGCTGCTGATTCCCCACTGAGTCCCTCCCTACTTACAGGTCCACTGTGTGTGGTTTTTAAGCTTAACCCGTCAGTCGCAACCCCGTTGTGACCTCATGCTGCTTTTTGATTGGCCTGAGATTGTGAACTTGAGGCCAAGAAAGAAGACGAAGGGGGGGAAACAGGCAGCTACCCACCCTAACAGCAAGCTGCTGATTAAACATACTTGAAAAGTGATGCATTTACATAATCATGTATGTACATAAGCTGGGTTAAACGTTGGGGATTTAGGGTCGAGAACACAGGCTGAGTGCAGAGTGTATAATAAAGCTGCTCTTTGTATACGCCCTCAAAACTGATTCCAGCACATTTGACTGAGAGAACCTAATTTCGGCACATAGGCTTGTTTGTTTTCTAAATGAGCTTTTCATTCTCGTTCTCAGGACGGTGAATATCCCTGACCCTTTGCGTGCTGTCAGCCCATATTTGTGTAGGGAGATAAATGAACAAAATAATTGATTTCAGCAGCTATTGTACTGTGAGGATAAAGCTTCTTTCCCCTATATCTGTCCCTCAAAAGCCCTCTATATGTTTTGACCGCCCTGAACGATTGCAACAGTCCGACCCGCAGTAACTCACACAAACGCATGCATATATACTGCCTCATTCCAGCATCTGTAGCTATTCCGGTTTTTTGATTAGGCTGATTTCCAATTTGGAAAGACAAAGAATGAGGGATATTAATGATTAAATTACAGATAGACAGGCACAGTTGTAGGTCATCACCGAGGTCATCAGTCTGTGACCGGCACTATCTGTGAGATCATCACCATGCTGTAGCAACAGCAGGTGTGACATCATTTGAGGAGATGATAGAATAGAGGATGGCTCCATTGCACAAGTTGAAAGGGCAGCATGTGACTCATAGATAACCTTTTAGTATCTCCTGTGCGTGTGTGTGTGGACTCCAATCCATTACCCAAAATTGCTTTACAAAACCTATGTCATCAGACCCTTTTTGTAATGTCTTTTTGGACCTTGTGAACCCACAAGATTGCAGTATTATATCCTCACAGTGAATGAATTTATTCTTCTCCAGCCACTTATCATATTTATAGGGTCATCTCAATATTGCTGCACCTTCAGCTAAAGTCTCCCACACTTGTACCACACCAGCAGAGACTTACCACTATTGTGTAACAGGGACCTTTTGCTAATAAGTGATCATGTGATGTTACAATTAAATAAAGCGTTTCTTTCTGGGGAAGGTAGTAAGAGTCTGTTTTCACTGCACATCATTTCACTTGGTAGGAGTACACATTGAGAAGCAAAAACTGATTAAACAGTAAAAGTAAAGCAGCGGTTCAGAGATTTCAGAGAAGCGGTTGAAAACTTTCCAAAAAGTACCCAAGACACAGAAAGTTTATTTCAAATTATTTGGTTTTATATTATTTTCTTGCCTTTTGATTACTATTTTATTCTCGGCCATCTGCCCTGTTTTTTTGTGGGGTTTTTTCTCCTGCACATTTTAATTTCGTGCAGCTGTATAGAGCAGTTACGAGCTAATTAATAGTGTAAGTGTGTGTGATGCTGTTTATGCTGTCATGTCTGTTGAGAGAACTTTAACAGCTGCTTGGTGTACTGTTCCTCTATCAAGCGCAGTCCTGCCACTATGGTTTGAGCAGATGTACATTCGGGCCTTTAAATCAACTGTTAAAAAAAACTAGGCAAAAAGAGATAAAAGAAGCAAGGAGGAGCTTTAATTGAAGGAGCCAGACACATAGTTTGGAGCTCTGAAAGAAAGAGTGAAAGGCAGTTGGTATGGAGACGGGGAGCAGACAGTCATGGAGACAGAGGCAGAGGGAGAAAGAAAGGGAGGTGATCTGAGTAAAAGAAAGAGTGAAACCTTAGTACCTGAGTCGTGGGTTGAGGCCTTTAGCTGCTGGTGCCAGAATGTGTTTTTACGAGCCTGCGGTCAGACAGACATAAAAGGCAGCCGAGCGGCTGAATGGCAACACACACACGCACGTGCATGCACACACATGATTCAATGGCCTCTCAGAAATCACAGTTTGGTTTTATAATGTCACAGTTAGTCAATGTCTCCAACCCCCATAATGCAATGTGACTGAACAAGCAGCACATACTCCCCTGTGGTACTGAGGTAGGTAGGGAGAGACAGAACTGAGGGGAAGTAATGGAGGAAAAGAAAGCATTTGTGTTAGTTCAGATCAAACTTTATTTAATATGGGACAAAATCACAAGTCAGAAATTTGATTTAAGAGACTTTATGATCTTCACATCACACAACTTTCTTTATGTTGAGGATATGGAACGCCCCCCAGAGCGGGGAGCAAGTCTGCAAGAATTTGTGGTCAACGGCAATGAGACAGAATCAGTCTGCTATAAATTTCTGCTTAATGGGTTGGCAATTACACGCAGTTTGTGATAATGTTGCTATTAACTGAGAAACATTAGTGAAAATCAGACTTAAGAATGGGGAAAATTCCCTCCATAATCCCTTATTTCTACAGTCTCGCTAGGAAAAACATTGGTTGCAACCGTGTGCAGTAAACTTGCAAATGGTTGCTTCGAAGACAGTGATCGTGTCTGCAATTACTCGCCGTCAGTTGCCATTTTCAAAGCAACTTGGGTACATCAAGATGGTGATAAAATGTTAATGATATATATTAATTCTAATGTACGTATATGTGTCTAACGTACAGTTTATTTTAATATTGTAATTAACTTTGATAAATTGAAGGCAATAGATGGAAAAATTCTATCTTTTGCCAACTATTGTAAATTCCTTGCTGTTTACATACACAGAAATTCAAAGGAGCAGCTTAAATTCCGCCCAAAATTCATAAATTTGAAACAGAAATAATCAGAATGCAACCAACTGGCAACCATTTGAGTCCCCTATTACAAAGAGTCTCTGCGGCACAAACAGACTCAGATTTATTGCGACGTGCTGGCAATCTGTCTTAGACGGCAGTTATTTGAATACCTTCGCCAATCTGTCTGAAAGTAATTACAGTCAGTCAGACCACAATCGTTTGGAGATTGGTTGCCACCTACCAGGCAACCTGTGCAATTTCCTTGCAATTAAAAGCGGTTCCAAATGCGAAAAAAATTCAGTGCAATCACCATTTTTTCCCCTAGATGTGAGGAGGTTTCCACTGTAGTGGGAGTGAGCCATATAGGGACAAAAGAAACAGAAGGGCATCAGAGGAGGTCGGATACCTGGTTGGACAGGTTTATTGTGCAATATGTGTTATGAACAACATATCTGTCCAACCAGGAAGAGTTAGAAGATACGCTGAGCATTATAGTAAAGTTACAGTTAGAAAAAGAATATCAGTAGTCCTAAACTGATACTCTTACTACACAAGATTTGACAAGAAACAACACAATCTGTAAAAAGTGTTAGTTATAATCCGTACCCTTTCAACAATACAGTTAGTTTAGCCTTGAAAGATAACTTCATAGAGGAATTACAACAAAATGGAAACAAAAAAGAAACAACTTTTCAGTACTGCCTGGCTATAACTGATTTTTTATTTGTTTACATAGCTTGAGATGATTTGATCTACCACATTTTTTCCGTTTTGCAGGCTTTAATTTTAGTATAAAGTAATTCAGGATGTAGGACGTCTGTTTTGTCTGTCGTCTCCTTTCTGTTGTTTGCCTTTGTTTCCTGTAACCGTTGCTGTCGTCATTCCCCTTTTTATTTTTATTTACAGTTGTAATTGGTTGCACGCGTCTTATAATGGAGTGGAAGCAAAAAACACACCAATGAATAGAGTGCTAAAAAAAAAAAAGGATATCGAAATAGAAGCATTTTTAAAAATTCAAATCAGAAAGCAGAAACGTGGGCGAAAGCAGGGATGATTCACCCACCAGGGGTTACTTGAGGTTATTGCAGTAATGTGATTGTAAATGGTGATTGGCTGCTTGAGCTAAGGAGAATAAAAGAGGTAGAGATCCTGACCTGATTTAACACAGAAGATGTAAAGGTTATATTAATGTTTTGAATCTATTTGTGCATGCATAAAGGCTGCAGAAAATTGACATGGGCTCGCTGTCCTATGTACTGTACAGAACAAGAGTGCTGTTGCCATGGAAATGCTGAACAAGTGATGGATTGTTAGATAGGCACAGAAAGGATTTAAGATTTACCTTTTCTTAAAAGAAAAAAAAATCATTATTTTTGTTTAATTTTTCACAATTTTAAAGAAGGAGATGCAGTGGAGTCAGCTGCCCCTCATTATCGCTCCTTATGGTGATCAGTATTAAGGATAGAAATCCCACAATAAAGCTTCTGTTGAGCTTCACATGATTTTGTGCTGTGCAAATGTGTTACACTGCAGCAGTAGTATGACTAATACAAGTCCCATAGTCCTATACACCCACACGTATGTGCTGACACACACGCACACAAAATGTAGCTGCTTCTTTCTTTTGACTGTCAAATACTCTCAAACTCTAATTTTCTCCAATTCTTCCCGCTCTCATAGGAATACGTGCACACGACTGTATACATACACACACACACACACACACACACACACACACACACACACACACACACACACACACACACATGCACCTACACACAAGGCAATATATACCTTATTTCATTTATAGTTTGCGGATATAATATCCTGTGTCTCATTGAGCTGTCAGTCACTGAGGCAAACAGTGTATATTTGCGCATACATGCGCTCACGTGGGTGCGTGTGTCATTGTTCTGTGGAGGTTTGGAGGTCAGTATGAGAGGAGACATTTCAGCAGCATATTTCCCAGAGGTTCTTGAAAGGTGTAATTCAGCATACAGCTGGTTTCAGATGACCCCTGTTAGTGGTTTGTAACAATGCGGAGTTTGTACGTTGGTGCGTAGATTCATTTATGTGTAGTCTTTAGCGTGTATGTGGATGAATGTGTGCGTTTGTGCATCTGAGAGGGAGCGACTGTGAACTGTCTCCCTCCTGACATTCCTTAATTTTAACAGACAGCATGGGAATGTAATGCTTCTTTAATTTGGTCAAATTCTTCTGTGTGTGTGTGTGTGTGTGTGTGTGTGTGTGTGTGTGTGTGTGTGTGTGTGTGTGTGTGTGTGTGTGTGTGTGTGTGTGGTGAACTTTTCACACAAATCGTTGCGCTAGAGAGGGATATGTTTCCCCCGTCAGTGGGGTTTTCAGCACTGTACTATTAAGTGCTATTGTTAGGTACCAATGACCTAGCGAGAGTGTGTGTGTGTGTGTGTGTGTTTGCTTTCTTCTATTAGCTGTTTGTGTTGGTGTGCCATTCTCTACCCATTAATAAGGGAGTACTCATCCGTAGAGTTCACCTTTTACCCACAACCGGTCTTTCTCTTCCTCTCTTTCATCCACTAACACACATGTCCACGCTCAGGCTGCCCTGAAGTCAGAATTTCGTAAAAGCCCAGCAGTACAGCAGTTCTCAATCCATAATCCATATTTTAACATGAAACATAAAAGCGGATTAAACGCTTACCAAATTCTTATTATTCATCACATCATTGTGATAACATTAATGAGACCTTTTATATACATTTACATAATGTTATGTAAGTTGTACAGTCAGTCCTACAGGCGTAGGAGGAGACAACATTGTGAATAAGTGCTATATCATTCACTTCAGATTTCCACCTGATACAGGCTTCTCAGGTTTGCTGATGGATGCTGCAAGGCTTAAAAGAAAATGAGTTAGAGCAAGTAGCTACTCTTAACCAGGGGTTCCCATATCTCATATTTAAAAAGTCAGCATTTATTAAAGTATCAACACTTTAACATCACAGAAAGTTTTGGGTTTTTATTAAGCTACTTAGAAATGCTGTATATTCATGTTTCTTCCACTGCTCAACCAGTGCAATATGTAAAATATCCACCGACAATTTGTTGTCTTACTTTTGCATAATTATTGGTTATCGCAAACTCCAGAATGAAATTGACAGGTTTTACAAATCTTTAAAATTTATATATTTTCACAAAGACCACAGTCATGTGGACAAACGATGCAAATCTGGTTTCCCTGTTTTAAAATAACTCAGTACACAACCACATACCTCAAATACAAGCAAAATATACACTTCAGGGTAAATTGTATAAGCCACAAACAACCCACTTTTTTCTTATGTTGCACCAACGTGAATGCAGCGTAGGTGTGTGGGAATTTTTTTGGTTTAAATTACACAAACCAATATGAAATGTTCCATACTAACCAGAACCTTTTAGACCAAATAAATACCTGCCCACAGAAGAAAAATAAATAGCCTTTTTTTTAACCAGTGAACGTTCCCTGTTATTTTTTTCTGGCTTTAATTCAAGTCATTCAGTTAATTTTTTTTTCTTTACAGACAGATCAGTGGGGGGAAAAAATGGTCATGACTTTCCCCCATAAGTCCCCCCCAAAAAATAATGACCAAAAAACAGTGGACCTAATCCTCTTCTGTAACTACCCCATCTAAAAGAGTGCTTGTAATTTAAAAAGTTTCCTTTTGTTTCTAACTTTTAAAATTTTCCACCCAATTAAGTATCCACCGTTTTTAAAAAAAGGATTTGAATAAATAAATAAAATGCTTCAGGTAGGGAACTTGGCAAAAATGTGGATTTAGTATGGAATTGATTAGGAATTTATGAGTTTTAAAGTTTTTAGTTGTAGAAGTAAAGATCCCTACCCAAGCACAGAGTAATCAAGGGCTAACTAATTATGCACATAATAAGGTTTTAAAAAAAGTGCAGTATTCTCCTCTGAAGAACAGACAGAAGGAGTATAAAGTAGCTTAAGTACTTTAGTTTGTTTGTGTTTTTGTTGATGTATGCTCGATAGTGTTGGTGTGGTGTGATGGTAACTTCACCATGGAGATGACAACTGATGAGGGAGACGATCGTGTTTCAATGTGTACAGTGTCTGTGCGCGCGCGTGCGTGTGTGAGGGTAATAATAACAATGTAAGTTGGTTGGTAATGTACCATCACTGACCAGGAATTTGCTTTTGGAGACACTGTTGCAGACATATTGATTACCACCATGGCAACACAAATATATACAACACACAACAGGCTTTCACAGTCACCGCAGAGGGATGTGAGGAGAGAAAGAGTTAGAGAGAGAAAGACAAAGAAAGAGCTTGCTCCTCACTTTTCAAAGGGAAGGGTGGGAGAGTGAGAAGGATCATGGGTGGGCCCCAAAGAGACTCTTTAGAGATGGAGACGGCACTTTAGAAAACACTCAGCCTTCACAAATTGGAGGGAGGAGGGATGAGGAGCGAGGAGAGTCAATAGAGGGTGAAGAGAAAGACTGGATATCAGATTTTCCACAGAGCTGGATGATCGTCAGTATTTGTGTGTGTGTAGCAGCGATAGCAATGTTTGATTTGAATGTTTTCCAGCTTGAGTCTGAGTGTTATTCCCTCAGCTTCAACAAGTACATGCTAAAGTACTTCCTGGTTTTAGATCAGGTATTTCCCAGCAGCACTAAGGAGGTTGTTTACCATAAATAGCTTTCAACAGACTGCACAAATGTAGCTATTCATCATGCATTTGCTGGCTGCGTTCACCTCAATAGAAAGAGGTAATCATATCCAGAAAGAGCAGAATGTGGCTTTCTCCTCTGTGTCACTTTCTCTTCACTTCCACGCACCCTGCCTCTCTCAGTTGCGCGCACACACACACACACACACACGCGTACACACACACGCGCACACACACGCACGCACACACACACACGCACACAGCCACTTCATACTTATTTTCACATTAGTCTCTACGGGGCCTTCAGCCATTAATTGTGTCCCAGACTGGGACCACAGAAGAAGTGTGGCTGGTAGTGCTGGGTGTATCCAAGAGAGAGGCAGGCAAGGCTGGGCACAGCTGTCTCCGGAGGAGGAAGCCACTCTCTCATATCGTTGCCCACATCCATCCTCAGAATACTCATCTAAACTCACTGTCCCTGAAGATGGCAATCACAAGAAGAAAATAGATTGTTTCCTTCAGGTCTACCTCAGGATAACACAAGCAATATATGCACGATTAGGAAGCAGCAGTCAGGCATTTAGTTTTTCCTGAAAACCTTTTAGTCTCTGACATTGATACAGTGGGGGATTTCACTGCAGTCTCGCAGCCTACGAGCAGAAACGTTGTCAAAGATGCCCCCCCCCCCCCCCCCGCCCAAAAGTGTGTTCCTGAACAGTGCTCCTCTGAGTTTCTCTGCGATAGAACAAAATCAAAAAAGACAACTTAATTTCTTTGCCCTAATATTTTCCGTTCATCTGTCTTTTGCCTATTCTGTAATATTTCCCAGCTGTACAAGATTCACTTGATTTACCATATTTATTTAATTACCACTTCAGCTGTTTTATTATTCCACCATTTCCTCTGTTTGAAAGGCGGCATTAATCGCCTGACTTTTATTGATGTATTTTTTTTTTTTTTTTCATCAAAGCTTTCATCTCACGGAGGAGAAAATCTAACTCGCGGAAAATAATGCAAATGTGCTTATGTGTGGGTGCACAGGATCCAACATGTAAATGATTCAGCTAGTCTTGATAATTTTTGCAAGTTTGGTAATTTGAAGCTGCTGGTGTAAGGAAAATGTGAGTTTTCCCACCCCTTGTATTATTTAATAATGCCTCAATATGTTTTATGAGGCTGGCTAGATTAGTCAGAGCTATTAATATCATAAACCGTTGTCTCCTCAGCTGATGTCGGACCAGCTAGTGATGCTTCTGGAGCTTCTGTTGGAGGAATCGGAGTTAAACGTGGCATCACTTCGTGCTCTGCAGAGAACCTACAGTCTGCAGAATCAGGACGCTGAGGTAAGACCACACACTCGCTTATTCACTCATACAAACGCAGACACATGTTCAGACAAGTGAGCATACACCCAACATTTACAATCCCCTCTGATAATAAAAGTAGCTTTCCTCTCCGTGCACATCTTAAAGCACGGCACTTAGTAATGTGTTGTAAATTCTGTTGTAAGAGCTCTCTTCTTTACAGCAGCCATTACTGACTAAATCCCACAAGTATTTGCTTCATTTTTTAATGTTGAACAAAGTTCCTTAATGGTACTGTTAACAGTGTTTGCCTGTGTGTGTGTGTGTGTGTGTGTGTGCATACTTTTCACTGTTTGTACTCTCTGGCTATGTGTGTATGTATGTGTGTGCGGATGATCAAGTGCTTCCTCTCAGTACAGGAGCGCTGTGAAAACACAGCTGTGCCCGAGCCTGTAAACTGTCCACGCTGACTTCCATCATTAACACATGGCCTCTCTTGAAAAGAAAAATTTGATACATATTTAGGTTTTTTTACGAGTTATTATTAGTTATATGAGCTGTTTTGTTGGGGCGGTAATGTATATAATGGAGCTCAGATGTTCTGTTATATAGAGGCTGCTCAATTGTGGTGCGTTTCCGCTCATTTACTTGCTGGAATCTGAAATCATAAAGGCGTGATTTTCCCTAGCAGGTCCACGTAGCAAGTAGTGTGTTGGAAGCTGGAAACATTCCTTAGGGATTTTGGTCCATATTGACATGATAGCATCACACAGTTGCTGCAGATTTGTTGGCTGCAAATCCATGATGTGAAACCGCATCCCAAAGGTGCTCTATAGGATTGAGATCTGGTGACTGTGTTGGTCATTTGAGTGCAGTGAACTGATTATCTTGTTCAAGAAACCAGTTTGAGATGAGCTGAAGTTTGTGAAATGGTGAATTATCCTGCTGGATACACTGTCTTCACGAAAGAATGGACATGATCAGCAACAGTACTCAGGTAGAATGTGGAATTTAAGCAATGCTCAGCTGGTACTAAGGGGACTGAAGGGTGCCAAGAAAATCACCCACAACATTACACCACCAGCATCAGCCTGAATTATTGATACAAGGCAGGATGGAATCATACTTTCATGTTGTTTATACCAAATTCTGGCCTTACTTTTCCAAATGTTGCAGAAGAATTCGAGTCATTGTTTTATTTTTTAAGCTTCTGTTGTCCAGACATGAGTGGCACCAGTTGTAGTCTTCTGCTGCTGTAGCACATCTGCTTCAAGGTTTGATGTGTTGTGGCATGCTATTTTGCATACCTTGATTGTAACGAGTGTTTATTTGAGTTACTGTTGTCTTCCTGGGCATTCTCCTCGGACCTTTGGCATCAACAAGGCATTATTGTCCATATTTTCAGTTTTTCAACCCTGGAGATGGTTATGTGGGAAAATCCCAGTAGAATATATTTCACTCACTAATCTAGCCAGCCTCAAACATTTCTGAAATATACCGTGTTCAAAGTCCCTTAAATCACTTTTCTTCCCCATTCTAATGCTTGGTTTGATTTTCAGCAGGTTATGTTGACCATGTCTACTCAGTCAATATGACCTGTTGGCCTACACCCCAATATTTCCAAGATAAAGCTGGAAATAAATGGAAAAGGATTTGTGAAATTTGGATGAAAACTTAAAAGCTCCATCTGAGACCCATTAAACTCATCTTTATTTAGTAGGTTGCAGAGGTAATGTGAGGATTTGAATGTGGTTGTAAATGGAGCATTGCTCAGTCTACATTCTTCAGCTGCAAGTAGGTGGAGGGCGCGGCAACATCTGCTGCACAAATAAAAAAAAAAGTCAAAAACTTCTGTTAAGAGTGTGATTGCTTAAAAGAAAGGTAGTCTTTGGTTCCTTTCTTGACCTTTCTGATTTTCAATTTAAACTTTAGCAAGTGATCTTAACCTACATGCCTAAATACATTGTAGTTGCTGCCATGTGATTAGGCAGTTAGATATTTGTATTGATGAACATGTGAATAGGTGTACCTAGATGCATCCAATCAGAATTCTCAACTGGCACTAACCCCCAAGTCAGGCTTCCAACTCGGAAAGTCGGAGCAGCCCCGCCACCCTCACTTATTCATCCAAGATGATGGCAGTACATGTAAACATTAGTAAAACTGTAAAAACTCTAGACTTCTACTGATATATATTTGTGACTGGCAAAGCTGACTAAGCCATATGCAGGGCTAGGCTCGATTGTGCTGTGTTGCTAGTGATAAGTAGCTGTACCTTGCTACCAAACAAATCCTGTTTTTCATTAGTTTTCTGATGTTCCTTTGGAACACATTCAACTCGGGAGTGACTTCACTTCCAGCTCCGACATCCGACTTCCGAGGCAAATGGAACGCAGTAAAAATGGGTGTATTTCAGTAACTCGTCTGTAGTTCATTGTCTTATTTTCACTTCTAGTAATCCACCTCGTGGTCTCAGTCTGAGGTCACTGTGTGTTTGGCCTTGAGTCCAGCTTTTTACACGTAGACCTCTTTAGTCAGACTTCCTGGCAGATGAAAGTAGATTCCCATCTGCAATTTCCAGGAAAAAAAAACTTTAAGTGTTTGCTAAAAATACGCAGGGCCATTACGCACATAGTCATGCATGGAAAAACACTCACCTACATACACACACACTCACTCACACAAGCATACCTGCACACACCTGTCTGAAGGCAATGGGCCAGTCCTAATGTCAGTAATCTCATTCAGAAGAGGTTAATCACCTACGTCTCTCCATATAAACGTGCCCATTTATTCTCTCTGTCCAGAGGTCTTTTTTCCCCCCTTACTTTTTCTGTGTCCTCTTCTCATGCAGCTTTGCATTGTCTGCTGCCACTTTCATCGCAGAGGATTGATGATTGATCTGTTTAAAATAAATACAGGACTGAGTGCAGTCGAGCCCTCTGCAGCTCTTCAGTGTTTACCTGATAGAGAAAGAGCTTTTCAGAGTGAATGAATATTGGGTGATATGAATAGCTGTTATGACTTCTAAAAAGGCCGTTAGTAATGCCGTGACTCTGAATGCATTGTGAAACAACTGATTGATCACTTGAAGATAGACATGTATTATCAGCCCTTAGCAGCCTATAGTAAACCCCCAGCTGTTCCTCTTATATAGCAGCATGACACTACATGTTATATATGTAACACAGAGGGCGGTCCTACAAAGTTTCACACAGTCAAAGTGGAGTGAAGTTTACATGAGATGCTGCACAAAGCAACAGAAGACTAAAAGGTCTGGACTAAAGGTGCTTTCAAGACTGGCGTGCAAACTTGAGTTTCCGTGTGTGTGTGATTTGCGTAAGCATGTACACAATAGTGAAAGGAAATACGTGGCTGACCACTGGTGTGCGTGCTGTCGGAATGCTTTGTCTATGGCGTCAGTGACCATGAATATGTGTGCGAGTGTGTCTGTGAGCTGGGGCATGTGTTTGCATGTATGAGACCAAGTGCGTGACTTTGGCTCTCTTCCTTTCATATGAGCCTCATGTGATGTGAGATGCTGTGTGCAGTGATGGGAATTGAGAACCGGTCTCAGATTGTCCAAACCATTTGACAGTTGCCGCTAAGCTTATAAATTCCCTTGTTGTGTATTGTTAGACTTATTGGTGCAGAGCTTTTGCACACCTGAGTCACATGCAAACCTTAAAAAACACAGTTTCAACACTCCGTACAGACTTGGAGATAATACAACAGTGAGGCTGAAAATCTGCACAAGCTTACTGTGTTCCCACACAGGAAATTGATAAGGAATGGTTCAAGTGCTCTGATGAAGAATGGTATCAGTCTTAATGAGATCGATCCTTACCTGTGTGATGCTACATGAGCGCATGAACATGCAATTCAATTGCGCCACAGTGCACATGCACATATGGAGCATTATCTGAGACTATAACTGGCCTTATTGTGCAAGCGTGATGCTAGGATTAGGTTTACTGCAGTCACTGGAGACTTCACCAAACCACATCAAGAACTGGGAACATGCGGAGCCGAGGAGAAGAGACAACAGAACAAGGCAAAAGAGTTATTACCAAGGGTCATCTAAAAAGAAGTAAATCTCAAGTTTATTTGTGTGCTTTAATCCAAAGGACTTCAAAGGACTTCACTGGCTCATATTAGACTGGAAACAAAAAACAGCTCCTCAAATGGGCAAAAAACCCCCACCCCAGTTTCAAAAATAAAAACCTAGGGGAGGGAAATTCCTTGTAGACTTAATAGATGCCACTGGGCAAACAACATAAATAAAGCGTAATGGTTAAAGTAGTATAAAAAAAATGATAAAAAGGCAAAAATTTACAAAGAAAAGAGATAAATGGATAGTTCATTAAGTTTTTATTTTGTCGTTGGAAAACCAGATCCCACTCACATACACAGTTACACTAGCTTTACCAAAAGGTCTCCTAATAGCAGCTCTAAGGCTCTCTTGTATACATTTGTCTCATCCCCTTGCTTCATTTTTATGGAACTGGTATAAAATTTGGGAAAATCCTTTGTGAAGAAAGAGAATATTTCCCAAAATGCTGGTATGCAGTATGAGCATTCGCATCTTTGCTCCATGCGTGTTTTTGTGTGAGACGTGAAAGTTTGTTCATCGTGTTAAGAGCGCACACACAGACGCTGTTCCTCGGTTGTGAGGAGGATTTGGGGGGGGAGAGGGGAGGTTTGCAGTAATAAATGAAGGAATGTCACTGTGTAATTGCATGTGCTGTCAGAGAGAGGGGCCCAGCGAGAGGAAACGGGAGGGGAAGAAAAAAAAAGGAGGGTAAGGAGAGGTGCACCAGGCAGCTGCTCTGCCCCCGGGCTCTCCCCAGGAATGTAACCCAGCACGGGGAACAGCTGCCGGGGCTACGCAGGCCAGAAGGGCAGGGCTGGCACCAGAGGCTACGCATGCTGTACACGCTCATGCACGCACACCCACCAATGCAGACGCACATGGACGTTCCAGTGCGGGGTAGAAGAGCATTACTCTTAATTTGCTTTCTGCTCTGGGATTCTCACTGCCTTCCAGAATAAAGCTGAAAATAAATGGAAAAGGATTTTAAAAATCTGGATGAAAGAGCAACTTCAAAGCCCCATCTGAGACCTGTTTAACTCGTCTTTATTTAGTCTGTTGCAGAGGTAATGTGAGGATTTGAATGTGGTTGTAAATAGAGCATTGCTCCGACTCATTCTTAAGCTGTACAAGTAGGTGGAGGCCAGGGCCACATTTGCACAAGCAAAGCAAAAACTCCTATTAAGAGTGTGACTGCTTAAAAAAAAGGTAGAGTCTATTGGTTCTTTTCTAGAATACACTATCTCAAAATGAATATCTGTACTGCTCCTTTAGAAATGCCCAAAGCCTGAGGTGTTGAAATAGAATCAATCTCCAGAAATCCCACGCTTGGTCACTGTACTGCCCAAAGGACCAGTTTATCATCCTGAGTGTGCTGAGATAGTTATGGAGAAGACTGAAACACCCACAAAAAAATCAGCCAGGGGAAACTGTCAGGCTTTAAAGTAGCGACAGTTCTTTAAAACATTTTTCATCCACATTTCCTTTTTCAAATCGCTCTTCTGTCTCTTTTATCATCTGTGTCTGCCTGTATATCCATACACGCACTTGCTGCAGATCCATGCACGGTCGCACATGTTCACGTGCACGCTCGGAGCAGATGATGAAGGATGATGGCTGAGGCAGGGACAGAGCCAGTCTCTGATCTCTCCTGTAACCGCGGCAACAGAGCTCCTATTGATCCTCTGGAAGAAAGGCCAAGCGTTAGCTTCCATGCGCACACAAGTGCACACATGCACGCGTTCAGTAGAAATACACCTCGACACACACGCACATGTGGAATTAAATCAAACTTTTTAATTTTTACTTGAACTTTAGACTGTTTCGGAAAGAAAATCATCTCAGTCTTCTTAAATATTAAATATATTAAACCTCCGATTGTGGATGACTCAGTCCACAGGCTCCCAGCTTGAGCTGTTTTGGTTAATCGCATGTTTGAATTCACTGGCTACAAGCAGGAAAATATATCTGTCAAAGTGGCGAATGCAAAAAAAAACCACCAAACTACAATAAGATGTGTTTAAGAGTCAGTTGTTCCTCAAAATCATTACTGTGTACAATCTTCTGTCTTGGTTTGCAGGTCCGACATCGCTGGTGTGAACTTGTGGTCAAACACGCGTACGCTCAGGCTTACGGAGATGTGGAGCACTTTCTGATTCATGACCAAGTAAATACGCACAGCTGTGAAGCCTTTATCTGATTCAACCTGAGAAAAATTAAACTAAATAAAAAAGTTTTTTGTGTACGTGTGCTCCAGGCCATGGGTGTGTATCTGTACGGGGAGCTGATGGTTCAGGAGGACCCTGAGCAGCAGGCTCTGGCGCGTCACTGCCTCTCACTAGTCCAGGGAGAGATGGACCAATCGGCACGCAGAGTGGTGGAGGAGATGGTCCTATAACAGCAGAGGTGATGTCTTATTTTCAGTTCTTCATTCCAAATGCTGTCAAACATATTGGCCTTTATTTTTATGAATGCTGTTGTTCTGAGATAAAGTATGTAATAAATTTAACCTGACTGAAAACTTTCCGACAGCATAATTAGTTTTCCTTTTTCATCTTCTTTTTTTGCTCTCGTTATTGCATAATTGGTTTCTCCTCAACTCAGAGGAATTCTGGTTTAATCGTAATTTTAGTGGCTTTCACTGGCACAGAACGGTGGGAATTCTCCAAACAAGCCAAATAAGAAATATAAACTACATTTGCTTAGGTTTATAAAATAAGATTACAAGTTACCCGCTCAGGGATTTGGTGGCTTTTTATTTGGAGCTCAGACTGCAACAGGATGCTTTAATAGCTCGGTGAGTTGCTTGAACCATACACGGGAAAAAGAACCAGTAATCAATACTTTGTTATCTTTTGAAGTTTTTAAATATTTCTCGGCTACAAAGCCACTATCTTTATCTCATAGTTGACCTTCTAGCCTGAAATGGGGTCTGTAAAAGAAAGCTTTGTATTGAATTGATCCTGATTCCATCTACCCCAGCGGACAGTCCGCACTTGAGTCACTTGGCTACTTTTACTGCACATTCCTTCCTGAGCTTATTGAGTGTGTATGCACATGTGTGTTTGTACACTTAGAATGGGGCCTTTTCCGTGATTTCACAGCAGCGCCGTCAGGATGTGTTTGTCAGAGAAGGAATTTGGGAATGTGTTCCTCAAACAAATGAGGGGGAAGACAGAAAAAAAGAGAGAGAGGGGGAACGGGTCAGTGAGCATTTTCTGACGGGCTCAGGATGGTCTCTACTCGATGTGGAGGCATTTTCATACTGTTGACCCTGAAATTCCTCCTGCGTGTACGTGTGTGTGTGTATGCAGAACCACAACTGTCAACCAATGGGCTTTTGGATGACTCCGTACAGTGAGGGGTGCATTGGTCTGACTCTAAATGAAGGAGAGAGGAAAAAATGGTTTAGTGAGAGAAAGAAGGAAGAGAAGGAGCAGAAGAGAGGACAGGGCTCTTTGAAGCTGCTGATCTTTTCATAACAGTCCTGTTATTACTGACATTAATAATGAATAATGAGACGAGGCAATTAAGTGGATCTAGGGTTGACAGTTGAAGTAAAGCAACCCAACTATTCTTCAAAATATTATTAGAGTGCTGTAGTATGTTATGAACAGTGTTATAAAATCTTATTAACTTTCAAGCGAAATACCCTGAGATTATAGCTTTACTTTTAAAAGTGCAAATAACTGAACTGAATTGAAGTTATGGCCACAAGGACACAAGATATTATTTTGCTACTGTTTTTAAAAGGCATGAAAAGCTGGATCGTGAAAAAGTAATTCTTAGTGAAAATTTGTTCAATTTTTACTCAAAATAGCAGTTTATCTGTTTTAGCGAACTTGTCAGTGTTGTCAGGCTACAGCTAATACTAGATGTTTTCTTAAAAATCGTATGGTCTGTGGTTGCTCCCATAGCTTGGTTGGCAAAGAACGAGACCCGTGTGTTGAAGCCAAGTCTTTACTCCTCGAGTCTAGACTAGCGATCCTTTTTCTCCATGGCATTTCCTCTCCAGCAAAGACATCGGAAGCCAGTCAGAAAACAGTTGATTTACTGGTCGATCTACGCCCTTAGCTTCACCTGGTCATGAACTGTGTGGGTAGTGACTGCAAGAATGAGATTGTGGATACAAGCGGTGGAAGTAAGCTTTCTCAGAAGGGTGCCTGTGTCCTCCCTAGGAAATAAGGTGAGGAGCTCAGTCCTTGGGGAGGGACTCCAAATTGAAGGAGCATCTAATTAGGTTGCCTCTTGGGTGAGGTGCTCTGTCCTACCTGGAAAGAACCCCAGGGTAGACCCAGGACATGCTGAAGAGAGTATATCTCCTGCCTAGCTTGGGAATGCCTCGGTGTTCCCCTAGGACCGACCCCAGATGAGCAGCAGAAAGTGGAGGGAAGCAATAAGCAAATTTAAAAAAAAAAATTAAATATAAATTAAATGGTTTGTTAAAAGCTTAAAAATCTCAACAATCTTCTAATTAGTGGGATTGCAATCCAATGGATTGAGAGAGATCCATTATAATTTTGGAGAAAAGTATAAACAAAGTGACCCATTTTAATACAGAAACAATAACCCCCCCCCCCCCCCCACACACACACACACACCTCGAGGGCCACTCACAGTTTTTACACCAAGTTGATGAGTTATGGTTTTGACTTCATAAGCTGTTTCTCTGGAGGTGGCCCTGAGGGAAGTTTTACACAACTGCTGCTTAACTGACACAGGTGTCAACAGGTGCTGATAGCTGACGAGCTAGGATCTATTTGGATTTCATCATCTGATTGGAAGATTTGAATCTCCTCTTGCTCTCATTCTGATTGGAGGACACTTCTGATAGTTTTTCTTTGCAAAAACTTCTCAGTCTGTGTCTCAGCCAAGCGACTGAATCTGATTATGGAGCCAATGTGATTATAGAGCCCTGCTTGGGATTGCACACATTTTCACCATATTTAAATAGTTTCATCCACAAAGACCTTACACTGACTGACAGGAAGCAGTAAGAAGACAGATATGCTCTAAAATGTGTGGAATTTTCAAAATAAAAGCCTTCAATTAGCAGTAGCAAGTCCATCCATCCACTTATCAAATTCAGGGTTAAAATAAAATCTCCCAGTTATGTTTTTTTATTTATGTATTTATTTTATTTTATTGAGATTTCTAATCCATGTGTTTCAAAATAAAAACCCAAAACTCGAGTGTTCAAGTATGAAGCTGCTGATTTTTGGTGGCTTTTTATTTGTTCAGATTTGACATTTACTTTTAAGGCAAAATACAAACATTGCTAAACCCAGTCACATTTCTTTATGCCCCACCCTTTCATTCACACACATCAGGTAGCTTTGTTGCTACACTAAGTGTAAGGTCAGGGGGAAGCGTCAGCAACCTCGGTCAACACAGGATGCGTCACGAGGTGCTGCTAAACAGTTGTCCACATCATCCTGAGTGACTTACAGCACTAAATCCTATTTTAAGCCATGACCGAGACGGGCTTTTATCTTCACACACGCACACACTCTGAGAAAGCTTTATGCATTTGCACCGGATGTGAAAGGCTTTCTCGACAAGTGCTTGGCATCTGGCTCAGTCCTGATAAATCTGTCTAACACACGCATACAACACGCACACGTCCAGCGCCTATCCGTCTGTACCCACCGATCTGTTTCGTCATCATTCAATCCCTCACGACACTCTGTGGGTTATTACTACAAGTGAGGAAGAAAAGAAACAATAGAAGAAGAAAACAAGCAGTTAGAGACAAATTTTCTAACTTTTATTGTTCCTTCCCATTGGACTGACCCAAACAAGCCTCCATAAACATCAGCGGATCACGCCGGTCAACTGAGCTAAGGTCCAGATCTCTAACCAATTAAAATGATGGATGAACAGACCTCCCCGCTGCGTTTTCATATCGCACTGTAGGGAGACAGATTTATGTTTTACTGCTCAGTTTGTGTTCCAGCGTCATCCTTTCTTAAGTAGAACAGTTCCTCCCTGTACCCTTTTACACCCTCGCGCAGACCACAGTACAGTGGGATTAGGCTGAGGCGGGCTGAGAGGGTTTTAACTGAAAACAACATGTCTGTCAAGGCTCACTCCCTGCTCTGTGTTCCTAAACCCAAAAAGCACAACCCTTTAAAAGAGAAGGGTGGTCTCTCCCTGTCTTTTTTTCAAGTTCTTTTCCCCCTCCCTGCTCACTCCCTCATTCTTTTCTTCCCCCTCCGGTACATGCCTCTGGAATCCCTCTTGATCCGCTTAATGAGGGGCATATCGCCGGGTTAGCCGAGCGTGGCGAATGGGAGACGAGGAGAGGGGTGACCAAGGAAATAGTACGAGAGAGAGAGAGCAAGGTTCTACAGGTCTGAAAGAGACAAACAAGCTGAAATCATATATATATATATATATATATATATATATATATATATATATATATATATATATATTTATAGTCTGAAGGCAGTTATAGGTTCACATTGGACTGGATCTGGACTTGAGGATGTAACTAGAGAAAATAAGAGTGAAGCTCTTGTTCTTTCATGTCTGGGCTGTGAGGGTTCCTGGCGTGCTGATTTGTGACTTATGATAAAATCACATTGCCAGGGATTACCACACAGCCTTGACCCAGTCGGCTGCTATGGCAACCACAGCCCCTCCTATACACATACATAAACACACTCGTCCTCCAGAAACTTGTAGGGGGGGGGGGGGAAACAAAAAAACAAACAAAAGAAGACTTGATTATCTGAGTGTGTGATTGTGTTTGAGGAGCTGGTGATTTGGAGGAGAAGAAGGGAAAAAAAGGGGGAAAGTGTGATGAAGGAGCTCATCACTGCGGCTGTTTTGTAAGAGCGCGTACACGTCGGACAGGTTTTTGTATCCTCTCTCCAGCCAGACACAGAGCTTAGCTGATTGGTGAACAGTGATTGATTCCCTCTTTGTTCACAGTGGCTAAGTTCTGCACCTGAGGAGAGCATGACCCAGACAGGGAGACAAAGAGGAGACGACAAATGGGTGTGGGAGGAAGAGAGAAGAAAAATGTGCCACAAAGTTTTTACAGTGGCGGTTACGTGAGTGTGTGGACAGTTGGGCCTAATTTTCCTACTTCAATTATCAAATGTGTGTTTATACAACACTCCCTTCCCCTTCTCTGTTTTAAGCCGTTTTCCCGCTCATTGCTCGATTGTTCTTCATCTTTTTACACCTTATTTTTTATTATTTTAATTTGTTTAAAATCTCATTTCACTTTTCTTTTTCCCCTTATCTCACTGCTTTTGCTCTCAATAGCTCTCCTCTTGCATGTCTGGAAAAACTTTCCACTGAGACGACCTCGCTCAGAAGAATTAAACACGCAAGCACCCCCTTCGCAAATTCAAAACACTGCGCAGGATTACTAATGAGCGCCACGTTTCGCTCTCCTGCTTTGCCTGTTGTTCTTTCTCCTCCTTTCATCTTTCCCTCCCTGCTCCGTACTTCCACCCCTCTGCTTCTATCTCCTTTTAGTTGCGTAGTAGAAGAGATAATCCTGCAGATGATGCCAGTTGCACGCTTTATAGTTCTAGAGAAGGTGAGAGTATCTCAGGAGAGAAAGTGTACTTGAGGTACTAATGAGGTCTGGGGAGACCCAAACTCTGCTTAATGGTGCTGACAGATATTTCATCAGTCCTTAAGCAACGGCTACCATCATCAGGCTCATCACCATCGATGCAGCGTTAACTACACCCTCAGCATATTCGAGTACTATATAATACAAGGTAATGATATGATTGAAATCAAGACTTTGGACTCAAAAAAGTGGCACAGAATTGATGGATGAAATGAACAGATGTAAAATAAACTATTAATAGGCCATTGTGAGACACTGACTTAATACTTCCTGCAGGCTATAGGTGAAAAAAAAATGAATTTAAGCCTTTCTAATAACCCTCAGAGCCTTTTTTAAAAGTCTCCACTCAAGGTGTGACGATCAGGTGACCATAAAACTTTAGACATTTGATACATTTGAAGACTTGCTTTCACCTGAAGCACGGTCTCATGTTTCAAGTTTTCCCGTGTGAACATACTGCATAGAAACCTGTTTGGAATTAGCGTGTAACATGGGTTTTAGATTTGGCGTCTTGCTTTGTAAACATTTTTTTGTAAACATTCTGCGAATTGCGTTGCCCAAACTCAAAAGCGGGGCTTGATACCGCTCTCATAACTGCCTGCTTGATAGGAAGCCAGCAGCCAAAGCTGAACTCAGCACAGGCCTGAAAAGGGAGCGTGAGGATAGGCTGCGAAATCCTCTAAAGCTGAGTCATTCATTTTGTTTATTTACTCTGCTATAAACTGACTTTTCGGTTTTACAGGGGATTATATGAGAGAGACGGTTTCTTGGTTAGGTGCAGTTGCTTCCTGGAGTCTCCGTCGGCCGCTGAGCACCCGCAGTGACACCCTGCTGATATGCCGCCGGCGTCGTTCTCATTCTTTATATTAGGCATAAGTTAACCATGCTGCTGGCTGTGGCTTCATATCGAGTGGCATCAGTGTGAAGTCAAATAACTGTTCATTTAACTTATCAGTCATGTTGGGGTAAAGCTGGGTAACTTCTTTTAAAAAGGTTGACAGGGCCATCATAAAATCCCTTTTTCAAAAATGATCCTTTAAGAAGTTTAAGTGCCTCAGGTTTAAAACCTAAAATCACGTTGGCAGCCAAAAGTGCTGTCTGGGCATCCCAGGCTGATATGTATTGATTTTTGATCTAATCTCAGCCCGAGGAAGCCGAGATACAGAGACCCATAAAGCAGACCGATTCTCACACATTTGCACGCTGTGGAGAGAAAACAAGACCGAGGCCTCAAAGATGGAAACGCTGATAGTGATTTCAAGGTCTTTCCAATATTTTAGGTCTCCCCTTCTCTGTATTGAGTTCCTCCAGTAGATTTAATGTGGCGATATACACGTCTTATTGTTTTGTCTGAGATGGGAGAAACAAAAAAGCTGTGATCCTGCGAAACCCCCACTGATAACACGAAAAACAGGAATTCTCAGCTAGGTTACACACGCTTTGTTTCAAGCATCATGGAGAGTGCTGAGAGAAGGTTTTCTTTCCAAGTTCCTTAGACTGAGAGAAGGTTCCTGAATTAGTCAAGATAAGCTTTAATACAAAAACAATGCACGCACGCTATGAAGCTTATCATGGACGACTGTATTTTCCTTTGCAACTTCTTCCAACAGAATGATCAGTAAAACTCAGTCCTACTTCACATAACACAAAAAATAGTTATTTTGAACGGGTTATACAACAATATGTGAACAAAACGCATCTCAGAAAAATGAATTCCACAAAATGAAGTGCACCCATCAGCTGTGCAGCTGGGCTATGTGCAGAGAGTGAATCTGACTTTATAGTTTAACTTGCAGTATAACCTCTGATCAGATGTGGGTGTAGTGTGTGCCAGAGTCCACTTTTTATCCAGCTAATTGTAATGCAAATCTATACTATTCTGGACCAACGGCTCCCTGATCAAAACAGTGACAGATGGTTGAAAATGTATTTTAAAACCGGTCAGTCTTTTTGGAATAGAAGCCGTGAGGAGGCATTACAGCGCTCTATATTAACAACGAGAAAATGGCGGCTAAACGAGGATAGATGTGTGAATTAGAAATGAGGGCCATGTGGAGCCTGCCATTTTTAGACCTATATTTAGGGCCTGTTAAAAGAATAATGACCATCAAAGGCCTGTAAAAGAGAGGAATTGCCATCAGAGCCCGTATCCAAAAGGTGATTTATTACACTCTAATGGGAAGGAAATGGTCCTCTGCACATCAAAGGACAAAGCAACATTGTATAAAGAGACCGAAAATAAACTTATTCGCCCCACAACGCCCACATTTTCTTCTCCTCATGCATGTGAAACTCGACTGATCGGCTGTTGAACATCGAGTGTATTTCAGGGAGTTGAAGCATTGAATTCCATTTCAAAGGATAAGCAGTTTGAACCAAGTACAGATGCTCATCGCAAGCAGGGAGTGGAATGTGGATTTGATGGGTTTAAAATGTCTATTTTTATGATCAGACTCTCAAAGTACCCTTGTAGTTTTTTTTTTTTTAATGTCAAAAATGTACACTTAATTTGTGCCAGCTCCCACCATCTATCAGTGGCCTCGCTGACACTTGTTAAGTTTCAACCATGCGAGCCGCAACGTTCAACAGCTGGGGAAATCCAACAGTGTCAGCTGTACGGTTTTTCTCGTGGGTTTAGCAAAGTGGGTGGAACGCTGCTCGACATGCTACCTGAGTTGGAATTGCTTTTTGCCTCATTACAAAGGGAAAAAACAATGCTCGTAGCCAGCACTTGATGAGAGATGGAGTGAGAACGAGAGATCTGGGCTTGGATTTCTGTGCCTACTGAGCTGATAATCAGTCCTACAGAATCACTGGCTCAGTTCAGCAGGAACAGGAATCCAGTCCACTCACCACCAGAGCAGAACCAAACGGACGTCACATGAAAGATATGAGTTATGGAACAGTTTTTCTGGGTTTAGAAATACGATCGATCCATGGCGGGATGGCAGCTTCCACACAGCAGGGGTGCTGGAGTCAGATGAAATGCACTATATTTTTTTAAGAGAATACTCTACATCGTTTTATTAACAGGTGAAGAAATATTTGGGAGCAAATGTATTTAAAAAAACATCTGTGTGATAGGCCTGGGACTTCTTGGTAAACCTGGCTGCAGAAAGATATTGGTTAACACTTTAAATGTACTGTTGTCATTGTTTTTGTTGAATATTTTGGATTTTGAACTTGGTGACATTGAGAGCAAACGGAAAAATGTCTTTTTAGGATATAAAAATGTGTTTTATTTAATTCTGAAATATTTTCTACTTGTATGTCCTGCATCTTAGCCAATGACACCTGCGTTGGATTCCTTAGACCAGACTAAAACCTGCATTGTGTGTTTGTCTTCACAGCACATAGATAACCCGTTAGAGCATTGTAAGCATCTACCAAATGTTCTGTAAGGCTCCTGTGTGAACATATTCTTCATTTTCTTCCAGGTTGCTGACTACAGACAGGAAAGACAGGAGTTTGGCACAGCAGCCGCACAAGAGTCCAGCACTCACCTGCTCGTTTGCCTGGATGCTGCAGAATAGCTCAGCAGTGTGAAAACCAGAGGGTTGTATTTATGCTCTGCAACTAAGGCCAACTGGCAAAGTTTGGAGCACAGCAGTTCTGTTCATTCAAGTCTAAGAAATAGCTGGTATGTGCTAGATATGTGCACAATTAGTCAGCCGGAGGCTTGAATGCTGGTATACTTGCTGGTCAGCTGAAGTAATTATTCATATTTTATTAACCCTCTGAGGACTGAGTCATCAAAGGTGTTAATCCCGATCCCCTCATATGAAAAAAGAAACAGATATTTGTGTAAAATAAGACATAATGTGTGATGGGTCTGTATAGAGTCTCTATTGTCTTTATTCCATGATTGCCAAGGCAGCCACTTTGTTAGGTTCACCCATTCAACTGCTTCTAAATGCAGATTTCTGATCAGCCAATCATATGACAGCAACTCAATGCATTTATGCATCTTTGGAAGTGGCGTGCTTTTTATAACTAATTGCAACTTGGATCTCAGAGGGTTAATGTACAATGCCAGTGACTGGAAATTGTTAACCAGTAAAATGGAAAGTTCTGCACATTTTAATATATTTGGTTAATGAATAAATTGATTAACAGCTTCAGATGACTCAGTTACACACAAAATATTTGTACGGACAACGAGTAACCTCATCCGTCAAATTTGGCTCAATTTTTGACTGTTTGCTGATTTCCCACCAGTCAGTTAATCCAATTTCATTCTCCTATTTAAATGTAGGAAAAGAAGTGAATTGAAAAGGGGAAAAGTGAATTGTAACCCATAACTATACAATCTGTTCATTATGAGATGTTGTATTGTTGGTGTGGAAAGAGAAAATAGAAAAGAAATAATGTAATTATGTAAAAAACAAAACAAAACATATTTCAAGGAAAAGTCACTGCATGTTCATCCAAGCTGAGCTGCTGTTAGTGTCTGTTTGTGTAGGTGTGTGTGTAAGTGTGAGTCTGTTTAGTCTAAAGTCACGATTCGGTTCTTTGGAGTTTAGACTGGAAATTCTTTGAGGTGAATAATGTTTTTTGAGTTTTTTCGGGTTTTTTTCTGTATTGAAACAGGCAACTCTCAGGGCATTTCTACATGTGCTGCTCTGCAGATACTAACGGCAAACCTGTTTGTGTATAATTGATTTTTTGTATTTGCTGTTTATGTTAAAATAAAATGTTTTGTTAAAAATCCGTGTACAGCTTTTGTTTTAGAGACAAAACAGAGAAAAGCTGAAGATTAGTCAGGCACTCGTGGATGTTACACTGATTTTATATGTAAATTACACATCCGAGACACTTATTACAGCCGGGCAGACTCCATACCACCTGGAGGAGAAATGTTGCGGCAGAGCTACAGGACATGGGCTACACCTGGAGGGAAGCTCAGCGTGGAGGGAACTTGATGTGGCCTTATGTCCCACTATGACATGCAGAGGATAAGAAGGCGAGGAGACTTATAATAAGGTGTTTCATAACAAGTGCATTTAATTGATTAATATGAGGATGTATATCTTTTGTTTCACAAATCCAGAGCATAAAAATAACAAAAAACAGCGCAGCACTAATGTTCTGCTAATACTTAATGGTTCAATGACATTTTTAAGCACACAAATTCCAGAAATCACTCTAATTTTTCATTTGAATGATGCATCATACAACAAAAACTATTTCCTGAATAATAAAAGAAGCCAAAAATTAATTCTTCTACAAACTATACATGCATAGTTTGCATAAATACATGCACATGCATATGTATTTGTTTACATTCTGTCCAACTCCAGCAGCAGTCAGCTAGTAGTAACAGTAAGTGTAATCTAAAAGCACCGTTTGCTTCCAGTTTTAAATCAAATGTGACCTAGACCTTGAGCTTTACAAACAATAAAGCTATTTACATACAGTACAAGTACATACAGAAATATCTGCATGAGTGACATTAATCATTTACATTTATCATACACTCAGCACTGTTGGAGCATGTTTTTCAAGCCAGAAACAGTAATTACACGTCGATAACTGGCATTTGGCTTTCCTCCCCACAAACCTACGTCTTACAGTCGGCATGTGTAGCATGAAGGATTTATATTGTGAGGCAATTATGAGAGTGGGAGGACTCTGACACGTCGTACGAGCTGCTGCTGCTATGCAGCGTGATCTGTCACGCAGAGTGTCCTTGTGGGCCTCGGCAGTTGTGTTCTGTGTGCGTATGTCTAATTGTGACCTGGCTCCGTTGTTTTGACACAGTCCTGTCACCGCTCCACGGTATATCAACAAGAGAGCATGGCTATTTGTTATTCTGCAAATGAGCTAAAAGCCCAGGGATGAGCTCACAGTTGCGTGGTTTTGTACAATTTTGTATGTAATTGTGCGTGTGTGCCTATTGCTCACTCTGAATGCATTTGCGTTATCGTCTTTTGAAGTTCCTTGATCCTTAGATGAACTGTGTCTCTTGATAAACAGCATCCTTCGTTTAGTCTGAGCTCCAGTGAGCTGAGAACACATGCTGCTTCATCAAGCAGACCAGACTGATCCACCACCTGGACTGACACACACACACACACACACACACACACACACACACAAAAACCGTTATTGCCGTGACTGGGCCAAAAATCATCACCAGAAAAACCAAATCTCGTCTCATGGGCATAATCATAAAGAAACCTGACTTCACGTTTATAATATGACACCAGATAATTCTTAATATTGGAACGTGTAGAAAAATCTTGTGTTTCCCACATTCACACGTAAGTTAAAGTACATGTTACATCATTAGATTTGATGCATATGAGACACATAAAAAATGAAATACTAAAATAACTTTTTAGTTAAGCAAAGAAATGATAACGTACAAGTACTTCAAAATAAAGCCTCACGTCATGCTTGCTTATTTTAATCATGACAACAGCTACAGCAACCACTGCCATTTATACATTTTGACTTTGTTATAAGTTTTATTTTATATACAAGGTATAATATAAAAAATAGAAATACAATCATGTCAGTTTATTTTATCTTCAATTAGCAAACCTAATTTTTAATATTCTTCCTTTACATGGACAGTGTTGCTGCCTAAGATGTTTTGGGGTTTAGATACCAAAATATGGAAAAATGTATATTATATGAATGCACTGAAAGATTATTCAAACTAAACAGCTTTTCACCTCATGGTTTTGAATACATTTCAAATACACACAGAAATGTGCATATCACACCAATGATCTACCTGCCCATTCCTGTGTATCCACCCTCTTATTGTGGAAAGCAGTAACAGGGTGGACGTTTTATGCTTAAATCAACCATTATTCCTCATGTGATGCACAACAGGCTAGCAAATGAAGACCATAAACATTATTTTTAACATGTTTATGAACCATGTGATCGGAATTACAAAATAATATCTGTTTACACTGTAAATAAGGGTAACAGGGTGTACAGGTTATGCTTTAATGCATCTGTGAACCATTCTGAAACATGGGGGGAAAACGGTTGATGAAAGATTGATGTTTACTCTGGCTTTTATAGAGGATTTCCCTCCAAAACACTAATACAACTTACTGTAAGTCATGTAACTAGCGGACCAATAGAGGGGAGCTATCCAAAAAGACTCTGGTAAGAGTAACAGGACGGACGGACAAATGCGGGACAATTTATTTTATTTCAGACTTTAAACGTAAAAAAAAAATAAAAAATATAAAAATGTATTAATAGGGGGAAAAACATCTAATGTAGAATATTACTATTAAGGCTGTACAACAGTAATGAACAAGTTTGTGTTTTTTAATGACTTATATTAGCAAATGAACTTGAACTTGAATGAACGGGGGTGTTTTAGGGTATTTGTGCTTAAAAAAATAAAATAATTTTAAAAATAAATATTTTCTAAACATATAACTGTTTTCTAATAGTTAATAGTGTGAGACAAGCTTTTCAAATAAGTATTTGCCCATTTTTATACAAAACACACTCAGATCTGTGATCGGGATTGAAAGGCATTAAATACTAGGAATGGTTCACATTCCCAAAGCGTTGGTATTGCTATTGGGCATTACATGTCACTTTTTTCTCCAAACTTTACACTTTTAAAGCATAATAAAGATGACAGACTTCATATATGTTTTAAAGGCTTTAAAGACCTGCCACAGGATTGACTTTGTCAAAAAGAGAATCGAGAAATATTCTCAGATGGCTGCATCTGATCCATGTTTCAACCTGTCCAAATGTCCAAGAATAGATTAGAATAGAAAAGCACTTTACTGTCACTGTACATGTACAATGAAATTGTAGAAAAAAAGACCGGTGCAGGACACTGAACCCTCCAACCCAGTAGGTTATGCAAAGTGCTGGTGTACCTACTTTGTGTGTGTGTCTGTGTGAGTGAATGAGTTAAAGAAAGTCACATTTAAAAAACAGCTGTTAACATAAAATAGTTTCTATGGACCACCACCTTCTTTCAGACCAATCTTGCACTCGTCATGTTATCAGACTTGCGTTAAAGATGAAGCACCACGTGAATCAATTTACGCTGTTAACTCATAAAAAGTATTTGGTCAATAACAAAAATACAACTCAATACTTTGTAACATAACCTTTGTTGGCAATAACAGAGGTCAAACGTCTACTATAGGTCTTTACCAGGTTTGCACACACAGTAGCTGGTATTTTGGCCCATTCCTCCATGCAGATCTTCTCGAGAGCAGTGATGTTTTGGGGCTGTCGCCGAGCAACACGGACTTTCAACTCCCGCCACAGATTTTCTATGGGGTTGAGGTCTGGAGACTGGCTAGGCCACTCCAGGACTTTCAAATGCTTCTTACGGAGCCACTCCTTTGTTGCCCGGGCGGTGTGTTTTGGATCATTGTCATGTTGGAAGACCCAGCCTCGTTTCATCTTCAAAGTTCTCACTGATGGAAGGAGGTTTTGGCTCAAAATCTCACGATACATGGCCCCATTCATTCTGTCCTTAACACAGATCAGTCGTCCTGTCCCCTTGGCAGAAAAACAGCCCCATAGCATGATGTTTCCACCCCCATGCTTCACAGTAGGTATGGTGTTCTTGGGATGCAACTCAGTATTCGTCTTCCTCCAAACACGACCAGTTGAGTTTATACCAAAAAGTTCTACTTTGGTTTCATCTGACCACATGACATTCTCCCAATCCTCTGCTGTATCATCCATGTGCTCTCTGGCAAACTTCAGACGGGCCTGGACATGCACTGGCTTCAGCAGCGGAACACGTCTGGCACTGCGGGATTTGATTCCCTGCCGTTGTAGTGTGTTATTGATGGTGACCTTTGTTACTTTGGTCCCAGCTCTCTGCAGGTCATTCACCAGGTCCCCCCGTGTGGTTTTGGGATCTTTGCTCACCGTTCTCATGATCATTTTGACCCCACGGGATGAGATCTTGCATGGAGCCCCAGATCGAGGGAGATTATCAGTGGTCTTGTATGTCTTCCATTTTCTGATGATTGCTCCCACAGTTGATTTTTTCACACCAAGCTGCTTGCCTATTGTAGATTCACTCTTCCCAGTCTGGTGCAGGTCTACAATACTTTTCCTGGTGTCCTTCGAAAGCTCTTTGGTCTTGGCCATGGCGGAGTTTGGAGTCTGACTGTTTGAGGCTGTGGACAGGTGTCTTTTATACAGATGATGAGTTCAAACAGGTGCCATTCATACAGGTAACGAGTGGGGGACAGAAAAGCTTCTTACAGAAGACGTTACAGGTCTGTGAGAGCCAGAGATTTTCCTTGTTTGAGGTGACCAAATACTTATTTTCCACCCTAATTTACGAATAAATTCTTTACAAATCCTACCATGTGAATTCATGGATTTTTTTTTCACATTCTGTCTCTCACAGTTGAAGTGTACCTCTGGTGCAAATTACTGACCTCTGTCATCATTTTAAGTGGGGGAACTTGCACAATCGGTGGCTGACTAAATACTTTTTTGCCCCACTGTATGTATCTGAGATGATCCAGTGTGTCAAAATGTTCACCCTTCAGCTTGAATGGGTGGTGGGCTAAGACTGTGCTGGTGTAGCCAGTAATTCCTGGACCCTTCCACCTATCCCTGAGACTTAATTATCATTACTGCAATGACCTTGGACATGGACGTTGGGCCAGTTTGACACAGGAGCTTGCACGAGTTTGACTGGTCAACCTTCTGAAAACTAGCAGAGGGTGTGGAAGTAGTCTATAGGTGTCCCAAGGACACAACTTTGAGGGGAAAACTAGCCAAGTTTTAATTATGTATGTTTCCTGATTTAAATGGATTTAAATTGCAGAACATTCAGATCAAACCTTGCATACAGCATGAAAGGAGGGCCGAAATGATTAACATCTTTCTCTATAAAATGGACCCTTTGAAGCATTTCTTTGTCAGTAGCTTGTATCTAAGGTCCAGGATTTCAAGCATTATGCATACTGAGCTTTGCATTTAATAAGAACTGGATGGAACAATAATCTGAAAATGACAGAAGAGAAACAGTTTTCCTCACCGCCTGTAAAACCTCTGCTGAGCCACTTGGTGGTAGCTGGCAGAAAACGGCAACATTAACCAAAAGGCTGACAGTCAATGATGGAGCAAATGATTGCTGCTCAGGTTGTGGTGAAACCAGCGTGCCCAGTGACTGCAGGCGGTCGCTGGGAAGAAGATGAGCTGCGCCTGAGAAAAGAGTGCGTATGTGGTTCCAAGCTTCTTTGGCCCGTGCCTGGTGGGAAAGATGTTTAAAAAGAAAGAAAAGAAAGAAAGAAAGAGAGCATGCTCAATTTCAACAAAGTCAGATTTAACGGGTCTTCTGGTGTCTTTCATGTAAAAAAATAAATGACAAACAGACTGCTAATTCAAAAATGAGACAACAAGAAAGCCTAGCAGAGAAGAACATACAACTGTAGTAGAGGAGATGGTGGAGTCTCCAAGGGTTATGATGGGAGGCGGACAAGCAAGAGACAGAGAGGTAAAACTCAGGCAAAGCTGGCCCAGACACTCACTGAGAAATCAATACTACATCACCCTTTCCACCCAGCCCTCTCATCTATCTCTCTCTCTCCCTCTCTTCACCACTGTCTCACTCCCTCCCTCTCAGTTAGGGGTCATCCATAATTAATTCATTAATGTGTTATTCCTTTTTTGCCCCTCTGTATTGTTTCTTTTGCTTTCAACAACAACAGACCTGCAAATAACAGACTATCCTCGATGTTATGTTGCCGAGTTATGCTGAAGCACTTAGCTGCCGCAGTGTTGGTAAAAGAAGAGAAATAGTTGGAACAAACTGGTTTTCAAACAAAGTCTATTTAAGAAGATCCCCGGTTGCCTTCTTAGTTTATAATGACGGGGCGGAGATATCTGCATCGATCAGTTCAACACTTACTAAGCAATTATTTAAGTGGAAAAATGATTTATGCAAAAAACAAACAAACTCACCAGCTGTGAAGCTCTGTGGTGCCACCTCTTGGTGGGGTAGTGGTAGAATATCAACAGCCACAGGAAGGGATCACCATCTTCAGTCCCAGATGTGACCAGCAGCTGGACAGCCACCTGTACCCAGTGGGCACACTGAACCAGCAGGAACCAGACCTCAAACACGTTGTGGTGCCCCCTGCAGGACATTAGGAGAAGCAGCATTTAACAGCAGAAGTAGAACCCTTCCTGAACAGTGGGTATGATTGGGATGTGATTTGTTACCGAAAAGACACTGTACCACATGAGAGAACATATATTATGTGAACACATACCTCACAGGGTACAATTTCTTTTTTAAAAAAATGAATAATTCAATAGCAAACACCATCAGTTATATTAAACCAACAGTTTGTAGGATTTAGGGGGAATTGTAGCTTAGAAGAAGTATAGGATTCACGATTATGTTTAAATTAGTGTATAATCACCTGTAAGTAGAAGTTTTGTTTTGTTTTGTAAGCTAAAAAAATACTCTTCCATCAAGTAGGCCATGTTGTGCCAGCAATACGTCTACAGGAGCCCAAAGTGGACAGAGCACCAACTGGATATATATATAGAGAGAGCTTTCCTGTGTGGCTTAGCTTCACTCTTGGAAAGGGAGGAGTGACGGAAGAGTATTTAGATGCTTGCAATCTGCAACCAAACTGCAAGATGCCAATAAATCCTACATGCTGGTCATTTATGCTTTAAAATTCATGACTGATTATATCAACTAAAATCATTACATTGTAACTGCAGAAGTTTCAGATGCCTCTTGTGACATCTGTGGATTTATCTTCTTAAGGCAGCATTTAGTACTTACTACATGATAGCTAAACCACATGCCTGACAGCTGAGAAAAAAAATGAAGGCTACAGAACGTGGCTGAGAACCAAGTAAGTAGAGTTTGTGAGGTGTTTGTCACAAGTTTTTAACAGGGGATACAAACAAGGCATTACATTGGAACAACCTATGTGCTATAAACAGGTTTTAATATCGATAAATTAAGGTAATTTGGGTGGTCTGGTTCAGTTTGTTAATAGCTTGGCACTTAATCTACAACTTAGTCTCAGTTTTTCCAAGGTATTTGTGTGAATATGTACAACTTTCCCCTCTACAAAGCCTTCCCCAAAGTCCTGGTGGAAAATACAACTGCTGACTGTCAGCCTAACAATTTATACCCAGGTTGCTTTCCAAGCATTGAAAAAAAGTGGCCATAAAGAAGAGAAGATGGTTTGTTTGTTGTTGTTTTTTTAAAATACATGCTGTCAAACTGAGATGGCAACTGAGCAAAATTATACTAAAACAATCTGGTGTTCAGTGTGGAGCAGAAAAAAAAAACTCTGATAGCAGGCTGTCAACTGACTCATTAGGACTTTATGAATGAACCACAACTGAGTCCCTGCCATGGAAATTAGCACACCCCCATTGACAGGATCAATGGAAGATCAAAGCGACTTAAATGCAGATGATGCAGATCTAAGTCATTGTCTGATCTAGTGATGAGCATCATAAACAACACCTCAAACTACTACATTTGTACAAAACTAGAAAACCGTCATTCAGCCATCACGATACGTGATGGGCTCTGCGTAATTAGCAACAAGGTCTGATGTCCTTTGATGTCCAAACCAATCAGCTGATGGTTATGATCTTGAAACGTATCAATATTCTCTGTATTTTCTCATCATTCGTAGACAAGTTCATTTTGTAGGCAAGCTGCTTCTCGTTAGATTAATGTTTTATAACAAATGAGAACCGTAAATCTAAAAGTAAAAAAAGAAAGAAGAAATATTGGCAAAGAAATTGAGATTTGGGCAGACAAAGTGGTACAACAGAGCGAACAGAGCTTCACAGCTGCAACAGCAAGAATGACTTCAAGTCAGAAGAGCGATAAGGATCTCGTTCTCAGATTTCCCTAATACCATCATTAGAGCTCTCCTCCTCATCTTCCCTCTCTACACTTGGCTTCCAAATAGGAACAGCAGCAGCCCTCTGCAGGGCCTTGGCAGCTGCAACTTTGCTTGGAGCAACACAACACACTACTTTCCCACTGCTGGCTCCGAACAATGTTTTGGGAATTTTGCACTCAACTTCAGAATGAGGCGACAGTGGGGATAATGGGCCCTGTTAAAAACCGCAGCTGAAGGGCATCAAGTCATCCGTCTCCATCTCCACGACATCACCTAGTTGATGTTCTTTTAATCAGAAACCCCTATTCTCTTTTTTCATGAATCCCAGACTAAATAGTCTACTTTTCTCTGTTTCGTTATATCTTTTTTCTACTCTATCCACTTCTTCTCCACTCATTTTCCCACTCACTTGTATTCTCCACAGTTCTCTCTTTCCTAAGCTAATAAGCTCTAATGAATGCTTGGAGAAGCTACGCACTCCTCCAGGACCTCTGTACTGTGAGGCAAGGGAAAAATATCTGACTAACCAGCCCCTCAACAAGAGCTAATAGAAATAAGAACACCGCACAGGCATTCAGTAGGGTGGTGGAAGCAGGCACACATTAACACATTCTCTCCGTGAGCCATTCTCACTCTAACCTGGTGCTTCTGCCGTCTACCTCCTCTTCCTCCTCTGTCAGTCTCTGTAATGAGCTGCTCAGCCAGTTCAGGTGATTTCTCCAAGCCCCCTGAGGCATCTCTGTAAGAACAGATTCAGATTTAATGACATAATGATGGCTTGTTGCACAAATAATCGCTTCTTACAATCCACTGATCCAAAGCTAACTATTAAGTCAATCTTGAACTAACCATTCAAGAATAATGAAAAATACGTTTTTTATTATTATTATTATTAGAAAAGTTATATTACTGAAATATGTGTGTGGTAAATGTAGCACTACAATAACCCAAGAATCAAAATGTGACTCCAACATTTAATTCCCCATAACACCGCAAACTGCTGCAACCAGCAATTATATTAATTATTGATTCATCTGCCAGCTATTTTCTACATTAACGGGAAAATTATTTGGTCTATTGAAAGTCAAAATACAGCAAAAATGGCACAGCAGTTTCACTGAATCCAAAAAGCGATCTTCATAGATAAATTTATTCCCTTAGTTTGAAATAGACGGATAAGAGGACCAAAACCAATAAATATTTGTATACCTTTGATAGCCTCGTTTTAGATTTGTTAAATCTTTAAATCTTCTTATCATATTACCAGAAAAAAAGCATGTTCACATATATTAAAATAGATAATATAATTATATTTAGCTAAGATAATAGTTAAGCTTTTTATTAGTAAAATAAATAAACAATCCTCCAAATATCTTGCACATTTACACTCACTGGACACTCTGTTAGGTACACCTTGCTAGTGTTGAGCTGAGAACTGCCTTCATTCTCTGTGTTACAGATACAGCAAGGTGCTGCAAACATCGCTCAGAAATTTTGGTCCATATTGACATGATCGCATCACACAATAGCTGCAGATTTTTCGCTTCAAATCACCGATGGTTCTCTCCCTTTCTACCACATCCCACAGGTGTCACGGTTCGGATGTGTGGTAGACAGGGAGTGGACCCAGATGCAAGACTCCAGAGACCAAAAGTAATCTCACAAAGGGAGCTTTATTGCTGAGCTCTTTACAGAAACACAAAGAATCACAGGCCTGAGGTAAGGAAAGGAGCAGGAAGGTAACTAATAAATCTAAAGTCATCAATTACTAAAGTAGAGACACAGATAATACAAGAGGTATCCAACACAAGGATCAGAAAACAAAACTACTGAAATTACAAAAGTAAAAACTCGAGCTCACGACTCATGGAAACTGACAAAAGGTGCTCTACTGAATTGAGATTTGGTGACTGTGGAAGAGTACAGTGCACTCACAGTCATGTTTAAAAACAAAACAAAACAACAGTTCACATTACCCTACATTACCCTGTTGGAAGCAGTCATCAGAAGATATCAAGACTCATTAGAGCAGGCAACATTTTTACAGACTTCTGTTATCTAATTTTGGTGAGCCTGTGTGAACTGTACCCTCAGTTTCCTTTTCTTAGCTGACAGGAATAGGAGCCAGTGTGGTCCTCTGTTGCTGTAGCTCATCTGCTTAAAGGTTTGATGTTTTGTGTGTTCACAGATACTTTGGTTGTAAGGAGTGGTTATTTCAGTTACTGTTACTTTCCTATCTGCTCAAAGCAGTCTGGCAATTATCCTCTGACTCCTGGCATCAACAGGCGTTTTCACCCAGAGAGTTGCTGCTCACTTGGTATTTTCTCTTTTTTGGACCAATCTCTGTAAACTCCGGAGATGGTTGTGTGGGAAAATCTCATTGGAACATTTTCTGAAATCCATATGACATCCAGAGTCCCTTAAATCAGCGGTCCCCAACCCCCGGACCGGTACCGGTCCGTGAGTCGTTTGGTACCGGGCCACGAGAGTTGAGGCTCGGGTGTGAAATTTATGGTTTTCAGGGTTTTTAATCGTTTTTTTATTGTTATTTTTATCCTTAACTCTGTTTCCCTGAGTCTTTTCCCGTGTGTTATCAATAAATCTTCTTTTTTTTGGTACCGGTACTGGTTTTATTTTGTTGTATTTATCTGTGACACCTTAAAGGCCGGTCCATGAAAATATTGTCAGACATAAACCGGTCCATGGTGCAAAAAAGGTTGGGGACCGCTGCCTTAAATCACTTTTCTTCCCCCTTCCGACGCTTGGTTTGAACTTCAACAGGTTGTTTTGACCATTTCTAACTGCATACCAATACCAAACAGCTGAACAGGTGTACCTGAAAAGTGGCCAATGAGTGTAATTTCAAAGCAGAAATGGCTCAACTGTGATTACTTTCTTGTGCTTTTCAGGATTCATTTTAACTGCTGTTAAAATAGTTTTTTCACATTGCATTGTAAAAAAATAGATTTCCCACCACAAACCAAATTTTTTCACAGAAACGCAGTCCAAATGACACCTGAGGTTGACAAACAAACTTGAATAAATATTTCAAATACTTGTCAGCGTGATCCAAGTTTTTTCCCAAGGCTGTGTTTTAACAATGCAATGCTAAAATGTAATTCGTGGCTTTTTCAGAGAGGGCACAAATCATAATAAATCCTCAAATCTTCTACTTTTCTCAGTACCATTTCTATTCAGTCCCTGGTGAAAAATTGCCCTTCACCACACACACACACACACACACACACACACACACACACACACACACACACACACACACACAGTAATAATTAACTCTGAGTTCTGGCTGGGCTCCAGCGTGTCCCTAAATGGCTCCATTCATGTAAATCATTCCTGCCTACAGGCCAGTCTGGGCACACACTGATAAGCTTACTGCTCCGTTTTGCTCCTGCACTCACCTACTGTGCATCTCTTTAATTGTAAAGATTCCCAAACACAAAAACTGTTAGCACAGTGATACACATCCAGCATAGATAATACTGATCCTTTTTGATAAGACAAATAAAAATGCTTTGTGTGTTTATGTATGATGACCCATATTTTCATTTGTTCATTTTTGTAAAAACAATAAGGAAAACAGCTATCCCAATAACACACGCACTGACACCTAAGCCTCAGTTTCTTTTCAAATCACCATATTTCATGTCTGACATAAAAGGCTTCATAGTTATAAACTAACTACTATTGATTAGCAAGAACAAGATGCACAAAAGACCGTTCATTCTGCTGCAGGAAAACTGTTTACACAGTGATAAAGCATAACTAATCACGGTCTTCTTCACAGTGATGGCTTTTGTGCATAGTGTCAGAGTGAAACATCCAAAAGCAGACGATGACGCACACAACATGTGTGTCTGCACACTGACCTGATGGCATCGTCAAGAGGGGAACCAGCAGACTTGAAGGCGACTGTGGGAAGAAGGCTTTCACAGATATGCTTGTCTGAAACAACACAAAGCACATTTTTACCTCAGCTTCATCAATGTAAATCACACTTTCCTTCAACTCATGCATCAGTGTGCTCTGAAAGCCTGAAAAATGGCATTTTGAATGGGAGGCTGTGTAACAGTGATACAGTTGGTGCTAATGTGTAATGTAGCGTGTAATAGGGTAGCGTTTTGTGCAGGGTGACTACAGCCATTAAAATCGAGGCCACTGTAAATGCACTATGGCACTGCCATCTAGTGGTTAATAGAGGTGAAAAGAAAGGAAACGCTCTACTCACAAAGCTGCATAGCAGATAATACATCATCCCTACATAGTAACACATCTGTTTTCTGCAATGGCTGACATGTACGTGCCAGATTATTCCTTACAGTCCCACAAACTGTTTGGATGAATGCTCCCCAAACAGTGACAGAGAACATGTGTCAGCTGAGGGCTGAGAGTTTTAGCAAAAGTTGGAAAGTACACAGTCACACTGAAGTGTAAGAGCTCACAGTGGTTTCCACATTTATCTGTACAGAGTTATTACCTGCAAACCGATGATGTGAATTCATTGTCTATGATGCAGGGGTGTGAAATGTGCTGTGTTAGGTGTGAGCAGCAGGTTCCCAGCTGGAGTTCAAGTGATAATAAAGTGGAGGATTCATCAAGTAAGTGATTTTTCCTGCAGCTCTAGAGGTAATTGCTTGTCGACTGCTGTGTTTGTGTATAACCCTCAGGTTTAAAAGTACCCTTTCTTTAGTTTCCACGCTAGATAAGAATCACTGGAGAAAATCTGCTCGACACCTAAAATCCTGTGAAAGAGAAAGTTTTCACAGGACTCCATACGGTCTGCTGAAAAACTGTGATTCAGTAGCTTGTAGAATCACCTTTAGCAGCAATAAGCTGAAGTGATCATTTTCTGTATGACTTTAACAGGCTCTCACATTGTCATGGAGAAATTTAGTTCTTTTTATGACAATGCTTTAACTGAGTGAAGTTTGTGGCAAATAATTTATGCAAAACTCTCTTAAGGTCCTGTCACAGTTTGACTGGACTTTGAGCAGCACCTTTACTCTCTTCTTTTCCCTTCCATTGTAGATTTTCCACCGTGACTGAGATCCCTGTCCTGTTGCAAGCCCACACCGTACTTGGTATGAGGTTTTGTGCTGATCTGCTGTATTTTTTTTTTAGTGCATTATGGCCAAATATCTCAATGTTGGTCTCAAATGTCCAAAGGACATTGTTGCAGTGTTGCAAGTGTTGCGGTTTGTTCAGATGCAACTTTGCGAATCTAAGCCTTTGTCAAAATGTTTTCAGAAACTAGAGATGAATAGACTGAAATAATCTATTAGTCAAATGACTGTTTGCAGTGCTGCAAGAAACAAACATGTATGCATTTATTGTAGCTGACCTGAGGCTTCAGCAGTGCCAGTTCCCTCAGGAAACACTTGGTAAAGGTTTGGACCAGAGTCTTAACAGACTCATTTCCTTCAGCTTGCTTAAGGACGGACCTGCAAAACACACGTTCAGTAACAGCATATCACTGTAATATTCAGTAAGCACCAGAAATATATACTGACTTTCTACACAAACATACACATTTCAGCCAGAACTCACCTAAAGATGTCATTTACAACCAAGAATATTGAGCAGTGCTGAGCACAAGCTTTAGGCTGAAACACAGAAACACACAAAATTTAAATACTTCACAAATGCTAAAAAAAAAAACCCAAAAAAAAAAACACAAAAACCACCCTATCAATCCAATCCATAAAAAAATTACTGACAATAAATACCTGCTCCCATTAAACCACTTTGAATGTTTGTCCAGAATACTGACCAGAAGGTGTCACTGTTGAATCACCCAGAAACATTCTGCTTTTAAGCCTCAGTTATCCTTGTTCTCACTCTCTCCCCATTAAACACTCAGTTTACCACTCTGTCAGCCCTTCCTTCACGTACACACAAACACCCCCACACACAATTACTTTCTCATCTCCTCCTTAAATGCACTCATCATGTGTTTTGGATTTAACACATTCTTAAACGCCCCAGCACAAAAATTTAACAGCTGCACTGTTCATATTTTCTAGTCCCTAATTATCCTCCTCCAACCCAACACCCATCTTATATAAGGACAAGCACTTCACTATGGGGGAGAAATGGCTTTATTCCTGCAAAATAATGTGCTAGTGGAATGATACAGAAGGGATGCAGATAGGAGTAAGCCTTTTAACTTATTTAATTTACACATTTAGAGCTACCACTTGTGTCAGTATTTTAAAAAATTTAGCTCACCGTTCACGGTGAGCTCACTGTTTGAATTAAAACACTAATAAGTTAGAACTTGATTATATAAATGGGGCGCTAAATTGCATTTCCACCAGTTTAGGCAGACTTTTAACCACACAAAGCACCAAATTATGAGACCAATTCACAGAAATAAACAGCACCGCCAAGTGTTTATGTGGTGTAATTACAACATCGTGTAACAAAGTGATTTAATTCTTAGTTTTAACATGTGTGTTTCTTTTCTCTCCTCTCAGTTCAGAAGACACCATTAACCAGCCTGTTTGCAAGGGTATGGAATTCCATAGAGTTTATGTATAACAGTGTACATCTGCATATTATGTGGGTTGCATGCCAACACGCATGCATGCATGTGAACTGTCATGGTTTCCGCCTTAGTAAAAACAGATGGGACTTTTTTAGCGTCTTCCTCCATACCTTACCACTAACACTTCAAGGAGGGTCAATTACAGCACACAACAAACATTCTGTTTTTGGCAGTCAGACCCAGGAAGTGAGTGTTTATTGTTATTGGGCCTGCGCTTCTCACTGGATCACAGGGGGGTGGGACAAGCCGAAATGAGGAATGTAAGAGTAATTCCATGGTTCCCATTTTTGAATGTAGTCTAAACAACTTGAGGAGAGACGCAATCCAGTGTGCTTTTATGTCTCACGTTATTTGTATCCCGACAGAATATTACACATTGTATACTCAACATGCACGAAACACGAATCTGAATGTATATATTTGTGTGTAAGGTGATGAAAATCAGAGATCGTACAGCTCTACCAAAAGTGGAGGCACACCTTGTAAAGTACAACCCCTTTAGCAAACAGACATTAACATATACATGAATAATCTGTCCAGGGGTTCCCAAACATACAAACATGCCATTGTAAATCCGGAGCAGAGAAATAAACAGGCAAAAATTACATCCCTTATATACAAAGTTAGTTCAACTGTTTATAAAACTTTCCATCAAAGCAGTCCCTGCAAACTAAAGAGGAAGAAGCTGGAATCTAACACACAAGTTAGCAGACACGCACATTTTTGTGCATGCAGTGTCAGTGCATGCAAACAAGCATGTCCCTATCTAAAACTGAGAAAGTGTGCTTTGCTACCTTGTTATATACACAGCTCAAGTAGACCATCACTCTGTGAAAACAAGAGTGACACAACTGACAAACTTTATCCAAGTTAACTGGAGCAAGATGACAGGTCAAATTTTGTTTCCGTCTTGAGTTTCACTGACATTTATAACTTCCACTCGGAGTGCAATCAAAGGGCTAGGTAAATAGGATGCCATTCATAACGCGCACACAAGTATTTTATTGTTGTGTACAGATGTTTGGCACAAACAATGTGTAAAAAATGTCTGCTTTAGACACACATCCAGATTCGGGTTGGCACTGTTGTATCTAATTTCAGTGTTTTTCCACAGCTTTCTTGAATTGTCTTGTTTCAGTGACACACTTAATTATTATTGTTGTCCTTACATCTCACTGAGGCTTCACTAATTTGGCAAACAAGTTTTAAATGTGGGATAAAAAGCAGCCTCTGTTGCCCCTCCTTCCAAAAAAAGAACACCACTCACTGCTTTTACTTTGTGAGCACTTTGCAGCAACGAGGACGTCATTTTCATCAACCAGTCATAACAATCTATAAATCAAAATCACCTCTGACTGGACATGATCTTAAGTTATATGAACTTAGGAGTGGCCAAGAACTCGAGCGACAGAGAGCTCCGTACTTACCCAGCACAGTAAAGGCTGTGTAGCACAGGCCAAATGATGTGAGATGGGGTTAAGAGCTTGCCAAATTACGTGAGACCCATGCAGCGCAAAGCCAACTGGTGTTAGCCGGGCAAGAACAGTCCATAAAGAGTCACCAAAAAAAGCAAAGGAATGTTTCCCAGAATTATGCATATTATAATCAGCAAAATTTTGCAGCAAGGCCTATATTAGAAGCAGCTAAAACTGCAGCTTAACACATAAGGAGTGTGCAATGATTTCTCATGCGAGCCCCTGTAATTCAGGGCAGATGAGTCAAAGTTTGTGCATAACAAACTAATTTAACAGCAGCAGTATATCACCAATACCGGTATATGAATAAATGAGGCCAATTCATGCAGCAGTAAAACTGCAGAAAATCTCACAGTACAACAGGACAACATTCTGCACATTCTCTCCAACTCTGTCAACATAAAACAACAATATCCTTAGATACTCGTATTTCATCATAAGTTCGGCTCTTCAGATACAGCACGTATACTTTTTTAAAACTTTTTGGCACTTCTGTGACTGTCATGAACTACAATAGTATTGCCAGATTGTTGCTATAAAATGTAAATGATGGGGGGGAAAAAGATGAGACTTGATCTATAGCCCAGCAGACTAGTCAACAATCGTGTCAGGTACGATTTAGATGTAACTGTTTCAAATGTATTTTAAATCAGCTCCTAATTTTCAAATGTTCAAAGTTTACAATATAGCTGATTGTCTGGGTTTCAAACTCAGGCTTTGATAGAGAATCATGGGTATTTTTTTGATGATGTTTTGTACACTGCAGAATTAAGGTAGAAAATAACTAGAAAACAAACGTTTACCCACCAGCAGTGACTGTGCTACTTGTTGCTCTAGCTTCTGTGGTGTTAACCCTGTAGTTATAACAGACTGCAACAGACTGAGGACTGCTTCTTCCAGGCTGGAAAAGCTGTGATACCACAGAGATACCAAGGCCTGCTCCTCCAATGCCAAACCCTGCCTGGGAAAAGAAGAATAACTTACATCACTGGATGTATATTCCCAGCTGTGAATATTGTGTATATTGTAGATGCATGTATATCACAATCAGATAAAATTCCGGGTTACATTTGGGAAAATCCTTTCTACATCTCAAGTATATGAGCCAAGAAATTGTCGTTTGTTTGCCTATGTAATGCTCCAATCTATAAAATACAACAATTAAAATGCTCAATATAGTACAGTAAATACAATGTGATAATGGACTAGGTCATAAAATATTCAGCTTCAAACCCTTAATACTTTACTACCTTGAGTAAGCAGAGGTCAAAGCATTCAGAAAGTCTTCACTGAGAGCTTCTGTGACACAAGCCACCGGCCGCTGTAGCAATAGACTAATGAGAGAAGATGCCTCGGGACAAGTGACAATGGGGATGCATGCCTCTGATATATCCACAATCCTGTCACATGAACACCTACATGGAAGATAAGATAGATCTTTATTGTCACTGTTACCAGAACAATGAAACACAGTACTTTACCTCAAGTTAAACATAAACAACTCTGCTATTATCATAGAAAAGACAGAAATCCATCCAGGCTCAAGTTTTATTTTCAGTCCTCCTTTCCACACATCCTATTATTTAAAAATTCACAGTGTGTTGGATTCAAATGTGATTTTAAGTGCACACATAATTATACTAACCATTCTACAAGCTAATAATAACAACTTTGACAAAAGCTATCTATTAGTGTCCTCTAGAGTGGCAGCAGTCAGTCAAAGAGTTAGCTAATATGATGTTAAATGACTGATTACATCACCATCCCTGGATCTAAACTGTGAGGATTTGTTATTTTCTCTGCTGTATATAAATGCTAATAAATACTTTTATTAGCCTTTATTAAAGATAGTTTCAAGAAGGTTTTATATAAACTATGATGATTAATTTTTTCAACATTTTACGACATTTTCGTTAAGAAACAAAACAACCCACTGATGAAATATGAATGGCACTTATCCAGCTGGTCTACATATTTTATTTATTTATTTTTCACATTTACCTCTGACTGTTAAATAATGTGCAGCTTTGTCCAACGTTTTCCTGCAGCAGCGCCACCTTCTGAAAAGCCGGTCAAAGCACAGTTTACATATAAAGCATGTTAAATTCAATATCTTTGTATGTAATGAATGATACCAACAGAAACAAAGCAATAATACCTTTCTCAGGACTTTAAGGTGGTACTCTTTAGCTGGTACACCCGTACACTTCATTAACGCTTGTGCTGCAGTTTCATCTTCTTCTGTGGAAAGCTGACACAATACTTTCTGTGGAAGGCCAAAAAACACAATGTGAAGAAAAATATATGTACTGTATGCATACAGCCATGTGGAAAAGAAACACCCTTATGGCTTCTATAGGAATTAAGAACGCAAGTAGCAATCAGGTGCTGCTAATAAAAGTTTGGTTTGGTGGTCTGCACCATTCAAATGTGTGTTTACAGAATCTTCTCGGGAACGGACATCCTTGCCAATCCACTGCTCAATACTCTGGAAAATTCCCAAAAAGTGTAAGAGCTCGAGCTCAGGCTCTACTAGCCTTAGTTAGAATGTAAATGTTAAAGCTTATGAAAGGACAATCACAAAAAGCCTGAACAAGCATGGCTGGTTTAGAACTGTTACCAGAAGAAAGCCTTACGCCTCTAAAAAGATGGCGCCATTTAGGTTTGCAAAATTTCATCTGAACAAACCACAAGCCATCTGGAACAATGTCCTTTGTATATGAGACAAAAAATAAAGATGTTAACAAAAAACATCACATTTCAGCCTAAATCTGTTATATTAACTGTGAAATACAGTGATGGACAGGTGGTGATCTGGGCTTGTTTTGCAGCCACAGAACCTGGGCACCTTGCATCAAGTCAACCATGAATTCCCCCTGTATACCAAAGTATTCAAGAATCACAGGCGGTCTGTACAATAGCTAAAGCTTGGCCCAAACTGGGTAATGGAACAAGATGATGAGACAAAACACTTGAAACAAATGTACAACAGAATGACTGAAAAAGAAAAGAATCAAGGTTTTGCAGTGGCCCAGTCAAAGCCCAGACCTCAATCCAATTGAAATGCAATGGTGGGATCTTATGAGAGCTGTGCATACACAAATGCCCACAAACCTCAATGAATTAAAGAAATGCTGTAAAGAAGAGTGGGTCAAAATTCTTCCACAATGATGTGAGAGACTGATAAAGTCCCAGAGAAATGATTACTTCAAGATTTTGCTGGTAAAGCTTGTTCTGCAAGCTCATGAATCAAAGGGTGTACTTAGTTTTTCACAGGACTGCAGAGTCCAGTGATTTTTTTTTTCTTTTGACTGTACGTGCATCACAATATAACAAGACTTTGATACAATTTTCCAAACCCTAAGATCCATAGCATCAAAGCTAATTAGTTACTGGAATATAGGATGACTCTACTGGCATCACATCATTTGAAACACATGAGTGGAGAAAAGGTATTCCAGTAAGTGAGACTGTATGGACAGCATATGAGCAACTTCAGAGATGAACATTCCTTCTTACAGAGGGCCTTGGTGTTTTACGAGAATTTTTTAAAAGGGGCCTCATCATACACTGATAAACTAGACTAATAAACTCAGCTGATTCTGGTCTTCAAAAAAATGCTGGTCGTAATCAAGGAACAACAGGAGGGAACACAATGCTCATAGTGTAAGGCACAATGCTACATGAGTAACTCTCAAACCGCTTTCAATAAAACAGCAAAACTGCCAAGATGTACGATTTCTCAAAATATTTAATAAATATGTCACAGCAGAAGAAGCGTTGAGACATATTGCCTTGTTTTTACTTTCAGTGTTGGCATTTAAAAACCAAAAGTGATGCCACACAGCATTCAGTGGTCTCGTGAATGATATGCTGAATTTTTGACAAAAATATTCTTCAGAATTCCTTCAGAAGTGCTTGAAAACCCAAAGATCCATAACATGAAATTAGAGATTGATTTAAACTTTAGAAATCCCCTCAACTCAACCACAGATTTGACATACTGTTGCAAGCTGGAAAGTGAGATCCAGCAGAAACAGCCAAAGCCTCACATCTTCACTAGACATTTCTTTTTAGAGCTGCAGTAAAAACAGAGAAACATCTACACCACAAAGAACCAATCCCCTAAAACTACAAACAGTGTGCGCTTAACAATAGATAAGGAGAAAAGGAGACTTTGAAGCACAATTTATAAAGAAAAGAACTCAAGTGAAGCAGAAAAACAGAAACCAATGTAGGGATGCTGCAGCGTTGTTGGTGAGGATGTGTGGTTTCTTTGGCCAAGCCCTACAACACGCTAAGATGCTTACCCTCCACATAGTCGCAAAAAACAACCCAATAACTACCATCTGAGAGCCCTCAAACTCTGCACATTGAGTGCATAAAAAAAAACGATCAATCTTATCCCACCCTTGGTAAGGAGGCACAGTGAGGCTGGGGAATGAGAGGGAAGGGAGGCTGGTTAGAAGAAATATCAGAGGGACACTGGAATGCACTGCGATGGCTGCAGTTTAAAAGTCATAAGCAACTAAGTTGGCTTTGGGGACATTGACTGCCATTGCTGCCATAGAAATTATCCCTCCATAAATCTAAAATTAAAACAGAGGATGTAGAAAAATGCACAACGCAAAGGCTTGGGTTGTTTTTGATGGGTGTCTGTTAACAATTACTAAGCCATGACTGAATTCTCCCAAAACCAAAGAAAGACTGAAGTATAACCTCAGATGGTCAAAACAGCAAAGACAAAAAAAGAAAACGAAATGAAGGATAAGAGTGCAAAAAAGGCTCATTATAGAAAATAATAAAGAGAGAAGCAACTGCCCTCAAACCTGGCACAAAGACAGCTACAGGAAAGAAGCAAGAGCAATTTAAGTTTTCCACCAAAATGGCCAGATGTGTCACTTTTGACCCCATAAACCTTGTGTATATGGACATTTTAAGACATTGATTTTTGAAAGAAAATCATTTGTGTCATGTAGCCAACTCAGATTGAAAATAAAAGTTTTACAAGAAACACCCCTTTTAAATTCAGCAACTTTTATGATATAGTTTTAGCTTTTTGATTCTTTTCAATGCACTGCTTCTTTTTTAGACTGAGCTTCCCTTTTGTTGACACATTGGTCATGATTTATGCTATAATAGGAAAAGAAAAACAAAATCGTTAGCAAGTAGACAAAATAACATTAATTATATTCCTTTATTCTAAATTTTAACTTTTGACTTTAAGGGAAAAGTATGACAAAGTGATTTTGGTAATTAATTGTAATTATAAATCCACCCACCCTTCCGCTTCATCCCAAATGTGCTTTATTGGACTGAGTTTGGGAGAATTTCTAAACAAAAATTGAGACTCATCAGACCAGGCAATCAGTTTTGATAAGCCAGTGTGAACTGCAGCCTGTGTTTCAAAGGAGTGGCACCCGGTGCTGTAGCTAATCTGCTTCAAGGTTTGATGTGCTGTGCGTTTAGAGATGCTCTTCTGCCCACATTGGTTATAAGAAATGTTGAGTGGTGAGTTGCTGTTGCCTTCCTACTGGATTGAAGCAGTCTGGTTATTTTCCTCTGACCTCTGGCATCAACAAGATACTTGTCCCTAGTTTTTTTGTATAGTTTTTTTTTTTTTTTTTTTAAATAAACATTTTCTCTAAACCCTACAGATGGTTGTGCAGGGAAGTCCCAGATGATTAGCAGTGTCTGAAATAGTCAAACCAGCCCATCCGACTTCAAGAGCCCCATTTCCATTAGTAACTCCTCGGATTGACTCACCATGGATCGCCAAGGTTTCCAGGGTTTTCCATTAGGTTACCTGCTCGGCTGTTGTTCCAAGCGATGCGAGCAGGCACTAAAAAAACATTGTCACACTGCATGCCACCGATTGCCATGCTATGCAGCACTGCTATGACAATGACAACGTACATTAGGTGGTACTCGATTATAATAGAAAATTGGTCAAACCAAGTAGGTACTAATGGAAAAGAGGCTTTAAATCAACCTTTCTTCCCTTTTCTGACACTGAATTTGAACTTCAGCAGGTGGTCTACATGCCTAAAGCAATTGAGTTGATATGTGATTAACTGATGAGATATTTCTGTTAATAAGTAGCTGAATGGGTGTACCTAATAAAGTGTCAGGTGCATATTCATTTTACATGCCCAGTATTCTTGCAAGCCCTACTCATAGTTATTTCTATTAATTCTGTAATTATTAATTCTGACATGAGAATGCATGTGTCTGTTGGTGGCCATTTAAAAGTCACAGTCTTTAACGCTTAGATATGTTGTTTGTGTATCAAGTAGAAAACAAACAAGCGATGAAACGATGAAAAACTCTTCCTCATAAATAAAAGGAAGAAATGGAAAAGAGAATCTCAGTCAATCGGGCAATGACACCCAAAAAGAATCAGATAAAGGAAAGTCAAAGGGAGACAAAGCTACTTTCATCTTCAAATAAAAACACATAAAAGGAGCCAGTGTTAGCCAATAATAAGAAATATGTTTTAAAAGTGAAGTAGCCACTGTGGCTCCAGGGCCAAGCTGTGGTTCACTCTGTTTGAGTCACTAAAGATAGACATCAAAGATTAAGATATCAAACGGTTCATCTTCTGTCCCTCTAATATTATACTCTCATGCTCTGCTTATCTGTCATCTCCTCAAAGCTCATGCCATGGTAGTGCAGCACTGTGTGGTCTCTCTGCAAGTACAGGATGTCGAGAAACAGACCAATTGAGTTAATGACTATCTGACATAGCCTACAGCTATAACAGGAATTCTTCAAACCCAGTCAGAACACTCAGATGTGGGGAAAAGAGGCAGACAGGGAGGGGTGAGGCAAAGACACATGGGAGAAAAGGCTGAGTACTCTTAAGTACTATCATTTTTTTAATAATAAAAATAGAAATATATGGCTACTAACATTACACACAGTAGCAGGCAGGCAAAACACACATATTTGTGCAAATACTCAAATGTGCATGCACAAACATGCACAAAAAATAATTAAATTTTTAAAAATAAATTAGGTGCCACTTGGCATCAGAAACTCAGCTTATTACAGAGGCAGCAAGAAAACAATGTTGGGGAGCAAGATCAGACAGGGCTAACAGAAAACAGGCTGCTTTCTGCATTCCAGGACAGTCAGCCCAACACAACACAGACACGGGGAGAGACACGGAGACAGACCATCTCTGGCCTAAAACCATACATCTGCCCTGTTCTCCCAGATGGGCCGAGTTGCGGTGAAAAGGTTTTTTTGTTCTTCCCGTTATTCCTGTCTTTTGCGGTAAATGGAAGCTCCTTTTGAGGACAAGAGAAGGACAATGAGGAGCAGCTACAGAGGTGGTTATGTTATGTTATTGTACTTTCAAGTGCTACACAGTACACAATACATGTGAACCATTTTTCTAGAAATGACCTCAGTGAACCCAGCACTGGCTGTCAGTGCAGCTACTACCAAACCATCATGAACAAGCATTACATTACTTTGAAAATACAATGGAAAAACTGGAAAAACTAACCAAGTTGTCTCTAGATTAATTTATGGTTTTATTTACAGTATGGGAAAAAATCTGTAGCCACCCCCAATTTATATTACTTTACTAGGAAAAGCCTCCACCATGTTTTACAGATGGCTGTAAACCACCGAACCTCTCTCCTGACCTCCTTCGTACATAATGACAATGATTTCAACTACCTCAAGAATGGCTTCTTGACAGCCAGCCATCCACTAACACTCTTCAGTTGGGGTCCTTTGTGTCAGGTCTTTGCTAGCTGAGTTTTTTCACGTTTCTTAAAAACATGACTTTTTAGATACTGTTCATCTGCTACAGAAAGTTTTTTTAGGCCTGCCACTTTCTGTCCTCCACTCCTCCAGTGTAATCAGATTTTTTTACAATGCACAATACACTGACATATGCATGTGTGATAGGGTGATAGTAAATAAATGAATAAATAAATAGGTTTTTCTAGCTGTTCGTGTAGACGGCACCAGTTCATTCTTTAAGTTACAACTGTTGTAACTGTAACTGAGCGGTTATATCTTCACCATCTATCCATTTTTATTAACCCCTTATCTAAAACTGGCTCAAAGTCATGAGGGAGCTGGGGCCTACTCCAGCTGTCATCAGGCTAGAGGTGAGCTACATCCAGGACAGGTCATCTCTCCTATCTAATCATAAACGAGTCTTATTGTTATTTGAGAAAGTAATATTAATCTTCATATCTTAGTATAGTTCACGTACACCTATGTACACAACCACAATGCACACATGCACTCTGCTTCTCCTCTTGCAGGTCAAAGACCATCTGGCAAAATTTAAAGTTTACTTCCAAGACACTGTTCCAATTAACAGGATGTTTTATTAGATGAGAAATTAAATCAAGTAATACTAACACACAGATAATCTGGCAAAAATGTGAATGTTCCACATTGTTTATCATAAGCCATCTGTGTGAACCCTCTCAAAGTTGAACACCACAGAATCTTTTCTTCCCTCTGTTCCCGTTCCCTCCTTTGTATGTGCGCCCTGAGAACACACAGTTAGCAGGATCCGCTAATTATAATATGAAGGCTGATTCTCCTCTGGTGACAAGAGGCAGTAAAACAGTCCATTTTGATTTGCTTTCAAAATATGTTTTACAGTTTGGGGCACAAAAGCTTAGGCAAACAGAGATCCAATCTACGACATTCATCATCCATGTCCAATTGGAGAGGAAAGAGAGAGCTGGCCATCAAACTCCTATTAAAAGTATATTAGACTGAAAATCTCTTCAGCAGCCCGAAGGCAGTCAAAGAGAGATTCTTTTATGAGTATTTGCTAAAAGAATGATCTGTAACAGCCAAATAATCTGTATGTCAACTCGGTCCAGAACGAATTAGAACATGAATAGCAAACAGACCAGGTTTTAATATGATGGCAATAGGAAGGAAAATGCCTAAATGTTATAAAGGCATAAAAACAACTAGTACAATATCAGAATTTTATAGTTCCTTTCGCCTCCATTTTTTCCAGGATTCCTTTTTTGTGATAGATATCTACTCACAGTAGAGCTATAACACATATAGTACATGCCACAAGTTTCTATATTAAGTCAATTTGTGAAGTGAACCTGAGAATTTTGGCTTCAGACACGAATTACATCTTCACTGCATATTCAAGTGGAACCATCTTTTTTCCCCTTTGTGTAATATATTTTGTGTCTTTTTCTGACATTCTCACAATAAAATATATCAGGTCACCAGGTCTTAGTGAATATGCTGCAATTATCACTGATAATCACTAAACTTATATGACATAAACAGTCACAGATATACTGAAAAAAGCATTGAGCCATATACAAAACTGTGACCATCTTCAAAATATATCAAAAGTCAGACCAACTTTTATTAGTAACCTGAATGAGCCACTGATAAAGATTTAAAATGCTAAGTGCGTACCCGTATCCACTGGTTGGCTTTTTTCTCCACAGCATTGCTTGGACGCTCTGAGTACAGTCCCCAAAGACACCCAAGCAGCAGCCCTCTGCTTGTATCTGCAAAAAAATACACCACCACATAACGCATTATACACCATGCGAGAATGATTACCATCATTATTACTTTTATCTGTTTTGGGGATGTGAAACCACTAGTAGCGATTGAGTGCAAGTTGTCCAGAAGCTCCACTCACCACACACGGTGACATAAGGATTCCAGCACAGCCGACCCAAAAGCTGGCCTAAGAAGGGCAGCCTCTTCATGGTTTCTGTTGTTGAGCTCTTAGAGGCAGAAAGAGGGAGAGAAAAAAAATACTTTATACTGTACGTGTTTTTAATTTTCAATACTCTCTTACTTCTGGGAAGGTACATGCAGAAATATGTTTCTAATAGGATGGGAATATGACACAAATGGAAGAAGGACAACAAAGGAAATATCTTTTCATTGTTTCACTGTATTACAGATGTTTACACCTCGTCACCTGTTTCATTTATCCCTTTAACCTAGCAACACTTTGTCATAACATTAAACATTAGAAGAATCTTATAATCACAATCCTTCCTAATTAGAACTGAGCTGAGTAACAGACACATCAACAGCTGTACAGTATACTGCTCACGCATCACCTTGTTTCCTTTGTTATGGTCATGTCACAACTCCTTCCATAGACTCAACAGTGATAGATACAGAAAACAGAACACAGTGCAAAACAGGGCTCTGGTCAAGGGTGCGATACCTGTAAGGGTTTAAGTACTCACGTGTGTGCTTGTTTATCCAGCTCAGAATAACAGACCATGTGATATATTTCACCTCACAGCCAATTAAAACATCCAGAGATGTTTGGAGCAACAGCAGATGCTGCTTTTGAACTGGAATGACTTTTACACTTGACTTCTTATAACTTTAATTTCTATCCATTTTCATTTAATGGAATATCAAAAAACACTGCCGATACCCTCATATGAACAATAATAAAGCAGAGCTTGTCCCAGTACTTATCTTTTAAGGCCAGAACTAGTTTTACAACTTCTACAAATGGCTCTTTAACAATATCCAGACCTAACTTATAGTTTAACAAAATATAAATATATCTGTCACAAATTTAATTCATTCTAGTTTTACCTTTGCTAGCAAAAGGCAGAATTTTCATTCAAACTGGAGACTGAGGCTTTGAGCTTAGATTTGGAAAAGAAAATACATATAAATAAACAGGTGTACGCTTCTTTTGTTGTTTTAACTTATTATTTTATGGGTTTGCTACATCAACATGATTGCCCGCACTGCGACATGCAGAAAACAGATCAAAGAGATGACGCATGACTTAAATTTACAAGCATGTCTGCACATGTGAGCAGGAATCATGTTTACGTGCATGTGCAAAATTTCTTATTATTCAGCCCATATTAACAGACTATATCATACATTTAACCTCTGGGCTAATTTAACTCTACAGCAAGTCTTTACAGCAGAAAAATCCCACACAGTGATTCTGACATATGCCAGATGTAATTGAAGCAGCGTGCTGTTGCCTAATCAAAGACAATTGCTCTTACTTCACTCCCATGTAGGGCTGAAATAATTTGTTTATTGGAGAAGCTGAATGACAAACAATTAATCTGGAAAACAGATCAACAGGCAGTTAGAGATGTTTACTAGGGTTCTTTTCAAATCTAAAACTCTGAGTAAAAATGTGTGTGTAAATGCAATAGACAACGCAGTGTTTGCTCACTGGTTCAAACAGAAGTACAGATGGTGGTAGACACAAGGTGCACTCAAGAAATTCTACTTTCTGTTTTTTGCATGACTTTAGTTTCCAGCTTTTACAGGAAAAAAGACAATTGGAACAAAGTGATTATTGTTCCAATTGTCCAATTAACAATTACCCGCTTTTTTGTTTTGTCTTGTGATATAAATCCGGCCCAAGTTCACTTTGCGGTAGGTTGTTGCATGTGAGGTCTACATCACTTTTTCTCTGGTGAATTATTTTTAGAGTTCAAAGAAATCCACAGTCGAAAATCTGTTTATTCTAAAGTCATTGACTAACCTTGTAGAGCAAAGTCTCCTATTGAACATGCCTGGGACATGCCGGGTCAATGTGTGCATCAGATACAGCCACATCACACTGTCCGCAATAAATGGTAAATGGCCTGTACTTGTAAAGCGCTTTACTTAGTCCCTAAGGACCCCAAAGAGCTTTACACTACATTCACTCATTCACACACACATTCACACACTGGTGTGAATGTGTACAAATGCTTACATGACTAAAAAAGTGTGATATTACGATATCAAGAATTCAATTCAATTGTATTTATAGCACCAAATCAAAACAACGGCTGCCTCAAGGGGGCAGCCATCTGCCGCGACCAGTTGGGGTGAGGGGAGGAAGACAGGGACAAGAGACATGCTGTGGATTATTAAGAAGAAGAAGGTTTACGTTTCTTAGTGTACAAAACAACATGAAAAAAAAAACAGCCATGTCTGAAAGTGAGAGCCGAGTGCAGCCTCCAATGAATTAAGTTAATAGGGAGCTACTTTGAAATCTTCCAACAAACAGCAATGCTTTGTGAGGAGGGGGGAAAAGCAGCTGGTGATATATGACCCAAAAGAAAACAAATAGGAACAAAAAACTATCTTGGTATTTTAAGAAAAAAAAAAATCTGCACATTTAAAAAACACACCACCCTGTTTTGTTTTGTTTTTTTAATCAACAGCACATAAGAGCAGTTAATAATACTGCTGCATATTATTTTACAGTGAACAGTAAGCAGTAAAAAAAAGAGAAAATGAACATTTGTTTCGAAGCCATTATGCATCAATGGTGCTCTTTCCACCAGAATCAATCAGAAAACAAATGCAGAAGTTTCAAAGCATGTGGGGGGAGGAAAAAAATAAGGCAGCATCAAGCTGATGCGTTTAAAAGGATCACCAGACTGTCAAGGAGACCGAGTTGACTCATTCAAGGGGATGAGATCAACATTAATGGGAAGCATGATGATAATAGGCCAATCAGAGTTTCTATAAAACCCCCAACTATGCCTAACAAAACCAGCAACGCCGTGTGAAACTCAGCCTCTCACACACACTTAGCCTTACCATCAGCTCAACAACCCATGGCAAATGTTGTCTGTGGGCATATACATGAGCCTTTGCATGCTGCTGGTGCAACTAAAAAGGAATGCTCATTTACAATAGAAACAGCACCATACTCTGTGACTGCACTGACTGAATTCCCACAAGAATAAGCCATCGCGACCAAAGTAATTATCTAAGACTACCAAAGCAAGAATCAGCATCAAAGCCTTGTCAACCATGTCCCTAATTGTGAAGTGGGTTTGCATCCATGTGTCTTGTTTTGATTAGGGACAGACATCTCAGACAGAAGTGACTGATTATGTACAAGCGAAGCAGCCAATGGGACAAGTTTATAGAGAAGTGAGGTAACACTTTTGTCCCTGACATCAATGATCCACAGTCGCAATAGCCTTGACAATAAATACCAAAGTTGCTATGTTGATCACATAAATATACACTCACCAGGCACTTTATTAAGTTCACCTTGCTAGAACCAGATTGAACCTGTTTATGCATTCAGAACTCCATTATGAGACTCAGCAAGGTGTTTCAGAGATTGAACATGATAGCATATACAGGGAGTGCAGAATTATTAGGCAAGTTGTATTTTTGAGGAATAATTTTATTATTGAACAACAACCATGTTCTCAATGAACCCAAAAAACTCATTAATATCAAAGCTGAATGTTTTTGGAAGTAGTTTTTAGTTTTAGCTATTTTAGAGGGATATCTGTGTGCAGGTGACTATTACTGTGCATAATTATTAGGCAACTTAACAAAAAACAAATATATACCCATTTCAATTATTTATTTTTACCAGTGAAACCAATATAACATCTCCACATTCACAAATATACATTTCTGACAGTCAAAAACAAAACAAAAACAAATCAGCGACCAATATAGCCACCTTTCTTTGCAAGGACACTCAAAAGCCTGCCATCCATGGATTCTGTCAGTGTTTTGATCTGTTCACCATCAACATTGCGTGCAGCAGCAACCACAGCCTCCCAGACACTGTTCAGAGAGGTGTACTGTTTTCCCTCCTTGTAAATCTCACATTTGATGATGGACCACAGGTTCTCAATGGGGTTCAGATCAGGTGAACAAGGTGGCCATGTCATTAGTTTTTCTTCTTTTATACCCTTTCTTGCCAGCCACGCTGTGGAGTACTTGGACGCGTGTGATGGAGCATTGTCCTGCATGAAAATCATGTTTTTCTTGAAGGATGCAGACTTCTTCCTGTACCACTGCTTGAAGAAGGTGTCTTCCAGAAACTGGCAGTAGGACTGGGAGTTGAGCTTGACTCCATACTCAACCCGAAAAGGCCCCACAAGCTCATCTTTGATGATACCAGCCCAAACCAGTACTCCACCTCCACCTTGCTGGCGTCTGAGTCGGACTGGAGCTCTCTGCCCTTTACCAATCCAGCCACGGGCCCATCCATCTGGCCCATCAAGACTCACTCTCATTTCATCAGTCCATAAAACCTTAGAAAAATCAGTCTTGAGATATTTCTTGGCCCAGTCTTGACGTTTCAGCTTGTGTGTCTTGTTCAGTGGTGGTCGTCTTTCAGCCTTTCTTACCTTGGCCATGTCTCTGAGTATTGCACACCTTGTGCTTTTGGGCACTCCAGTGATGTTGCAGCTCTGAAATACGGCCAAACTGGTGGCAAGTGGCATCTTGGCAGCTGCACGCTTGACTTTTCTCAGTTCATGGGCAGTTATTTTGCGCCTTGGTTTTTCCACACGCTTCTTGCGACCCTGTTGACTATTTTGAATGAAACGCTTGATTGTTCGATGATCACGCTTCAGAAGCTTTGCAATTTTGAGACTGCTGCATCCCTCTGCAAGATATCTCACTATTTTTGACTTTTCTGAGCCTGTCAAGTCCTTCTTTTGACCCATTTTGCCAAAGGAAAGGACGTTGCCTAATAATTATGCACACCTGATATAGGGTGTTGATGTCATTAGACCACACCCCTTCTCATTACAGAGATGCACATCACCTAATATGCTTAATTGGTAGTAGGCTTTCGAGCCTATACAGCTTGGAGTAAGACAACATGCATGAAGAGGATGATGTGGACAAAATACTCATTTGCCTAATAATTCTGCACTCCCTGTAAAGGGATGGACAGGGTCCTCAACGATATATAACATATATAAAATAAAAATGCCAAGAAAATATCCACCACACATCTGTTGCTAGGTTTGGACTTCAGCACGTCTCTTTGACCATGCCTACATTCCTAAATGCACTGAGTGGCTGCTATATCATAGATATGATACCTATTATTTTATATTGTGATAAATTACATACTTGTGTTTACAAGTACACCCAACAACATCCTCCCTTCATCTTACTTTAGTGGTCCAGGATTTTCTGATCAACTCCTTTGAGGAGTGATGTAATAATGCATCTGTAGTGTAGCAGGCATGTTTAAAAGAGGACTTGTACAACAGATAGCAGGTGCACATATTTAAACACTTGACATGTGAGGAGAATATGATCGCTTATTTTCTTGTTCAGGGATAAAATAAAACAATGAATATATGAAGCTAGAGCCAAAATTCGGCTTGGCATAAAGATTAGAAATAGGGGAATGCAGCTAGCTGAGCATCCTCCAAAATTCACCCAAATCCCAGCTCAGCAGCTGATTAATCTCATTCATCCTTTCTAAAATGTAGGAGCAAAATAGCAACATCACAGTGATGGATACAGTCACACTAGCTGTTAAGGTAATTAACCCGTCTTCTGGCTGCAGCTCCAGATGGATAGAGATGACAGCAGCAGTGGTCTTCTCATCCAACATCTCTATAAGTGAAAACGCATACCTCCTAAAATGCAACTATTCCATTATGCAAGGCAACATCCTCCACTGTTCTAATCAAGTGTAAACCTGGAAATTAACAATAACTTGGAGTATTTTTCATCTCAGGCCATAAGCCACAAGAAAGTTGTTAAGTCATCAAGGGATGTAAAATGCTGCCAAGAAGCAGGCTATCCTCAGCTGGTCTTTTATGAGCCAACTGCCAGTAAAACGGATTTCAAGCCAATTAAGCTATACCATTCTCTCTCTTTGAATCCGTGCCATCATTCTACACACACTGACACCTCGGCATGACATATACCCAGAATAATGTTAACGGAAAAGAAGAAAGACAGAGAAAAATATCTATAAAAATATGGGGCTAACCCCAAAACCAACAGGGAAGAAGAAAGACAGGCAGACATGGGACTGTTTCTGACTATTATCAAAGTGTTGCGGTAAAACATATGGAGTATATAGCATCACAAATTAGATCCTGAAAGGACACTATGACTCATGAGAGGACTCCTTTTGCAAGAAAAGTGGGTCACAAGAACCCGTGAGAGGAGAAAAAGCTGGAACGAGGCAAAATGACCATATAGAAACACCGAAATCTCACAGCGGCCATCCTGTCCCCTTCCCAAATTTGCTGAACCTGATACTGGGATACATTAGGTTAGCACTGGAGGTCCCAGTGCGGCTATTACCTGACTAACTCAACATCGCAGTGCTGCCAGCCAGACATACACAGCCTGTCCACAGCACAGAGCAGCTTCTGTTAGCGGGCTCCTAACTATGGACTCATGTTCATGCCCTGGCTCTAAAAGGGAGTGAACTCGCATACGGGGCGTGATTTTTAAACTAACTTAGCGCTTTGTTATTCAGATGGCTGCTTGGCTGTCCAACCTAGCTGATTAATTGTTCTGTTCTATTTCATCAGATAAGGCGTTTGGAGCCCATTAAGCACACCTCTTAAAATATACAGAGCATTTAATCAGACTGAACAAGCATCTAAGAAGTCTGGTGTAGGAACAAGACTATCCACATTTGTCAGAAACATACACCTCAGGCTTATACCTGCAGCTTGACAAAGTTCACATGGGCCCCACTGTACACTTTTTGTGCTTACCATGCTGTTCACTTGTGTAAGAAGTTGGTGGAGGAAATCCCTGAGTCTGCTCATATGTAGGCAGGTATCTTTCTGCGTGTCCGGACTGTCAGCCTGGCCCCATGCCACTGCTTTGTCCAGCCAGAACTGCATCTCCTGGTCATTCAGCAATGGCTCTTCAGTTTGCAGGGGCTGGCTCAGTGGCTGCTGCTCAGACATTTGGCTGCTGGTCAATGAAAATTTACTGAGGAGCTAAGAGTGGAAAGATAAACAAAAAAAAAGGTCAAATCCAAATATTACACAGAAAGTATCTTATAATTTGTTCTTTATCATTTTTATTGGTACTTTCATTTATATACTATTTTTACATTTATGATCTTGACTTTGTGCAATGATTTAAAGCATATTAGCAGAATCTCTAAATGTTTTAAAGAAATTCTGTTTTGTATTGTGAAACTGGGCCACCCAAGACACTTAACCTGTAAACAGTGTTGAACTGTTTTAAAATGATTGCTGTGCATTTTGGACATACAGACCCAGAGGGATTATAAGCATGCTCATCTCGTCCATTTCATACTAATCCAGTGATCATTAGTCAGCTACATTGGCTATTCAAGGTTTGAAATATTTAAACAAACATGGTTTTTCATGTTTTAAAGACTAAAATACCCTGGACAAACCTATATGATCACAAAGATGCACAGTACACAATGTGATTGTGTGAGACAGGGTAAATAAAAATGGAAAACCTTTTTCTTTACCTATGGACAGAAAGACCAGAGGCAGTGTTACATAAGTGAGGTGCACTAAATATACATTATGTGCTGGTATTGAAGTTTACAACCAAGTGACTTCTTCAGTCTCTGAAAAAGTCACTTGGGTGATTGGATTATTTTTCAACATGACCTGTTGAAACAGATCATCAAAAAGGTGGTTTAAGTGACTTTCAACACAGTATGGTTGCTGGTGCCAGGCGAGTTAGTCTGAGATTTCCTAAACTGCTGATCTACTGGGATTCTTACTGGGTATCCAAGCTACCAGTCTGTCACAGAGACAGACGACTATTCACACTCACATTCACACCTATGGGCAACTTATCAATTAAGTTAACACCACTAAATACATGTTTTGGACTGCAGGAGGAAGCCAGATTACCCGGCGAGAACCCACACAGACATGGAGAGAACACGGAAACTCCTTTGAAACCAGAACCTTCTTGCTGTGAGGCAACAGTGCTAACCACACCAACGTGCTGCCCTGTATTTAAAACATTAATCCAAATATATCAGTTAATAATTTCAATCTGCCAATGTTATTGCTGTGCTCTTCTTTAATATGTGTTCCAAAACTTTGTAGCACAGGTGGCACAGGGGGATAATCCAATAACAAGCTGAATTTACAACAAGCAGAAAATAAATTGAGGCAAATCCGATTATGATAACCTCTCGGCGATCAGGTCTACTCACACACACATTCATGACAACCTACTGAAAAATAAACAGCACATTCTTCACCTTTTATGAAGACGGGGAGAGAAAAAACGTGTGTGGGGTGTGTGTGTGTGTGAGGATGTGTTTCATGTCTGTAAATAGCCTGCTGAGAATGGTGTGTGTATTTGTTGTTTTTTGCCATAATGACGGGTCTGCGTGGGACACCACAGAGTTGTGTTTTATGATCACGTCGTTACACACGATTTGTTTAATGTCTTGCCATCATCTCTGCTGGAAAGCCCCTATGGCTCGCTGATGTGAATATATAAATACTCATTTTCAGGCTGGAAAAAACCCAGACCAAATTAGGAACAAACACCCCTTGTTGACTTGAGTCTAAGGGGCTCCATTTTTCAGTAAAGTAGAATTGAAAAAGAACTACGTGCTTAATAACTAAAAGTAATGATGTCACCCACAATTTCTATCACACAGGCAGCTACCTGTGCACAGGAACATGCTAAAAACTGTGGTCACACAAAGTTGTTGGTCCAAATGCATGTCAGAAGAAATATGTACATGCACAAACACACTCGTCAGCAGCTCTGGTGTTGGCTGAACACATTTTGGAGCAGGAACGAGATGTGACTGGTCAAATATTTTCTTTGAAGATTTGTTAAACTAAGCTTGTGGACTTTGGGTTACTCTGCGTTTGCTGTTCCAATTATGAGATTGTTGACATTATTTCAGTATAATCAAATCAGTCAAACATCACTTCTGGCAAATTTACTTCTGTATGCTCAAGTATGTCATATTTAAAAACACTTGGAATAACTGAGAAGGGCTGTCACAATATTAGTTTTGTTAAAGAGTTTAGAATAACAAAGTAATGCATTTATTCATTTTAACCAGTGTAGACAAAGCAACAAGGGCCATGGAGTAACTTAATAAGTGGAAAATTATGTGAATTATATGCTATTACTTTCACCTCACCAACTGCAAAATATTCAACTGTGCAAAAAGGCTTATTAGTTGGGTTGCAACAAAGCATTCTCATACTTAATATATTAGCTAGCAAAACATCTTCATTCATCTGTAATTCGCAAAGAATTTCTACAAAAGGGCCATGCTTTTTTTGCAGCTGAAAACTAAGTGGAAACCAAAGAGAGTTTGATACTGACAATCCATTAACCTAATTTTAATTTCAGCAACACATCGCTACTTCCCAAAGTGATCTATTAATAATAATAATTAAACCACCAAAATCATTAAATGTATTGTAAAACACAAAATAAAGGCAGGTACTCCCACAAATTGAGCTGTACCTGTCAGTTTCCAAACACAGAAGCTCAACGGCTTGAATGCAGTAACTACGCCACACCACATGATGTCAGTATTTCTGCCGCTCTGCACTTAGGTACACATGCTGAAACGTTGTCACTTCAGTGTTAACACACAGAATAACTTCGAATTACAACTCCTATGCCAATCGGTTTCATACTGCTGCATGAGCCCAGCGCTGATTTTCTTCCTTCGTAGCCCGCAACTCCTGGTATTTCAGCTGTTCGCTAATTAACTAAACCACTCTACAGTTACACGTCAATTTGCTCCTGTAGTTTCAAATTACGACTTGCCTGTAAATGAGACGTATAGCCATTAGACTAAAATCTCCACGGAGCAGACGTCAACTGTATCCAATCATTCTTTATGACTTCGGAGAAGAAGGAAAGCTATTTGTGACTCGATGAAAACAAACTGAACTTCCCTCTTCAACCGGGGTTCCGCGTATGGAAGAAGACAATTGGCTGGGCTCGACGTCACCCGCGAACTTCCTCTCCGCACTGCCAGATGGGAAATTGAGTCATATGGCTGAACGCTAAAATATTATCTGATAATGGCCTCGGCACACTGCAAAGACTGAAGTATGAGCAATGTTCCCTCTAATTTTTCATGTGTCTGAGCGAACACACAAACTCCCTGAGCGGACCCTTGGACCACTGTAAGCAACATTAGACGTGTGCACTGTGGTCACGCCAGCATCGAATCCATCCAAGTTACATGGTTTATTAATATAACCAAATTACAGCATTTACATTTATGTTAGACTTCTTTTAATTAACTGCTTTAGCCCACTTACAATGAAAAATAAATAAATAAATCTTGTTCATGACCTGTGCAGTATGTTAACAATATTGGAAGTAAAAAATAACATGAACTCCAATTTTGAAAACACAACTTTCTTTTCTTTTCTTTTTTTTTTATAAAGCTCTGACTTGTATTATGAGTATGAGTCTGTGGTCTCGGAGAGGGTCCTGTAACTCTCTGTCTGCACAATACAGTATATAATGACCAATGTTGGGCAATTAATTATATAGTTACTTCTTCAAAACAAAGTTTTTTGCAGCTGTTTACCTAAAAATGCAGCCAAGGCGTTTTTGGTTTTTGTTTTTGTTTTTTTAATGAACATTTCAAACTATTTACAGAACAATCAGGTGTTCTGCATCAAATTTGCCACACAAATTATTTGTGCCACTCCAAAAAATAATTTCTGTTCACTATGAGATAAAGGAGAACAACAGCCTGATACCTACAGGCCTGACAACAGGAGATGTATCACTCCTGTAACACCTGTAACATTCAGTAGTTGCCTCATTGTTCTGACACACACAACTAAATTATTGACTACACTATACACACTAACTACACAAGACAACACACTAACTTTAGACCCCGAACACGCTACACATTGCAAATCTCTCACATCTCAAAACATTGCCATCACTCCTAAAACTTTCCCCCTTCCTAAACATTTAAATGTTATGTTGCCATATCATTTTTTGATTGGTCCACATGGTACATTTTGAACCAATAGGAAACGGGAGGGGAGGAGGAGTTTGAGTAGAGTTTTGTTTTTCCTCACAGGCAGAGAGTGCTTTCCAGCGCTTTCCTTATAAAACGCTGTTTTTACCGTTTCTTCCAGCAGTAAATATAAACAAAGATATTATTCAGGAAAACAAACAAACATTGCATATATAGTTTTAATCATAACTCTGGTTTTACGTGGCCTATCAACACAATTTAAAAACTGGTATAAAGTCCACACTTTTTCCATCAATTGTCCTGATTGCATCTCCAATGGTTGTACACGTTGTCGTTAACGTGGCTTCACTCCACATCAGCCGTTTTGCTAGCTAAAACACCGGCGTTGGCACATAAGGAAGCTGTCATAGCCTGTCAATGATGTTGATTAGCTGCATAGATATTGGCTGGACTATGGGATAAGGTGGCATCGTTCTGATCCCATACTGGAGCAACCAGTCACTTACTAATACTGAAAACAGAATTGTTAGCGTATTTATTTTAATTTCAATTCAGGTTAGATATTTTTTTTGTGCGCAAAGCAGATTTTCTGTGCGCAGAGACCGTGCCAGCAGTGCGTAATTGCGCACGCGCGCAGCTTGTAGGGGATATTGAGTATGAGTATAACGAACAACCATGAAATTTGAAGGTTTAAAGTGGTATGCATAAAGAGTTAGCAGTGCTTCACGAAGAAGTAAAGAAAATAGTAAAGTAAAGGTTTATTTGGATATTTTGTTAATGTAAGTAGTTTACAATGAACCTGTAGTCAGAGAAAGAATAGGACCTTTTCTTCTGTTGAAGAAGTAGAGGAGGCTGCAAAAATGTTAGGAATGTTTGAAAGTCTTGCATAATATAACACCATTATGGTTTGGTTGGTTCTCTGATTATTGTCATAATAATGCCTAACTTGTGTTGTTTATTTATTTATAAAACAATTACAGAGCAATTTTAAACATCATATCCTGACCAAAGTGATGAGATGCTGACTGATTACTAAGAGGATGTGAGTACACAAGCTAAAGTCTTGACACAATAGTATTTAAGGGAACAGACCAATAAAAACGAAAAGTGAAAAATGAAAAACAAAGCCTGGCGGTCATGCTGTTTGATTTAACTTAATGAATTCCATGTGATTTCCAACTTGTTATAAATTATAATTGCATGTGATCTATTGTGTTTTCACACTGTCATTTTGTCATAATTTGTTTAATCTAATCGTTTGTTTAATGATGAAAATATACATCTTTTCCATGCATAGCCTTATGTTCTCATCTGAGTGTACACATTTTCTTCGGGTTAAGGGTCCACAAGGTGAAGCAGAGTGCGTAGCATGGCCAGGAATTCAGGGGTCCCAGAGTGTGTCCCTCTGGGACCCAAACCCAAAACTGTGAAGGGTTTCTAATCTGCATAGCTCAAACTGACAAATCACCCAGAGGCTCCAGTCAGACCCAGAGCAGCCTAGCACTCTGCACCAGGAAACGGTTGTTTAAACATACGTAATACATTGTGGGAGTTCATGCATGTACGTCTGTGTACATAAGCACGGATCCCAACATTAGAAAAAGAGTAAAATGTTGGTATTTGAACTCCTTGCAACACGACTTGTGCATGTGTGTATGTGTGGCCCGGTAACGGTTAATGTAAGCCTTTAATGCTGAATATTCAAGTACAAGCTATGGAATGTGTGCACACTAGTAAAGCTATGCAGTGTGTTTGATTTGGGAATATGTTTAAAGTGGTTTAGTGGCTCTACATTAGACTTCAGAATTTCTGTGGTAGGAAAGCCCAGGCCTGTGGTTTTGTGCAGATGAGTGTAAGCTATAGTGGGTGTGTGACTACAGGTGTGTGCGCTTATTTAAGTATGTGTGTTCAATAGCTTTAAAATAATGCTGAAATTGTATGTACAGGCTGTGAGATGTAGCTATCTATCGATCTTACACATTTAAGTATATAAATGTGTTTCTAATATTGGGATCTGCTAACATCCAGAAAAAGCAGATAATAAGCCACCACCAGAAGCTTGCCATCAGCTCCACCCTCGTTGCCTGCTTGGGCCAGCATGTAGGTCAACCGGTGCTTGATCACTCCACATGCATTGTGGTGTGTGTGTGTGTGTGTGTGTGTGTGTGTGTGTAAGTCTTGTAAAAACATCAGACTATGGGTTTGGAACAAGGTCCCTGGCAAAACTCAAAAAAACTAGCGAGAGAAGGAAAGAAAAACCACGGCAAAAACTTTAGAGAGTGTGGTTTGATGCCCAAAGTGGAAACCCACACGCTGATGTTTTTTGTGTGTGCACGCGTTTATGTATGCGGCTGTGGGTGTGCGTTGCGATGCTTATGCTTGAATGGGCACATATATGGATTCTAGAAGAAATGTAGTGTAAACCACGTGTGTTTTTCCTGTACTGCTACTCTGTGATTATTACAGAGCCAAGAGACGGGTTGTCATGCAGTGGAGCAGCAATTCATCCATTTGCTGGTGTGTGTATGTTTGTTTTCATGCTTGGAACAGAGGCCTGATCACAGCCAAATGGGCAATTGTGCCAGTGGGATCTTATTTCAACATCCAGACACAGTTTGGGACACTAAATAAATAAATAAGATAAATAAAAATTTATGACTACTATTGTGTTGATTTTGACATGTAGAAACTCTCTGCACACTCAAATTCCCAGGTTCACCATCTCAATTACAATATCGAAATCACTAACAGTAGTCCCATTAGATCATTTAGGAAAACATAAAGACACAAAATAGAACAGCCAAACTGTGATGCTGGAAATTAGAAATGCAACTCCCACCCCAGTGAAAAAAATATTAAGAATAAATAGAGTTTAGGGAAAGGCAAAGCATGTGATGAACAAATTTTTCAAGTTGTCTTTTTGACCTTGTGGTTTGGCCAGAGAGAGATGGAGCCAAGTGAGGAGATTGGATATCAATCTCTCCCAGGGTCACTGGGACCAAGAGCTGCACAGCTGCTGACAAATTAGTCAGTTCTGATCCAAACCAATGCTTTTACCACTTCTGGTCCAAACCAAAGCTATTACCAACCTGGCTCTGCCACCGTGGCTCTATACGACTTGCATTTCTCACTAAACCATCCACCGATGCTGCTCTGTTATATGGCCAGCTTCTGTGAGTGTATTCGTGTGGAAAATATGATGGCTAAGATAAAGTACATTTTTAATTTCATCGTTTAAGAAAACAAGGATTATTCTTTTTGCATTTGTAAAATAAAGTGAAGAAAATGAGATATAAGCTAATCTTGTTTGGTGAAGTTACGTATAAATCAAGAAGCCTTGAAAGTTGTAGTTTATTTGAAAGTGTGTTTACAACAAAAAAGCATGGAAAAGACAAATTTTCCAGCGTCTCAAAGGTGTTGATTCCCCTGTGATAAAATTTACTATAAATGATCACAGCTGGGCTTTATCAGGAACTCATTAAGGTGAGGAAGGGGAGGAAGGAAAGAGACATTTAAATTAAAACAAAGGAATGTGCTGTTTAAAATCTTCAGATCTGTTTGGGCTTAACTCTGATGTCTGGCTTTGAGGAAACACAGAAGGAGGGGGCCAAGGAGAGAGAAAGAGAGAAAAAGCATTTTTTCTTTTAAAGAAAAAGGAGTAACTGTTAGAGGTGTCTCCTGACATTGGGCAGCTCTCCTTCATTAATGGATCAATGTCTCAAAAAAGTGTTAGTCTGTAACTGCATCTCTGGTGGTTTTACTTTAATGTGCATTCAATTATTAAGGAAAGTTGGGACAGGCTACAATGCCAGTAATGTATTTTGATAGAAATAAGTCTATTTTAAATGTACTAGTCTAGTTTAACTCCAGCGATTTTATTTTTGTTATCTTCTCTTTTCATTTTCTTTGAAATAAAGTAGGAAGAGTTTGCTGGGTTTAAAGGTATCGACTCCATATGCTTTGGTGGCTTTGTTTCAGAAGGAAGAGCAGATTGTCCCCGGCTACTCACGGGACCCTCAAGTTGCCCTGATGTGGGAGTGTATGTGTAAATGTTACACAGGGTGCTTGCATATAGAAAAAGTGTTTGCATCAATCTATGTATGATTAGGTAAACAAGGCTTTAAAAAAAAGGGAAAGGAACAGGCCAGTCTTCCAGCGCCCTGTCAGCTCCTATTAGCACTATGTCTTTTACTGATTAGATTGCTGTTTGCTCACCTCCTGGAGCTCTTCGGTCTGCTCCAAACATGGAAATTCACTGATTAGCAATCAAGGTGTTTATGCTTGTATCCAACACTTCTGTTTAGGACAGGGACAAGCTACCTAACTATCCTTCATTGGTCTAAGGCCTGGTTCTTATATAGGGTGCTTTGTGAGAACAAAAACCACATTTGTCAGCCAGTGAGTATGAATTTCTAGCAATTTCCAGCAACTGCTACCTGACGAGACTGCATGGAAAACATTTTCCTACAAGTTAACCATATTCCTAAAACATATTCTTTATCCTCCTTTTTTTTCCCCTCTGAGGCCAAAACAAAATCAAGAACATGTGATATTAAATAAGACTTAAAACTTAAGACTGAGGTCATAAGTGTGTAAAGAAAGTGTCTACAGAGGTCATCAATCAAGGGAGCAAACTGAGAATATTTGCATAGAAGTCTATAGTTTGTAGCTAGAGGAGATGCTCCCTGCTGGACGTGATGAAGAATGCAGCACTAAGCCTTTTCAGATTTAACTTAATTTTTTTAAACTCAAGAGCTATGCCCATGATCTGTCTCACAACTGCATTAAAATGTTTTCAAAAGGCACCAAATTCACAAACATAGTAGGGAGGTCACGCTCAGTAACTTGAAGTGTCCTTTAAACTCTGCTGTAGGACACAAAAATGTTAAAAAGCAGAAAATGAAAATTTGTCATGCAGAAGGAAATCAAGTTCCACTGCCTTATAGTGCTTGGTGCAAACAGTCACAGAAAAAATGTTTCAAATTCTGCCTAGAGGAACACATCCCACCTCACACAACCCTTCTCACGTCTTTCAACTGCACTTAAACATGTAATAAGGTAAAATACGTGGCATTTAATAACCTTACAAATATACAAAAATGTATTTACTCTATCCTATTCTCTCGTTCGTGGACAAACACATGTAGTCACAAGGGTACACACTTTATTGGCACTACTGGGCATTTTAAAGTATTTTTCTTTATTGCTTTGAGAGGAAGCTGGGGCTTGGCTGAGAAAGGGTGAGCGATTCTTGGACCAATGTGAAACAGTCTGTATACACCATCACACTATCAGGCATGCATGGACACACAAATACACACTTTCTACAGTGAAGTGAACTTGAATACTTACAGGAACTTTGCATGAGGTTGTAAGTATTTACACAAATGTTTATGTTTGAATGTATTCATAGAGTGCTTTTTTGGTACTGTGTGCGTTTTTTTTTATGACATGTCCTTGAAGTCTCGCATCTCTTTTAGATTGAAACCTCTACATAAAATGTTTCAATCTACTTTTGTCTGTACCTCTGCCTTTCTCTCCTTAAAACCATACTTACCCAAAACCTCCTCGTCATCTCTCTTCCCTTCACCTATATGTCCACTGAAGTCTCCTCCAATCACTGCCCTTTCCCCCTTTTGGACACTCTCTTTCACTTCATCTGATTTACTCCTGAATAGCTCTTACTCTGCTGACTGACATCCAGCTTGTGGGGAATATGCACCGATATCACCCTTTCAGTTTCCTGCTTCAAACTCATCATCCTGTCTGATAGTTTCTTCACCTCTATTCACATCCTGTTACTTCAAGATTACACCTGCTCCATTTCTCTTCCTATCTACACCATGGTAGAACAGCTTGGATCAACCTCCAATGCCCACAGCCTCCCTTCTCTCTATCATCAGCCAGTTCTCTCCCTTTAATAGACTTTTAAAGTCCCTACTCTCCCCTCCGCACTCCTGCCGTTCCTTCTATTGCTGCCTTCCACCGGCACCTTGCTGGCCAACAGCACCGGAGCCGCTCATTGTTAAACCAGGTCCCAATCGATCCAATATGGAAATCTCATTCTTGATGATGTGAATGTTTGATCTGGCAAAGGCTTTACGCTGGCGCTTCCTGACGTAACTCTTCCCATTTCTCTGGGCTTAGCTGAAAGTCAAAATTTGCAATCAGTTAGTTGAAAAAAGTAAGAAATCAGCACTGAAACTCTGGCAGCTGTCACGTCTGACATCTTTAGCTTCTAATTGCCCCTCTCAATGTCAAATCCAGAAATGTAAAAACTTTCTTTGAACTCCACAATTTGTGTTTCAAGCCCAGAAATTCTCTAAGCAAAGTTTAATCCATGTTTGATTGATTGCCAGAGTTTAAAACAGTACATTATAAATATATTCATTATTGCAGTGAACACTTTTAACTATTTATGTAAGTCGGATCACTAGTTTAACGAACATGAGCTAAAAGTTGATTGTGCTGTTGCCAAAGCTGGAATCACTCCTGGCTCTGTTGAGCCCCTAAAGACTCCACTTGAGCTAAAAATGACAGCAACACAACTTTGTTCATGTCATTCATTCATCGCCTAAATTCAACAAGCTGATACCAGAGACGTGTGCACATTTTTACCATGACATACTGTACAGTGCACACACACATACTCTTGAATTCATACCGACACAACTACCACACACACACACACACACACACACACACTGGGACACCTGCTTTCTATTAGTCCAGTAGATTGCAGGGAAAATGAGTGGGAGTGTTAAACACACACACATCCATCTATCTGACCCTCTGTCCACAATAATTACACACTTCCTGCTCTAAAAACCTTCTCCAACAGCTTCCAATCTAAGTTTGAATGTGCATATGTAGGTGTGTGTGTTTGAGGGGTTCGGTTAGCAGATGCGTAAGTTTGCATCGCTTCATCATTAGCAACACAGACACATACTTCAAGCAAATATTTGACTCTAGCGCCTCTAAGATTTTCCTAGGGGTGGCCAGATGAAACCAACTAAAATCGTAGTGTGTCACAACAACACTAAAAGCAGTAACAGAAGCTCCCATCTTGTTGTAGGAATAAACAATGAACAGTTGTATAAACACACAAATGCACTCACTCAGTGGCCACTTTCTTCAACTGCTCGTTAACAGAAATACCTAATCAGCCAATCACATGGCAGCAATTCAAAGAATTTAGGCATGCACACATGGTCAAGACAAATTCTGAAATTCTCACAGGCTCAAGAAAATTGGACAAGAGAAGACTGAAAAAACATTGGTTGGTCTGATGAGTCTCCATTCCTGCCGGGTCACTCAGATGGTATGGTCAGAATTTAGCATGGAAATATGAAATCATGGATCCACCCTGCCTCATAATATGTGAGGGGTATTTTTCTTGCACACTTTGATGCCATTTTCAATAATATAGGGGAACATTACAAAATTAAGAGGCATTTAAAATGAACAAATAATTAAATATTAGAACAATACTGGTCTGAGTAAATGTATTCTACCTCAGCCCTGTTTATTTCCTTGCGTGTGATGAATTGGAACCATGTTTTGTTGCTGTGCTCTCATGGTACTAAAAATTTTATAATATTAGTAATACAAGTAGCATCACATTATCAGAATTTTGGTTCTGATGGCTGCTTCCAGCACAAACAACCTCTCAACCTGGTTTCTTGAACATGACAGTGGGTTCATTGTATTCAAATGGCCTCCACAGTCACCAGATCTCAATTCTTTGAATGCAAAAGGTGGGTCCAACCTGGTATGATGAACTTGTACCGAACAGAGTAGCTAGTAAGTGTTCATGTTCCAAACGCTGCAGTTCAACAGAATGGTGCTTTGAGAATGACCACGAAAGCTAATCATTCACACATATTGTATCAAAGAGGAATAAAGCCACCATGATATTATTCATCGGTTTTGTACTCTGTTTTTTACAATGTTGTGGTTCTTTTTTTTTAAGCTAGAAGGAACCATACTTGGACGAGAAAGTGGTGCACAAGTTATTGGCTAATGCAAGCAAGTTTGGTTTATTAGCTGATTTTACTAATCACTCACATTAACTGAAGTGCGAATGTCTTGTGCCACATAAACACAGCATAAAGCACATTTAGCAGAGGCGAAACTTAGCAGACAGCTACTTGGCACAGCTACCTGTTTCAGCCCATGTCAGTCAAAGTGTCTACTTCTCAAAATCCGGTATCCAGATGAATGATTAATCAAAGTTAAAGATTTATTTTAACGATGCAGACGTGGGCGATTTAACATGGGAGCCACTTTTACAGCAGAAACAGGCTGTAGCTGCTAGCTGCCTGCTAGGTTTCAGCCACATTCGTTCAAATCACAGACTGTAACCTTTAGTTATGTTTGTGACTTTTGGAGCATTTTAATACATTTGTGATATATTAAAAAATGCTTTTTCTAAGTCTTTATTCTGTATGTAGTGGCAACTCAGACAAAATTCACAGATATAAATTCTGGTATATAGCAAATGTAATATTGCATTTGCAGGGATGTGATGAAATCAAAACTGAATTGGGATTCATAATATCCTTTTTTAAAAGCATATCGTTTTTCTTTAATCATCTATATCTATATGTGTATTTTATTCATCTGTTTCATCCCTATTCTAGTTGTTAATCTTTGTCATTAGCTGAGATAACTGAAAGACTGAGGTAGACTTAACTTCTTTAAGTTTTGTAAAGGAACAAAAGGAGCGTTTAAAGACCGATCGTTAGACAAGTTATGACCTTGTGGTGTGCAAATACTCGGGGGTTCATCTCCGCGTATTCACGTACTCATATCTGTATATATATTGCAGACTGACTCTCTCCTTCTCTGGGGTCCTCAGAGCCTCCTTCCAGCCCTGTTCCTCATTAAGCATCTGTCATGGTGCCAGAATCAATAAGCACACATGGAAGAGAAAAATATTTCTCCTCTCCTCTCTTCTTCTCTTTGTGAATGGGCTGATCATTAGCAAATTCCAAAGTGTTTACCATCATCACCAAGGAAAGACCCTCCCCAGATTTACTGTACTTTAAGTAATTTGTAGTCGTATTATTTCCATCTTTTAAAAAAACAACTTTAAGTCCTCCGCCTTCACACAAAGTGGTGCATATATGTGAAAATCATATGCTCCATTTTGGCATATCATGTCTTTTCTCAACTCTTCCAGACACAGATGAAAATGTTTAGTTGTGGGTTTCTTTCTGTTGCTCTTTCCCTCTTCTGACCCCCCTCCTTCATCTTCAGATGACACATCTGTTTCCATACATTGTTGCATGTTTGCTGGCTGGCAAAGACAAACAGAATTGTTTAAACAAAGAGGTGGGTGGTGTGTGCTCATCTGGTGTGTGTGCGTGCATGCCACCAGGACTACATTAAACAAAAGGAAGAAAGGATGACAGCATCCAACCTCAGTTTGTCATCTGCAGTGTAAACGGCCGTACATCACGCTAACATCTTGCATGTGCTCGCAGCAGCCGCACATAGCCGTGTCAACACAGCAGCAGTGAAAACAAAAGGCTGGAAAGAGGGAGCTGGGAAAGAGATGGATAGAGACAAAGGAAAGTTTAGCAAAGAGAAAAACGAGAGACGTCAGATGGAAGCAGAATATTAGCGAAGGAGAAAAAGAGAAGCTGAGGGCAGAATAAATGTTTCCAGTATTAGCGGAAGAGAAGAGATTATGGCATGGCTTGGCACCACTCCGTAGCGCTCGTCTGTAACGCAAAGAAAGAGTGGGTGGGTTTTCCACCTCACAGAATAAATGATGCGAAGGGAAATGGGAGTAAACAACATCAGTCATTATAATTACTCTCATACGGCTACTCCCATCCACCATCAACCATCCTCCATCCCTCCTCCCTTCACTCTTTTACTCCTGCTATTTTCCATCTGTCCTAACTTCCAGTCTCTTGACTTGATTACACTTTTTACTCGATTCTCTCTCGCTCACACGCTTCTTTTACCAATCCTCAGTTTCTTTTTTTCGGGCTATTTCCAAATTAACCGATCTGTTTCAGGCCATAGATCTGGGGGGTCTGGATCTACAGAAGTAATATGAGGCTGTGAGAGTTCAAAAAATCAGGAGATCAGCATTTGAGTTGGGGAAAGACAATAGCCAATAACCATAAGCCAGCAATAACAATAATAATGGCATATGCATTTCTTAATCAAATAAAGGTTTTGAATTTTGGCTCTGTAGGCGACTATCTTGCAGCAGAAACCTCTGAATGCTGCTGGGTGAATACAGTGGATCATATCAGCTGTTTCTAAGACTGGATGTGGTTCCCTCGCTGTCTTGGATGTCTCTGCTACTCTGTCTCCCCAGCTCTCTTTCTCTCATTTCTCATATGATTCCTGGAAAGCTGTAGTATGTTGTTTGAAAAATGTGTTCCTGGGCTATTCCAGGATTTTTTTTAAATAAGAATGTGGTGGCATATGTTGAACCAAGAACTGGGCAGGGAGGCCCATGGGAAATCAGAAAATTCAATCAGAAATAAATACAGTGTTGAAGATTGGCTGAGAAAACATTGTGGATGATTTATTAGGCAGGGATCTGTGCCCTAATACAGATGGTAATAAAAGTAGTGATGCCCAAGACTTTGGAAATTGTTTTGATGAACTGTTTTGCGTTTTGGACTGTGGAAGAAAGCTGCAGCACCCCATGGAGAGAAAATGCAAACTCCATAGGGAAAAGTCCTCGCCAACCATGAGGTTTGAGCACATTATTGCTGTGAGGTAACAGTGCAAACCACTGCAGCATCATGCCACCCAGATTTCAGTGTAGACCATGTGCTGAATAGCATTTTACCAATGATCTTCACCATGCTATGATACGCTACATGTTTATTTGATCAGTTTTTGAATTTCTAATAAAAGGGATTTCGAGAGTCGCTGCATTCGTAATTATTCTAAGGGGCACATGTTCAGCATACACATGCATCATGGCAATCTATCCAACCCAATGTTGTTGAGACACATCACTTCTTTTTTTTGCAAAATCTGTCAGTCAGGTAATATCATGGCTTGTGAGGTTAAAGAACTCAAATTTAGAGTGAGGACTCAGAGAGATAAACTAAAGGCAAGTTTTATTAGAAAGCTAGAAATTAGTTCCAGTCCAGAAAAGACAACAAACGAAGGGTAATCTAAATAAAATAGCTAAAAAAAAGGCAAGAACAGGCCACGGGAATACAGTGAATGCATGGCACAATGTGACAAAAGCTGCAGCAAAGACAGGACTTTTTATACACGTCAGGGCAATCGGGGAATTTGGCACAGGAGGCTAGCAACATGGACAATCAGTCACAGGAAGAAGTAAAACTACAAGACACCCAAGATGTGTGATTACCAAAGTAAATTAGGAAATGTTAACTGAAAAAATAACTAACAGAATTCTAAAATTATAAATAGTAATTAGAACTAAAAGAGAACCAAGACTAAAAGCTCGAAAAATAAACTTAAGTACCGAACTCTACAGAACTAGCGCAAATATAACGTAATACAAAAAGGGCAAACAAAAACATTTTCTGTGATTCTAATTAAACACAGAAAAAACAAAAAACATGACAATGACAAAACCCATACACCACAACAGGTAATGGATCCTTAAAAGGTCAAACCTGATTTTACTATTGATTAAATTCTGAAAACAACTTTTTCAAGAATCAAGGGCTTTCACTTTATCAACATTAGGAAATCCAGCACAGATAGCCACTAAGAATTAGCATCCTGATAAACTGTTTTCTCAAATTTGTGAATTGCATATTTCTCAGATATTTCACAGGGACCTGTTTCTTAAACTATCCAACTCCCCGCCCTGCTGAACTGCTCTTTAACACTTGTGTAAATCTGGGCACTGGGGACTTGGACCTAAAAAAAATCATCTGGCTTACTCTTGTAGAAAGAACAGCTATCTTCCTCTGCAGGAGATAAAGCAGTCAGCCAAGTAAAACAGGTCCCAGAATGGAGCTGAACTCTAGCAAAACCTTCCCTAAACCACCCACCTTGTTGCTCCTACAGAATAGATCCGCACAGAAGAGGTATGTGTTGTAATGACAGTGGAGCTTCTAAATTTCCCTTAAAAATAATTTTCCCTTAAAAAACAATTTATTGCAAGCAAATAAAAGAAATATTTACATGCTTTTAATAAATTACAGATAAATGGAAAAATCAGTATCCCTCTCATGCCTCTTTGTCACCTTTAATTTAGCCAGCTATTCTTCCTTGTTTCTAGCTTAAATGCTACGCTAAGCTAAGGATCGTCTAGCTCATATTTAGCACCCTATGCCTGGGGATTATCTTATTATCAAAATACTGATGACAAAAGTAATAAGTGAATGACTGAAAAACCCTTTTAAAATGCCATTCAAATGCCTTTTGAAACAAACTGGCACCATCTTAAAGTGTTTAATGTTGATTTGATGAATGATCAGTAGAAACTGATGCGTGCCTTTCTTTCTCGACTCAGGTATTTACAAACCTCCAGCGATCTTGACGTCAGTTTGGCAAACAGTGCTTAATCATTGCTGTTAGACACATGGACACAGAAGCAAACACAAGTCGACGGTTAAACGCCTTTCAAGGTGTCTGTGAGGCCTCAAAGGTAAAACTCCCATTCGTCTGGACCTGGAGTTGAATCACAACACTATGTGATGTTTCTTGCAGATTTATTTTTGAACTCCCTTTTTAATAAAGAATGTGCAAATCTGCTTCCCTGGATCTCGCTCTGTGTGTGTGTGTCCCATGCAGTCATGTCAACAGAGCAATCATTCATGTAAAGGAGAGTATACACTTAGAGGGTTTAGCTCTGCTGGCAGGTGATGATGGACAAGCCTTTCAGGGAACAAGTGAGGGATGGAAAGAGGGAGGAGGGAGACAGATGGTTGGAAAAGAAGGAGTGGAACAGAAGAATCCATAAACCTCTTTGTGGAATTCTCCTCACAAGTGTGGGGTGGCGATGAGAAAGGAAAGGGGGCAAAAAAACAGCTTAAAACTTTAAAAAGGTAAAAGCTGTCATTGTATGGGGCATTTCCGTTCCATTGTCGCCCAGCCTGGGCAGAGAGCCATGGCCAAACAACCTCCCTTTCTCTCTGTTGAGAGGACAGGTACAGGAAACAGTCATTCATTAACAACCTGGAGCTCATTAGCTTTGGTGAAGTACTCTTCAGAATATGTGCAATTCCACCTCTGAGGGCAACTCTTAGTGTGTGCGCATACATGTGTTTGTGAAGGGGCTTAGAGGTGAGGGGGGGCTAAAGGGTAAGGCAGGGACAGAGGAGGTGGGTGTGCAGGTTTGGTGACCTGGGGTCCTCCAGCAGATGAGGGAAATGCTGGTGCGAGCGACTTTAACAACATTAGAACTCAGTGAACCATGTCACCTACAAACAACCACGATGATTTACCTTTCAGCAACTTGTTTTTCATTAATGGTTTGAATTGTGATTTTTGTGAGACTATAAGAGCTTGAAACCTATTTGACTGTTTTATGTGCCACATAACAATCTGCATGTGCCACATTACCTCGGCTCTGAATTCTCATCAAGCAGCAAAGTAAAAAAGTCAAGTCTAGTTAGAAAAGTTCAGAACACGATACACAACAGGCTACCACCCAGTTTTCCAAGTGCACCCTGTCATTTGTAAGTTGTCAGCCTGCCCCTTTGCACTGGCTGGACAGGATGCAGGAGAGTTGTGTGCCTTTATTGGCTTTAAAAGATAATGACATGCCTACTGCCCACCGTTTACTGCTGATCCAGGGTCAGCGAGTTCCTCAGCCTCCTTGAGGTCCAGGTTCAGACTGCAGCTTAGGAAAATAGC